>NC_074718.1:37227003-37892003 GCF_947242115.1 Biomphalaria glabrata | reverse complement strand
AAATGATTTATGAAAAAAGGTTAATGATAAAACAAATACTAGTACATATAGATCTAATATAATATGGTTCAATCCAATATTTAATTAGTATTTTTAAGAAACAATATTGACCTTATCAAAGTTCCACTTCAAGACAAAGATTCATGACAATCCAAATATCTTCTAGCCAAAACACTGTTCACCGACGATCAATAATCAGAGTTTAGAGTAGAACCAAAGCTCACAAATTCACAATGAACCAACAAGTCTGGATATAGCAGCCCGCAATCTGGATTCTGGAACCTCAGACTCGTAAATCAAACTTGAAACATCAGACAGAAAACCTGAGATGAAAACTTCAGTCCTGTAGCCTAAAACCCTCTAGAAAGAATAAAGAACAGATGCTTCTAATCTCCTAATCTAATTACAAAATAAGAATCCGATCGAATCCATATAAAAGTAGCTTTACAATGTGAAATAAAACTCACCCTAATGGGTCAAGATAATTCTTTAAGAATATCTACCAAGGCCAAAGATAAGGCTATCTATTATCGAAGACACAAGGAGAAAATCAAGAGCTAAACAGAATAGAGCCTATTTCAGTCTAGCAACATGGCGTAAATGCAGCAAACGATCTAAGACGAAAGCTTTACGTCATAAAAAATTATGACGAAGCGACAAGGGGAGATCACCTACTACACAAGAAAGAAAAAAAATACTGAAAATTACGTCATCAATATAGATCAAAGCGGTGCTATTAAATAGAGAACATCTATACCAGTGGCGTCACTAGGGTGGGTGTCACCCGGTGCGGTCAGCTCAAGGTGTCACTCCCTACACCCCCCCCCTTTTAAAAATTCATTTTTTGCGCTTGTTTGTTGCGCTGTAAAACAAATAGTTCATAATTACTTACGTTATTTTATTGTTGAACAAAGATAAAATGAGTGTGAATACAATTTTAAAAATTCAGTTGTTTATTACAATTTATCTACAGTTTAACAGTTTAACTTTGCAACAATGCAACCATAAGTAAATTACACTGTTTGAAAACGTATCATTAACGTCATCAACTATAATTTTATCGCAATATTGCATTTAATAAAATTCACCATCGACAAATTGTTGTTTGTTCTTTCGACTCATAAAGTTCTTAAATTTAAGTTAAAAAATCCTAGTTCACATCACACCATGGATAAGCAGATGGTAAAAACGGTTGAAAGCTTTGTTAAATGATTTAGAGATATTATTCAATGTCTTAGTAGCGTATGAATCATGCACTGTCAACTTTTATTTTCTTCAAGATAACTTTTGTTGCCTTAGGATCCCTTCTCAGTCATAGTATTTCTGTTTGAATTTCGCCTTTTAAAAAATCACCATAGTATGTTGAAATTAACATCTATAAAACTTTGTTGGTTTTTGAACTAAAGAATTTTTTGGTTGGATTGCTCCAAATTTATCAACTACATCAATGATTGCTTCCAGAGTTGAAGCTCAGAGTTAAAAAAGATCAATGCACATAAGAATGAAACTCTTTTTCTCTTCTTAAATAGTGAGTCCGGCATCTTGTAATCGCACGCCTGACACTTTCTTCATGTTTTTAATTATTTTTTTTCGGAATCACAGTGGTATTTTTTAGAAAAGTTTTTTTAAATAACAATTGGCACTAACGTTTTATGCTTTTGTTAAAAAAGGTCACCACATTGTCAATAGTTTAAAAATAGGCATAAAAATAAAAATAAAGTAAATATAGGTAAAATAAAAGATCTTAGCTGCGCCTCTAGTGGCAATAATTTCAGAACGAAAAAAAAAAGCATTTCAATCGTATCAAAAAATGCTAGGCAAAAAGCTTATTTCTGAACAAGAATGTTGGTCACATAGATTGAGTAGATGTTATACACGTCTATTACAAAGCTTATCTGTTGGTTACATTTCCTGTACTCATCCATGGTTCCAGACATTGAAGATGCATTTTCATATCTTTGAGCTCCTCATATAAATGTAAGCTCAACATTTTCTAGACATTATAAGATCTCATCAACCTTTTTTTTCTGGTCTTCCTTAAAATCGTAAAACTTCTGCATTTGATCAGTGTGTGCTACTTAAGGTGTGCTTTATTAGGTGTGCTATGTTAGGTGTGCTACGTTAAGTGTGCTAATTCCGGAGTTTAAATTGTCAAACATAATACAAAGGTGCTTAAAGTCATTTAGACATATCTTTTACATCGTTTGCTAAAACATTTATAAACTTTTTAACATAACAAATGTACTTTCAGCTATGGGTTTATCTACATAACATTTCCATCATCTCGTGGACATTCTTAATTCAATAAAGATTTATTGTTAATAGGCCTATAGTCACAAAATATCAAATATTCCTCTTTTATAGAAACAGTCGTACAATATATGCTCCCATTGTTTTTTCTACTATACATTAATCATATCAACGACTTCCATGTCAATAGTATTTGTAGCCGGATGCCCTTGTTTTCCAAATTTCCAATCCAGATGAATTCTTCATAGGTCTTTTAATATTTCAATATTGGACTTAATTTCAACAAAACATTAAATAAAGTTACAAAGTTCTATTTCATTTCAATACAATTAGTTGAAAATATTCGACAACAAAAGAATACAGCTTTTGCTATTAAGTGACTAAATCGTCCCCATTAGGAAGCACCAGAACCATTTTTTACACTAGCCAAGAATAAAAAAATCCCCTGCAATATTCGACTGACACATTGTAACATTTCTGTAATCTTGGCTAAAACTTCTTTTACAGAAAAATGAGATAAAATCATTATTTTCTGTAATCTCAACGGCCACTTATTTAATTTCCAATTCTAAAAAATTTACATTAATCATGTGAGATTTCAATAATATTTTAAGCCTAAAGAATGTTGACAACTGTTAAACAGTGACTATTGGTTGGCATCTTGATATAACGGTGCTAGCAACTAATTCAATAGAGTCGGTTGAAACATTATTTTGAATCAAAGGATTGTTCCTATATATACATGCAGCTGGTATACTGCTGAAAGTAAGGCTTCACGTTTTCTTTGCTATATAAAGTACGATATAGAATTGTAAACCTTTTGATAAAAATTCATTAAAAAAATATAATTAGTCTAAATTAAAAAAAAATTAGATCTATTGATTGATTGTGAATAACATGTTCCAATATTTAGCCACTGTCGTTTATTTTTTTTTAAATTGTCGGTTATTCATGAAGTGCATTTGTTTAACTTGGGTGTCACCACTCTAACGGGTGTCACCCGGTGCGGACCGCACCCCCCGCATCCCCCTAGTGACGCCACTGATCTATACTATAAAATAGAATGTAAGGAGTATGCATGAATGTATGTCCCGCATAGAAAACAAAACCGTTTCTTGATAAAACTTGTCAGAAATGTTCCTTGGGTGCCAACTGGAACCGTAACGTATGTATAGCAGCACTAAAACAAACTTAAGACCCTAAAATAAAAAGTAGCCTAACTCTATGAAAATATGTCTTATAAAACTAGGCCATGTTTACCATGTTTACACGAGAAAAGATCGAAAGGATCTAGATCAAAAGATCTAATTTTAAGAACTACACTTTGCACAGATATTTTTTTTTTTTACTTTGACACCTGAAAATTAAAATATATAGTCTACTGATTTAATTATTTAATAAAACGAAGCTTCAAATTTGCCTTTCAAAAGCATTTTCACATAAATTAGTTTCATATATCTGCAAATTTAGAAGTCCTGAAGTACTTTATAATCCTATTCATCTATAGAAGCCGACATCTAAGTCTATAGACTATATACAGTCTAGATCTAGCTCTATTTTTATATCTAATTCAAAGAATAAAGATCTACTTTATACTTTAACACATTAACATACAAACAGATTCCATTCATTTAATATTTCAATCAAATTAACCCTCAAATTTTGTGTTTCTAAAGCATTTTTCAAACACTAGTTCGCTATAGCTTCCATGTTGACACACCGCTATGTAAACACACTATGATTGAACAGGCTACATGAGGCGAGCGCGCTTCTCTGCGGAAACGACCATTAGCGAAGTGGTTAGGCTAAACGAGTAGGAAAACAAAACTCCCGTGGGGGTGTCCACGGCTTGGCGAGAGCTAACCCATTGCACGGAGCGGAGTTGAAAGAGAGCCCTCACGGTCCTGTCGATAATCCATGCGCCGTTCCTCAAGGGACCGTTAAATTAATAACGAGTCCACCACTGTTAGCTTGGTACAATATAGGAAAATGGCGAATGCTGCCGGTGCACATGGCCATGTCTAGCCCATGCGTCCGGGGTACCAAAGGCATCTTTGCTTTGGAAAAGTTAGAATTCAAACTAAAATGTTCAGTATAAGATTGAGATGAGTTTTAAACCCAAATAATACTTTCCTAGTCGCCTTTTTCCAACCTTTACTCAATCTGATATTTTTTCTAATTTAATTTGGGACTAAAACTCACAATTTATGCTTGAATTTTATTGAATATTATTTATCGAATATATATTTTTTTTCGGCGGCGATCTTCAAAGCCTTTGTCTAAATATGTAGGGTATCTGATCATTTCAAGGAACAAATCTTTTTCTTTTTTTTTTTTTTTTTGCAATGTAATAAGGGCCTATAAATTTATATTAGAATACTCAAAAGGTCCTTTTTTTAACAGGATGAATAATGGGCTTTAGGTAAGGAGAATGCGTTTCTTCAGTGAAGAATGCAAGAAAACGCTTTTAGCGTCGGGGCTTCGCCCCAAACCTTACTGATGAATAGTGAGCTGTAGATGTCAGGAGAAGGCGTTTCAGCAGTGAAGAGTGCCAGAAAACGCTTTTGGCTTCGGGGCTACGCCCCAAACTCCATTGATTAATAATGAGCTGTAGATATCAGGAGAAGACATTTCTGCAGTGAAGAATGCAAGAAAACGCTTTTGGCGTCGGGGCTTTGCCCCAAACCCCACTCCGAAAGCTTACAGCGCTCCCCCAAACCCCCAAGCTTCCAAGAGAAAGACCTCAACATTACTGTTTTTTTTTTTGTTGTTATTTTTTTTTTCGCCGATGGTTTAGAAATACTGATTTTTTAAATTCTCATTCATAAAGCGTTTTCTTGCACTCTTCACTGCAGAAACGCCTTCTACTGCCATCTACAGCTCACTATTCATATATGCTGTAAGCACGTTTATGAATAGGGTTATGGTTTACTGCGCGATTGGGTTAGGGTTTGTAAAAAATCACCCCCCCCCCAACCACTTCAAAGTTCTGGATCCGCCCATGTATAGTAAGTAATACATATATTTAATTTTGTTTTATAAATTTGTTCTCACGAAAATATGTATTCAGTTAACGTTGACTTTATGTGACAAAATAAATATCTTATACAATGTCAACAATAGCAAGTTTCGCGCCAAGCATAAACACACACACACACACACACACTTTTAACGTGGTGCTTCAAAACGGAAGACAGTTTAATCTTCTACTATTAGGTATGTCGGATTTTAAAAAAAAAAAACGTCAATAGTGCGAATAAAGAATCGCTTTTGGTAAATTTAACAGCTGAGATGTTGACCTTGAAAGGTGCTTAGTTGTCCTTGACTTACGGAAAATGATAAATGGTAAAATGTTCTCTTTTTGTCCTCCACTCCAAGACGGAAAATGTATGAATGTCAGTTGGGTCTCTTGCATTTCTAGATATTCTAGCAGTACACATCGGCCACCCCCGTTAATTTGTTCCCAGACTTTATATTTTTTAGGATAGTAGGAACACCCATGTCTTTGTTTTTTAACGGACCACATTTTAACGATCAACGTAACATACCTTTCTCTCTCTCTCTCTCTCTCTCTGTCTCTCTCTCTGTCTCTCTCTGTGTCTCTTTCTCTCTCTGTCTCTCTCTGTCTCTCTCTTTCTCTGTCTCTCTCTCTGTCTCTCTGTCTCTCTGTCTCTCTGTCTCTCTCTGTCTCTCTCTCTGTCTCTTTCTCTGTCTCTCTCTCTGTCTTTCTCTCTGTCTCTCTCTGTCTCTCTCTCTGTCTCTCTCTCTGTCTCTCTCGCTGTCTCTCTGTCTCTCTCTGTCTCTCTCTCTGTCTCTCTCTGTCTCTCTCTCTGACATTCTCTGTGTCTCTCTGTCTGTCTCTCTCTCCCTCTGTCTCTCTCTCCCTCTCGCTCTCTCTGTCTCTCTCTCTCTCTGTCTCTCTCTCTGTCTCTCTCTGTGTCTCTGTCTCTCTCTGTGATCTCTCTCTGTGTCTCTCTCTGTGTCTATCTCTGTCTCTATCTCTCTGTCTCTCTTTCTTCTTCTTCTTCTTCTAGCCAGCTTTATTGCTGCTGAGCTGTGAGCTCTTTTGCAGACTGTGCCAAGGAAAAAGAGTGTGCTGTTTTCTTCAGTTGTTCAGCACTGCCGTACAGGGTGTTGGTTATGTAGGGCTGTAGTGGAAGAAGGGTCTGCCTAAGGTGGATTAGGGAGGGGCATTCAAAGAGGATATGGTTTACGGTGTCAAAGGGGTGGGCGCAATGTCTGCAAAGGGGTAGTTGTGTGGAGTTTATTTTGTTCAGGTGGTAATTTAACAGTGGTGTGTGTCCTGTTCTTAGTTGGAAGATTGTAGATTGTTCTTTGCGGGGGAGGAAGTTAATACTGTCCAGTTTGTTAGGCGTAGTCATTTCTCTGTACATGGCTCTGCCTGTGTTTCCTGATGCCCATTGGTTGAGCCACTCCTCTTTGTGATTGTTGACTTACATTACCTTAGGGTGAGGTAGTTAACAGGTCTATCTGGTTGTTCCATAGATGTACCTGCCTTTGATAGCTTATCTGCCTTTTCATTTCCCATGATGCCAATGTGTCCAGGGATCCACTGTAGTGTAATATTGATATTTAATTTTGATATCATCTGGTGGATTATCACAATGAGTGTTGTCAACTCTCTTGGACTGTTTGAGGTGCTGCTGTTAAGCTGTCTCTTTAGAATCCCCATTTTGTTGTTGTTCCGGTACATCGTATTTTTTTTTCGTAATAGCACTTTTACCAGATAATTATAATAGCATTTTTACCGGTTAATCTAGTAGCACTTTTACCAGTTAATTCTAGTAGCACTTCTACCAGTTAACTCTAGTATTACTTTAACCAGTTAGTTCTAGTAGCACTTTTACCAGTTAATTCTAGTAGCACCTATACTAGTTAGTTCTAGTAGCACTTTTACCAGTTATTTCTAGTAGCACTTTTACCAGTTAGTTTTAGTAGCACTTTTACCAGTTAACTCTAGTATTACTTTTACCAGTTAGTTCTAGTAGCACTTTTACCAGTTAATTCTAGTAGCACCTTTACTAGTTAGTTCTAGTAGCACCTTTACCAGTTAATTCTAGTAGCACTTTTACCAGTTAGTTTTAGTAGCACTTTTACCAGTTAACTCTAGTATTACTTTTACCAGTTAATTCTAGTAGCACTTTTACCAGTTAATTCTAGTAGCACCTTTACCAGTTAGTTTTAGTAGCACTTTTACCAGTTAATTCTAGTAGCACCTTTACCAGTTAGTTTTAGTAGCACTTTTACCAGTTATTTCTAGTAGCACCTTTACCAGTTAGTTCTAGTAGCACTTTTACCAGTTAATTCTAGTAGCACCTTTACCAGTTGGTTATAGTAGCACCTTTACCCGTTAATTCTAGTAGCACTTTTACCAGTTAGTTCTAGTAGCACTTTGACCAGTTAATTCTAGTAGCACCTTTACCAGTTAGTTCTATTAGCACTTTTACCAGTTAATTCTAGTAGCATCTTTACCCGTTAATTCTAGTAGCACTTTTACCAGTTAATTCTAGTAGCACCTTTACCAGTTAGTTCTATTAGCACTTTTACCAGTTAATTCTAGTAGCACCTTTACCAGTTAATTCTAGTAGCCCCTTTACCAGTTAATTCTAGTAGCACCTTTACCAGTTAATTCTGGTAGCACTTTTACTTATCCGCTTCCCCCCTCCCAAGGCTAAAAGCAAAAAGTCATTCGTCCACTCTATGACTTTTCTTCAACTTTTCAATTCAATCTATATTTATATTTTGAGCGTGACCCCCCCTCCCATCTTTTTTTTTTTTGCTACTGTTATTTTTATTCCAAACCTATAATCTAAATTATTTCTAAATAAACTGTACTAGATACATAATACATTTCATCATACCATCAGTTTCCGGCTTAAAGAATAAATGCATTTTCGGAAGGCTCCAATTGAATACAACATTCCCGATCCTCTTTCTACATTTATTTTTGGCATTTTGTTTTCTAAATAAAACGAAATATCGATTTGGTTTTATTTACTGTAATCGTTTATCTAACCCCTGTTAAATTTATCAAATAATATAAGATTTATCTTTTTAATGCTATTAGAATTAGCTGTTTTGTCTTTTTTAAAGCCTTACAAAGTACCATTGGCCGTCACTCTCTCTCTCTCCCTTATTTTTTTTTTAATTATAATTGGAATATTGTAAAGTGTAGTAGAACTATACTGAGTATACATTCGCTTAACCAGGATTCTTTCGGGGGGGGGGGGGAGGGGGGTAATGGGGCGGGGTAAAAAATGGTCCATAATTGTTTTTTAATGTGACATTCCTTTGTTATTAAGTGAAAAACAATCGCTCTATAAGTTGTAGAAAGGGGTGTTGTCTTTTATTTTAAAACAAAGTATTTTTTATGTTTTCTTGGTTTGCTTTATCTATTGACCTTTTGGGGAAATACGGAAAATAAAGCTTAAAGGTTGGACAGAAAGTTTTCGGTTTCTCATAAATCGTGGTCGTCATGTTGTGAATCTGTCGAATCCGGTTCTTAGTAAGAGTCCAGGAGGTAAAAGAATCCTGTGTACTAAATTGTATACAATTTCGTATATATATATATATATATATATATATATATATATATATATATATATATATATATATATATATATATATGGCTCCTTTTGTCTCGAAAGGCAATGAATGCGACCAGATGGGTCACTGGTTTTGATTTTGTCTTGAGACGGGGCAGAATCTGGTATGGCTAATCAAACCAATTCGAGAGCGGCAGACTTTGTCACAATTCATGCATGTATGCATCTGATTCAGGGCAGCTTCCTTTTTTTCCTTCTTGATTAAGGCCGCTTCATTTCTTTTTCTCTCACAGAGGGTTGTCCCAGCACGCACAGTCTGTCTCCATGCACTCCGATCTTTGGCTATTTCATCCCACATATTTTCATTGATGCATGTGGCTCTCATGTCTCTCTTGCAGACATCTCTATAATAATAATAATAATAATAATATAATAATAATAATCTTTATTGTCCATATGGAAATTTGTCTTACAATGTGTGCATTACACCAAACAAAAAACATTATAATGTTAGTCTTGGGCGGCCCTTGGGTCTGGCTCCCTCCACAAGCTCAGCATATAAGATATCTTTCGGGATTCTACCATCTGGCATGCGGGTGACATGCGGGTGACATGCAGGTGACATGCGGGTGACATGTCCGAGCCAGCGTAGTCTTCCTTGTAACAGGAGAGCATCCATGCTGTTCATATTGGCCAATCTCAAAACTTCCTGGTTGGAGACATGGTCCCTCCAAGAGATGCGCATTATGCGTCTCAGGCAGCGCAAGTGGAAACTATTCAATCTGCGCTCTTGGTACATGTATGTTGACCAGCTTTCATTGCCATAAAGAAGAGTACTCACAACACAGGCGTTGTAGACTAGGATTTGGGTCGCTGTGGTCAATTTAGCATTTTCCCAGACGTGCTTGTAGAGTTTTGCCAATGCTGTGGTAACCTTTCCTATATTTTTGTAGATTCGATGACTAGATCTAGGTTACTGGCAATAGTTGATCCCAAGTAAGTAAATTCCTGCACCACTGTAAGGGTGTGGTTCCCAATATGTATCACAGGTATTTCTGTGACTTCTTGTGCCAGGATTTCGGTCTTGGAGAGACTTATAGTAAGGCTAAACTTTTGACAGGCAGCTGCTAAGGCGTTCACTAGCTTCTGTAGACCTCCTTGTGAGTGAGATACGAGTGCCGCATCATCGGTGAACACCAGCTCCCTTATTGAGATAAGGCGTCTTTTCGTTTTGGCTTTAAGACGTGCCAGGTTAAAGAGCCTTCCATCGGATCTACTATGAATATATATTCCGTCTTCCATGGATTTAAAAGCACTGGTTAGTACGACTGAGAAAAAGTTGCCAAATAGTATTGGAGCCAGTACACATCCTTGTTTTACACCGAATCCGTACGACAGATCTAATGATCAAACAGTGAGTCAGTCAAAGATATTTTGCGATCCATGCGACGGTTGGGTGGCGAAGTTTCAAGAAACATCAAAAGTAAATATTACTCTGACCAGTCACGCCGGGTGATCAATCTAAATGTTTGTGTGGCATTACATCTGCTTCTGGAAGGCCAGCGGGTCCCTATATAAAGGTGCCACAGACAAGACAGTTCACTACATTTATTGGCTTGGTTCAGTTCGGTGAGGCTCTGTATGGCGCATTGCGATGTTTCGGTGCGAAGTAGAGTCAAGACTTTTCTCTATTACCAGATGACGTTTTGATCTTGATTTTTTATTAAGTCCTACACAACTAGCTCAGTGTGTGAAATCACATGAATAGTGGAACCTAGTGTAAGTCTGGATCAGCCATGAATAGTGGAACCTAGTGTAAGTCTGGATCAGCCATGAATAGTGGAACCTAGTGCAAGTCCTGGATCAGCCATGAATATTGGAACCTAGTGCAAGACATGGATCAGCCATGAATAGTGGAACCTAGTGTAAGTCTGGATCAGCCATGAATAGTGGAACCTAGTGTAAGTCTGGATCAGCCATGTATAGTGGAACCTAGTGCAAGTCTGGATCAGCCATGTATAGTGGAACCTAGTGCAAGACATGGAAGAAGCGTAGATGCCATTGCAAGAGTTAATACGTTGGTACGGTTGTTAACAGTGAAACATTTGTACAGTCATTGTTACGTGTTGCCAATCGTACAGTATTGACTGTGATTTATTGGGCATTAAAGAATTACTTGACATTGGAGCCCCGAGTTCTTTAAGTTGGTAATGTCGTTTGGTGCAGTTGCCAGAGAGCCTGGATAGTGAGAATCGTTACATTGAAGCCGTGTTTAATATGATACATTAACTAGTGATTATACGATCGTCCCAACATTGCGTCGTCCCAACGGAATGTTTTATCAGCTTTTAATAAATATCTCATAAAGTATTTCTTTCTTAGTAGTCATATTAAATTACTTTTATCTTTTTAGGCATGTCTTGCAAAACACGAGGAACAAAGTCTAACTATTGAATGCAATATTTGCATTGAAAATATCAAAGCTACCAATAAGCCATTCGGAATCCAGGAGAATTGCAATCATAGCTTTTGCTATAGTTGTATAAAGCGTTGGCAAGAAAGAGATGAAATGGTAAATAATAGGTATGTCTGCAAATATTTAAATATGTAAATATATAATATACAAATGTTGTTATAATTATATTATCTGTGGTTGTGATTTGATACAAAAAGAATGTTCACAATTCGGCCCAAATTTTCAATATGTTTGTTCAATGCGCCGCTCCTGTCAAAACGTCTTTCAATTATTTCGATAAAGAGCTGAAAAGTCGAAGAATACTCAGCTGTATGATGGACATGGGCGTATCTAGCGTATTTTTTACGTTTTTAGCGGCCCCCGAAAGGGGAAAAGACGCTATTAGTTTTGTGCGAAATGTCTATCCGTCTGTCCGTTTGACCGTCTGTCCGTACGTCCCGTTTAGATCTTGTAAACTAGAAAAGATAATGAAAATCCGACATCACAATATTTTAGACCATTCAAAGTTCTGATGCAACGGCTACTTTTTTTTTTCTGAAAGTTAAAAATCTAATTTTTAAAATCAGTTATGCAAGCAGTTTTTTAAAGAGAAAAAGCTAATCAGTATGCATTATAAGTTAGACCTAATTTAAAACGAAAAGTAATCTTGTAAACTTCATTTTCCTGAACTTTATTTTACAAGACCAAACCGAATTTTTTTTTTTTTTTTTTTTTTTTTTTTTTTTTTTTTTTTTTGAGGATTCGAAAAAAAGATTATGCTTTTTCAAAACAATTAGATCAATTATAAGACATCAGTTAGGCCAGGGGAGGCGCGGTGGCTGAGCGGTAAAGCGCTTGGCTTCCAAACCAGGGGTCACGGGTTCGAATCCTGGTGAAGACTGGGATTTTCAACTTTGAGCGCCTCTGAGTCCACTCAGCTCTAATGGGTACCTGACATTAGTTGGGGAAAAGTAAAGGCGGTTGGTCGTTGTGCTGGCTACATGACACCCTCGTTAACCGTTAACCGTAGTCCACAAAAACAGACGAACTTTACATCATCTGCCCTATAGGGGAACTAATTAGGCCAGGTTCACATCTAAATTTACATTCACTTTCACCTATCCTTTGATATGTGGGACCATTGGGGCACTACACAAGATCTCTTAACATTCTTTCTCCATTCTATCTCTCATTTGTCTTTGATATAATTTCATTCGGATGTTCTTTCTGAAAATATTGAAGACTGTTGGCGGTTGGTCGTTGTGCTGGCTACATGACACCCTAGTTAACCGTAGGCCACAAAAACAGATGAACTTTACATAATCTGCCCTATAGACCACAAGGTCTGAAAGGGGAACTAGTTAGGCCAGGTTCACATCTAACTTTACATTCACTTTCACCTATCCTTTGATCTGCTGGACTTCTCCATTCTTTCTCCATTCTTATCTCTCATTTGTGTTTGATATAATTTCATTCGGATGTTCTTTCTGAAAATATTGAAGACTGACTGGGTGGACCACTTCGGGGGCCGATTTTGAGTTTGTGTTTCCACACAAACTGTCTTTCGTAACCTTGTTTATTTTTATATTTCTCCACCCTCCCCCCGGGCCATATATATATATATATATATATATATATATATTGTGTGTGTGTGTGTGATGTTTGTGTGTGTGTGTGAAATCTTTATTACCATCTGACCCTAAAATCCTCAAAATCATTATGTTAAGTTTGATACTGTATCGATATGTATGCATACAGTAAATATAGCCTTACTAGTCGACCGGCGGCGTAGCATACGCCGCTATTTTGCAGGGCCAACCTTAGGCCACTGTAACCTGTGCGTCCGCAGTAGGACCAGCACTTTTATAGGACCCGCGCTAATATTAGGTGTAAACATTATTAAATTAAACCATTTTATAACTTATAAAAGATTTCCTGCGGCTTCCTGTTGATTTAAATCTCCTGAAATTGCAAAATATACGAAAAAGTCCTGGAAATATCAGGAAATTATTAAAATCTTTTGAAAACTCATTCTGAAATATATAGACGCAAATTGTCATTTTGCGGTGTCATTAAATTTGGAAAATGCCACTCCTACGCGCGTCAGAAAAAGATCAAAAAACGGCATTATGCAATACCCGCTATTGTGGAATCTAGTGAAAGAAGCTTCTCGCACCTCAAACTAATGAAGAATTACTTGAGATCAACAATTCTCGTAGATAGATTGAAACATTTGGTAATTTTTGCTATTGAGCGTTATCTATGTAGGAAGCAGAATTATTATGATATACTGTATGGCTTCGCTATACGCAAGGCTCGTAAAGTAATTTTGTACGCAGTAAAGAATGAATAAAATGCATAGACGAATTTATTTTCTAATACAAACTCTTAAATTTCCCTTATTATCCGCTTCCTTACCCAAATTTGGCCCCGCGAAATCTGTTTCGCATAGGGTCCCACAATGGTTAAGTCCGGCCCTGCTATTTACATATAGAAGATTATTTAGATTATTTCCTAGTCCAAACCTCCCGCAGGACAAAGGGGGGTGGGAGCGGGCAGGGTTTGATACATTTAAACGACAGTCATGCGCGCAGCCAGTCATCTGTAGTGTAAATACTACTCTTGTTTTCTCGTGGACAGAAATACTTCTTACTACTCGACAAACTCTTGAGGGAAGAAGAGAATAATATATATAGGTAAGAAATATAAGCTTTATGTTCCCTTTTCATCGTGAGGTATGTAGGCCCTAAATGGAAGAGGGAGCCTACTAATAGCAAAGTCAACGGATGAAGGCCATTAAATTATTTGTGTTAGACTAAAATATTATTACACAGTAGAGTCTGGGAAAGATTTTTTTACACGACGCTCACAGGGCCTTGCTAGTTGTAATGCTAGTTACTTGTAATATTAATAAGTACAAATTGTATTGATAAAATAAATATGTAAGCTAATATTAGTTTTGTAAAGATTTTTTTAAATTAGTATTTTTGTTTCGCATTGTAAAATCGTATATGTTTGCTTTCACTATTTAACCAAACTGTATATATTGTGGAACAATCATAGACATAAATGATTTTAGACTGGCCGATAAAAGAGATTTATGAAACGAAAATTCGTGACTTGCAATTTTGTGTACTTTATTATACAGCATTTTTTAGCAGTGTAGTTTTGTTTAATCTCTAAGACTGAAGATCATGCAATTTATCAGAATTCGGAAATCCGACAACAATAGATATACATGTTTTCAAGATACATGAAGTTAATTCCTTTTTCCGTTCTATATTCATTCATGTCTATGGGAACAATATATCCCAGAAATGTTGTAAATAATTGAACTTAATATGATAGTCCATTTAGATAAAGTTTGTTTTTTAAGCTAAATATTATTTTTTTTTTGTAAATACAAAGTAAATTGAAAAGGATTTATACTATACAAATACCGCCTGAGTTCATAAAAAGTATTAATAAGGATTTATTATAACTTTCATTTAAATAATAGAATGTTTCTTTTGCACAAAAATTGAGTTTTCGAAACAATGAAGTAAAAAAAAACGGATTACTATTCCCATTTTTCAATTTTAGTAAGATTTATTAAACAAGATTGTTCAGGAGCCAATTGTTTCTTTATTACTTAAAAACTATTACCAATGGAGGGAAAAAAATGTGTACGCCGATTTGCTATTAATTTGTTTAAAATGTGTATTAAATATTATTGTTTTTTCCATTTCCCTTTTTTTTACTCAGGGCCTGTCCGGTCTGTCGAACTCCGTCAGGTTACATATTGAACTTCCCGCTGTGGATCACATGTCCACGATCAAAAAAAAATTTGTTTGATTGTAAGAAAAGATGTTTCTTGAGGTAATTCATAATCTAGTTTTATCTTATCTTTCAGTACTTAGCTACAGTAAATTTAATAAAGTAGAGGTGCTTCTTCACATTGTTAACAAAAAATTGTATACAATATTTGATCACAAATGACACATAGCTATTGTTATCCATCTTTTAGGCATATATTTCGTTGGAAATTTCTTAACAAAGTTTAATTTTGTCTTTCATTGTTTCGTATTCAGTTCCAGTGTTTGGTTTAAAACATAACTTACTTTAAACGTTATACGCCAAAACATTTTTTTCAGACAATTAATCCAAGGTTTTTCAAAAGACTAATTTAGATACATGCTACATGCTAGTCGCTCCAGCATAAAAATGGGAACAAGGAAGAAGAAGAAGAGCAAGATCGTGACCTCCGTGTCGAAGGCGCCGGCAAGATGCATGCTGCTTTGTTATTGTTTTTTACCTGCAAATTGTACACATTCGGTTCTATATAACACAAAATAAACATTAAAGTATAGAGGTACTTTAGTTTGGCCTCTTCGTATTTAGAATTCTCTTTTGTTGTTTTTATTGTTTTGAATGCACCTTAGGATTTAAAAAAAAAATATTATTGCATATATATTGCTTAAAATATATGTATGAAGCTGATTTGACTTCTACAGTCTAGAGGACAAAATAGTTCAACCAATGTTTAATTATATTACACATTACAAACAAAATGTGTTATCAGCTTTAAATAACATCGGTTTATTTCTTAAAAGTAGTCATTGCCTGTAGAAGTCAAATAATAAAATAATAGAATCATAATAAAGTTTAAGTAGGTATATTTTGGTGATTCTTAATGATTTAATGGGTCATCCATCTTTGTTATTGTTTTAAATGTAATCTTATATCTTGGGTTTTCTCTCAGATTTTGTTTTTTTTTTTTGTTTTGTTTTCGCTAAATAATATGCTAAATCTAGATCTATCATCTTGACTTTTTTTTTTAGACCTAAAGCCAGGGCCGGATTTAAGGGAGGGCTTCAAAATAAAATAGAAAAAATATATCCGAATTTCGACGGGCCAGAAACGTTTACATTTTTCTAACATTTTTTTTGCATTTTTACGGCAGGGAAAAATGTTGCAATTAAGAAGTGGTAGGCCTACTTGTAGCATACTTGGAATAAGTAAATAAAGCCTTGGATTTACAATAAGGGTTTTACCCTCCGTTGACAGAAATATAAATACATTTTAAAACTAAATGATTGTTTATAAATGTTTTTTTTTAAGGAATTGAGATTAAATTTACAATTACTTTCTTTCTTCTAACATATAGCATGCTTTTATATCTAAGTATTTTCATTCAAAAGTGGATCTTTATTCAAGCTTTCGAAAAATTGTAGGGGCCTCCACAAAAAATCTTGCCCCGGGGTCTCCACATACTTTAATCCGGCCCTGCCTAAAGCATATATAGACTTTAGATCTAACTAGTAACACATTCATATGTTGATAGATATGGTGGGAAGCGTCGTAGAGAGGCTAAGTACGCTTGAACTTGGCTTGTCTACCTATGAAGGGGGCTGCAGGTTAGACACTCGACTCGATCACAGTTGTGTTTACTGAGCGCCCACAGGCAGCACGGAAAACAAAAACCGTCTCCCAGATTGGGCCCTAGCGTTCTGTGCATGTGTAAGCGTGCATGTAGCGCATTATAAAACGTATATATATTTTCTCTTTTATATCTGATATTAGAATGTTGGTAATAAAAGGTACTATTTAGTCATATTGTTATTCATATTATTTAGAGGTCCTCCAAATTATTTATCTAGCAGTGCCTAGCATACAAAATTTTAATTTAAAAAGCATGCATATATATACCTAGAAAACAAAGCAAAGTATTGAACTTGTTAACTTGAGAACATGAACTAATAAAAGTTTCAATTTCATTGCTCATAACAATTTTGCATTTTTTTTCTTTTTCATGTAGTTATTAAATCTTTCTGTATTCTGTCAT
Source organism: Biomphalaria glabrata (assembly GCF_947242115.1). Classification (NCBI taxonomy): domain Eukaryota; kingdom Metazoa; phylum Mollusca; class Gastropoda; family Planorbidae; genus Biomphalaria; species Biomphalaria glabrata. The sequence continues at coordinate 37,874,908 of NC_074718.1, read as the reverse complement.
CCATCTTTCTCTTCTCCTCCTCCCCCCCTCTCTTTATTGTTTAACCCCCCACGTCCTCTGAAATTAATGGATCTCATTTACCAATCGTAAAAAAAACAACTTTTAACCTCGTGATAATATTGATAAAACAACGAAAAAAAAAAACTATTACGTGATAGCCATAGTGGATTACGTCATTTGTATAGAAGAGATAGAGAATCACGTGGCTAAATGCTAATTGTTTACGGTTGGTGAATGAGGTCCATTCATATTACGGAAATAGTTGAGTGTGTTCAAGGCGTTCTAAACCCCCGAAGCTCAATTTTTAATTAAGATTCAAATCTGAGAACCTTGGTTTGGAGGTCGAGCCCTTTTCTCAATCAGCCTCTACTCCATTAATATTATTTAAAGGTCTAGATGTTGCTTTAAGATATATTGTATATAGCACTATTAGAAACATTCACACTATAATAAAATTAAACAAAACAAAAACGGAAGTCATATTGGAGCAGGTCTTTCCGTCCAGAAAATTGCCGGTTATTAAGAGTAACAAAAAAAAAAAAAACTAAGACAAATAAATACCACTTAAGTTATTCATGGTAAAACAGTTACATAGACTAAAAATCCAAGATATCTAGGTGTAACAATAAATGAAAAGTTTTAATAGCATCCATATATTGATGAAATTATTTTTTAAAAATCTAACAAAACATAAGTGCTCATTAACAGACATTTTTTAAAAATCATACATTAACATTAAACTAAAAATATTTTAAACCTTAGTTTAGCCAATATTGGAATGTGCATCCTCTGTTTGTGATCACTCAACTGAAGAAAACTTTAAAAACTAGAACCAACTCAAAATAACGCAGTGAGATGTATATATTCACATTTGGTTAAATCTTTTACATTTATAAAACCTTTAAATTTTTAAGACACTTCAGGACAGAAGAATAAAAATATAAAGTAGCAATAATACATAAAACATTGAACCATTATTTACAAATAGAAAAACAAAATCTTATAAAATACTTAGAGAAATACAAAGATAGAGGAACATTTCTTATTCCATATGCTAGGACAAAGTCGTGCGAGTGTTCCTTAATCCCTCGTGCAATTAGAGAATAAAATTGGTTAACTGAGTAAGCCAAGAGAACTAATGACATATAGAGATTATGGATATTTGAAATATTTCTATTACAACTAAGATACAAAGCAGAAGATGGTGACTTCTGATAGTGCCAGAAGTATAGTTGTCAGCAAGAATTATTCGAAAAGTTGTCAGGTCAAATGGAACCTGGTTTCTTTGGCATCATTGCATTATTCACCAATAGAAATCTCATTGCCGAATTGTTGTATTTCTCCAGTCCGTTTATTATTAAGTTCTATGTATTTCATAAAATCACAGGATTTGGACTAATGAGCTTTAAAATAATATGACAAAAATTATTTCCTAATAAGCAGACAATCTCCCTTGTGGCACCACACAATATTTGTTGATTGTCTTTCGTCATTCCTCTCTGTCTTTTCTGCCTTTTGCCTTGGCTAGGACCTCAGTCAATGGCAGGCCCGCCCATTTACGTTGCCTTCCCATTCCTTTCTCTCTCTTTGACCTGGCACTGTTCCCTGAAGGAAGGTAAAGGAAAACTAAACATCTAATAATACACAAATACATTTTAAATGTAAAAATGTATGAATTTGTATATTGATATATAATTTGTGTAGATTTGACAAGAATAAAACAATGAAAATAACATGTAAAGTTGATAATGTATTCAATTGTCTTATTTTTTCAAATCGTGCGCACACACCATTCCACCAACCAGTTATGTAAGGTACCCTCCACAAATTAATCAAAGCAGGAAAATAAAAGGCCCATAACCCAAGGACGTAACTGTTACACTGTGCTCGGCACGTTATTGACGACCCACACTTTACTTCCCCTTACGTTTCCAGAAACAACTAGTAGAAACAGGCTAATATATAATATTAGCCGACCAGCGGCGTAGCATACGCTGCTATTTTTCAGGGCCAGCATTAAGCCACTGCAACCTATGCGACCGCAGTGGGCCCCACACTTTTACAGGACCCGCGCTAATTCTAATTGTATAAATTCTTAAATTAAACTATTTTATAGCTTAAAACAGATTTCCGCGCGTGCCTGTCGATTTACTAGGAGCTCCTGGAAATCTCCGGAATATGCAAAATATACGAAAACGTACTTAAAATATACGGAAATATATAGACAAAAATAGTCATTTTGGGGTGTCATTAAATATGGAAAACGCCAATCTTACGCGCGATAGATAAAAACGGCATTATGCATTAGCCCTAATTGTGTAATCCGGTGAAAGAAGCTTCTCGCGCCTCAAACTAATAAAAAAGTACTTGAGGCCAACAATTCTCAAAGATAGATTGAAACATTTGGTAATTCTTGCTATTGAGCATGATCTATGTAGGAAACATAATTCTTATGATATAGTGTATGACTTTGCTACACGCAAGACTCGTAAAGTAATTCTGTACGTAGTAAAGAATGAATAAAATGCATAGACGAATTTATTTTCTAATACAAACTCTTAAATTTCACTTATTATCCGCTTCCCTACCCAAACTAAGCCCCTCGAAATTCGTTTCGCATAGGGCCCCACAATGGTTAAGTCCGGCCATGCTATTTAGTGACGGGAGAATATACATAGTAGATTACTTGTTATCTTTCCATGACTTCTTGGTCACAATGGTTAAGTCCGGTGCAGCTATTTTGTGTATGTAAAATGCTTTACATGCTTCGGATGTTCCTTCAGAGTTAAAGATAGTTTACTTTCTAGTCCAAACCTCCCGCAGGACAAAGGGGGGTGGAAGCGGGCAGGGTTTGAAACCGGGACTATCGATAAATCCATACGAAAGTCAAGCGCGCAAACCGCACGACCAGGCAGTCATCCGTAGTGAAAGGTGACTACTACTTGTCCTCCCCCCCCCCCCCTTTTTTCTTGTTTTTTCGTGAGGTAACTCTATCCGCAGAAATAAAAGAGTGATCTTTCCTTTACTTCTTCTTGTCTAAACTCTTGAGCCTTGAATATAATTATATATATATATATATACATATATATATATATATATATATATATATATATATATATATATATATATATATATATATATATATATATATATAAAGTTAGGCTTACACCTATAATATGACACATGGGCGTAGCCCGGAGGAAGGGGGTTCAAACCGTCACTTGCCTCAAACCCCATTGTCTGAAAAGGAAACTTCACTATTGCTCCAGTGCAGCCAGCTTAAGCAAACTACAGTCACCAAATTTCATAATCGTACCCATAAGCGTTTCCAAAAGTTGTTTTGTGGTTAGCCTCCCCCTCCAATACAAAAACTAAATCAAAACTATAGTTACCATTTTCTACCAGTCGCTGGACTCCATTAATTAAGTGCAGTGAATAGCAGATTTTGATTTTGAATTTTTTAGCGGTAGAGTAGCAGGCTAATTGCACTGTAGATACCTCAGAATATGTATTATTTAAAGCTTAAGATAACGAAAATTATGCTTGGATACGGGAATTCGCCCCGCACCCACCTGGGGGAGCTCACAGCGCTCCCCCATACTCCCTAGCTGTCCTTAGCGTCTTTCCACTAATTAAAAGATGAACATATTTTAGGCTGAAAAAAAAAACCGCGGGAAAGAATGAAAGGTCAGAATGTAATGAAGATTAATTACATATACACACACACGTATAAATATATTGCAGAGGGGGTTAAAAAAAACAATGCCATTTAAGGGCCTGTTTATATGGTAATGCCCGGGCGGATTTTGAAACCCAGTCAGTCCCTGAATGTAGCCAAGGAGAGTTTTGAGTTTAACACCTCCCTCTATAGTGTTCTGACATTAAATATTAAACTAAAGAAAATAAAGCCACAAATTCTACGAGCGTAGTCAAACGGGTTTTTGAATTTAAATAAAAAGCCTCCAGATGACTTTGAGTTTAAAAACTCCCAACAGATGGTTTTAACGATACAATTTTTTCCCTTCTCAATAAAAAAACCAAACTACATCACCAACGTCCGTGAGCGTATCGAAGAGTTGTTTTGAGGTTAACTTCACTCTTTCCAACTAAAAGCAAGGTTACAAAGACAGTTTGTGAGGAAACACAAACTCAAAATCGGCCCCTGAAGTGGTCCACCCAAGTGGCAGGTCAAAAAGGATTTTTCAATATTTTTAGAAAGAATGTCAGAATGGAATTCTATCAAAGACAAATGACAAAGAAGAATGGAGAAAGAAGGTTGACAGAATTTGTGTGGTGCCCCAGCGGTTTAGCAGACCAAAGAACATGTGAAAGTGAATGTGAAGATAGATGTGAACCTGGCCTAACTGATGTCTTATAATGAATTTCTAATTGATCTAATTGTTTTTTAAAGGGTCAATCTCTTATTCAAATCCTCAAGAAAAAAACATTTCCGTAAAAAAAAAAAATAGTTAAGTGTACTATTTCGATAGTAATGCGCTTCAGTTCATGAGATAATATGAAAAACTACTTATTAATTGTTGTTTTAAATTATGCCCAACTAATATGTATATTAAATAGATTTCTTCTCTTTTAAAAAAACTTATTTGTGTGTAAATATAGTAGTTAGTATGACAGAACTTACATAAGTTATTAGCAATACAAAGGTGATAAACAAAACTTTTGACAAAAAATCTAAAACCATTTGCATAAATATGTTAAAAATATGGTATTCGTTCTCGACCCCTTCTTAAGAGCCTCTAGTTTTGTTATTATTAATAGTGAATAGTTATAAAAGTGGTGTATTTTTGTGAAAAAAAAAACAGTTTGCATAATTGATTTTAAAAATTAGATTTTTCGCTTTTAGAAAAGAAAAAAAGTAGCCGTTGTATCAGAACTTTGAATGGTCTAAAATATGATGGTGTCAGATTTTCACTATTTTTTCTAGTTTACGAGATCTAAACGATACGAACAGACGGACAGACATTCAACACAAAACTATTCGGGGGCCACTAGAATGCAAAGTTACTCTTCCCTCCTCCAATAAAAAAACTACTGTAAAACTATAGTAATCAATTATTACCTCATTAATAAAGTGCCGTGAATAGCAGATTTGATTTTTGATTGACACATTTGTATTAGAAGAGTAGCAGGATAATGAACTGTATTTACTTTTCTTTTTAGTTTTAAATACCGTAAATAATACATAACAAGAGAATGAAAATTAATGACGTATATAGATAGATAGATAGATAGATAGATAGATAGATAGATAGATAGATAGATAGATAGATAGATAGATAGATAGATAGATAGATAGGTAGGTAGGTAGGTAGGTAGGTAGGTAGGTAGATAGATAGATAGATAGATAGATATATAGATAGATAGATAGATAGATAGATAGATAGATAGATAGATAGGTAGGTAGGTAGGTAGGTAGATAGATAGATAGATAGATAGATAGATAGATAGATAGATAGATAGATAGATAGATAGATAGATAGATAGATAGATAGATAGATAGATAGATAGATAGATAGATTAGGGATAGAGAAAAATCCCCCCCTCCAAAACTCTCCGCGAAAAAGAACCTGGTATCCACCAAACATGTTTATATATAAAATATTTAAATGCCTTGAGCATTGGTTGGCCTCCAATGTGTCACCTTGGGGCTATTAAGGTACCTTTTGTGCTTCTGCATATCTATTGGTCTCAGTTGTCATTAGTTCTATTATGACCCAAACACAAAATCACCCACAGCTTTGAAAACCTAAACAAATTTAAAGAAAAGTTCTAAAAACATTTTCTTTTTCACAAAACTATTTATATTTCTATTTGTTTAAATCTATGTCAGCTCAAAATAACACTATATATCGCCCAGGGAAACGAGAGCTTCGCAAGTCTTGTTTGTGGGCGGTGTGGTGGGAAGCGTATTGGCGAGTGGGGGATCGGGCACATACAGGTACATTATAGTAGTTATCTCTTCTTGAAAGTTAACCTTCCTACGATCGACCACTTATTCGAATGTCTTTATACCCTATCTTGTCTTTAGAATTAAATTTTTGCCTCCTATGTATTCAATATAAATGAATATAGTAGTCTTTCTAGTAGTGCCTCCCAACCAACTTTCCCTCTTTATAAGGTTGATAATTACCTAAATGGTCACCTAGAAGATTTTCTCGACCCCTCCCTATAAAGGTCATCGGTATTGTCAAAGCGTACTAAGAGTGTCATCGTGATTACCTATACCCACATGCCCACTAAAGAAGAATTTAACCTGTAACAAACAGTACATGGTTATAGTTGTGTGAGAGGTTTGTTAGCCAGATTTAATCTAAAGACTAGAAGTTTGACTTTTTCCCATATCTTCTCGATAGGATCGAGAACTAACTCTTAGTACTGTTCCATTTATACGCCTGAGCTAACGGCGTCTCTGGTCATAGTTGTGTCGGAGATTTTAAAAAAGATCTATTCTAGAGACCAGACGATTGACTTTTTATTTGTTTCGTATCGATGCGATAGGATCAAGAGCTACTTCTTAGTGCTGTTTAATATAGATTTTGTTACTCATTAACTTTATTATCGATTTTCTATATTACTTCTAATACGTTCTAATAAAGTTTGACTACTATGGCAGAAGGTGGACATCACACAGGCCCGTCCAGTTGTGGTTGTGTTTTTTGTTCCCAGAACCTTGTAGATCAGAGGTTAGTGTACACTTGAGACTTTAGTTTGTACTTACCTAAGGCAGAGGTAAATTATTTATTTTAAAATACTTTCTGTGCATGTTTAACGTATTGTTTATAAACACAATTGTTTTTGTTGTGGTTTTTCCATTGAAGTCTTAAGTCATATGGAGCTGACTGTTTTTTTTTAATCGATCAAATGAAATTCATATTAAATCTCTAATGACAAGTTAATATAAACAAAATGTTTTAATTTTTTATTCATTCTATTAAGTTTCAGTTTTTATAAAATATGATTAATTCACTACTACATCAATGTCTCCGTTGTTACCGTTTTTTATATGGGACATATAAGTAAGACTGTATTATTTTCTATCAATTTTTTTTTTGCCCTTTCATCTTTACATGATTTTATAAATTTTTAACAAACGATTGTTTTGTTTTTTATTTTTTAATCGCACATGTATATTTCAAAATTCCAACTCTCCTTACTCAAATGCATACTAATATGCTTTTAAGGAATAAGCGGGATTCACTCAACGAAATGAAATGAATAATAGATGCTATGTTTATAAACAGTTTTAAAACACACCGACAGCGACTTGAGCCATCAATACACAAGAAATCTTATCTTTAAATTAGTCCCACCAGTCCTTTCCCACCTAAACATTAATAAACAACACCAACACACTTCACGGTGCTGCTCCTTAATTCAGTTTTCTAATAGCACTAACGACGGCTTTTAGTATCAGACAGCTCGGACTCATATCTCTTGCAGATAGCTTAGACTGGATCTCAAGAGAGTGTCTTGTTTTTCTCCATATCTGTCTATTTTTTCGTGTTGTCGGCGCGGCAGCAGAGTTGTAACACTGCCCAACTCTTAGCTCTGTTCGTCCCGAACAGATCAAGTTACACTACAATGTAGTGGAGTTTGGTAATTGCAGGTGGTGGTCATTCGGGGGGGGGGGGGAGTCACAAACGGCAGAGAGCGTGTACCCACGAATCTATCGACAAAGTTCTATTCAGTTGTCGATTTCTCCTTCTCCAGTTGTCCAGCTTTCTCATAATACAATGCCGTGATCGTTTTCCTCCTTCATAACGGTTGTCGCAGCTGCCAGCCACTTCACACATAGAGAGGTAGTGTCAGAGCCTGTGGTTTGCGTCATGGCAGTTGATCCAACATGCAGCTTTAGCAGACCTTTTTGGTTGACGACTTGTAAAAAAAAATGTGTTAAACCGAAGGAGGCCTTGTTGTCATTCTTAGTCGTGTAAAGACGATATGCCCAATATCAACATTCTATGTGCAAATGTTTATCAACCAATGCATTAGCTTCCGTTTAAATAGATTCATCATCTTTATATTACTCTCACTTGTGTTTGTAGAAGTACAGAAGTCCGTTGGCTCCAGAACTTATTGGGTGGGTTTGTGATTGTAGAAGTACAGAAGTCCGTTTTAGATCTTGTTTGTGGGTTTTTGTTTGTAGAAGTACAGAAGTTCGGTTTCAGACCTTGTTGGTGAGTTTCTTGGTATTTGTATTCTCATGAAGAGTCGCACTAACAATTCCTTTAAAAGCTTGGAGTTCTCCTTGTAGGTTCTGGCAGATTTAAAGTAAAGAAAAAAAGTTCCCCTTTCAGAGTTTGTGGTCTATATGGCAGATGATGTAAAGGTCATCTGTTTCTTTGGCCTACAGTTAACTAGGGTTTTATTTGGATAGCACAACGACCAACCACCTTTACTTTTCCCCACATGTCAGGTATCCATTAGAGCTGGGTGGACTCAGAATCGCCAAAAGATCCCGAAATAGAAAACACCAGTCTTCACCAGGATTCGATCCCGGACCACCAGCTTGGAAGCCAAGCGCTTTACCGCTCAGCCCCCGCGCCTTCTGGCAGATATAAAGAGGTTTTTGAATGTCCACAGCAACAGGCCTGGGCGCAGACCAAAATTTGTCTTGATCTGTCAGTTGGTTGAGGTACTCATATCAGGTTCTCCTACAGCAATGGCTTTAGTAAGATTGTACGTTTTTTCTCTTATGTCTCTTTTAAATTTCGTTGACATCGTCACAGCAAATATTGTCACATTTCTTTCATTAAAATCCAATGCCATCAGTTACAGACATCTATAACACCCACAACTTTCTTTGTTGCAACTGACAGTACAGCCACTCCCCGCAGTCTTAATTTAGTAACGTTCGACATAACTTGATGTTGGACTTCTCTCTTTGATAAGGGTCGATCTGGTCTTGTAAGGTATCTATCAGGTATCGAATCATTCATCAAATCCTTTACGGAATCGTTTCGTTGTTACGTCCTGCATGACGTTTATTTGTTTGCTTTGTTCTCGCATCAGGTCCTGCATGACGTTTATTTGTTCGCTTTGTTCTCGCATCAGGTCCTGCATGAAGTTTATTTGTTCGCTTTGTTCTCGCATCAGGTCCTGCATGACGTTTATTTGTTCGCTTTGTTCTCGCATCAGGTCCTGCATGACGTTTATTTGTTTGCTTCGTCCTGTCGTCAAGTTATATATCTCGGTCACGAGCTCGCCGATATCTATAGGTCTCCGGATCCTCCCCTTCTCTAGCCAATGCCGAAGACATTGTCTCCACTTTTCTTTGGCCAGGCCAACCTACAACTCTAAAGCTCTGAGTTCCTCCTTCAACTGTACGTTGGTTAGCTCTTAAAGTATCTTCAGCGTTATCATTTTTTCCTATCGATGAGCTGCCAAATTGCAATCCAGACACCAGCTGTAGTAATTTAAGGCATGCACTTAACGAAAGAAAATGCATAATATATGTTGTGATTATTAAGAGTTACAAAACACACAGACTTTAACCTTCGATTCACAAGGAGTGCTAATCTTTAGTCCCACCAGTCCTTTCCTACCAAAACCTTTATACAGACTCTCGACACACTTCCCAATGTCGCTCCTGACCCTTATTCAGTTCTCTGGTAGCACAAAGGATGGCTCTTAGTTCGAGACAGATCAGACTCCTATCTCTTGCTGATCACTTCCGTTCATGGGATCTCAGTCGTTTCTTGTTTGTTTCCATATCTGTCCATCATTCGTGTTGAACAGTACGCTAGTTCGCATTAGCTTGATCTGAGATTGGGTGTGGGGAAAATAATGTGTAAAAACAGTTTTCCAGAAAGCCAGACAGAGTGAGTCTATATAAGCTTTGTAAAAAAAAAACAAAAAACTTTTCATTGGGTAATGTCTATTTGCACTTTGCCGGTTATATATATATATATATATATATATATATATATATATATATATATATATATATATATATATATATATATATAATATTAGAACCTTATTATGTATTATTCACAATGATTGCAAAATGAATTAAATAAGTCTATGGAATATTTAAAAGAACACATTCTACATTGTAGAATAATTATGATTATTATTTACCTCCCTATAACAGCTCAACTCCCAGTAGAAATAAACTTCTAAGAAATGTGAAACATTCAAAAACTTCCTTTGATTTGGCCTCAACTGAAAGAAAAATTAGAATGTTGGCCATATCTGATACTTCTTTTTGGGAAGACTTGAGTTATGGCCATATATCTGCTCAAACGTGGGCCTTGGAACTTACAGGTGGAACAGACTCTGATACAATCAGTGCATCGGATATAATAGACCTATTGGCTCCTGATCAAGAATCCTTAGGAAATGGTCAAGCTGTTGATCTACAGGCATTTTCTGGTCAGTCTGCTTCAATTTCATACCCTTCATTTTTAATAGGACGTTTTGTTAAAAGTTGTATTAGATTATATTTAATTAAGGTTCAACATTTATTACACCCATTTATTTCAATTTTACAGATTAGCTATCTGGTGTAGACCTAACACAGAATCCCAATCGTGTTTGTGTCCAGTTGTGTCCTTGTGACAGGGCCAGATTTAAACTTGTGCATGTCCGCGCTGCCTCCAAAAAGCCCCCCACTCTTAGTTAAAGCAGAGCACCACATTTCAAAAAGATAAAACTTAAAATATGAAGCTTATGACATGAAAACTGCACCAACTGAAGTTTACAATAATTTGTTGGTTTCGTATATTTGTTCCCTTCTAGGTCAGAAAAATACAATAGCTAGATCTATGGTGTACCAGACGTATAGTGCTGATACTCTATGTTATGGGCGTAGCCATGATTGTTTTCGGGCGGGGGGGGGAGTTGGGGTGTGTTGTTTCTTCCCTCCCCCCCAAGAGAGAGAGAGAGAGAAACATTATAAGTAGGTGTGTGTGTGTGTGTGTATATAAAAGTAGCCTAATTAATCTTTATTACATTCCAACCCTTCATTCTTTCGGACGTTTTTTTTTTGTCCCCTAGAATACGTTCTTTCTGGAGATAGAGTAAAAGAACCAAGACACCCCGCCCTTGTCAGCCAGGGGGGACTGAAAGAGCGCCGTGAATTCCCCCAGCAAGGTCCGTTATGGAATTGGTAATTAAAACCAAAAAGAAAATTATATTCTTGTTTTTTATTAATAAATTGTAGATCAAAAACAAATCTGTTATTCACTTCACTTTATGGAAAAAATGGGTAACTATTCTTTCGCTTTAGTTTTTTTTTTCATTGGAAGGGGATCCACAAAACCCCTTTTAGCAACGCTCATGAAATTTAGCAATAGTAGCTTTGCTTTTCGTTTTGTAAGAAGGTTGGGAGGGATTAAACTCAAGACCCCTTTTGGTTACGCCCATGAAATTTGGTGACTGTAGTTTGCTTTTAGATTTTTAATCGAAAAGGAGAGTTTTATAGTCAAACCCATCCGTATGTAGAGGGGCTTTTAACTCAACCCCCCCCCCCCCACACACACACACACACTTATTATATAGCTACTCTCATAGAATTTGGTGACTGTAGTTAATTGCTTTAGTTTAATATTGGAGAAGGGGTTTTAAAACTCAAACTCTTTATGGGGTTAGGTTCAAATTTAACCTCTTGAGGGCTTCGATCATTAAACTCACCTCCCCCTCAAATGTGTAGATCTTAGTAGGCATACTTTCCCTTGTAGCAAAAAAAACTTAATTTTAGTATTAGTTTGTAACCTTGACCTCTTTGGCATTGTTTAGGTTGTCTCTATATTTTTACATCTCTTTAATTCTTTCCCTTTCTATTTTCGTAATATCGTAATGTCCAAATATCGAAACCACCTTTCGTTCTTTATAACGCTCGCCCCCCCCCCCTCTTTTTTTTAGATTGTTTATGTATTTCTTAAACCTTTGTTTATTGGCATGACTTAAAATAAATACTCAGTCAATTACGATTCCAATCCAAATTTTTCGACGTCTCGTGCGTTTCCTCTATGAAATAGGCTGGTGTAGATCATGATGTAGATCTAGTAAAATCTAGATCTAGTTCTGTAGACTATCTAGATCTAGATCTACTCTAGATTTTTCTACATTGAGATTAAGACGTTTTATTGTAGCCAACCTTAACCAAGTTTTCTGTTCAATTCAAGGTATGTTTTAAATCACTTAAAAATAATTAAATATTGTTCATTGCTATTGTCAATTAAATAGAATCTAGATCTATATTGACTATTGTATTACTATTACCAATAACACTGTGAGACTGTGTGTGACTGACTTCTCACTGACTACACTAACACTTCACTAGTGACTAGTGCATGCCCTACTGTCTACTACTCACTCTAACTCTAGTGTCTCTAGTCAAGACTTTTACCACTCTAGTCTAGATCTATCATCTGATCTAATCTAGAATAATCTAGATCTAGTAACTAGATTAATCTAGAAATAATCTAGATACTCACTCAACTCACTGAGCATCTCATCTGATCTACTTACTTAGACTTAGATCTATATAACTTTCTACTAGATCTAGTTAAATCTAGTACTACAGTTACAGTAGACTCTAAAGTCTAAAAAGTCTAAGTCTAAGGCTGACTCTGACTGAGTAATTGAGTAGTGTCTAGATCTAGACTCTAGTGAGTAGTGGAACCTCGAGATGATACTCATATACTCACATTAACTCAGATACCAGTTTCAGTTTTAAAAAGTTTAAAATTAAAGGGAAACTCCGAAGGTTTTTCAAATTTGAGTTATTGACGTATTAAAATTCTGTGTGAAAAGTTGTAATAGTAAACATTATCTGAGCTAGCCAGGAAAACCAGTGACTTGGCAGAATTTAAGTCATTGGTGATTGGTTAATATGCATTCATGACTGAATGCATGATGCGTAGCCGTAGGACGTAATCATCTTCTTTTTTGAAGTAACGTCTGTATTATATAAGATAAGATAAGAATCATAAGATTTTACCATTTTGTATTTAAATGCTTAGAAACATTTAATAAACGAAGTGCCAATTCCCAACCAGCCTCAGGCCTTGGCTGAAATTATTATTAGTATGAATGGTGAGTGTGTTGGTGTTGAGTTTGTTCCTATAGCCACAACTTCTCAGGCCTTGGCTGAAACAAATAAAAGAGTTCCTATTACCACAACTTCTCAGGAAGTGTCCTGTCTTTTAAATGATAATAATGAGCAGAATGTTGAAATATTCACAAGTGTTATTCGTGCTCAACCCTTTGTAGTTCATAGTAGTGAAAAGGATCTGTCTGGTAGTGATATTGTTGACTCATCTAAAGTTACAACTGATACATTTAGTAATGTAATGTTGAGAAGTAAAAACTAAAGGAAAGCTCATAATAAACAACACTTCACAAAGAAAAAAAGACTAAGTTTCCCTTACAGCTCAGTTAGTCAAAAACTTAAAACAACACTACTTCATTTTGATGGATATCATCCTCTTCTTAGTATCATTTGACTTTGCACTTATGTTAATTTTCTTGGGACCCATGATGCATGATTAAAATCACTAAACTTGCTAGCTGGCAATTATGGTTCTTATTTCCGAGTGAGAGTGGAAAGATCCGATTTTGCACGTTCATCGTCAATAGGCTTCAGCTTGACTCGTAACTTAAATATTTGCTCGTATAATGAACTAAATTTTTGCTCTTGGCGCTGCTCGTATCTTGAATTACTTGTATGTTGAGCAGCTCGTATCTCAAGGTTCCACTGTATTGCTTAAACGCAAATACTAATTAAATTGGTAATTCTGCAGGAGTTCAAGGGGCAGCCATCTTTGTTATTGTTTAGACTGTAATCTTGTGTCTTGGGTTTTCTCTCTGGTTTAGGTTTTTGTTTGTTTTTATTTTTGAAGCTAAATAATATGCTAGATCTAGCTATACTGGTATCATCTAGTCCAAATAAGTCTATTAATTAGACTCATAATCTAACTGCTAGAACTAGACTAATTACTATATTAATATGACAAGGTTCTTAAAGGCAATAAAGGTCAATTAATTTTTGGTAATAAACTGTGCTGATATTTATTGTAGGCCTAGTTAAATTTAGATTCTCTATTTTAGAATAATTCAGAATAGATATAGACAATATTTAGATTTTAACAATTAAAAAGAAGACCGAACAATAAGAAACATATTGTATTGACACCAAGTCAAAATTAAAAGAAAAAATAGCATTGCTTTGAAAACACAGAAGTAATGTTAATTCTTGGTATTTTTTAAGACACTATCTTGGGATTTCTTTGGAACATAAACAATAACAAAATAGTACAAAGATGGCTGCCCCTTGAAATCCTGCAGAATTACCATTAAATTTATATGGTATCTGGATCTAGATCTATATATTTATCTAGAACTAGACCAGTATAGTCTTCAACGGGGCACTATTGCCCCCAATGATGGCGTTTTCAAGATTTTGGGAGGCGCTGGGGAGCCAAAGGGGCGGTATGGGGTGCTGGGTATAAAGGAGGAAAGAAGAAACTATAGGTGCACTGAAACAAAACAAATTAAATAATTCTTCAAATTTAAAGCTGACAAACTAATTAAAGACAAGTTATAGGTAGCTTGCTTCTAATTTAAGAACAGAAACAGCATTAGAAATTGAGTTCGGGAATCCAATTTTCTATTTTTAAATTTTTACTCTTTTGCTGTAATGGGAGGGAATCTAGTGTCCTTAGATCATGCGCGCATAAACGTTTAAGATTTTATAAACAAAGTAGGTAATATGCTTTTTAGATTTTAGTTTATTTTATCTACATATGTTAATATATTGTTATGTAAATGTCAACTGAAAAAACGGTAAAGCTAACATTTAAATAGAATAATTTTTAACCTTTTTAAACAAAAGAGATTGATTAAGTGTTGTTATCAAAACTCACTGGTATGTAATGGAATATTACTAAGAGCGTTGGCGAATTGCTTCTAGGTAAAAGTATGTTCTACTTTGAATGACAGCATTTTCAGATGAGGTTATGAAACCAAGTCGGCTTCACAGACATATAGCAATTTCCAAAAATAATTTAAGAATATTCATGAACAATAATAAAAATCTACTATTAAAACAATATTAAAAATAAAAAAGCAGCAAAGCAGGATATGTTTTAGTGGCCTCTAAGAAAAAAGCATAGCTTTTTCTAAAACTTATGATATTGTTTGAAAATTGATTAAAACTAAAATTAATTTTTTTTAAAACATATGTTACACAAAATGCTTTTCTTCTGTTAGTGATGAAATATTTTTTCAAAATTGTCCAGTTATATATATATTATGTAGCTTATGACGACATAGGGAACCATAAGTAATATAGATTTATTCACTATTCACCTTGTGAGTTATATGATACACAAGAATAGATTAGCCAGCAATTTCATTTCTATTTGAATCTAATTATAAAATTGTAAATAAAATACAAACCCATGCCGAAAATAATCTCATCTTTAAACAGTTTTATGAAACAAATGATGAAAAAGATGTTAGACTCTTGTTGTAAACTAAAGTTCGCTGGATTTCGAAAGATGTTTGTTATTGCTCGATTTGTTAAGCTCTTAAATACAATTTTTTTTTTTTTGAGAAACTGGAAGATTCAGTGGTTAGCGATGACTTAAAACAGGCTAAAAGCAATTGTCTTACATGGTAGATATCTAAAGCAAATGAATGAAACCAACCTTCGACTGCAAGCAAAGAAATGTACTTTCATTGATTATAACATTTTCTCTTGTATCGAGATATTAAATCTATTTTAAAGGGTATAGCAATCTCATATAACTTGTAAGCAATTCAAATAACAATGCTCTAGGAAGAAATTACGATTCCCTTCTAAAATTAAAAAAAAAGAAAATATAAATGACAATTATCAAACATGTGTTACTTAACTTCAAATTGAGTTGCAGGGAAAAAAAAGATTAAAAAAATTATGTCTTCAGCTAAAAAGAATGTCAACATAGGAGGCACACATTGTTGTAGCTAGGGTGGGGGGAGGAGGGGGGAGAATTTGAAAATCCCCCCGGGCCCCCACTTGAGGGGCCCCTAATGAAATTTTTTAATTAATTAAATTAAATATTAGGCAAATGCAGGGGCCCCAGAGGTCAACACCCCCTCCCCCCTGGCCCCCAAACAATGGAAAATTTCTAGCTGCGCCACTGAAGAGGCACAACAGAGATGTGACTGCATTTAAATATTTCAGTAAAATTCCAAAACTGGTCGAAAATGGAATTATGGTTTAGCTTTTCCATCAACATACATGGTTAACCTAGATTTAGTGCTTAACAAACTTAATGAATAAGCAAAGAAATAGACTTGATGTAATGACTAGAGGAGACCTTCGCCTTGCTTTGGCTAATTTAAAGCTTGAAATTTCTAATATTGTCAGACTGCAGGAGGCACAAGGTTTCCATTAGCTTAATATCTTTTTGTTATGAATTCAGCAATAATAATGTTTATATAAAAAAATAAAACTAAATTTACAATTAAACCTAAAAACAGTAGGCCCTAATATTCAAAAATTTAAAAGGGGACTATTAATTCTTAGGATTTGAAAGAAAGTCATGACAATGAGATTAATTTTTTTTTTGTAATCAATGTCAATTATTTGGCATAATTTTTGTATAATGTTTATAGTGGCTGTTTTTGCCTTCGATTCTGAAGATTACTACGCAAACCCAATTGCGACCTGCATATTTTCCCGAATCTTGTGCAGACAAAGCCGTTGTCTGCTGGCGATCTATTTAAGTTTTCTTTCTGTCTTTTGCGCCTTTCTTCAATAATGGCTTTTGTTTGAGTCTCAAATATTTTTCCAGCAGCTTTTGTGAGAGCTCTCCGGCTGTCTCTCTCATGTCATGACTCATGGAATACCCATATTGATGAAACTATTTAAAAAATCAAACAAAGTATTAGGGTTTATTAAAAGAAATTTATATAAATCAAATAAGAACATATAATTTAAATGTTATTCAACCTTGATTAGGCCAATAATAGAATATTCATCCTCTGTTTGGGACCCCTCAACTCAAGAAAACATTAAGAAACTGGAACAGACACAAAATAGATCAGTGAGATTCATATCAAACGAATATTTACATTTTAATAGAGTTACACCTTTTACTAAATTCAGAATGCCTCCAGGATAGAAGACTTAAAAGTATAATAGCAGTTATACATAAAATACTGAACCATAATCTTTAAATACAAAACCTAATAAAATACTCAGAAAGATACAAAGATAAAGGTACATTTCTCGTTAAATAGGCCTATGGATAATCTAGGACAAATGTGTACAAATTCTTTTTCTTCCCTAGTGCTATTAGAGCATGGAATGGGTTGCCTGGTTGGCAGAATTTAAGTCATTGGTAAACATGCATGACTAGATGCTTGATGCGTAGGACGTAATCACATTCTTTTTTGAAGTTTGAAGTAACGTCTGTATTTTATAAGATAAAATAATCTAGGATTAGGGATAACTGATGTCAAGTTAAGCTCAGTCGCCGACATTTTTATGTTCGAATTTATGTATCTCGTAAGGGTTAGACCTGGGAAAAAACTGATTGTATCTATGGACTCGTCTTTCATTTTTCTATAACATTATATGAGTTTTATTATATTTCTATTCACGGTTAAAATTGGATTTGATTTTATAGTGGGTCAGGTCGATGCTTTTTTAAGTAAGTTTCGAAAATTTTTTTACCGCTACCTTCAAGAATCGAACATCTTAAGAAACTATCAAACACCTAACAAGTATGGTGTTTTAAAAATGTTATAATCTTAAAATTGTGTTATTGATATCTATTTCTTTTTAGGACATGTCAAGACAGACAGGTCTTAGTTATTTTTCCCCTGCTCCATTATCACCCATCTCTGCTTAGAAACCGATGATACACTTTACTGTAAGATGCAAAGCCTAGTACCGCATTACCGAACCTGTGCTTATTTGTTGGGCTTGAATGTCTTGAAAAGGCACTAAGCTATTTTGAAATATCATAAGAGACCCTTTAAAGTCCAGATATTACATATTGGGGGGAGAGCCCAATAAGCTTTGCCGATAGATAATCCCGCCCTCCACAAGCCATTGGAGGACACAACAATTTACCTGATTGACCTAAAAACAAAACATGCTGCGGCTCTACGCATCTAGCAAGCTCAGTGTCTGTGACAAACAAAAAAAGGCCCAAAGTCAGTTCCGAAATTATTATTTTTTTTTTTTGGGGGGGGAGGTGCTAATAAGTTATGATAGCTTGTGAATTGTGTTGCCTTTAGTATGGATCCGCCCTCTACAAGCCACCTGGGCCAAAAACGTATCTTAGAGCACTACACAAGATCTGTCAATCTTCTTTCTCCATTCATATCTGCCATTCTTATCTGTCATTTGGGAGGGGGGGGGGCAAACAAAATCTCTACATATAATACGTATCTAGCAATTTGTGTTTGTGACATAATTAACGGCTTGACCGTTGGCACTTGTTCGATCAGCAATTGGCTCCTCCCCCTTTCCCCTCAACATTGTTCTTACTACAGCTTGAACACTGTTTTGGGGGTGTGTTGGTGGCCTGGTTTACACCTGTGTGTTGCGCTAGCACTGAACTGTTCCTGTTGTGTGTTGGTCTGTTGTAGTCCTGAAATGTGTTACTTTGTACTGAAAGTGGGTGAATGTTGGAAAGTGGAACTGTGTAAGGAGAGGGACCGGGAGAAAGGGGCGTAGACAGAAGAAGAGAGGGTCGTAAATATATTGTGCTAAGCTAATAACTGTGTTTGTGTGTTATTTTTATTATTGTAACCATTTGTTATGACAGTATTATATGTTTCCGTGGGGCGCCTCTGTTACGTCGACCACCTTTTAGCTCACCAAAAAAAAACAACTGCCCTTGACGCGTTTTATTTATTTTACGGAAATGTTTTTTTCTTGAGGATTCGAATAAGAGATTGAACCTTTTCAAAAGAATTACATCAATTATAAGACTTCATTTAGGCCAGGGGAGGCGCGGTAGCTGAGCGGTAAAGCATTTGGCTTCCGAATCGGGGGTTCCGGGTTCGAATCCTGGGATTTTCAACATCGGAATCTTTGGGCCTCTCTGAGTCCACTCAGCTCTAATGGGTACTTGACATAAGTTGGGGAAAAGTAAAGGCGGTTGCTCGTTGTGCTGGCTACATGACACCCTCGCTAACCGTAGGCCACAAAAACAGATGAACTTTACATCATCTGCCCTATAGACCACAAGGTCTGAAAGGGGAACTAGTTAGGCCAGGCTCACATCTAACTTTACATTCACTTTCACCTATCCTTTGATCTGCTGGACCGTTGGGGCACTACACAAGATCTGTCAATCTTCTTTCTCCATTCTTATCTGTCATTTGTCTTTGATAGAATTTCATTCGTATGTTCTTCCTGAAAATATTGAAGCCTGTCTGGGTGGACCACTTCGGGTGCCGATTTTGAGTTTGTGTTTCCACACAAACTGTCTTTGTAACCTTGTTGTTTTTTTTGTTGTTGTTGTTGTTGTTTTTTTGAGTTAAATCCCTTTAATGTGTATTTTAAACATTAAAATAGTGTTCGATTTTTTTATAAGCTGGGATAGGGAGTGTTCGAATATTGTAGGCTTTTTAACCCCAATTTTCATTTTTGTATAGTAAGGGACAGATTAAAGAATTAATTGCACGCACTTCCCTGCCTAATTAGGAGCATAATATATAGGTTTTGTTGAACTGATGCATCATTGGAAAAAAAAAAAAACGCAACCCGTGACCTACTTGATTCTTCCCAAGAGGTCAACACAAAGTGATGTTATTATACTAGGGCACTTTAGATCCAAGTTTTAAAAAAAGTGACTTCAGGTCTAAATACTAAATGTGTACAAACTATATGGAGATGTGTGATTCACAATAGGAATTGACTTCTTTCGTCATAACCATCGAAATAAATGCGAATTTTTAATTTTTTTTTTTTTACAGTGTGGTGCTCGAGAAGGGGTTCGATTGGCGTCATGTACTCTCGATCAGGGGTTCTTAACTTTTTGGTCACGACCTCTTTGGGGGTCGAATAACCATTTACCAAGGGTCGCGTAAGACAAACGGAAATGTGAGTTTTTCGTCTGTTTTTTTATAGGATTTTTTTTTTTTTTTTTTAACAAATTATGAAACGATTCTCGAGAGTCATTAAATAAAGTAAAAAAAAAAAGGTGAGGGAGTCCAATATAAGAACCCGGGCATATTGCCAGTCCTCAGAAATAACTGTATGATTCACAGACCTACTGTAGCAACGCAGACACTACCACAATCACGATAGCGATGCAGATTCCTCTTTAATGTCATTTTCACAATCCTGGTTCCATTTTTTTTGGTAGTAGGCCCTAATATCGGGTTCTGAAATGTTTTCTGTCCAACAGCATATCTTTGTGAAACTGGGTTGTCAAGGCTCTTAGTCCTCAAGTCTAAATACAGAAGTAGACTTGACCAAGAAGATCACGTTCTTTGTGATGTTTTCAAGTCTTGAGAACCCCTGATTTGGTGAAACAAAAACAAGCTCAACCATCGCACTAAAGTTGTGGTGTTTGCAAAGACTGTCGCAACAATAGTTTTGTAGCAAATTAATTTCCTGTATCAAGGACTCTACGTTTTTCAAGATTAGGTATACTTTAAAAATTTCCGTTACGTATGCAACATGAATACTGTAAGCAATCAATAGAAAGTGATCAATTACAATCATAAATGATCCACTTTAAAAAAAATAATAATTTAAGCACAAATTTATTTTACACTAAATTAAGCTTTTGCGATGTTCCATTTCGAACAATAAAAATACATCATGCACTTCAGGTATATATACATTTTGATAACGATTTATGATATAGCAAAATAATATAAACGAGAACTATTATGGCTGGGGGTCGCCGCATAGTGGGTTATTTTATTAGGTGGTCCCGGAGTTAAAAAGTTTGAGAACCGCTGTTCTAGATCTAGAATAATTTTGTCTTCCGAACATCCCCACGTTTCAATGTCAACGAACAACTGACAATATTTGTTAAAATGAACCTTTTTATAGCTGTGACAGAAGGCATGATCCTCTTTTAGAGTACATATTAACGTCTCTAGGCAGCCATATTAACCACTGCTCAAGACTGGTTCAAGACTAATATAATTTTTTCCAAAGGGAGATAACCTAGTTGATTTTTAATATCGTAAGCTAAAACATATCGGTCTAGAAACGATAGCCCTGTATAGCCGACTCACAGACCTATCGTAAGCTAATAACTGATTGCTAGAAAGAGAAAATAAAACATCTATATAAATAATTAGCGTCATGGCACAACCATTCCAGACACCACTAAGAAGTCATGGAAAAATCACTCTGTTACTCCCCATGTAGCTTTGGCGGCAAAAAAAAAAGAGGGAGAGGGGGAACAAGTAGTATTCACCCGTCACTAAATAGCAGGGCTTGATTTAACCATTGCGAGGCCTATGCGGAACGGATCACGCAGGGCCCAGTTTGGGTAGGGATACGGATAATATGTGAAAATTAAGAGTATTAGAAAATAAATTAGTCTTTGCATTTTTTAAAAATTCTTTACTTTACGTGCATAATTACTTTTCTAGCCTTGCGTGTAGTGAAATCATACAGTATATCATAAAAATTCTGTTCCCTACATAGATCACGCCCAATAGCATGAATTACCAAATGTTTCAATCTATTTTTGAGAATTGTTAACCTCAAGTAACTCTTCATTAGTTTGAGGCATGAAAAGCTTCTTTTATCAGATTTCACAATTACGGGTATTGTATAATGGCGTTTTTTTTATCGCTCGTAGGATTTACGTTTTTCATATTGAATGACTCCCCAAAATAACAATTTTGTCAATATTTTAGGAGATTTTTATGACTTTTCAAAAGATTTACATCATTACCGGAGATTTCCAGAACTTTTTCGTATATTTTGCTATTTCATGAAATTTCCTGTTGCTCCTGGTAAATCAGAATGCCGCGGAAAAACTGTTATAAGTTATAAAATGGTTTAATTTAATAATTTACACCAAGGATTAGCGTGGGGCCTATGAAGGTGCGGGGCCCACAGCGGTCGCATAGGTTACAGTACCCAAAAGGCAAAATAGCGGCGTATGCTACGCCGTTGGTCGACTAGTATAGTAATAATAGCGCTATAGAGCCGTACCGTAAAATCTCATAGCAATGTATAATGATTAAAGAAATAGGAATATAGACTAATATTACCAGCAATACTTTAAAAAAGAGGAGGGTAGTATATTATTATTATAATTATAAAAAAAAAAATACGTAGACTTTGATATGCATGTGGCATCAAAGTCCTCTTGATTGTGGCCATGGGGCAAATCGCCAGTGGGAATGATCGTCTTCATTAGGCCTAATAGTAAGGTTCTAAAAAGCTGCCTGGTTGACCGGTTTGCGTGCTGGCTGGACTGTCGTCCCTCGGGAGGTTTGGACTAGGAAGTAAATTATCTTCAACTCTGAAGGAACATCTGAAACATGTAAAACATTTTACAAGCAAAACTTTTTACAAGCAAAACTTTTTTTTACTAACAAAATGAGTCCTACGTAGCGTTATGATTGGCACTCGTTTTACTTTTTATCTTAAGCCAACATGTCAGTCTGCGGCGTAGCAGACATAATGTAAAAAGGCTCATGACCATGATGTGAAAGGTAATGTGTGGGCGCACTATTATGTTTATGGCAGGGCTTAGTTTTGTCACCCAGTCCGTTTCTGCACATACACACACTTTTCCATTCACTTGACCTAGACAGACTCATCCTCGGGTCACGTAGTTCGTTTACCTTTTCAAGGCTAAGCTAGTCAATTTTATACCTTCTCTCACCTTATCTCAGGTAAAGCGAAGACGAATATCAAGGAGCCGCTAGCCAAAAATGCCATCGCCTGCATGTGATGTCATCCTGGACGTCTTATCTTACTTCTGTTCCTCCCCCCCCCCCCCCCAACTTTTTTTATTTTTAGGACCTAGTTTTCACTCCCCTCTTTCTCTTATCTCTTCTTGTAATTCCCTCATTGTCTTCCGCATATTAACAGCCCTTCTATTGTGTATGTGATTGGTGTGTGTATGTCGTATCGTATGAGTGTAACTTAAGTAACGCACATGTGGTACATTGCTCCTGTGTCAAAAATGGGACAGAAATGCAGAGAACCCTTGTACTTTAAGTCATGAGATTGGAACAATATAGATATGCGGCTGGGTAGAACTAAAAAGTGGGCGCTGTTTTGTTGTTAAAAGTTCCAGACCCCCGAGCAGCAATATTAAAATATTTAAAATTAATTAAAACAAGGCATCATTCAGCATATATTGCCAGGCAGTCATATCGATTGAGAAACGCAAGTTAAAAACACAAAAGTAGAGAATACATATTTCTTATTTATCTTGAACTACCAAGATCCTTTTGTCCAGGTACTATGCAATCTTGTAGTTTTCTTTAACTGAACTCCTGTGATTTGACCCATACATAAGTTAGCTCTGCAAGGGTCTATTTAACCTTGCGCTTAATAAATTACATTATTACAAGACATTTGGAAACAAGTGGTGCATTGTTTCATAGTTATTTGCAGGCGTTTGTCTACCTTAATAGTATGCACTACCTATGATATGTATTGTAGTGTTCCTGTAACTATTCTTGATAATTTTTTATTATGTTTTATGTCAAATTTAACAATTTATCGGTCAGGGGTTTATTTATATGCTTTTCTCTCTTCGTCTTTATTCGGCGGTACTGGGTAGCTTTCATTTGGGTATTGGTATCAAATGTAAGCCCAAAGTTTTTTTGAAGATTATTAACCAGCCTGCCTCTTAGTGGCGCCCGATTGGAAACGATTGTAGGAGGAAACGATAAGGCCAAAGGGTAGCGAAACAAGACTTCCCCGTGGGGGGTGCCTAAGGGTGTGTGAGAACATACTAATTGCAATTTGCGGAGTTGTAAAAAAGCAACCATATCACAATCCAGGCGCTGTTGCTCAAGGGGCCATTACATAAATGGGTGTACTGCACGCTTAGCCTGGAAAATGAAAAATGGAGGGGTCCCGTGTAGGCATCTCTGGGAGCGAGTCTGACCTCCTCCAGACTCTTTCGCTCTATGTTACTATCAATGACACGAACGCTTTTTTAATGTTGAAAATGCGTAAGAAAGGGATGTAACCCATGACCGGAAATGAAGATTTCTTTGATTTATTTTGTAACATTTTCTTACTTAATTTTTAGCGGGTCCCGAAAGGGGAATAGACGCTGCTAGTTTTGTTTGGTCTGTCTGTCCTTCCGTCCGTCGGTCCCGTTTAGATCTCGTAAACTAGAAAATATATTGAAAATCCAACATCATGATATTCTAGACCATTCAAAGTTCTGACCCACAGTACACTGTTCTCATTCAGGCCGGTAAGAGGGAGCCCATGTTCACTTTTGCTTGCCTAGAGTTTCAAGAGCCGAAGGCTCAACTCTACCTGACAGTATCAAGAAGAAGAAGAAAAAGAATTTAAGTTCTTACTAAGAATAATTCAGAAGCCACATTATGCGTGTCCTGATACCGCTGAAGCGCGAAAATCGTTAATGTATGCACACAGGGGCGGACTGGCTATATGGGTATTTGGGCAAATGCCCGGTGGGCCAGTACCCTAATGGGCCGGTAAAGCCCCCAAAAGGGTCGCATGAGACTCGCATGGATGCCACTATGTAATAAATTGTCAAAGGTTTTATAATATTCTCTCATAAAAGCGGCCTTCTGAGCATCGTGTTTAAAAGAAATCTCTCTACAGTGTAAAACTAATTTAATCTAACACATTTTCCAAATAATGTAATAGCCTACATCCTTAGACAGTGATACTAGTAAGCTTCATTCTTTTATGGCCCACACACTTAGCGATTAAATAGCAACATAAGGCCTATATTTCTTATAAAAAAATATGCATGTGTACAGTTAAAGATACTCAAACTCAACATTGTAACGGATGTATGTATAAGTTGTACTAGATGTATTTCAACAGTACCTTGATAACCCTAGATACTTGGGTATCATGTATGGTATGTTACTGATGCGAGCTCAATGACTACAGGCATACACCACGTTACGAAATAATATAACAATAACCAATAGGATCAATGCACATTAACTAAGTTCACTCGAGATGTAATAGAATAACGAACTTTAATACAGAATGGGCCAAAATCGAGTCAGTCAAGAGCCTAGCAGTAACTGTTCTAAAAGTCTACAATACTAACTAACCCAATGCCTATGTCGTCAATAGCAAATGTTGCGTTCAAAATCAGGCTACTACAGTGCTTTCCTTAACTAAACTAAGTGTATAACAACATGCAGGTTTTGAGGACAGGCATGCCGACAATTGATGCCCTTCAGATGATATGTCATTTATGGGCCTGATTGTATAGAAATGCCCGGGCCGATTTTGACAGCCAGTCCGCCCCTGTATGCACATACACGTAACCGGTAGCGAATCAGTTAATTCGCAGATTATATACCATATAGCTTAAATTTGTTGTCGAAGATCAGCATTCTATGGATTTAAGATATCTATGGAATTCAATATTCACTTTAAAAAGCCGTTCGCATGGCATGGGTTGGTTGGTTGGTGGGATATGCTGCAGATATGCCTGCCTCTTTTCTCACCTTCCTTTGTTTTTTTTAGACCTACGTTCTTTCTCAGACACTCACGCCTTCACGCAATGTGGAGCGATATTCGACACAGACATCAGTTAAGCATTTATTAGACAAACAACGGCTTTAATTGAGTATCTTTCATGAAGACAAGTGGACAACATCAATAGAGTACATATAGAAGCCTCAATCTAGTATGAGCAATTAAGGTGTAAACGTAACTATAAATGTGAGATAAGAACTGTTATTTCCATTGATCTTTAGAAGTACATATTCCAATCACACTTCTACTGTTAGCTGTTCAATAAAGGAGGTGTTCAGCGAATAAAAATGAATTTAACTCATGCATTTTTGTTCTCCGAACACGGCAAAATCGTAATTAGAAATATTATTGGGATTTAAAGAAATATTATTTGCTCAATGAAAAACATGACCTTGATCGAGAAATCTAGGGGGTACATAATTTATGAATGAAAGAAAAAAAGTGCGGGCTGCTAATTTGAACCCAGAGATCATGCCAGTTAAGCTGGTGGCGAGAAGAGTGAGGTATACACCAAGCGTTTAGTGTCACAGCCTATTTACAGGCAGTGGGGAGAGGGGGGAAGTCCTCAAAAGAATTATAAAAGTCTATGGCAGCAGTTTTCAACCTTTTAAGCTTGGCGACCCCTTTTTACAATCCCCCACTCTGCCACGACCCCCCCCCCCGGCTCACACACACAGCAATAGAAGGATAGACAAAATGATCCATTTTATCGATGGCCTTTAGCGAACCCTGGCAAATCGTCAATCGACCCCCCAAGGGGTCGTACAGGTTGAGAACCCCTGGTCTATGGGAAGGGAGGTGCAACAACATGAACATACAAACTATGAAAACAAGAGGGTCCATGGATGGGAACGAAAAGAGAGAATTAAATACACGTTTTCTATATTTGCAATGACACCCGAGACCTCTTCCCTTTCTAGAGGCATTTATGTCTGAGGCCCCTGATAATTTGTTGAGCATACCATTAGATAGTCCTACTCTCCCTCCCTCCATGGGAAAGGCTTTGAGAGTCCACCTTGGCCGGAGACCCTCAGGTAGTTTGCAGTACTCAGCTGAAACATTTGTTTGTTGTAAAAGAAAATGTACTTTTAAATACAAATAAAATTATGGGACCTTTTACGTCTTCAATTTTATTGTGACTGTCAGTATAGTATACAGATACCCTGCAGCCACTATTGACTGTCAGTATAGCATACAGATACCCTGCAGCCACTATTGACTGTCAGTATAGCATACAGATACCCTGCAGCGACTATTGACTGTCAGTATAGCATACAGATACCCTGCAGCCACTATTGACTGTCAGTATAGCATACAGATACCCTACAGCCACTATTGACTGTCAGTATAGTATACAGATACCCTACAGCCACTATTGACTGTCAGTATAGTATACAGATACCCTACAGCCACTATTGACTGTCAGTATAGCATACAGATACCCTACAGCCACTATTGACTGTCAGTATAGCATACAGATACCCTACAGCCAATATTGACTGTCAGTAGAGCATACAGATACCCTACAGCCACTATTGACTGTCAGTAGAGCATACAGATACCCTACAGCCACTATTGACTGTCAGTATAGCATACAGATACCCTACAGCCACTAGAAATGAGTTTTTGGTGAATAAAAATGATGAAATCAAACCTTGTAAAATAAAATAATAAAAAAAGCTAACCAGATCTTTACAAAAAAAGGAGTACAGAGTTAAAATTTACTAGTCGACCCGTGGTGTAGCATACACTGAATTTGCTGGAAGTATTCATGTAGGCAATGATGTCAAGCATAGTGTATGACTGTGCTTCTGTAAGTACAACGGACAGGGCTCAACAGTGTTATCCATGACATTTCTTAAGTAATATGCAACTGATATAAATAAACATTGAAAGGAAGCAGTGGTCATGGTTAGGAAACGAAGGGCGTTAGGAAGGGGCGAAATCAAAACATAGCTAAAAAAAACATGTTTCTTTTTTAATGACACCAGGCATTAACGTGTGTGAAAAATACACACATTAATGTTGTCAAATATATAGAATGTATTAGAGAGATTACTTGTTCTCCCCCCCCCCCCCCCCTTTTTCATTCTCTCTGCTCAGCAAAAGTTTTGAGTCCGACTTGCAGGAATAAAAGAGTTATCTTTCCATGACTTAATCATGGTGTTCCGCATGGTTGGGCCATGAAGAGAATTATATATATATATATACGTAATATTTTTTTTGTGTACAGGTCTCAATTTATTTACTTCTTAATATTTTTTTTTTATTTAATAGGAAACACAGGAGAACAAAGTGAGCTTGATTCTCCACTAGAAGCTTCATTTAATGGCAATGAAAGTAATGCGCATAATTTGGAAATCTGTCCACTAAACGATAGTAATAAATGTATTGATCAATGCCCATTTATACATGGACCACTATGCCATCTGTGCCACATGCACCGATTACATCCTTTTGATCCAGATCTGCATCTAAAGGTAAGTATTGACATGTTTTGACAAAAATAAAAAAGCATCTAAGATGTAATTTCATCTTCTATACTATAAAGCAGAAAGTAAGGCATATGTATGTTATGCACAGAAATCCAAACCTTTTCATCAATCAGTTCAGTCTTGATAAAACTTGTCATAAATGTTCCTTGAGTACTAACTGGAACCATAACGTATGTATAGTGGCCCTAAAATAAACTTAAGACCCTCAAAAAAGTTGCCCAACTTACTATTTCATGGATCTAGGCCATGTTTACATGAAAGAAGATTGAAAAGGATCTAGATCTAGAGATGTAATTTTTAAGAACTACACTTTACACAGATAAGTTTTTACTTTGACTTAAACACATGAACATACCATTTTGGTCCATTCATTTCATATTTCAAATTAACATTCAGATTTGTTTTTCTAAATCATTTTTCATACATTTGTTCACTAAATTTATAGCTGCGAAGTTATGTTGACATACATTTTAATAGTTCCATTCATGAGTCCCGTACATCTAACAAGAATTAAAGGTCACACATGCGCATAGCGAAGCTTTCACGCACGCGCAGAACGAAATATGTCCAAGCCAATATTTAACTTAAGATCTATATTTAACTCTAGATGATAGATCTACTTTATACTTTAACACAAGAACATACAAAATAAAGTCTATTTCATATTTTAATCAAATATATGTAGGCCTACAAACAAATATTTTTATTTTTAAAAATAGATTTAGGTCGATTAGCTTTATTGTGATAGCTCCATTCATACTATTTTTATACATACATTCATGCTTTCGCTTTACTTATAACATTATTATTTCGTTAAATTGTTTCCAAAACACTCTCAATGACTATATCGACAGTGATGCGCAAATTGAGACCCAGGGGCCACTGGTAACATATGTCTAGTAATCTATAGACCTATATTATAAAGCGCTGTTAACAAAGAAAATGTAGACTGAATTAAAGGTATTGTAATAAAATAAAAAAACATAAAACACAAGAGCGAAGATGACAAAGTAATCTTAAAATCTTCAGAATTATGAAAAGCCTTATTATTTTCAAACCATCTATCTATCCTTCTTTCACTTATATGGTCAAAGGCAAAATGCAGTAGTACATTACCAAAAAATAGATATTTTACTCTCAATTTCTGTTAAATTCCTACCTTTAGCTCACTCTCTCTTCAGGGATAAAAGGTTAAATTTAGAATTAGGATAAAGACAAGGAAAATAGCTTTAAAATACTGTAATACAATTATACAGCTTATAGAGCGAATAAGCCTACTTTTCTCTTAACCATTAATGAATGTTACAAAAAAAAAAAAAAAAGAACATACTTCGCCACACCACCTCTTCCCTGCCCAGAATCCTGTTATAATTAATGTATAGATCTACTAGACATTATAAAATACCATAATAGGTCATAATATTAGATCTAGACTTTGAAGATGATGTGTAAAATGTTTCTGAACATTAATTTATTAAACTCTTGAATGAATAATGCCTACATGCAGAATTACCCAAAGACATATTGTCTGTTCAAGATAAATATGTTCTCGGTCCCTTGGCAAGTTTAAATTTATTTCTTTTTTACTTTGAAAAAATTGAATGGTCAAAGTAGAGTTTTACCTTGGTGGCCAATGAGCTAGTAATTTTTTTCCTACAATATACAGCAACTATCAAATTTCCTGGAAATTTGTTAAAACCATTTTTTGAAATCCTTGTCCAGGTTTCGCCCACCCAGGTTCCATGAAGGTATGAGTTAAATAGAGGTATTATAAAAACTAACTCCTATATTTCATGATAGCCTGGTCGTGCGGATTGTCATTCGGGCTTATCGATGGTCTCGGGTTTAAACCTTGCCGCTTCCATCCCTCGTCGTCCTGCGGGAGGTTTGGACTAGGAAGTAACAAGTAAATAATCTTCAACTCTGAAGGAACATTCTGAACATGTAAAACATTTTACAAATCAGAATTTCACACAGAGAAATATGGCTGGTTAATATAGCTGAAAGAGCAATGAATGAATGTCATGAGATTGATCCCTATACTGGGCTTTTTTACAATACCTCATCTATTCAACTCATACCCTCATGGAAACTGGTTAGGTGGTCTAAAAACCTGGACAAAGATCTCAAAATGGCTCTAAAAATTTGACTGTTGATGTTGTATTTAGGATTTTTTTTTCTACAGTGGGAGGGGGGGAATAAGTAATATTGATAATCAAATTCGCAGTTAAAGTATGTGTTTAACAGTTGTTTTTTTTAAGTGTTCAAGCAGGGAGAAAAGAAGGTCATGGGGGGGGGGGGGGTAAAAAGTGACATAGAAATCATAAACAAAAAGTCAGTGTATAACCGAAAGCTGAAAAAATAATCTGATAGTGTAAATAAGATTTGTTAAGGCGCAAGGAGAATATATTACTTGTCTTTTCCGCAACCACATAGCTTAAAATGTTGTCATCTGAACTATGAGCATTTGTTCATGTATTTTATTGGTGTTATTATTTAAGGACTGTAATCTTTTTTTTGTTTTAGGTGTGTCTTGCAAAACACCTGGAGCAAAGCCATCACATGGAATGCAATATTTGCTTTGAGAGTTTCAAAGATACCAAGTATGCATTTGGGATCCAAGAGAATTGCAATCATTGTTTTTGCATTCAATGCTTAAGGCTTTGGCGACAAAAGAATGAAATGGTTAATTATAGGTATATCTGTGTAAAACTAGTTACTAGATATAAATGTTGTAATGATTTTGTAATTGGTGAATGAAAAATGTTATGTAGCTCTGTAGGCTACCAAAATTATCTTTCTTATTTAAGTATTTTTTTTAGAACATCTCTATTCAAGTCACAAATTTGGTATGGGCAAAAC
This sequence comes from Biomphalaria glabrata, assembly GCF_947242115.1. NCBI lineage: Eukaryota > Metazoa > Mollusca > Gastropoda > Planorbidae > Biomphalaria > Biomphalaria glabrata. Next base: position 37,843,873 of record NC_074718.1, on the reverse strand, counting down.
AATTAGGGTGGACAGATTTCTCTAAAATGGCTCTAACAATTTTCCTAGAAATTTTAGAGTTGATGAATATTATTGAAAAAAAGAATTATAAGCTTGTTGGCCACATTGGGAAAACTCTATTTTGACTTCTAATTTTTCTTAATATAGAAAAAACAACTAAATTTGGCTAAAAAAATCTTTTATCTTGAACAGACGCCCAAAATAAACAAAATCAAAGCTAAAATCAGTCACTAAATTCTGACCCCCCCCCCCCCCACCTTTCCCCCGGCAGTCAAGAGAGGTTACACATTTCTACCAGTGGCAGGGCTCCATTAATAAAGTGGAGTGAATGGTCATCTCCCGTAATTGAAAAAACTAAATGTGGCTCAACAAAGATTGCTATGGCAAGTAAGCGCCTAATCTGGTCTTTAAAGCGTTTCCGCAGGGCACCTCTGTTTCGTCGACCACCTTTTAGCTCACCAAAAAAGACAGCTTTTGGCATACTTCGTCCCCAATACAGGGTACATGCCCTGCCCAGTATAACTGTTGGACCATAAGAAGTCCCTTTATACTACTTTATACTGTCCATAGCGGCGTTCGCAAGGACATCAATGTTAGTTTTGCTGTCTGGCTACCTTATGTTTATGATTGAGCTCAAGCATCTTTGGTGAAAGCGTTCAAGTAGTCTTAGATTGCGTCCGAACGAAACGTGATGTCGATGCCTTCGTGCAGTCGCTGTATCATTTGACCCAGCATTATGCCAAGGAAGATAGCGAATAGAGTAAAGTAGATAGCCTGCTTCATGCCATTTTCTATTGGGAAATCATCGACATGTCATCATTTTGTCTGATCTGGCCTTTTTGTTCCACATGAAACTGTTTGAGAATGGATATGTGCGTAGTTGGGCATCCAAGCCTGGCCAGAATCCTCCATTAACCATTGACCGTGTCGAAAGCCTTGGTTAGGTCCACGAAGGAAACGTATGTATAGGTTTAAATCTAGTCAAAAATTAAGACTAAGTCTAAGACTTTAGATCTAGACTGCCTAGAGTACCAGTAAATTCTGATTATCATAGATCATGTTTCTTCTATATTTATAGCCTAGATATATATTCTAGAAGTAGATCTATACATTCTATAGTTACAATTTCAATTCCCTGTGAATATTTATGATTAGGCCTATATAGATTACAGATTTTTATCTAAATTTTATATATCTATGCAGTAGTGGCTTTAGGGGGTGGCAAGTGGGGCAATGATCCAGGCCCTGCACCTGAGGGGCCCTGCATAAAGAAATTCCATTCACTCAGACCAGTTCTCAAAAACCTGTTATTCTATATTTTAGAAGCCCTTTCCTGCATCAATGTGATACCAATTTCCATGTAAACATGACATTTTTGGTTTCGAAACTCCATTCAGATTCGACACCTGTTGATTTTAATAGGCCTTGACCTCCATATCAAAGGTGCCGAATAGGCCATCATTGTTTAACAGTTCAACTTTAAACAAAAAAGTTTGCACAGCCAAAAGCCAGAAATGCTCTCCGACTAAATCTGTATTTGACCTTCTAAGCAACTATATGTGGTGTTAGTTTTATTGCAACTGTTCTGGCTATCCTCCATAATTAATGGTTATTTTCTGACTCTGGAAAGCATCTAGTTTGTTGATTTTTCATGCAAAATGTTTCTGAATCATTATAGGCAAAAATCTTCCATGAAGAAGAATTATGTGCTATACAGTAGCCCACCTAATGTAGTAAAACAACCAATAAGTAAGGTACTATGTTTTGGAACAAAAATAAGGCCTATATACACTGCCTAAAGCATTAGAGGCGGACGGACGAGCCCGTTAGCTTTAAGTGGTATGGTTTATATGATCTATGACTATTATGACAAGGCCCAATTTTTCAAAGCAACTATAATTAATAGACTTCATCTACAACCTATCCCATTATTGAAGACAATGTGCATAATTTGTGTGAACATTAATTTATGATAGGCCTACTCTTGAATCAATAATGCCTTGCATTCTAAAATATCAAACACAATAGTCCTTTCAACAACGTGATCATACTTTCAGAACCAATGTTTGCTCTAGATCTAAGTTATTCAACGTCTAGTACTCAAGCTAAATTTACATTTAATTATTTTTTACTTTGGAAAATTATAACAGTCAAGCTAGAGTTTTTCCTGCGTGGCCAACAATTAAGCTAGTAATTCTTTTCTCAGCAATAAACATCAACCATTCAATTTATAGGGAAATCTTTGAAACCATTTTTGAGATCAGTGTCCTGGCTGATTCTAGATTCCATGAAGTTCTGATTTGAATAAAGGTATTGTAAAAAGTTGGTATTGTCATATTTAAAATTTTAATTTTTCTTAGGCTCTACTCTTCTTACTGTTAATGATTATGGGTTTGAACCTTTGTAGATAGTAAAAGTAATTTAACAAAATAAAAAAAAATTTTAAAGAAAAATGATATCTTGGTAAAATATTTTTAAAGAATGAATATATTTAAAAAAAAAACTTCTTGCCAGAAGTTAGAATTATTACAACTTGCCGCAATCCACTATAATAATGTAACCAAACGTCTCGATTTAGGCGTGATAGTCCAGCTTTGGACCGCCTGTCACATTTTTCATAAAATGTCCAGGCGGGACAGCGAACATCTAGCTTTCATTAAAAATAAGTGGATTAATGTCACTCTTTTGTTTTGTAAACTTTTTAAAATCTTGTAAGTCTCCATTAATTTAAGGTACTTCTCCGACATTTAAATACCTAATAGATAGATCAATTTGATTCTGGAAAATTTATTTTTTTCAATTATATAGTCCAGTTTTTTATCAAATGTGAAGCAATTAATTGTTACTTAAGGTTTGGTCCCTATATAATGAACAAAGTAAAGAAGCTGGCTAGTGATGCACAGTTTTCAGATACTTTAAGCCCACAATAAAGTGAAATTGTTTTCCCTGATGATACATTTCTTTGTGCCTTCGGTGGAATCTTTAGAGGAATAAAAAATCCAATGTATAGATTTAGAATATAGCAGCTAGAATTCCTGCTATGTAAAGACCAAGTGGTTAGTTCTGAATACTTCAGCGAAGAGACTATTAAAATTATATCCTGCTTTGATTTCTTTTCACTAGAGTACTTTCCCCGCAATAATAAGTTTAATTGAAAACCTGTGTACTGAATTTAGGCTGCCTTTTGTACTGTGAAATCCAACCCCACAAACCATGCTTTCGACTCCATATCACCAAACTGTGAGTGTAAAAATGTATTTTTTAAAAAAGTGAAATGTAGGCATATAAAGTATATTATTGGGAACAAAAATCATAGTGCTATGACACTAGAGTGATAACATTTTTGAAGAGGTCCTACAAAAAGCTACATAGAGCTTGTGAAATTATTTAATGTTGAATTACGAAGCCAAAGGAAGGTAATTGATTTTATGTAGATTTATTTTTTAGAATGGTGACAGGGTACAGCTAAAAAAAATTGATGCTAGAATTCTCAGGCCAGAAGTATGTGTTTATTTGTGGGAGTTTGATATAAGCAGGCCGTTCTAATTTAAAGTCACATAGTATAAGTCATGGGCTGAAATTAGGTTTGAGGAACATTTAAATTGGTGGGTAAGTTCATTCGAAATTGTATGTTTATGTCTAATTTGCAAGATGCAGTAATAGAAAAATGATTTACAGGCTAGATGTGAGTGTGTTTGGGAAAGTTTTTTTAAAACAGGACATAAGCCAAAAAAGGAATTGTTGAAAGTGAAAAAATAAAAAGGGGAGGTTATGGCCAAAGTATTATATGAGCAACAGGATTTGCATGATGTAATTCTCTTTTTTTACTCAGGTCCTGTCCAGTGTGCCGTACTCCATCAGGTGACATTTTGAAATTCCCATTGTGGTTCACATGTTCATTGTCAAAAAAGTTGATGTTTGCTTGTAAGAAAAGAACACTGGCTTTGGAGGTAATTAATCCATTCTATCAGTACTTAGGTAGAGGGGAAGTAGTGTATTTCTTTCTGTTTATTAAAAAAAAATATTTATTGAATATTGTATCACATATGTTACTTTGCAATAACATTTCTTGTTTTAGATATTTATTTTGGCGGAAATTTAACTAGCAATTTTAGTGTTACAAAAGTTAAATATTTTTTGTTTCATTATTTAGTTTTCATTTCCGATGTTTTGTTATAAACTTATCTTACTTAAAAAGTTTTACAGCAAAAAAAATTTTTTTTTGGTTTGTTTTGTTTCAGAAGTATTATCGATATGTTGCCTATTAAGAAAGACTTTGCAACATGCTGATTTTTTTTTTTCATTCAAATTGAATATAACTTTAAAATAAAAGAGACTTTCTTTCTTTTGCTTTTTTCTTGACCTTGTTTTCTTTAGTTTTATAGTTTTAATTTTTCGATGTTTGAAATGCACTTGAGAAAGTAGAAAAAATCATGGCCTATAGCTTAAAATATATTTATAAAGCTAGAAGACAAGATTGACCTATTGCTGATTGTTAATTAGAGTACATATAAAAATACAATATATTCTGATGTTATTGGCACACATTGATTCATTCAAAACAATGATTGCTTACCAATAAAAAAAATAAAAAAATAGAATAATTATAATCTACTGGCATGTATGTGAGCTGGTGCTCCCAGATCTATTTTTGTATTTTAATTTGTCATTTTTACAGGCTAATGTAGGATAGATGTATTTTAGTGTTTTTTTTAAATTATTTTGTATAGTACAATGCAGAGTAGAATATATTTTTTGCTATTGATTACATTCTGCTACTTATATATATCTTTTGGGGCTATTTGTGTTTAACTCAGCAAACAAAAAGTTTTCAGAATTGTTAATAAATGTTAAGAGTTGGATACATTTTTTTTTTCCTACTACGTTTTACTAAATGTAGTCTTTAGTACCCATGTTCCAGTAGTAGTTATTATTAATTTCATTTTGAATGTAGGTCTATACTATAACTTTTGGTCATTATGATGTCACTGAAAGTTCCCCTTATCAGATCAAGCAGTCTATAGGGTAGATTATGTTAAGATCTTCTGTTTCTTTGGCCAATGGTTGACTCAGGTGTCATGTAGCTAGCACAATGACCAATGGCCTTTACTTTCCCCCAACTTAAGTCAGGTACTCATTAGAGTGAAGTGGATTAAGGGGCATCCTAAAAATCCTGAAGTTCAAATCCCATTCTTCACAGAGATTCAAATCCAAGACCCAGATATGTTAATTAGAAATCTGACCGTTTTAGATGTGAAGGAAAAATTACATGAGAAAAAACAACAATTATCTTATATATTATAGACATTTTTAAAAACAAGATAAGAGAGTTTGTGTTATCACAAATACTCGGAGGCGGTCCGCATTGAATTCACCAATGGACGAGAAATATTCAAATCATTGTCTGGTTTTGATCGTTTAAAGTAATAAAGTAATACAAATTTAAAAATCATTGGGCAGTAAAATAATACACATTTTGTTTTCTCTTTTACATTTTTTTTTTTTCAAAATGAATTTTTATTAAACATAAACTTTTTTCAATTACAAGTTGTTGTTATATTTTTTGTTGTTGTTTTTTTTTTGTATATTCATTAATTAAAGTTCCCTTTTCATATCTAGTGATCTATGGGGCAGATGATGTCAAGGTCATCTGTTTCCATGACAAGCGGTTAACGCGACCAACCACCTTTACTTTTCCCCAACTAATATCAGATAACATTTAGAGCTGGGTGTACTCACAATGGAAAAAGAAACCCCAACAACTCAGAGGTGCCCTGAAGTTACCGAAAGTAAAATTCCCAGGATTGGAAGCAAAGCCCTTTACCACTCAGACACCATGCATCCTGTATATTATTCAGCGTACACTATAATTCTTTAAATAATAATTATTAACCTTATCAATACATTGAAATTTAATTAAATGTCATATGTAATAAGAGAAAATAATAAAAATAATTTTCCCCTCGCAAATAAAAATTAATAAATCCCTTACCATTTGTCATACAATGACTATTTTAGTGCGGATGGAGATATTTTTTCAAGCACTTTTCAACCATATAGCGTTAAAGTTCTTATATCTGTACCGCTATTTTGAGTTTAGAATTTTTATCAAACTACCTAAATCTAAACTAGACTTAGATCAAGACTAGATCTAGAATGTTGATATATAATACTTAAAACTAATGCGATGTTTCGGAAGGAACATTAAAGGTTAAATCAGATTTTCAATAGCTTATAGCGTTTTTGTTTTTTTATCTAAACGTGACTGACAGACTGACCAATAGACAAAACGTACAAAAATAAACGGCTTATATTCTGATGGGCTCTAAACAAGAAAACATTTTTTTTTTATTTTAATACAATTTTATTTAAAAGAAAACACATAACATATTATTTTATATCAATAATAATACAAAGAATATGTTGGAAAAACAAATTTTGTGAAGAAAATAGTTTCAAAAACACACTCCATGATTTCCATCATGAACGTTGAATAGACCGCAGCAAAGGTCCAGAAAATGATGACAGCAAGAGCCAGAAAATGATGCCAAAGCCAATTGACATAAATCTTGAAAATTATCCTCAAATCAAATATTCCACACAAAAAAATTAAATTTTAAGGGCTTATGAGTTTTTTAAAATTCATGACTTTTTGCAACAATAGTTCCTCTTAAGAAACCAAGACAAAGAATCTCCATCCTATATCATCAGGAAATCTCTGGGGTTTGTTAAGAGTTACAATAATGTATATATAATGAAACAATATATTTACTATAATAGTACAGAACTCCTATAAGTATGTAATTTTTTCGGTGATTTATATATTCTTGTAATCTCCCTTGGGACGAAGCACTAGTGTTATTTTGAGTTTCTCCTTCATTTTTTTTTCCAGTTTGTAGTGGTGTAAGTTCCTTCGAGCCACAGAATTTCTTGTCGGTGTTGTAAGCCTCCTTTGACTTCCGGTCACGGTGTGCTATTGATGTTCTTCCTCTTAAGCAGAGGAACGTAAGCACTTGTGAGTTCATTTGTTGGGTGCGCTGGCGGTGGGACACTCGCCAAGATATAGAAATTGTCGTCTCGTTCTCATCCTGTGTCCACGGGCTTGCCATGTTCTCAGAGTGTATAGCAGACAGATGACACTCGGGTTAACCTGCGCCGTGCTCTCTGATCACGTGTTCCAGGAGGACGTAACAAGAAGGAAGAAATAGTCCCGCAGAGGTGTTGACTTTCCTATAATAAACAGTTCTTGAATAGTTTTCCGTGAGCAGTATTTATTTGAACTTTCACATACTCATGTAAAGTAACTTTAACCAAATATAACTTACTAACAAAGGAAGTGTCATTGGTATCCCTACAGATTAATTGCAACATAGAATCTGATTATGTAAAATTTTAGGTGGTAGGATAGTCTTCGTTTGGTCATTATCACTGTAATGAGGCCCATCTCAATACTGCACGAAATGCTGCACGAAAATCCATTTTTTTAAATGTACATGATATTTACATAAAAAGTGCTTTATTAGCCTTTATAAACAAACAGAAATGTTTTCTTTTAATTTTAACGGCTAGTTGACCAGAAAAAAGTTAACTAAAATTTATATTTGTAAACATTTCTTGTACATTTTATAAATACATTTACTTCATGATACTGTAAATACACAAAAAGTTATCTTTCTTCGTTAACATGTTGTAACATTATCTCCTTTACATTAATGCATTGTAGAATTGGTGTATTTTTACGAATAAAATCGCTTGCATAATTAATTTATAAACTAAACAGTTTGCTTTTGGAAAACCAAAAAAGTAGCCGTCGCACCTAAACTTTGCAAGCCACAACGCACCGTGAACTAATATATTTTTTTCTCTTCTAGTTTTTGAGATCTGAGTCTGACAGACGGACGTTTTGCACAAACCTAAATAACTGTTTTTTCCCTTACGGGGGCAGCTAAAATGCTTCTTCTGAGGTGTTACCCTTTTAGTAAACAATTGTAGGTCGAATATCAAATCTGCTAACCTCTGCACTTTATGTAATGGAATAACGACTACTAGAATACCAATAGCATGGCTTTATTCGACAAGGTTACAGTAGACAGAGGACGAGCACAAACACATCTCACACGACATTGCTTAACTACTATGAACACACACACACTGGATATGACCTTCTGACACGCTGTACACACGCTGAAAATAAAAAAAAGAATCAGTTACATTACGACCACCCCGCCTTGAAGTTATAGGAACCAAACATGTAAATAATAGAAAATAAACAATGATAGTTTTATAAGAGTTGTAAGTATCTATACAGAATGCTTACAGTATTACTCTATTAAAAAGGCATTATGTAACCATAAAGAAACAATATAATCAGTTCTTAAGTGTATCATACTATGCGTATACATATCAAGTTAGACCATTAGAAATTGTAGTTTAGAGTAATAAAATAACAATTAATACAATACAAAATGTCTAACTAGAAATGTCATATACTATTATATGGTCATTTCCTAAGTGTGTCACATTATGCCTATACATGTTAAGTTAGACCAATAAAATAAAATAACAATTAATACAATACAAAATGTCTAACTAGAAATGTCATATACTATTATATGGTCATTTCCTAAGTGTGTCACATTATGCCTATACATGTTAAGTTAGACCAATAAATACAATGTTAGACCTTGTAATTAGGTCTGTTTTTTGTTGGTTTAAGTTGTATCCACTAGGACCAATGCTGCCGTCTCTCTGAATTGGTGACATCGGCGGCTCTCGAGCTAGAGACTCAGCCCCTGTATTTACTTCTTACTGTTCATTTTCCCCCTGTTGTACTTGTGTGTTGGGAGTAGCCATTGGTTCCATAGTAGCATGGTCAATAGGCACCTGCGACTGAGTCTTCATGTTCTGTATGTTGGTACACCTCCGTATCTCGCTCTCCTTGAGCGGGGGCTAACTGTCGCAGTGACACTGTTTCTTCTCTTCCATCAGGAAGTCTGACAGTGGCATACTGTGGGTCATGGGCGTAGCCAGGGGGGGGGGTTCCTTGGGGTTCAAACCCCCCCCCCGAAATGAATTCCCCCCCGCGGGGGGGGGGACGGAATTAAATGACTGATTTTTGCTTTCATTTTGTTTATTTTAAGTGAGATTTTAATACTAAATCCTCACTTACCACAGCACAGCCGAGGCAGTTTTGAGTTCAAAACCCTCTACCAGGGGGTTTTGAGATTTTAAAAACCCCTATCAGGGGGTTTTCAGATACAAATCCCTCTACCAGGGGCCTTTGAGTTTAAAACCCCCTACAGGGGGTTTTGAATTTTAACCCCCTGTAGGGGGTTTTTGCAGTTAAATCCCCCTCTTCTATAAAACAAAAAAAAAAAAAATGCAAACAACAATCCCCAAATTCCAACAGCAAAGTTGAGGAAGATTTTGATTTTAAAACCCCATCCAAAATTTACGATAAACCCCATCTTCAATATAAAAAAGCAAATTACACACTCAAAATTCTATGAGCGTAGCCAAAGGGGTTTTGAGTTAACCCCCCCCCTTTCCAGTTGGGGTTTGAAGCTAAAAAGTACCTCTTCAATATAAAAAAAAAAGCAAATTACACACTATAAAATCTATGAGCGTAGCCAAAGGGGTTTTGAATTTAAATCCCCCTCCTCCAGATGGTTTTTTCTTTAAAGTTGAAAACCCCTCCAGATGGTTTTGAGTTTAAAATTCCCCTACAGAGCGTTTAGAGTTGAAAACCTCTCTCTTCAATATTATTTTAAAGCAAACTGCAGTCACCAAATTCTATGATCGTAGCTAAATGGGGTTTTGAATTAAAAACAAAACAAAAAAAAAAACAGAGATTTTTTAGTTTAAAACCCCTCAACAGATGATTGGACGAAAAAACTTTCCTTTTCGATATAAAATCTAAAGCAAAATACAGGCATGTAGTCAAGAAAGGTTACAAATTTCTACTAGTGGCTTGGGCTCCATTAATTAAGTGTGAATAGTCTTCTGCCGAAATTGAAAATCATGGCTAATGGCTAGATGGCTAAGACAGATTTTAGGAGTCAGTCATAGAGATCGGGTCTAAAGCAAAGAAATCATATGCCGAACTGGGAGTCGAATCCTTAGTAAGGTTGTGACAGAGCGTCGCATGAGGTTTTGCGGGACATGTTGTCCGACAAAATGAATTACGCAAAATAAGAGTTGCGGAAACAGCTTGCGGGAAAATGCGCCGAACGGCGCGAGAGGGTCTAAGTCAGTAAGAATAGCACATTAGGTTTTTGAAATAAAACTTTTTAATAGCAAGATAATGCACTGTAGATACCTCAGAATATGCATTTTGTTGGCTTTCAATACCAGAAATAGTGCTCGGCGGCGGGGCTTCGCCCCGCGCTGGGGGAGCGCTGCGAACTCCCCCAGACCCCCTTGCTAGCAAGGGCGGGGAGTCTACAATAAACGTCTTCCGAAAGGGTCAGAATGTAATAAAGATTAATTATGTACACACACACACACACACACATATACATATATATAATTTTTTTCCGCGGGAGGGGGGGGGGTGGACCCAAAACCCTCCCCGAAAAAAAATCCTGGCTACGCCCATGCTGTGGGTTGCATGTGTTTAAGTCGTCATATTTTGATGGACGAATTCCCTTTCTTAACAAAACTTTTCCAGGTTGAGTTAACCATATCGGGAGTGATTTTTCGAAGGTGGACCTTCGTTAGTAGCGGTACTGAGTAGAGAACGAATAGAGTGCAGGACTTGGTTTAACACCTGCTCCCATGTGGAAACCGGGAGTCCTTGAGTTTTTAAGGCCAGGATTATAGCTTTCCATAATGAGCCGTTTACTTGAGAGTTTCCTTAGGGATTATATGGGGTGGTCCTGCTGGTAGCTACCCCACTCTCATGTAAAAAAAAATCCTGCACCTCCCTTGATATGAATGACGTACCTCTATCAGAGTGTACGTAGTCATGCATTCTGAGTAGTCCGAATAGGTTATCGAGATATCTGATAATTGTAGAAGCCGACATATCAGAACAGGCGTATGCAAACGGGAATCTTGAAAATTCATCCACAATGGTTAGCATGTATGTGTTCCAAGATGTAGAAAGGAGCGGTCCTTAAAGTCCATACGTAGTCTCTGGAAAGGTTTCATCGCCTTAGAGTTCCATTAGGATTACTGAAATATCTGGGTTTTACTTCGGCACTGATTGACAACCAGCCTGGCATCTTCATTCAAAGAAAGGTAAGTTTTTCGCTCGCACTAAATGCCATAATCTTGCTACTCCCGGATGACACAGAGAGTCATGGAGCAGTTTTAATTCATTTCGACTCATAGCAAAAACACACCCGTTTCTAGAAAACATATCAGCCGCTACATTGTGTTTGCCTGGTCTATACAAGACATCGTAGTGGAATCAGCTCAGTTCCAGTCTCCACCTTTGAATTTTTTCATTCTTTATTTTCCTTTTGCTCTGTTTATCATAGATGAAGGCCACAGAGCGTTGATCAGTGACAAGGGTAAAGCAATTACCTACTAAGTAGTGGTGCCATTTCCTTAAAGATTTATCATTGGCGTAGGCCTCTTTTTCTATTGCTGAGTGCCGCCTTTCACTTTTGGAGAGTGTTCTCGAAAATAACTCTAAGAGGCAGCCATCCTGGTTGAGTGTGGTAGCTATCGCCATATCCGAGGCATCCGTTCCAACCGTCAGAGGTCGAGTATAGTCAATGGTGAACTTGTCAGCTTTCTTCAGCTCCTGCTTTAATTTTTTAAGTTATGTCTTTACTGTTTCTGAAAGTAGGAATGACGTGTTATTTGCCAAAACATTTAATTTGTTAGAAAAAAATGGGATCCACTGTGAGTAGTACGCCAACATGCCCACAATTCGTTTTTGTGAGGGCATATCATGTAGAGGAGGAAGGTTTCTTAAAGCCTGGAATCTGTCAGGGTCTGGTTTGAGTGGGCCTTTAGAATTTTCATATTCTAATAGACAAACTTTGTCAGTGACTATCGTACTTTTGTCTCCATTAGACGTGATCCCATACTTTCTAGAAGCATCTAGAAATCTTTGAAGATTCTCATCGTGCGACTCTTTATCATGACCACACACCGCTACATTATCCACGGGATGCATCAGAACTGATAGAGATTGCCACACGCTTCAAAGGCAGTAAACTGCCTTTTTTCAGTCTTGATTGTTATTTGATGGTAGGTACTCTTGAGGGTTCGATGCTTTTTGTACGAGAGGAGTTTTCTAACTTAGACTGAATAAATTTGTTATCACCTATTGAGTGCTTTCGGGACTTAGTAGCCACCGGTCTGCAGTCAGAAGTTAGATTACTGAATAGGCTAGGTGTTTCGACTCGTACTGCCTTAAGACCACAGTAGTGTAAGGGATTTCGTTTTCCTCCGTACGGTATGGTTGACTCCTGATGAAGATTTATAAAGTCTACGCCAAGTATTACATCCGAGCACAATCCAGCAAGTATAGAAAGTCATAGTGTTCTTCCTTGTATTGGATATCAGCAAATGTATGTCCGAGTGTCTTTTCAGAAAGATGTGTAGTGGCCATAAATATTCTGTTTGTAGATAAGTGATTTTTCAGCAACTTTAGTTTAAAGTCTTCGTTAATATCCTTGATGGACGACAGACAATTCTGAAATGTGTCACACCAGTAAGTCCATTTTTCGGAAGCATTTGGAGCATATGGATCAATGTCCAACTCTTTTGGTCTGAGTAATTTATCCATTGTCGATTAAGAATTCCAACACTAATCCAGGCACATAATCTTGTCGAATAAATTGGTATAAAATAACAACTACTATAATACCAATAACATGGCTTTATTCGACAAGATTGCAAATAGACAGTGAACGAGCTTAACTACACTATGAGCACACAACTCAGTTACATTACAACTTTATAAATGGAGATCAGTGACCGATAAAAAAACAAATCAATGTGTGAAATGCTTTATTTGTGGTATGATTGAACCTCCAATGACTATAGTTAGCTTTTGTAGCTTTTATTAATAGGTTACAGCACCTGGCAGAAAAAAAAATACTAGGCTCTAATGATAACTATAGTTTTCCTTTGTATTTTTTTTTTTGGTCAACCACAAACATTTGATTACTTTAGTTTTCCTATAATTTATTATAATTTTTTCATATTGGAGGAGGTTTTAACATCTAATATCTTTCGTGACTACGTACGCTCATGGAATATAATAGTTGAAGCTTTGCGGTTTACTTTTTAAAAGGGGTAACCTCTAGCTCCCACCCTCACGCACCGGTTATGATTATGGAATCTATTGACTAATGATTCATCAGTTTTTTAGTTAAAAAAAATGGGGAGGCTATACACAAATCCCTTATTTTACCTACGCTTTAGTTACTTAGTGACTATAATTTTGCAAAGCTTTTATATTAGAGAGAGGGTTTTAAAATCCTTGGCAACATTTATGGATTAGGGAATTTGCTGACTGTAATTAGCTTTAGTTTTTTTCTTATTGAAGAGGGAAGTTTTATACTTTCTTGAAAGGGGGGAGGGTCAAACTCAAACTGAGTCCTTGGCTAGGTTCATGTTATTTGGTGACTAGTTCGCCTTATTTATTTATTTTGTATTGAAGATTGTGGATTTAACACAGCTCCCCTGAAGGGGAGTTTTTCACTCAATTCTCTCTGGAGGAGGATTTTCAGGTCCTACCCTCATCCCCCCCCCCTCATAACTATACGCTCATGGAATTTGGTGACTGTAATATGATTTATATTTTTTAATTGAATAGTAGATCTCTAGCCTGAAAACCCTCTGTAAGGACATTTTATAATCCAAACTCCCTGTAGGGGGGGGGGATATTAGGCTTCAAACCCCTTTTATGGCGGGATAAACTGTAGTTCACTTTAGATTTTTACTAAAGATGTTTTTAACCTCAAAACCCCTTGGCAATGTCAGGGCAAGTAAGGGTTTAACATTGAAATCTCCCTTCCAATTAAAAAATAATTATAAAAACAACAGTCCAAAAAATTCCCCAACCAAACAAATTTCAGGGGGGGGGAGAGAGTTAAGCTCGGACCCTCCCCCACCCCCTGGCTACGCCAAGAGCGACAATAACACTGGATGCTTGATACATTAGAATCCTTATTAAGACTTTCACCTTCTACACGTTACACACAACACCACAAATGAACTCTCAAGGGGAATAATTCTACGGAGCACAACAGTAGAAACACATAAACACAATTTGAACTCTTAGCTTGGAAGAAGGCACACATGATATTTACTTTACCTTTCCGAAATGCCGATGGGAAACATTTAGAAAAAACAACAACATTTGTTTCTTAGGAATTATATACAAACAGGCCTCACTATAAAATAAAAGCTGTAATAACTTGCCAAAAATATAAACCAACATAACCATATTTATATATTAGACAAAAGTAGTGGTCAAAGACAAAACCGTAACAGCACCATTACACAATCACTAAAAAACATATTTAACTCTTTCACTCCTAACTGATGATACCAACGTTGATTTGACACCATTGAATGTCATTAATTATGGTTTATAAACTTTAATATGTGTTATATAAAAATAGCATGTATTCTTCTATAAATATATACATTATATAACATTTCCTGATTGTATACGAAAAAAGTTATTGAAGTTTAATCATAACAGGGTAGTGCAACATACATGAGCAAAATTAATACTGCCATCGGAACGTTGAAAATAATTACGGAGAGAAAGAGTTAATTGGGGATGAAATGACTGGACACCATCCCGCTAAAGCAATTCTTTCCTTTCTAGACAAAAAATCACTTGGTTGGGACCAGTAAACATAAGTACCACTGTCAATGAAGGTGCATTTTCGCTGGTGTTCTTTTCTTTAAAAATAAAAATTACTAAAATTTCTATATTGTGAAATTGAAAGAATCAAACTTAATTATATAAGATGTTTAGTTTTCATTTAAATATGAACTTGCTTCCATGTAAAAGAAATGCAAATATGTGTGTGTACTGAGTGTGTGTGTGTGTGTGTTTTTGTGTGTAATTTGACTTATGGTCATTTTTTAGTTTAAAGATCCAGATAGCTATTACAACTAAATCAATTTTATCTTTATTTTAAAGAGTCTACCTCGAAAAACAGGTAGCGGAGGGGGTTTAGCAATACTGTACAGAGACAGTCTAGCCAAGTATGTAGCAATAAGACCTGACAGCCCAACGTATAGGCTACTACCTTTGAGATGTGCGAGTTTCGCCTTTCCCACCACAGTAGAACACTGACTTTTATTTTCCTGTACCGCCCACCACCAAGCAAGAGAAATGAATTGACAACAAAAGTTTTCATCGAAGATTTTCAAGACCTCTTTGACAGTCACATAGCAACAAAAGATCTATTTGTCATAGGCGATGTGAACTTGCATTTTGACAGTGAAAATGAGACATACGCGATGTCGCTGAAAAATGCGCTAAAGAATCGCAACTTAGACTAACTGATAAACGTCCCGACACACGTCAAAGGCCATACTCTTGACTGGATTGTTACACATGCAAGTGAACTTATAGCCAAACTCAATGTCTCAGACCGCGGCTTGTCAATCATTTTCTTGTACACTTTGAAATGCGCCTATCAAAAGCAAAAAGGCCAAAGAAAAACGTGACTTCCCGTAAACTTAAAGCCATAGATATTGCCTCCTTCAAAATGGACGTGATCTCTTTGCTGTTGCAACAGAGCAACACAGACGTTCTCAGCAATTACAATTCTTGCTTGAAAAAGTTGCTGGACAGCCATGCACCTCTTGTCACTCATACAGTCTCAGTTAGGCCATCTGCACCCTGGATGACGGAAGACATAAAGACTGCCAAACTTATTCGACGACGTGCCGAACGTACATTTCAAAAGACAGGTCTGACGATACATCGACAAATATACATACTAGAAAAAAACAAGGTTAACCGTATGATTAGAGACGCAAAAGCTAGTCATATTCGACAAAAAATCGAAACTTCTGATTCATCAAAGGAGCTATTTAGGATCACCGCTGAAATGTTAGGGGGAGCTAATAACGAACGTTTGCCGTCATCTATCCCAGTATCTGAACTCCCTGATTCCTTCAATAGATTCTTCATTGGAAAGATTGAGCAAATCAGAAATGACATGCCATTCCTCTCATCACAGCTTGACCACTCTCCAATCTTTCAAAATTCTCCTTTTTGCGAGTTTCAGCGTGTATCTGAAGATTATGTCAAAAATAATATTTTAAAGATGCCAAATAAGTCATGTGACCTTGATCCCATTCCAACTTCCTTGCTCCTTGAATGTTTGGATGAGCTTGTACCCACAATTACTAACATTGTGAACTCTTCACTGACTTCAGGCATTGTACCACAGCAGTTTAAGCATGCACTTGTCAGGCCCTTATTAAAGAAATCCAGTCTTGACCCGGAATGTCTAAAAAACTATCGCCCGGTATCAAATCTTCCCTTCTTGTCAAAGGTTTTAGTAGTGCCACGTTTCTCCCTCAAAAGCTACAGTCTGCGGGCTTTTTCAGTTCACGGACCAAAGGTTTGGAACTCACTCCCCATTGATCTCAGACAGACAACATGCGACACCACTTTTAAGAAGAACATTAAGACCTATTTGTTTAAAACTTTTTAGATTAACTGTCATTTAAACTGTCGTGTTTGTGTTTGTAATGTTATTCCAGCGCCTTGAGCCTACATTTTGTTTGTTAACAGCGCTTTATAAATAAAATTATTATTATTAATTGAATTCTTGAAATAGGACTTTAAAAATACGAAAACAAACTTATTTCGTATTGCAAAACTTAATATAACTTTTATTAATAATCCTATACTCTTAAGCGAGCAATTCTTGTATGTATGTATGTATATATATTTATATTTATATATATATATAAATTTTATTTCGAAAACGGCTCTAACGATTTTCTTTAAAAGTTCACGGTATGTGCATAATAGTGAGAAAAAAATTCTCAACTCATTGGCCACATCGGGAAAACTCGAGGTCGACCGTTATATCGGTTTGAAAATGCCTCATTATCGAAAAATTAATTTTGGCTAGAATGTTTTATGAATGAAAATTTTCCATGACGTAAACGGGAAAAACGCTGCTTACGTCACTAGGCTTACCGCAGTACACTAAAGAATCAATAGACCTAATTAAACATTTGCCAACCATCTTACTGTAGATTAATTTATTATAGAACTATGAAAGAAAAGTAATGAAATTAAATGTGCCGGTTTATGATTAGTTATTGTGTTTTAAGTGCTTAATAAATTGTTTACTCTTTAATTGCGTAGAGTGGTGTAGATACCTTTTACATTGTTGTTTATTTTGCTGGTGACCTCCAGCTGTCTCGTTCTGTGCTATCTTCTATGTCGGCTAAGGCAAGTTGGCGCCTGTCTTTTAAGCGTTACGGTGTTACGTCGACCACTTTTTAGCTCACCAAAAAAGACTGCCTTTGGCATACGTTCGTCTGAGATTCGTCTCCCATACAGGATACTGCTCTGTCCAGCGTAACTGTCGGACTTAAAGAATTCCATCTATACAAAGGACGCGGATACACATTTGAGACCAAAATAAAATCTGCTGCCGAGGACAGACGCAGACGCTAAAAGAAAATCTTAATCGATCACCGCGGACAATGGTTATGCTTGCCCTGTATTTGGCAAAATATGTAGGTCACAGCTGCAATCCTCATTAATTTTCGGACTCGAAGACAAGCCTTATTATTATTATTATTTTGCTGGTGAATTATTACCATGTGTTCATGCTTCGGTATCTACTGTCCTGTACCAAAACAAAGGAAATGGTCATAACACAGCTTCTCTGCGCCTTACTTGCGAACTTCTTATAGTCCTACAGTCAGGCTGAGCAGGGCACGTATCCCGTATGGGGGACGAACATATTTTTCGGCGTAACAGAGGTGCCCCACGGAAACGTTTCTTTAGAAAACTAATGCAATGATTTAAGTCTATTAAGAAAAAAATTGCCATTTTACTTTGTCACAAAGTGCCTATTTTAACCTATAACGTAGAGATTTGCGTCACTTGATGTTTCGTACTAAAGACATAATGAATATACTAATTCCATAATTAAATGTCTGAACGTAACCATCTGAGAAGTAACACTGCAAAGACTTTCTTCTAAGCCAAGAATAGTAGGCCTACAATAGTTTTACGCAAAAGATGGATTGTAAAACTATAAGACGGATGTGAGATGTGGTTGGTCTAGACTATAGGAGGACTTAAGAGACTTTATATTTAATCGCCATGTGCAATTACATTTAGAACTAACAGAACACTAAAGCAACTCTTCAGATTAGTAGTCTTTATCTGATCGTTCATTTTCGTAATTACAACAATAGCCCAATAGTTTTACGCGAAAGAAGCAATGTAAAACGTTAAGACGTGAGCTGCGGTTTTCTACAGGCCTACTGTTGGGGGGACTTTCTATTCTATCGCCATGTACAATTACATTGAGAACTGACAGAACGAAAAAGCAACTCTTCGGATTGACAGTCTTTACCCGATCGTTCATTTTCGTAATTACAAAAATATTCCCAAAATGACTTCGGGTATATATCCATCCTTAACGAATTATTCATCCGAGCGAGGCTCGGTCACCTGATATTTTATAACAATTCAACTTGAGATGGGATATAGATCTAATAGCATTAGCGTAGCTAGGAATTCGCCATCATTTGGAGGCCCGGGAAGATTGACCTCTTTAGGGGTCCTGCATTTTGACATTCGACATCATGATATGAAATAATGTCGTAATATTTAATATTGAATTTAAAAAAATAATTTCAAACACTCATTTTGGTGCCCAGAGGGATTTTCAAAATCTCTCCCCCCCCCATCCCTACCATAGCTACGCCGCTGTCTAATAGTAACAAAATTAATGATATTTAAACAAAATCTACATGACCGTAGATATAAGTGTACACCCTCTTATGTCTATGATTCCTCAACTCGCACCTACGTCAGTTCTAAACGTAAATTATGAACACTAACATGAACAATAGATAGTTATATAGTTTTCCCTATCACTAAAATCTTTACTAGCAAAGTGGTTACCGTGTTGGCTTGAGAAGGGTTTAGCCTGCGAGTTCGAATTCACGTCGCTCACCCAGATATCCAGTTTTTTTCCCCATTCATTTATAACTAGCCCTGACAAGTTATAGGATCATAGCTAAAAGCATGAAATTGCGCTAAAGAAAAACAATAGGTAAAAATCGGTAATAAAATGTGTAATTGCACAAATGTATTATTGCTAGATCTATTATATATTTAATTAGATGGCTGATGCAAACTAATTGATACTTACTTACTTAATCTTGTGTACTCCAAGGGGAGCATAGGGCCTCAACCACACCTCTCCAGCGAACTCGGTTCTGAGCAGCTTTCTTCATCTGCTCCCATGACATTCCAGTACCCTCAGCTTCACTGATGACTGACCTCTTCCAGGTTTGCTTGGGTCTGCCCACTTTCCTCTTTCCTTGTGGGTTCCAGTCAAGTGCCTGCCTTGCAACATTGGTAGCTGGTTTTCGCTGGGTGTGTCCTATCCAGCTCCATTTTCGTTTTGTGATGTCTTGGGCTTATGGGCTTTTGTCTAGTTCTCTCCCACAAATCGATAGTAGTTATCTTTTCTGGCCACCTAATTCCTAATATCCGGCGTAGGCATCTGTTAACAAAGGTCTGGATCTTTTTCATATTTGTTTTAGTGACTCTCCAAGTTTCTGAACCGTATAGAAGGACAGACTTAACGTTTGTATTATATATTCGTATCTTGTTATGTAGAGATAATGCCTTAGAGCGCCAGATAGTTTGAAGAGTTGAAAAGGCAAACCTAGCTTTATTGATCCGAATTAGTATATCATCATCAGCTCCGCTGTCTTTACTAACTCTACTTTCCAGATAAGTGAAGTGGTCCGTATCAAGGATGTTCTCTCCCTGTAACATGATTGGGAATGGGTTTTCTTGTCTGTTGTTGATCCTCAAAACTTCTGTTTTCTTTTTGTTGATTAGAAGTCCAGTCTTTTTCGCTATTTCTTAGAGTCTGGTGAGTTTGGTCTGAGCATTTTGTTGTGTATGGGAGAGGAGGCAGATGTCATCGGCGAAATCCAGGTCCTCTAAATGTTGTGTTAGTGTCCATTGTATGCCGCTTTTATTATTTAAGACTTAGTTTAGTTTAACTATATTTTGAAAATCATGATAAACGTTTAGTTTAACTACTTTATTTTAGTTGAAAACTAGTTTTAGTTTAACTTTTAAAAGTTAGTTTAGTTCCCATCACTATCAGTCCCATGTACACGTTTGTATTACTCAGAAGTAGCTCTACCCACCAGTAATTCAATATTGATATCTTCTTCTTCTTTTTCTTCTTATCTTATCTCATTTTATATAATGCAGACGTTACTTCAAAAAAGAAGATGATTACGTCCTACGTGTGATGCATTCAGTCATGCATATTAACCAATGACTTAAATTCTGCTAAGTCACTGGTTTTCCTGGCCGACTCAGGCAACTTATGCCATGCTCTAATAGCACTAGGGAAGAAGGAGTATTTGTACAAATTTGTACTAGCATATGCGACGAGGAATGTGCTTTTATCTTTGTGTCTTTCAGAGTATTTTATTAAATATTATTTTTGTATTTGAATAAAATATACATGCTACTTTTACCATATTTATCCCAATACTCTTTTGTTTGAATATTTTAAAATCAAATTTAATCGGATCCCGAAAGAATCTGTTTAAATCTGTTATGATCGGATCCGAATCTCATTGAATCAAATTAGATATGATCATATCTAATTTGATTTGTTCAGATTAGATCAAATCGAATCTAATCATATTTGAATCAAATCAGATCCGGATCGGATTGGATCCGAATGTAATGGGTTTGGATTCTATTTTGATAGAGTCGCTTCAAATCGAAACCGATCAGATCTGAATCAAATTGAACTTGTTCAGATTGTGTTGAATTTTTTTTCTTCTTCTTATATGTTACAGACGTTACTTCAAAAAAGAAGATGATTACGTCCTACGCGTCGTGCATCTAGTCATGCTTATTAACTAATAACTTAAATTGTGCCAAGTCACTGGTTTTCCTGGCTAACTCAGGCAACCCGTTCCATGCTCTAATAGCTTTTGCACAAATTTGCCCTAGCATATAGAACGAGGAATGTGCCTTTATCCTTGTGTCTTTCTAAGTATTTTATTAAATTTTGCTTTTGTTTTAGAAGATTATGGTTCAGTGTTTTATGTATAATTGCTACTTTACTTTCAAGTATTCTATCCTGAAGGTTTTCTAAATTTAGTTATTTTACTAAAGGTGTTACTCTAGTCAAATGTGAATATTCGTTTGTTATGAATCCCACTGCTCTATTTTGTGCCCGTTCCAGTTTCTTAATGTAATCTTATCATATTGATATAATCGTATTGAAAAGAATCCGTATCGGTAATTATCAGACAGACAGATAGATAGATAGAAAGATAGATAGATAGATAGAAAGAAAGAAAGATAGATAGATAGATCGTCTATCACAGCGGTTCTCAACCTTTTAAGCTCGGCGACCCCTTTTTACAATCCCCCACTCTGCCGCGACACCCCCCCCCACACACACAGCAATAGAAGAGTAGACAATACCAATCCATATTTTCGATGGTCTTAGGCGACCCCTGGCAATTGATCAATCGACCCCCAAGGGGGTCGCGACCACAGGTTGAGAACCCCTGGTCTATCAACAAGTATAATGCACATGTGCACAATTTAGCATCGCCAATTTCTATTGCACTATTGTGGTCATATTACGTCATTGTATTTCCTATTTCCGTCTAAAAACAACCTGATATTATAAGGCTAGGTTGTTGTTTTTTTTCTTTGAGTCAGCAGTGTTTTCTTTGAGTCAGCAGTGTTTTCTTTGAGTCAGCGGTGTTTTCTTCCTTTTTCTCGTGTAAGTGACATATATAATCATATATTTATATACGTATCGTTTTTTTTTCCTACTGGCTAGTTGTCGATTCGCCTTATTCTGTATGTAGAGAGGAAATTTTAAAAAATGGTCTGATTCTATATTTAAGAAACTAGATCTATCTTCTAGTACTCATCTAGATCTAGATCTTTTTGTGGGCCAACTTTGAAGCCATAATAGATCTAGATCTATATGTTCTCATCTTAAATATTAATATAATATATTACTTGCAGAACACACCGGCTACGCCCGTTGATATGGTATCAGCCTTTATATTGCTTGTTATGGCCGAGCCTCCCCTCCCCCCCCCCTTTTTTTTTAAAATAAATAAGGCACATTTTAAATGTCAACCAGAAACCATTTTTGATCGTGTAAATGTTGGACCTCATTCACCAACCGTCAACAAATAATAATGAGCCATGTGCTTCTCTATATCTTCTATATAATTTACGATCTCATTTTAATCAAAAAATGGTTATCACGTTACAAATTAATGAAGCCTTGATATATCATCTACGATTTTAACACACCGTCTTATTATAGTTGTACACCGTTCGTTTTGATGACTGAGGACCTGAGGTCCATTAGTGTTTCTGCGAAATGAAATTTTAATGAAATCTTACGGCCTGCTCTCTCTCTCTGTCTCTCTCTCTCTCTTGGCTCGGAAAGACCCGCTTCATAACACATACTCTCTCATATGTTGGGCTCGTTAATTCTAGTATCAATTGTACTTATCCCCCCCCCCTTCCCCCAACAAAAAGCTAGTTCTACGTACACTCTATTCCGTTTCTTCGGCTTCTCAATTCAATCTATTGTATATTTCGACAGTGAAACCCCCCCCCCTCTTTTTCTTTCCGCTTTGATTAGTTGTACTTGCAATCTTAAAAAGTAAGCAGTGTAGGCCTACCTATTTTCTTATCTTATATAATACAGACGTTACTTCAAAAAAGAAGTTGATTACGTCCTACGCGTCATGCATTTAGTCATGCATATTAACCAATGACTTAAATTCTGCCAAGTCACTGGTTTTCCTGACTAGCTCAGGTTTTAGACACCGAATATATTTCTTTATACTACCAAAAAAGTTTCAGGCCTAGAGGGGAAAATTGTTTTTTTCGAATGCCCCAATCGACTGCTACACGTCCGTTCCCCTTGTTACAATGAGTTTGGTATTATGTTCTCTAAATGAAAAGAAATATCAATTTGATTTTTATTAATTATAATCGTTTATTTGACCCCCTTATGAATGTAGTAAAATGACAATAGATCTATAATTATCTTTTTTAATGTAATTAGGATTACTTTTTTTATTTAATCACCGTAATAAAGGTTTCTCCGATTGATAACAGCACACTTTTTAGATTTCAAATCTTTATATAGGCCTAGCATCTGTGGTTAGATTAGAGGGTTCGAATCTCTGTGAAGATTGGGATTTTGAATTTCGGGAATTTTTTAATTTTTTTTTTTTTTGGGGGGGGGGGGGGCGCCCCTAAGTTTACCCAGCTCTAATTGGTACCTGACTTTAGTTAGAGGAAATTGAAGGCGGTTAGTCGTTGTGCTGGCCTTGCTCGTTAACTGTTGGCCAAAGAAACAGATAAGCTTAACATTATTGGTCCTATAGATCGCAAGGTCTGAAAGGGAACTTTACTTACTTTATCATTTGTCCTTTAGTTCGCAAGGTCTGAAAGGGAACTTTACTTACTTTATCATTTGTCCTTAAGATCGCAAGGTCTGAAAGGGAACTTTACTTACTTTATCATTTGTCCTTTAGATCGCAAGGTCTGAAAGGGAACTTTACTTACTTTACTTCAATAGCGTTAGTTTCAATCTTTTTATCTACATACTTTAATCATTAGATAAATAATCTAGACTTATCCTTTTTAATACTGTTAGGATTAGGTTTGTTTATTGTTTTAAGTTTTATTTAGACCTCGTGTAAATAGAGCGAAAATGACGTAAGGCATATTAATAAGTAAACTCATGAAGAAAGAAACAAAAAATGTGCTTTAAAAATACGAAATCAGTGTGATATTGCTTTACATATAGAATGCGGCCTTCATACATCAACTTACGATTAACAAGTCGTCTTTTTTTACAGCCGCACATTCCAGATACAAGATGAACTCTGTCACGTGATTTGCTGGGGCCACGCACTTTGGCCTCTATCTCTGCATCTAGTTAATCTGTAGCAACCACTAATGAATTTAGGTTTATACAAAGACAACGATGTCTCACAAAAATGTTTGATGAATCCAGTTGTATATGATCAAGTACAAGGATAGGTTGTTTTACATGAGTGACATAAGGTTTTTCTGATGGTAAAATGCATTCTCCTACTATCAACTGTTATCTACATATGCATAAAAACAATCCACTAAAATGACTTTGAAGCATTAGACCTTCGAATTGAGTGGTCTGTGGTTCAAATCCCACTGAAAACTGAGATTTTTCTATTTTTTTGTGTTTTTTTTTTCAATATTTAGGGCGCGCCTATTTGCTCACAAATCCACACAACTCTATTGGGTACTTGTATTGGGTAAATGTAACGGTGATTGGTCATTGTGCTGGCTACATAACTCTCTCGCTAACCGTGATCAACATAAACAGATAAACTTCACCTCATTTGGCCTATAGATCACAAGATCTGAAATGGTGTACTTAATTTACTTTGTAAAGATTGGTCTAGTGATTACATGTAGATTGCTTTAAGATATTTTCTATTACAGGCTTTTAAGAATAGGAGATCATCATGCTAGATGGTTGTTTTTTCTTACATGTGCCATGGGTTTAAGTCGAGCGATACTACTCAACATACTGATCTGTATAGGTAAGAATATTATTGTTCATGATATATATTCCAATAATATTAAATCATTGCCAATATAATATTATACCACGAGAGTCAGTTATGTTCAACATTGTGCCGATGTGCCAAAAAAAAAACCAACACAATCTCCTTTGAATATTATTTGGCTTTTCAGTTCCTCATCAAAATATTTGAAAAGCTATATGATGCTTTAAGGCTAGGGCTTTTTTTTTTAAATTTTATCCAACTCATCTTAAAACTAAAGTAATCATTTGAGAGCTCTGTAACTGTGTCGATTAGAGGTCATCTGCTGCCAGGTACATTTCTTTTCTTCAATGAGGGCAAAATAGTGCCTTTTCTAAAATTCATATCGCTTTCAGGGATACCTTTGTTACGATCTCCACTTTTAAAGTTAATAGCAAGCATAGAGATTTAAGCTCAAACATTTGCTGTAATTTTTCCCCCTAATGTCCTCGTATCACAATATCAATGAAACTACATTTTATTACGTGTTACGATTTGAAAATACAGTTATATAATAAACTGTTGTATTAAACATATTTAAAATTATCCGATTCGGAAATGAGACTTTACGTCTAGTATACAGTCAAATCTTTCCACGATTCCTTCTTCTTGTAGCGAATGTATTAAAATATTAATTTTAATTTCAAAATGTAGTTGGCATACGATGACTGGCCTATAAAGAGCTTGCTAAGACCATTTAAATGAAAACAGCATCCCATACAAATTGTATAGAAAATAATATTTCAAAAAAAAAATAGAGAGAGATTGTGAGGAGGCTAGAGAGAGGATTGAGAGGTAGAAATAAAGAGGGATAGACGGGGGAAAAGAATAAGACAAGAGATATGAAGAAAAGAGGGAGAAGAGAAAAAGAAGAGGAGAGAAAGAGATAGAGGAGAGAGGGAGAGAGTGTGAAAGATAAAAGGGAGAGAGAGGGGAAGATAGAGACAAATTATGAGAGGAGCTAGAGAAGAAAGAGAGAAAATGAGTAGAGACAGAGACTGTAAAAAGAGAGGAGTAAAAGAGGAGAAAAAGGATGTAAGGGGGAGAAAGCAGAAATGAAACAGAAAATAAACATGAGAGAGTGGGCAAATGGGAGGGAGGGAGAGAGAGAGGGGGGGAAGAAAAGAGTTTGATGAGAGATGGGGGAAGTAAAGGTAGATGGAGAGAGAGAGAAATAGGAGTGAGGAAGAGAGGAGAAGGAAAGAAAGTATTGAGGTTGAGAGAGAGGAGAGAGAGAGAGAGAGTAATATTACAATTTCTGAAAAACAAATTGTGTTCGCTAATTTAACAAGCAAGTTTGAATGTACACTTTTATGAAAGAAAAGACGAAAAAGGAAAGATAGGGTAGAGATGGGGAGTGAAGGAGTGAGAATGAAGATAGAGAGTTGGTAGAGATGGGGAGTAAAGGAGTGAGAGTGAAGATAGAGAGTTGGTAGAGATGGGGAGTGAGGGAGCGAGAGTGAGGATAGAGAGTTGGTAGAGATGGGGAGTGAAGGAGTGAGAGTGAGGATAGAGAGTTGGTAGAGATGGGGAGTGAAGGAGTGAGAGTGAGGATAGAGAGTTGGTAGAGATGGGGGAGTAAGGGAGTGAGAGTGATGATAGAGAGTTGGTAGAGATGGGTGAGTGAGGGAGTGAGAGTGATGATAGAGAGTTGGTAGAGATGGGAGTAAGGGAGTGAGAGTGATGATAGAGATTTGGTAGAGATGGGGGAGTGAGGGAGTGAGAGTGATGATAGAGATTTGGTGGAGATGGGGGAGTGAGGGAGTGAGAGTGATGATAGAGATTTGGTAGAGATGGGAGTGAGGGAGTGAGAGTGATGATAGAGAGTTGAAAGAGATGGGGGAGTGAGGGAGTGAGAGTGAGGATAGAGAGTTGGTAGAGATGGGGGAGTGAGGGAGTGAGAGTGATGATAGAGATTTGGTAGAGATGGGAGTGAGGGAGTGAGAGTGATGATAGAGATTTGGTAGAGATGGGAGTGAGGGAGTGAGAGTGATGATAGAGAGTTGAAAGAGATGGGGGAGTGAGGGAGTGAGAGTGAGGATAGAGAGTTGGTAGAGATGGGGGAGTGAGGGAGTGAGAGTGATGATAGAGATTTGGTAGAGATGGGAGTGAGGGAGTGAGAGTGATGATAGAGAGTTGAAAGAGATGGGGGAGTGAGGGAGTGAGAGTGAGGATAGAGAGTTGGTAGAGATGGGAGTGAGGTAGTGAGAGTGATGATAGAGAGTTGGTAGAGATGGGCGAGTGAGGGAGTGAGAGTGATGATAGAGATTTGGTAGAGATGGGAGTGAGGGAGTGAGAGTGATGATAGAGATTTGGTGGAGATGGGAGTGAGGGAGTGAGAGTGATGATAGAGATTTGGTAGAGATGGGAGTGAGGGAGTGAGAGTGATGATAGAGATTTGGTAGAGATGAGAGTGAGGGAGTGAGAGTGATGATAGAGATTTGGTAGAGATGGGGGAGAGAGGGAGTGAGAGTGATGATAGAGATTTGGTAGAGATGGGAGTGAGGGAGTGAGAGTGATGATAGAGAGTTGGTAGAGATAAGGGAGTGAGGGAGTGAGAGTGATGATAGAGATTTGGTAGAGATGGGAGTGAGGGAGTGAGAGTGATGATAGAGAGTTGGTAGAGATGGGGGAGTGAGGGAGTGAGAGTGATGATAGAGATTTGGTAGAGATGGGAGTGAGGGAGTGAGAGTGATGATAGAGAGTTGAAAGAGATTTGGGAGTGAGGGAGTGAGAGTGAGGATAGAGAGTTGGTAGAGATGGGGGAGTGAGGGAGTGAGAGTGATGATAGACATTTGGTAGAGATGGGAGTGAGGGAGTGAGAGTGATGATAGAGAGTTGGTAGAGATGGGGGAGTGAGGGAGTGAGAGTGATGATAGAGATTTGGTAGAGATGGGAGTGAGGGAGTGAGAGTGATGATAGAGAGTTGAAAGAGATGGGGGAGTGAGGGAGTGAGAGTGAGGATAGAGAGTTGGTAGAGATGGGAGTGAGAGTGAGGATAGAGATTTTGTAGAGATGGGAGTGAGGGAGTGAGAGTGATGATAGAGAGTTGGTAGAGATGGGAGTGAGGGAGTGAGAGTGATGATAGAGAGTTGAAAGAGAGTTGAAAGAGATGGGTGAGTGAGGGAGTGAGAGTGATGATAGAGAGTTGGTAGAGATGGGAGTGAGGGAGTGAGAGTGATGATAGAGATTTGGTAGAGATGGGGGAGTAAGGGAGTGAGAGTGATGATAGAGATTTGGTAGAGATGGGGGAGTGAGGGAGTGAGAATGATGATAGAGATTTGGTAGAGATGGGAGTGAGGGAGTGAGAGTGATGATAGAGATTTGGTAGAGATGGGAGTGAGGGAGTGAGAGTGATGATAGAGATTTGGTAGAGATGGGAGTGAGGGAGTGAGAGTGATGATAGAGAGTTGAAAGAGATGGGGGAGTGAGGGAGTGAGAGTGATGATAGAGATTTGGTAGAGATGGGAGTGAGGGAGTGAGAGTGATGATAGAGAGTTGAAAGAGATGGGGGAGTGAGGGAGTGAGAGTGAGGATAGAGAGTTGGTAGAGATGGGAGTGAGGGAGTGAGAGTGATGATAGAGAGTTGGTAGAGATGGGCGAGTGAGGGAGTGAGAGTGATGATAGAGATTTGGTAAAGATGGGAGTGAGGGAGTGAGTGTGATGATAGAGATTTGGTAGAGATGGGGGAGTGAGGGAGTGAGAGTGATGATAGCGATTTGGTAGAGATGGGAGTGAGGGAGTGAGAGTGATGATAGAGATTTGGTAGAGATGGGAGTGAGGGAGTGAGAGTGATGATAGAGATTTGGTAGAGATGGGGGAGTGAGGGAGTGAGAGTGATGATAGAGATTTGGTAGAGATGGGAGTGAGGGAGTGAGAGTGATGATAGAGATTTGGTAGAGATGGGAGTGAGGGAGTGAGAGTGATGATAGATAGTTGAAAGAGATGGGGGAGTGAGGGAGTGAGAGTGAGGATAGAGAGTTGGTAGAGATGGGAGTGAGGGAGTGAGAGTGATGATAGAGAGTTGGTAGAGATGGGGGAGTGATGGAGTGAGAGTGATGATAGAGATTTGGTAGAGATGGGAGTGAGGGAGTGAGAGTGATGATAGAGAGTTGAAAGAGATGGGGGAGTGAGAGAGTGAGAGTGAGGATAGAGAGTTGGTAGAGATGGGAGTGAGGGAGTGAGAGTGATGATAGAGAGTTGGTAGAGATGGGAGTGAGGGAGTGAGAGTGATGATAGAGAGTTGGTAGAGATGGGAGTGAGGGAGTGAGAGTGAGGATAGAGATTTGGTAGAGATGGGAGTGAGGGAGTGAGAGTGATGATAGAGAGTTGAAAGAGAGTTGAAAGAGATGGGGGAGTGAGGGAGTGAGAGTTATGATAGAGAGTTGGTAGAGATGGGAGTGAGGGAGTGAGAGTGATGATAGAGATTCGGTAGAGATGGGGGAGTGAGGGAGTGAGAGTGATGATAGCGATTTGGTAGAGATGGGAGTGAGGGAGTGAGAGTGATGATAGAGATTTGGTAGAGATGGGAGTGAGGGAGTGAGAGTGATGATAGAGATTTGGTAGAGATGGGAGTGAGGGAGTGAGAGTGATGATAGAGATTTGGTAGAGATGGGAGTGAAGGAGTGAGAGTGATGATAGAGAGTTGAAAGAGATGGGGGAGTGAGGGAGTGAGAGTGATGATAGAGATTTGGTAGAGATGGGAGTGAGGGAGTGAGAGTGATGATAGAGAGTTGAAAGAGATGGGGGATTGAGGGAGTGAGAGTGATGATAGAGATTTGGTAGAGATGGGAGTGAGGGAGTGAGAGTGATGATAGAGATTTGGTAGAGATGGGGGAGTAAGGGAGTGAGAGTGATGATAGAGATTTGGTAGAGATGGGGGAGTGAGGGAGTGAGAATGATGATAGAGATTTGGTAGAGATGGGAGTGAGGGAGTGAGAGTGATGATAGAGATTTGGTAGAGATGGGAGTGAGGGAGTGAGAGTGATGATAGAGATTTGGTAGAGATGGGAGTGAGGGAGTGAGAGTGATGATAGAGAGTTGAAAGAGATGGGGGAGTGAGGGAGTGAGAGTGATGATAGAGATTTGGTAGAGATGGGAGTGAGGGAGTGAGAGTGATGATAGAGAGTTGAAAGAGATGGGGGAGTGAGGGAGTGAGAGTGAGGATAGAGAGTTGGTAGAGATGGGAGTGAGGGAGTGAGAGTGATGATAGAGAGTTGGTAGAGATGGGCGAGTGAGGGAGTGAGAGTGATGATAGAGATTTGGTAAAGATGGGAGTGAGGGAGTGAGTGTGATGATAGAGATTTGGTAGAGATGGGGGAGTGAGGGAGTGAGAGTGATGATAGCGATTTGGTAGAGATGGGAGTGAGGGAGTGAGAGTGATGATAGAGATTTGGTAGAGATGGGAGTGAGGGAGTGAGAGTGATGATAGAGATTTGGTAGAGATGGGGGAGTGAGGGAGTGAGAGTGATGATAGAGATTTGGTAGAGATGGGAGTGAGGGAGTGAGAGTGATGATAGAGATTTGGTAGAGATGGGAGTGAGGGAGTGAGAGTGATGATAGATAGTTGAAAGAGATGGGGGAGTGAGGGAGTGAGAGTGAGGATAGAGAGTTGGTAGAGATGGGAGTGAGGGAGTGAGAGTGATGATAGAGAGTTGGTAGAGATGGGGGAGTGATGGAGTGAGAGTGATGATAGAGATTTGGTAGAGATGGGAGTGAGGGAGTGAGAGTGATGATAGAGAGTTGAAAGAGATGGGGGAGTGAGAGAGTGAGAGTGAGGATAGAGAGTTGGTAGAGATGGGAGTGAGGGAGTGAGAGTGATGATAGAGAGTTGGTAGAGATGGGAGTGAGGGAGTGAGAGTGATGATAGAGAGTTGGTAGAGATGGGAGTGAGGGAGTGAGAGTGAGGATAGAGATTTGGTAGAGATGGGAGTGAGGGAGTGAGAGTGATGATAGAGAGTTGAAAGAGAGTTGAAAGAGATGGGGGAGTGAGGGAGTGAGAGTTATGATAGAGAGTTGGTAGAGATGGGAGTGAGGGAGTGAGAGTGATGATAGAGATTCGGTAGAGATGGGGGAGTGAGGGAGTGAGAGTGATGATAGCGATTTGGTAGAGATGGGAGTGAGGGAGTGAGAGTGATGATAGAGATTTGGTAGAGATGGGAGTGAGGGAGTGAGAGTGATGATAGAGATTTGGTAGAGATGGGAGTGAGGGAGTGAGAGTGATGATAGAGATTTGGTAGAGATGGGAGTGAAGGAGTGAGAGTGATGATAGAGAGTTGAAAGAGATGGGGGAGTGAGGGAGTGAGAGTGATGATAGAGATTTGGTAGAGATGGGAGTGAGGGAGTGAGAGTGATGATAGAGAGTTGAAAGAGATGGGGGATTGAGGGAGTGAGAGTGATGATAGAGATTTGGTAGAGATGGGAGTGAGGGAGTGAGAGTGATGATAGAGAGTTGAAAGAGATGGGGGAGTGAGGGAGTGAGAGTGAGGATAGAGAGTTGGTAGAGGGAAAAAGAAAAGAGCGAGATCAGTTTGACAGAAAGAAAGAAAGAAAAGAGAGAGTAGTGACAAAAGAGAGGAAAGTAATAGTAAACAAGAACACACTCTTAAAATAACAATTTCATTGTTTGCTAATCATGTCTGTAAATATGTTTACTGTTTTAATAAAGTTCAAACACTATATTTATTTTATTTTAAAAATTCCCATATAATACTTATGTTTTAGTTGGAGTGTGTACAAATCAGATCACTACTTCATTAAATGGATTTTTGAACCGGGACCGGAACGATTTATCTACATTTAACCTCAGCTGCATTGTAGTTGTCCACTCTGTCTCGCCACCAGAGTCTCTTACTTCAGTGATCATTGCCAGAAAAACTTATGGCGAATCAGAGTTCTCTAAACTAGTTGTGTTAGAGACATATTTATCCCCAACTTCTATTGGCGACCCACAACTTAAGATAGTAAGTAACATTGACTATTTGAAAGCTTTTGTCTACTGAGGTATGTTTTTATTTTCTTCTTATGTCCGATGTAAGAAATAATGAAAAGAAAAATTCTTGTATCATGTTTAGACTACAAACCTCCCCACATAATTATTGATAAACAAATTGTGTAGTTTGTGTGCAATTTCCAACACTGTAGAATCAATTTTCTTATCTCTATCTCGTATAGCACAAATTAGTCATGATGTTTACATCTTGCAGTAATGTACTTTGTAGTGAAAATTATTGAACGTACAGTCAATCCTTTCTATCAAAACTATTTCAAAACTAGACATTCAGCTTTAATTTTTCAGATTTAATTTTCAAGTTCATTAAGCCGCGAAAGTGTTTCAGATCCATTCCAGGAGGAGTTCGTGTGACCTATATAGACTGCAAACTAACTTTTCATGACAGAATTTTACGTTTTCATGAAGAGTTGAAAATGAGACAACGAAAGTATATCATTCAGTTAGTTTGTCTGTTGTGTATATTGCGCTAATAAAATACCTTAGATGTTTGTTATTTTCAGTCTTTCATATTTTACTTCTATTCCTTAGTTTATTCCACCATCAAAGCGTTGGGCGGCTACTTATGATACAAATTCTACAACTATAGATAAACACTTATCGAAACTCATTCTGGCAATTACGGATTTTCAGTGTGAAGACACTGGAACATATAAGTGCATATCAATGGTTGACAACGGAACTAGTGTGCAAGATATTGTATTAGGCGAGGAAGTGACTACCGCCGGTAAAGTCTTTTTTTTCTGTCCACAATTAACTTTTGTTATAACATTTAACCCTATATATAATGTTACGTAACCTATTTATATATACAAAAGTAACAAAATAAAACTATCAACTGCCGTACGGATTCACATGAAATTTCGTATATAGGTTCCTTTTACATTAGGTGCCTACTGAGACTTTATTTAAGACTTAGGTCCTCCCGCGCCGGTTGCCGCATTTAGCGGCAAGCTGTCTCCACAAAGATATTTCACGGGCAATGTCCGAAGCCTCTTCTCACCTGGTGTCCACTGGTCTGAGGTCCTCCATGAAATTGTGGCGCCAAGTTATACGAGGACGTCCATGTATGCGCTTTCCTCGTATTGCTCTCTATGTCATCGTAACTCTTGGTGTGCGTAATCATTTTGTCGGAGAACATGTCCCGCAAATTTCATGCGACGCTCTGTCACAAACTCACCAAGTGTTTGACTCCCATTTCGGCATAGGATTTCCTTGCTTGAGACATGATCTATATAACTGACTCCTAAAATCCGTCTCAGTCATTTTTGTTGAGCTGCTTTTAGTCTTTTCTCAATTTTGACAGATGACTTCCATGTCTCACATGCATATGTTGCTGCTGGGGTGATGATTGTGTTAAGAAGGTGTATTTTTGTCTCAAGTCCAATGGCTTGGCTTGTCCAAATAGGCTGCAGCTTTGGGAATTGTTCCCTGCCTTTCCTATTTGGCACATCATTGTAGGCATCCCCATCGTTTGTTATGATGCTGCCTGGGTATGTGAACCTGTCCAACTCTTTATGCTTTGACTTGCAAAGTCTGACGGGATACCATTTGCCTTATATCCCACTCGCAAAATTTAATCTTTTTCCAGTTTATGCGGAGGCCAATTTTGGGTACCTTTCTATCTAGGCTCTCCCGTCATTTCTTGTATGCATTTATCTGTAGCCCCTGGTAGTGCAACATCATCAGCGAATGCCAAGTCCGTCATTCGGTTTTGTTCACGCCAAGGAATACCAAAGGTAGTTTGGTGTCTTGCTCTCATCATTATGTAGCCAATGGCTAGGAGGAAGAGGAAGGTAGATAAGATGCACCCCTGTTTCACACCTGTAACGATGCTGAAAAACACGGTTGTTCCTTCTTCTGTTTTAATGCAGCAACTAGATTGACTGTATAAATGTAGTAGAATCTTGACGAATTTTTCTGGGATGCCGTTTTCTCTAACTATGTTTCATAGTGATTCTCGGTGAACACCGTCAAACGCTTTTTAAAAGTATACGAAACTGATCGTTAGCCGTTGTGATACTCGAAACTTTGTTCTATGCTCTGCACATAATCTGCCTCTTCAGAAGCCTGCTTGCTCTTCTCTGAGCCTCTCATCTACAGACTGTTGAAGCCGTCTCAACAGAACAGTGCTGAAAACATTGCCAGTTATCTACCCATCTTGCATTCTGTTCTTCTTTCGTTAGCAAAGTTTTGCCTTGCTTGTTTTTTATCGGTGATCCCTGTCCACTCCTGCTCCAGTGAGATCTCGGACAATACGATGGAGAGTCTTTGTGTCATTTCTGCATGCAGCTGCTTGTGCCTCTTGTCCCTTCTGCTCAATCCAGTCCCGTTTATCTCGCCGACAACTTCACTTTACTTTCAGATCTTCTTCCCTATAGGCTTCTTCCGCATTTTTCTAGTTCCATCTTTCCTCTCATCGATCATTTTCCATGTTATGTCTTGTATCCACCGTTCTTTGTATAAACCTCACCTCGTTCCCATGACTTCTTCCGCGAAATCAATAGTAGTTTCTCTGAAGTTGTCAAACTCTTCTTCAAGGTTTAGAGTATCTGCAAGAGCCTCGAAGCGGTTCTTTAGTTTTAATTGGAACTGTGCTGCAATAATGCAGTCTTTGAGCTTGTCTAAATGAAATGGGTGGGGTCGTGTATCTCATTTTGGTTGGAATTTAAGCCGGAGCTTGCATTTGCTTCTGACAACGTATTGGTCTGAGCTAATATCCACTCCACTGCGGGTTGGCGCGTCTAATGGAGATGACCCCATGGTTTGGAAATGTGATTGTAATTAATATCGTTAAAGGGTTTCTCCTATGGTTATCGCCATGTTATTTTTTTTTTTTGGTGTACTTGTTTGTGCTTAAAATATGTGTTTCAACTTGATAGGCTGTTGGATGTGCAAAGAGAAACTAGGCGCTAGCCTAAGAGCATCAAAAAGCTAGACTATTTTTTTCTAGGCAAAGTAAGACACAGAGAGAGACAGAACATAAAGTCTCAATACACCTTCCCCAAACAATAACTTTTTAGAAATCAGATGTCGGAAATTCGCAGGACAAAACTTTTTTTAAAAATAAAATAAACTAAGAAAGAATGCTAAGTTTTTTTTAAAATATAATTTGATTTTAATAGTTATGATTGATTTGAAAATTATATTATTATATTAAATGTATTCTACTTCAACTGTCGGTAACTAAAAATGCAAAATAATTATAAAGAGAGTATTTACTCTGAAACTAAACACCTTCAATGTGTACAGTTGTAAACAGATGTACTAAATGATATGTATTAAATCATAGCCATCAGTTTGTTTAGTGTCACGTACGTTGTATTATATTGTTACGATCTCTTCTACTAATCAGGCCTTCTGTAAACACTGCTAAACACAACACATCAAGAACTTGACAACAAGGCTCCAAATAATCTGGTACTTTAATAATGAGTGAATAAGTAGATAACAGCCAATACTAGACAATTGGCATCAAACACATCAACAACTAAAATCACCGTACAAAACTCTACTGTCTCTCTTTCTGGACTCGTACATCACACCTGAGGACTCAACCAGGACCGACTTCATGGCCGACTAACAGTCCCGGTCTCAGCGCTCTCCGGTCTTGAACTGACGCTTTCCTACACACTGTGTCACTCGTACACGCAGGCTTTCGATCACATGACCATAACATTGGTCATATTTGCGTGTAATCGTGTAATCGTAGTACTGTCCCTTGTCCATGGCCCCGCTGACCTGAGTGATTCACGTGTGTGTCAGCTGAGCCTATAGTTAACCCATTTGCGCTGCCAATAGGGTCATAACAATATGCTATATTTTAATATTTATTTGTTACATTCCAGCTCTTGTATCTGTTAACTTGGCCTTAACCCCTCTGGTAGAAGGTGAAGATGTCACTTTAATCGATGCTGGAGTAAACCGTACGTACACTTGCAATGCTACAGTAAGTAACATTTGTATATGTCACCTCAAGAGGGCTGGAAGCCTTAAGACTAGTTGTCTCTCCCACCATCTATTGGTTATTCGAAACATTTAAAAGGTTTTAATTTGTGTTTTAATTTGTTAGGGTAGACCTCTCCTCATTCATTCCGAAACTTTTGAAAACATGTATCTGATTAAGTATGATCAGGCTGCATCTGGTGATAAAATTTCCTTTTCAGACCATGTGACCTATAGGGCAGATGATATTAAGGCTGTCTTTTCTTTACCCAACTAAATTCGCGTACCCATTATAGTTGGGTGGACTTAGGGGGGAGGGCGCTATGATCCAGAAACTCAAAATCACAGTCTTCATCCAGATTTGAACACAAAACCCCAGGTTTGGAAGCCAAGCGCTTATCCACTCAGCCTTCGTCCCCCCCCCCTGGTTGGTGATGGATTTTTACAATTCTTTTAGAAAAAAAAATAAAAATTATATTAAAGGAACACCCTGACTTTTACTATTAAAGTTTTTTTTTGACCTTTTTAAACCCAAATTTCCAAATGAAATACACTAAAACTGTGATGCGCCACTGATTGAAGAAAAGATGAGTCAATGAGTTGACCAGATATAAAACCAATTTCAACAACTCTTAAACTTTTCTAAAGAAATATTTATATATGCAGAAATAGGCAGATGCCTTAGATGTAAAGATGGGTCTTTGTTGATTAGAAATTGCGTTTGAATAAGTTTTTGTTACGCGTTTATTTTATTTCATGTTGTATCCCAAGAGTCAATTTCTGATCACTCAAACAATATACACAATGCATAAATGCACCGTACAATTAAACTCGTATACATTGACTATAGTCGCTGAGGTTCCCCGAAACCGATAATGCATGGTTTGATATCCGTTGCAATCTTTGTTTTTTTCTGAAACCATTTCATGTTTCCCCACTTATTATCCATTTCCCTACCCAGACTGGGCCCTTCATGCTATATGACCTTGAACCCTTACATTCCGTGACACCTTGATTTGCAGACATTACATTTTGTTTTTACGCAGCTCTGTAGCCATGACAACCTGCTCACTTTCATAATATCGTAATAATATTAATGTTAATTTTACTTAATTCTAATTTCTCTTGCATGTGATGTAATTTTATATTTTACCAGGGACCACCTGACATAAAAATTGATTGGAAATTCCAAAGACACTTGGTGGTTGGCAAAATCTTTGGATATGATGCTTTATATTATCCTAAAGTACGATCCGACGGTACGCCAGTATGCCCAATTCATAGTTCCGTGATTCACAAAAGTTTTGAGGATAGCGATAATGGAACTACCCTTTTTTGTGGCGTGACGGACAAAAACGGTAAAGAGCTCGCGAAAAAGCAGCTTAATATTGTGATTCGAGCCCCAGAGAAAGGCTACTTCAGCAATGTGGTCTCTATGAAGCAAAGTTTGACTATGCTTCTCTCTATTTATATCTGTAAAACATTTGTAACTGATTAAGTATGATCAGGACAGTTTTGTTTCTTGTTTCAAAAATACTGCGTTTTAGTAAATTCAGAAGAGTATTTTGCATAAAAGCATTTGAAAACAGATAGACTAAATATATGGCATCTTTGTTTACTTACTTTTGATAATTGAAACTATGCTAAATTTTGAATAACAATATTTGTGCAGCATAAATGAGAGTTATGTTATTTATTTTTCTTTTAAGTAATTTTTCTTTTATCAAAGAAAAAGTTTTTGTCCACGAAAGTCTAATTTTATTTAATTTTGCGCTTTACAATTTTTGTTTGCCTACTTTTCTTTCGTTTTTCATTTCTTCTTTTACATAATTTTTAATTTGTTCTATTGCATTTGTGTTAAGCTTAAGGTTTTTATTTAAATTGACAGTCATCCTTCTTTCTTATTTAGTAACGAGACCTTTCAACTCTCCTCGATAACAGTTTTTTAAAATAAAAACATTGACCATTTATTGGGTACTTGACGTTAGCTGGGTGGACAAAAACCTTAAAGTAAAACTACTTGCCTACTCTCCAATGCTTCAAGTCGATAAACCCTTCCATGAAATACAGAGGGCATCCTAAAGAAAAAAAAAGTTCTAAAAATATTTCTACATGAGAAATAAATAGATGCAGCTTGTATCCAAGAAACTCATTTTAGTAGTTACCTATTATTCTCCATTAGAGGCTACACCTGTATTAGACAAGGCAGGGGAAAAAGACCTAAAAGAGCATGGGCGTAGCCAGGGGGTGGGGTTCAAACCCCCCCTTCCAAATGAAATTCCCCCCCCCCCCCAGGGATCATGTGGCGCCATGTTGTTCTAGGGTACACCCTTTTTGCGCTTTTCTCGTAATGGCCTCTATGTCATCTCAACTCTTGGTATGCGTAATTCATTTTGTCGGAGAACATGTCCCGCAAACCTCATGCGACGCTCTGTCACAACCTTACCAAAAGGTCGACTCCCAGTTTGACATCCTAGTACAACTTGGCACCACACTTTCATCGAAGTCCTCAGAGCAGGTGGGAAGAGGCTTCAGACATAGCCAGTGACAGATTTTTGTGGAAGCGGCTTTCAGCCCAGTAAGAAAGCAAATTAGGTTTTTGAAATAAAACTTTTGAATATCAGGATAATGCATGTAGATACCTCAATGTGCATTTTCTTGGCTTTCAATACCGGGAATAGTGCTTGGCGGCGGGGCTTCGCCTCAGACCCTTCTGCTGCCGGGGAGTCTACAATTTTTCCACCAAGTGCGGTAAGCTAGGGGTGTCACTCCCCCACCCCCCAGGAAAAAAAATCTCACCCCTAAAAAAAATAAAAAAAATTAAGATGTAAAATAAGACATTGATCGTTACATCCGAGAATAGTTTTCGTAAACAAACCGGGTTGGATTTTGCAGACGACATAGCATTACTTTGATTCAATACAATTAAATGTATACACGAGATGACGGTTAAAGATTCCCTCAAACTTATGCATACCCAGTACCCCCATCAGTTTTGGTAATACAGATCTTGAACAGATAGAAAAGTTAACAAATCAGGCGGTGTTATCTCAAGCGATAGAGATGCATATCATAGTATTACATGTATGACTGGATACCAGGGGCCGTCTTTCAAAAAGTACAGCCTTTCTGAACAAACAAATTAATTAGTCTTTCAGAGTTGGAGATACCCTTCCCTCAACGACAGGGAAGAAAAAATAGAAGAAATTCAAGCAGAAAAATATTTTACCTTAACTTGATAAATAAACCTGAGGAATAATCTACTTTTTTCTCAATAGTCGGGTTAATGTCTATTACTCCAGATCTTGCCTGTGCACCCAACAATATATCCATAAAGTGGACAGGAGATGTCAAAAACTTCATGAGCGTATCTTATTTGCTAATCTTATAAAATACAGACGTTATTTAAAAAAAAAAGAACATAATTACGTCCTGCGCGTGTTCCTATGTTAATCTAGTCTAGTCATATTATTTATTACCAATGACTTAAATTTTGCAAAGTCATTGGTTTCCCTGGCTAGCTCAGGCAACCCATTCCATTTTCTAATAGAACTAGGGAAGATTGAGCATTTCTACAAATTTGTCCTGGCAAATAGAATTAGGAATGTGCCTTTATCTCTCGGTCTTGTTTAGTATTTTATTAATTTTTTTATATATATATTTCATTTATTTAAAGATTATGGTTCAGTGTTTTATGTATAATTGTTATTTTACTTTTGAGTCTTCTATCCTGAAGGCTTTCTAAATTTAGTGATGTTAAACTTATGAAATGTGAATATTCGTTTGTTATGAATCTCACTGCTCTATTTTGTGTCTGTTCCAGTTTCTTAATGTTTTCTTGAGTTGAGGGGTCCCAAACAGAGAATGCATTTCTATTATTGGCCGAACCATGGTTAAATAATATTTTAGTTTTATGTTCTTTTTTGATTTATAGAAATCTCTCATCAAGAACATTAAACATCTAACCTTATAGATCTAGTCCGAGCTTTTTGTTATTTTAATGTTTACTACTCAAATTCCTGATCAATACTACGTATGTATGCACCGTTTTCGACAAGTGAAACTCTCTTAAACCAAAGTTCACTGCTAGATCTATAAAAACTGACTTTTTTCTCCATGGGATAGGAGATGTATCTTTGGGTACTACGATTTTTAAAACCCTAGATGCATCAGCCAAATAAAACCCAAATAAAACCAAGATAGAATGCTTGTAAATAGACCGGGAAACACATACATTTCACAACTCAGGCTTCCTTTTCCCATTAAAAATTAAATGAAAATGCAACGACAAATTTCTTAAGACGTCAAAGCGCAATAGTAAGCATTTCTTTTTTTTTCTTTAACTTTTATATATATACTTATTGATGGACCATGTGCGTTAAAGGCCTTGGCATATTTATATATAGGTCTACGGGTTTATTGTTGTTGTTTTTTTTTTTTGTAAAAAAAGCAACTGCATTGAGCCTACTGAACCTGTGAGAAGTGTATCTATATATGTATCATGAGGGTAACCAGGATTTTATTTTGGGGTGTGTGTGTGTGTGTGTGTGTGCGCGCGCGCGTGTGTGTGTGTAATTAATCTTTATGACATTCTGACTCTTCATTATTTCGTAAAACGTTTATTTTACCCTAGAATCGGTTCTACCCAGAGTTAGTGGAAAATTCGTAGACTCCCGGCCTACGACAGCAATGGGGTCTCAGAGCTCCCCCAGCGCGGGACGAAACCCCTCCGCCAAGCACTATTTCAGGTACGTATTCACTAAAACTGTTTGCAATATTCCATTACATGCCAGCGAGGTTTTATAACACTTTGTCAATGTTTTTGTTTTAAAAAAGATTAAATTATTCTATTTGAATGTTAACTTTAACGTTTTTCTTAATAAACATTTACATATCAATATATTAACATGTGTAGATAACCTATAATCTAAAAGGTGTATTACATAGTTTGTTTATCAAATCACGAACGTTTATGCGCGCAAGATCTAAGGACACTAAATACCGTACAATTTCAGCAAAAGAGTAAGAATTTAAAAATAGAATATGGGATTCCCGAACTCAATTTCTAACATTAAATTAGAAGCAAGCTAATTATAATTTGTATATAGTTTGCTAGCTTTAATTTTCAGAATTTTTTTTATTTGTTTTGTTTCAGTGCACCTTTAGTTTCCTCTGTCCCCCTTTGTGCCCACCGCCCTCTTACCGCCCCCTATTGTGTACAGCGCCCCCTTCCCGCCCCTTTGGCTTCCATCGCCCCCAAAATTTCGAAGACGCCCTCAAGGGGGCGATAGCGCCCCCCGTTAAAACCACTGGTCTAAAAGATAGTCTTATCAGAAGAGTGTGAAGTCTCTCTTCACCCCCTCCTTTTTTTTCCATGTCCACATACCAGGAGAGTGGAGACGCTCTAAAAATAAATGGTGAAAGAGAGAGAGAGAGAGAGCAGGAGAAGAGCAATTATCGATCGAGCAGGTAGTGGTACCTTACAAAGGTGTGACAGACTCATACATTGAGTTAGTGGAATTGCGCTATGGGGAAAAACTGTCTTTCTACACAGGAGAAGCCAGGATTTTTTTCGGGGAATGTTTTGAAGGGAGATTTTTTCTCATCCCCCCCCCCCCAATATATTGCGATGTAGACAACCCAGAATATGCATTTTTTTAAATTTTAAACTACAGGAGATATTGCTTGGCGACGGATCCCCGCTGGATGACTTCGCAGCGCTTTTCCACACCCCCTAACTGGCAAGGGAATTATTGTCCGTTCACTAACTCCAGATCATATTCAAGGATATCTTACAAAAGACGTCCGAAAATATTAAGGAATTGGATGAATTGATAATTATAGACAGGTGCGGCCTTAGCAGTGAGCAGGGGCCGTGGGCTAGTATAAAGTCTCTCTCTCTCTCTCTCTCTTTATATATATATATATATATATACTTTAAAGTAGAATGTTTGGCGCATGTACGTATGTATGTATGTCCCCGTATAGAAATAAAAATTGCTTGACCAATCTTGATAAAACTTGGCTGAAATGTTCCTTGGGTACCAACTTAGACCGTAGTGTATGTATTGTGGCCATTAAACAAAATTAAGACCCTCAAAAAAAAAAAAAGACCAACTTTATTACAGCTATATTGTTTTATTGATCTAGGCCATGTTTACTATTGTTTACTATGTTGACATGAGAAAAAATCGAAAGGATTTTGATCTAGATCTAATTTTAAGAACTAAACTTTGCACTTATTGTTGTTGTTTTTTTTTAATTTTGTGACACATAAAAATACAAAATATAGTCTTTTGATTTCATTATTTAATAAAATTAACCTTCAAATTTGTGTTTCAAAAGCATTTTTACATTAATTCGTTATTTATATCTGCGAATTTAGATATCCCGATGCACATTCTTTCATTAGACATTACCAAATGGTTACACATTAACACATCTCTCTACTGAGTCTATTCCTAGGTCCTAGGTCTAAAACTCTAAGATAATAAAACTTCTTTCGCAAAGATAGTTTTATTCTTTAACACACAAACATACTAATTATAGTCCATTCATTTCATATTTTAATCAAATTAACATTCAAATTTGTTTTTCTAAAGTACTTTTAATACATTCGTTTAGAAAGGCCTATATTCATTCATGAATCACGTACTAAAACGGTAAACCCGTTTTAATTGTACTATTAATCTATCGCATTTTTCGTTTTTAATAGATATGTATGTATCGGCTTCGGGTAAACCCATTTGCGTAAAACTTATTTTATTTTCGTAGCGAAAGAGAAAAAACTTGAAAGGATCATTAGCTAAGTTTAACATAATTCTAAATCCAATCCACTAGATTAGTAAACACAAACTTAGACCCGCAGGCCGCGGGTAATGTCAGGCTAGTATATATATATATATATATATATATATATATATATATATATATATATATATATATATATATATATATATATATATATATATATCGTAGCCAGGATTTTTTTTCGGGGAGGGTTTTTTTTTTGGGGGGGGGGAATTCCCCCCTGACCCCCCCGCGGAAAAAAATTATATATATATATTTATATATATATATATATATATGTGTGTGTGTGTGTGTGTGTACATAATTAATCTTTATTACATTCTGACCCTTTCGGAAGACGTTTATTGTTTATTGTAGACTCCCCGCCCTTGCTAGCAAGATGTCTGGGGGAGTTCGCAGCGCTCCCCCAGTGCGGGGCGAAGCCCCGCCGCCGAGCACTATTTCTGGTATTGAAAGCCAACAAAATGCATATTATGAGGTATCTACAGTGCTATTGCTATTGCTATCTTGCTATTAAAAAGTTTATTTCAAAAACCTAATGTACTATTCTTACTGACTTAGACCCTCTCGCGCCGTTCGGCGCATTTTCCGTCAAGCTGTTTCCGCAACTCTTATTTTGCGTAATTCATTTTGTGTGAGAACATGTCCCGCAAAA
Organism: Biomphalaria glabrata; assembly: GCF_947242115.1. Taxonomy (NCBI): domain Eukaryota; kingdom Metazoa; phylum Mollusca; class Gastropoda; family Planorbidae; genus Biomphalaria; species Biomphalaria glabrata. The sequence goes on along the minus strand of NC_074718.1, from coordinate 37,800,623 downwards.
CCTCATGCGACGATCGGTCACAACCTTACAAATGATTCGACTCCCAGTTCGGCATATGATTTCTTTGATTTAGACCTGATCTCTATGACTGACTCCTAAAATCTGTCTTAGTCATCTTTGTTGAGACACATTTAATGATTTTCAAATTCGGCAGAAGACTATTCACACTTTATTAATGGAGCCCAAGCCACAGGTAGAAATATGTAACCTTTCTTGACTACGCTCTTGGAATTGCATGCCTCTATTTCGCTTTAGATTTTATATCGAAAAGGAAAGTTTTTTCGTCAAATCATCTGTTGAGGGGTTTTAAACTAAGAAATCTCTGGAGTTTTTTTGTTTTGTTTTTAATTCAAAACCCCATTTAGCTACGATCATAGAATTTGGTGACTGTAGTTTGCTTTAAAATAATATTGAAGAGAGGATTTCAACTCTAAACGCTCTGTAGGGGAATTTTAAACTCAAAACCATCTGGAGGGGTTTTAAACTTTTAAGAAAAAGCCATCTGGGGAGGGGGATTTAAACTCAAAACCCCTTTGGCTACGCTCATAGAATTTTGAGTGTGTAATTTGCTTTTTTTTTATATTGACGAGGTACTTTTTAGCTTCAAACCCCAACTGGAGAGGAGGGGATTTAAACTCAAAACCCCTTTGGCTACGCTCATAGAATTTTGAGTGTGTAATTCGCTTTTTTTATATTGAAGATGGGGTTTATCGTAAATTTTGGAGGGGGTTTTAAAATCAAAATCTTCCTCAACTGTGGTATTGGAATTTGGGGATTGTTGTTTGCATTTTTTTTTTGTTTTGTTTTATAGAAGAGGGGGATTTAACTGCAAAAACCTCTGGTAGGGGGGGTTAAAATTCAAAACTCCCTGAAGGGGGTTTTAAACTCAAAGCCCCCTGGTAGAGGGATTTGTATCTCAAAACCCCCTGATAGGTGTTTTTTAAATCTTAAAACCCCTGGTAGGGGGATTTTAACTCAAAACCCCCTGGTAGAGGGTTTTTAACTCAAAACTGCCTCGGCTGTGCTGTGGTAAGTGATGATTTAGTATTAAAATTTCACCTAAAATAAATAAAATGAAAGCAAAAATCAGTCACTTAATTCCGTTCCCCCCCTGCGGGGGGGGGATTTCATTTTGGGGGGGGGGGTTGAACCCCAAGAACCCCACCCCCTGGATAGGCCCATGCGGGGGGGGGATTTCATTTTGGGGGGGGGTTGAACCCCAAGAACCCCACCCCCTGGATAGGCCCATGATATATATATATATATATATATATATATATATATATATATAGAGAGAGAGAGAGAGAGAGAGAGAAAGACATATATATATATATATATATATATATATATATATATATAAATCGTAAACTCATCAAGTTAACGGGCTCATCGATCTCTAGCGCTGTAACAATAACAATACTGTTTGTCCACCTCTAAACTGTTGGCAAAGATTTTACTACATAACATATAACATTACGTAGCTATATTACGTAAGTACATTATATACAGCATTTTAATTGTTCTTCGTTAATAAAAAAAAAAAAAAAAAAAACACTCGCGCACTACTTATATTTTTATCTCCTCTCTCACTCTGCAAAATCAAGCCAATTCGACGTTCTATAAGAACAAAGAGTGCATAAGAGTTTCAGGGGTCCATACACTTTCGCAGACTCGCAGGGGTATAGACAGGTTTTCAATTACATTTTTTTTTTTTTACAGGTGACACGGGTTTTTCCAAAACCAAACGATTTTTATGCACAGTAGCCTATTGGGAAAAAAAAACAAACTATTTAATACGTCATCGCCAAAATTTCTGGAAGCTGATTGGCCGAAAAAACTGTACAAGCACATCAACTGATTCAATACAGGCTAGGTTACAGTACCAAATAAGGAATTCTTTTTTTTTCCAATGCAGACTAAATTAACAGTATATTTAACTGTATACGTACCAATTCTTTATACCGTAATGCGACATAATAGCGCTGTAAGACACTTAAAAAAAATTATTTAACATTGAATGAGTTTTTAAAAGGGACAGCATGTAAAAGTTATTAATGAAATGGGAAATGGTTATCTTGAGGTTTTAAGTATTTGGGGATGTTTTGTGATATTGTCCTTATTTGAAAATAGTGTATGCTTATGAAATTAAATACCGCGAAAATCTGAACTTTGTGCGTGCGGTCTTTGAACGTATCACCAGCGAAAGTCAGGAAAACATTGCATATTTGTTTATTAATGTTAATTTTCAAAAAAAAATCTAATCTAATTTTCAAAAGTTGCATTTATGTTACTACAAATGTTATAAATGACTCATTCAAATACAATATTCATAATCCAAACAGTAGTTCAAACTTTATCACTACTCATTTTTATAATAAAATCCGCAAGACGTCGATGTTTATATTCGAAATATACGATTTGAATTGGTTACTTACACCTATGTGTTTTTATTGTGAACTGTTAAACGATAATAGCCTCTTAGACTCATAAGGTCATTTGATGATGTCTTTACCGAAACTGAACGGTATTTCGAAACCAAAAAGAAATGTATGTTTAGATTTTAAATGGTAATTGCTATCATAAATATACTGGAAAAATATATTGAGTAACAAGTCCTAGTTTATGAGAACTGATTTGGTTTTCAAAGTTGGTGACAATAAAATCTCCGATCTCAGGCGCAGGGCCTATTAAATTTGCCCCACTTGCCACCCTTTAAGGCCGCTACTGATTATACATATATCTGTTATATGTGTGTGTGTGTGCAATGGAATACAATCCCCACCCCCCCCCCTGAAAAAATTTTTGTCTACGCCCATGATACATTTTCAGAGCAAGGCAAGGTAATCGATTGCTTTGACGTGTACATTCCGATATCGATGCAATTATATGGTCGATAACTTTGAAGAAGAATTATCAGATATAGAGAAAGTTTGTGAATCGTGCATAATCTATGCAAAGACACCGTTTCGACCTATAATGCATTTTCTATTGCTACAAACTTTATTGAGTTTGAGTTTTTGGGAACATCGGCACACTTTAGGCCATGTCGCGCCCGTCAAACTTTATTTTAAAAAAGTAGCAATGGTTATAATAAAATATAAAGGTAAAAAATAGCCCTTGGAATTGATGGGTCTACCGCATTGGTAAATCTGTGCATTGCTCGAATCACTCGAAAAGTTAACGTATGTGTCATTGTAAACAATTTAAAAAAAAAAAAAGCACACATTTGAATCACGAGACGTCGTTTAATCTTCTTAATTAGGACCTGTTACAAGGTATACCGTTTGCGGGAGAGGCGTATGTATATTTTTGAAAAAAAAGATATTTTAAAACAGTGAATATTCTTGACCTGTGTCAGAATGGTCGAAATTCTTCCGACTGTTGTACATCGTTCTGCTGAGTTTAAAAAAATGACCCTGTGGTTCAGTGTGTTATATATAATCTCTACTTTACTTTTGGGTCTTCTCTCCTGAAGGCTTTCTAAATTTAGTGATTTTACTAAAGGTGTTACTCTAGTTCAATGTGAATATTCGTTTGTTATGAATCTCACTATTCTATTTTATGTCTGTTACAGTTTCTTCATGTTTTCTTGAGTTGAGATGTCCCAAACAGAGGATGCAAATTTTATTATTGGCCTAACCAAAGTTTAAACATTTTAGTTTTATGTTGTTATTTGATTTATATGAATTTCATTTAATAAACCCTAATGCTTTGTTAAATTTTTAAATAGTTTCATCAATATGGCGATTGTATGACAGTTTTTCATTTATTATAACACGAAGGCCGCGGGATACACATTTGAGACCGAGGCGTTTTTAGCCATTAGTTTTTTAGTTTTTGCAATGAAGAGTGAGGAGCATTATTCTTAATATTATTTGGATCAGGCATGTAATTAAACTTGTAAAGTTCCCATAACTTTTCTAGACCAGTTGGAAAAAGTGGAGAAAGCTTAAGGGGGTATCTGGGTGATGTTTTTTTTTTATTAATGAAGTTGTAAAAAAAAAAAGATGAGCAACCAGAATTCGATCTCGAGAGAAAAGCCTTCTAATGCCATTACATTAACCATTGTGCTATGGGAGTGCTTATGAAAATTGATTCTATAATTATCAAACTTTTCTCTCTACAAAATATACCACCTTATCAGTCAAGTAAAATTTCTTCCCCTTGTTCAAGATAACAAAACAAAATTAATTTAGTAATTACTCTTAGTTAATTAACTAATTCATTGGTAACCAACCTGTGATGTATGCACCAAAGTGACGCATTGCACAATTACAAGCGACGCATTTCACCCCCTGGCTCGAGAAAAAATCAAGGAAAAGCATGCCTGTTCGAAAAAAAATGATTATAACCAATTTCTAAAAAAAACAAAAGTTAAACAGGAATTCAATTTACTAGCTATTACGACGCCCAAATCACCCGCTTGTTTATAATGTTAATCAGACCTTGGACTAAGACTAATCAGCCTTGGACATTTTTTATGTTACCTATTTAAGCTTTTTGTTTTTAGAGGTATCGATGATAATTTCAAGGTTAAGTCAGTTCTGCAAAAAAAAAAAAAAAAAAAAATGATGAGTAGTTTCAATGATATGGCTGAAGAGGAACAAGGAAAAGAAATTGTACTCGACAAGTGGGGGTATAAACTGAGTTAGTCCCCATTATAGGTCGTCGTCTGAGTCTTAGTGAACACAACAAAAAAAAATAGGACGAGACTGTAGAAACAATAGATAACTTTACAATCTTCCATGTTCATGAGCTCTTCAAGAGCAGAGTAGTTACGGTGTTGTCAAGGAGAAAATCATATTTGTTGTAGATCTACCTTCTCTAAAGCCTGCGACCCAGAATAAACTCGTTCTTACTAGATCTGATGCTTTGCTGGTTTAAGCTGAATTAGTCTCCTTTATAGGTCGTGGTCTGAGTCTTAATGAACACAACATGAGAAATAGGTCGGGACTATAGAAACCTTAGATAACTATATACAATCTTCTATGTACATAAGCTCTCCACTAACAGAGAGGTTATCGTGTTAGTTTGAGAAGCTTGAGAAGGCTTGAGACATGAGTTCATATTCAGGTCGTCCCCCTATTTTTTATTTGTATAAATGTTGTTGTTTTTTTTTTTATTGTTATTCTAGATATATTCCATTATTTAATTTGTGAATTACCCACATTAATTAATACAACCAGGGCCGGACTTAGGCCACTGCAACATATGCGACCGCAGTGGGCCCCGCACTTTCATCCCTCGTTTCCTGATTTACAAGGAGCTCCAATAAATTTCCTGAAATTATTGAAATCTTTTGAAAACTCATTAAAATGTACTGAAACATAGACACAATTTTCAATTTGGCGTGTCATTCAATATGGAAAACACCAATCCTACGCGCAAGAAAAAAAAAAGGCATTATACAATACTCGTAACTGTGGCATCTGGTGAAAGAAGCTTCTCGAGCCTCAAACTAACGAAGAAATACTTAAGATCAACAATTCTCGAAGATATATTGAAACATTGTATAATTCTTGCTATTGTGCGTGATTTATGTGGGAAACAGAAATTTTGATGTTATACTGTATGACTTCGATACATACAAGATGTAATGTAATGTAAAATTAATTTGATCGTGATTAGTTCTTAGTAAAGAATGAATAAAATAAAAAAAAGGAATGTATTTTCGAATAAAAACTCTTAATTTAAGTGTTAGAGCTCTATGCCTGAGCGGTAAAGAACTTGGCTTCAGTACCGGGGTCCCCTGTTCGAATCCTTGTAAAGACTGTTTTTAACTTGGGGATCTTTAGGAGTGTCTGAGTCCACCATCTCTAATGCTGGCCCCATGACACCCTCTTTAACCGGCGGCCACAGAAGCAGATGACCTTTACATTGGCAAGGTCTGAAAGGGGAACATTACTCTTATTTTACAACATACAAATGTGTATAAGTGACCAAATAGCGGTTTGTACAAATGATCAAACTTTTAAGGACTGAAACTTGTCAAATATTAAGTGACGCATCTAAATAAGAGATGAAAAAAAAAATGTCGTACAAGAACAAAAGGCTCGCCGCCCCTGAATTAGTTGATTTTTTAAAAATTATCCTTTTGTCAGGTTAAAAGAAATAATTGTGCGAAATTTCAGTTTGATGCAAGATTGGGTGTTAGAGAAATAAAGTGTAAAAAACGTATACCAGGGAGCTGATATAAGCTTTCTAAAAAATAAAAATTTTCGGTGCAAATACGAAACAGGTAGGCTATAACCCAAAGACATAAAATATAAGATGTTTCCTTCTTCCGGCTTAAGAGGCTAGGCTACTATCGCTTTCTCTATCTGCCTCTTATTCTTTTGCCTGGTACTGTTTTCTGAAGGAAGCCCCGAAAATCTTGTAGTATGCCCATAGTTTTTTAACTTGCGTTTTTTTGCGATAGCTAGCAGATCATCATGGGGTCCACTAGCTGCTGTTTGTGATGCGGTCTTTGAATGTTAAAATTAGGATCCTTCTGTAGCATCTCAATTCCATTGCTAGGATCCTCCTCTCCAGCTTTGCAGTCAGCCAGAACAAGATATATTTATAATATATATGTTATAAATGTAATAATAATTAGGGCTTTTATAAAGCGCTACTTTCATGCTTATTGCATGCTCAGAGCGCTTTGGTCCAATCTCATTTGTGGACCAGTGGAGGGAGGGGGTATCTAGGAGTAGGTTTTCCAGGCTGCCTTTAAGCGCTCCATATTGATAATTTGAACAAAATTTTAATTATTAAGGCAATAGCTTATCTTCTGACAGCTTAGGGGTGCAGATTTATTTGTTATGTAAACAATAGTATCACATTAAGATTACCCGGTAACAAAAGGCCTAGGTCTAGTAATTTTAAGATTAAACGTTTTAATTCATAAGAGTTCTTATCTAGATATAGTAGCCTAATATTCTATATTAAGATTCTATATCTAGTTAGATCTAGATCTAGACTTGCATCTAACTCTAGATCTAGACTTAGATCTATTTCTAGATCAAGACTTAGATCTAGTTCTTCACCTAGACTTAGAACTTGAATCTAGATTTAGATCTAAAACTAGATCTAGATCTAGCTAGATCTATTTCTAGTTTGTATGACTAATGACAATGGAGTTTTTAATTTCTATTTCGAGGGGAAAGTCTTAATGTTAAGTACACAATTGTAGCTTAAAGTAGGTCAAGAATTATTTTTCTTCGTGTTGCCAATTTATCTAATTTTGTTAGAAGAATAAATCCTTTTTAGTTTCTCTTTATTACATGTTACATATATATGTTATTTATTTTGAATGTATGGATAAGGCTAATAATTATACTTTTTTAAAAATATATAGGTGTACGCTAAGTGAATATATGGAGAAGATGTGGCTGAAGGGTAAAGTAGCCTACTTGGAACCGGAAATTCCTTGTTCGAATCCTGGTGAAGATTCTAGGTGGACCACTTCGGGGCTTATTTTGAGTTTGTGTTTCCACACAAACTGACTTCGTAACCTTGTTTGTCTTTTTTTTTTGTCGTGCAGCGACATTTTCTATTTTTCAGGCTTTGCTTGGAACAAATACTTTAGTTCATCTTTGATTGAAGAGGTCGAGAAAAAGGCGTGAAATTCCGGTTTTTTTTTTTGTTTTTTTTTTAAGAAATGACAAAACTAAACGAAAACAAAAGTAACTTTTCAAATTATCAGAGACAGATGCAATACAAATGCTCTACATTATACACACAAAGCTAACTATCACAAAGTAATTTCTTTAAATTGTTTCTTTGCAACGAAAACAAAATTAAACGCTGTCGCGTGCGCTTGAAGATTTCTTTCTTTCTTTATCTTTTTTTTTGGCATATGAAAATTGATAACCGTCTGGCCAGGGCTAGTAGCGCTTTTGGATGCGAGAGTTTGGCGGAATAAATCGCTCCTCCTGCCTACAAAAATCAATGTCTACCAGAAGGTGGTTCTCTCATCCCCTATATATGGATCTTAGACATGGGTACTATACAGAAAGCAAGAAAGACTACTTGAGCGCTTTCAACAAAGATGCTTGCGCTCCATCATGGACATACGGTGGCAAGACCGCACTACAAACAGTGATGTCCTTGCGAACGCTGGTATGGACAGTATAGAGGGACCTCTTATGGTCCAACAGTTACGCTGGGCAGGGAACGTATCCCGTATGGGAGACGAATGTATGCCGAAATCTGTCTTTTTAAGGTGGTCGACGTAACAGAGGTGCCGCACGGAAACGCTTTAAAGACTAGCTTATCGCCTAACTGTTTTAGCTGACATAGAATAGAGCACCTGGCTGCATGCGGCCTCCTAACGAGAAATCTGGAGGTCACTCACAAATGCCACTTTTGAGACCTAAAGAAAATCGCTGCCGAGAAGAGACTCAGACGGCGAAAAGAAAATCTTAATCGACCACTAATCGACAATGGTTATGCTTGCCCTGGTTGTGGCAAAATATGTAGGTCACAGATTGGGCTGTGTAGACACGGGAAATACTGCATTCCTAATTTTCTATGTACTCGAAAACAAGCTTTATTATTATTATTATGTTAGAAATGAACGAGTAGTCATTCTCTGGCGCTGCCAGGGTCGAGTTTCGCTAAAGAGAAACAAAATTCATCGTAGTCCCTTTAACAGTTTCCACTGAGGAATTTTCTGGTGATGTGGCAGGTCTGCAGCAGTACCGCCCTCTGACAGGCAACGAAGATGTTCCCAGGAATGTTAAGGGCCTTGAAGGTGTCTGTGAGGTCAGTTGTTATTATCCCCTCGGTTGATATAACAATGGGGTATATTGTTATTTTGGACAATTTCCATAGACGCTTAATCTCCAAGCCTAGGTTCCCATATTTTATTATTATTATTATTATTATTATTATTATTATTATTATTAATCGTGTTTTTTTTTAGGACATATGCAGTAGTCTATATTTTGTGTGCTTTGTTTTCTAGAAAAATTGTGTGTCACGCTTTTGTTCCTAATTTTTTATTTAGTGAAAAAGACGTTCTGGCTGTAGTCTATTTCTGCGCTACAGTTTCCACTGTTTCCTCCTTTAAAAAGGCACATAAGTACATAAAGGCATCAATCAGGTTGATATTTCGGTACGCGTGTCATTCATAAAATTTTCTGGTTTAGCGGCATTCCTAGATCTAGGTTTCCTCTATGTTTCTGGGTGCTAGACTTGGGGCTGCGATGTCTTGCTTGCTTCGAGTCGCTCTTGGAGCCATACCTGAACCAGGTCTTGGGTAGGTCGAGCAGGCCTTGATCAGATTGAGCCTTGCATCCTCCGTCATGCACTACTAGAAGTTATCGGACCGTGTGACAAAAATGGATCGTGTGCGTGAGGTGTGTTACATGTATAATTATTCATGCATTAATAACTTATTACTCACATTGGCACATTATGGTTATTATTTATTTGTATTTAGTATTATATATTGTTATTGCTCAACGATCGTTGACCACTCATTGAAAGTTCGTTGATTGTGTAGCTTGGGTTTGCTGTTGTTTTTTAATTAATACAGTAGCCTGCAGAGCAGGGGAGCCCGATTGATTATATCTTCCCCTAGATAAACTTGTAAAACTTACCTTGACTAACGCTAGATGTGAAGAAAAAAAAATGCCGACTAAGTTCTGTTTCAAAACAACCCACACGAGGTTCAATTAACCTAAAAAAAAATATGACCTCAATACGTTGGCATTTTTTTTTTGGACGTCACCTTCAGATGTCAAGAATTTGATGTCAGTTCTTGAAGGCTAGATATCTGTGGTCACTCTGATCTTTGTCAGCCGGTGCGGTTAACTGAGAGTGTCACCCCCCTCCCTCAATTAACTTTTTCCCAAATATATCGTTAGTTTTTTTGTTTTTGTTCTTGCACCAAAAACCAGCGTGCTGATGAGCTCCTTTCATTGCTTTTAATACAAATATAAATCAAGTTTCGATTTTTATTTTAAATATTACTTGTATATGAAATTTTATCAATAGTTGTTGGTTATTGCATATGTCAAATCTAAAAACTGACTTAACATCACCAGAACATGTTTACTTTGTTAGACTTTAAAGACTTTTAGACTTGAAGGAAATGGTATTTCATTATGCCAGTGTTATTCAAACTCTTGCAAGTGACGCCCATCTAGACCAAAAGATGTACTTTCGCCACACACAGGGTCGGATTTGGGGCATAGCAGGCGTGTCTACTGTCCCAGGCATCCACTATAAAAATACTTTAAGTCTCAAATTCTATTTTATTCCGCACTATTTGTTTAGCAATTTTTACATACAATACTTTCAATCCAACAATGACAACCATTGCTGCAGAAGCTTTTTCAATTCTTTTTTTGTCACCTTAATGTCTAAATTTAGTTTGCTGGCTATAATCGATTCCAGGTTGGTAAAGCCCTGCACCATCACAAGGGTGTGATTGAGAATACTTAACACGGGTAATTCTGTGACGTCTCGTCCCATAATTTCAGTTTTGGTGATAATCATTTTAAGATTGAACAGCTGACAGCAGTTGTCAAAGCAAAGCTATCGTTATAAATGTAATCCTTCTACAGAATAGGGGGAAATCCCGTCGTCGAAAAACAGTTCCTGAATCTAGATACGCATTTTCGTTTTGCTTCTAAGTCGGGCCAGGTTAACTCTTTCTCTCTTAATTGACGATACCAACGTTGATTCCACTAGAATGTGTTAAATAATTACGGAGAGAAAGAGTTAAAGAGGCTTCCATTGGACTTACAGTAGATATATACTTCCTCTTCCATATATTTAAAAATGCTTGCGATTTCAAACGAAAATATAATACCGAATAGTGTGTTTGGTCAAATCCTACCTTTGTTTTACCCTGTTCTTATGAAAAATGGCTTATAGAATGAGTCGTCAAACTGGAAAGTGCACTGCATGTTTTTATGACAATGTGACACAAGTTCCTGTAGCTTCTGCAGGAATTCCATCTTATTCGGGTGCTTTTCAAGGAAGTGAATGGATGTGCTCAGTTCCTTTACAACTAATTCATCCAAAACTGGAAATGTTTGAAAGTTAGCCTAAGCGGTTAGAGAAAGAATTTTCGATCTGGTAGAGTTCTTCATAATCCTCTATCCATCGTTCCATTAACAGAGCACGATCACTGATGTTGGAGGCATCTTTCGACTTAGGCAGGGACGCACTTGTTGGTCTAAGGTTTTAAGGCTTTTTTCATAAACTCATATAATCCTCTGATGTTGCTACAGATTGTTAAAACAGAATGGGAGCAAGATCCTCATCTTCCAACTGCTCCTTTCGGACCTTTTTATCACACCGAAACCCGATAACCTCTACTTCTAGATGACGACAGTTAATATCCTTTGCCTCTGCCTGTCTGCAGTGCCTGCATTCCGTTATGCAGTCGTCGAGACAATGTATGTGCATTCTGATGAATCAGTCTCTTCCTGTGTTCAGTCTCAAACTCCTAACCCTTCAAGTGTTCAACTCATCTCGCCACCTGCCCCTCAGGATTCTCGGAAGATAGTAGCCATTTCAAGGTTGCATGGACAGTTCTTAGTTGAAACCTTTGTTCATAGAGATATTTAATTGAATCAACCACAGCCAACCATTCCCGTCTCGTAACACAATAATTTATTTCAAACTTTGGCAACCTTCTTCTAAAAAATAAAAAAGCTATCACCTATTCGTTGAAATCAATATTCTGCGATAGTACAGCACCGATCCTCTTACTGCATGCGTCTGTATCCAGAATGAACGGTGTACCCAACATTGGGTATGTTAACAAAGAAGAGCCTCTTGTAATTGTTTAAACTTTTCCTGAAATACTATTCTCCCCGCAACCCTAGAGAAGCCAGGAACAAAGCGTCGGTATTAGGTACAATGACCTGGACAACTTTTCAATTCATGTAAACTTCCAGGGCTAGACCATTGCTTAACCTTCGCTTGACACAACAACAGTCATTCATTTTATATTTATAAATTATTAAATTTGAGTTTAAAGTCGTAGCGACATAATATACCATGGGCGTAGGCAGGGGGGGGGGGGTTGGGGTTCAACCCCCCCCCCCAGAAATGGGGGGGGGATCGGAATTTAGTGACTGATTTTTTGCTTTAATTTTGTTTATTTTAGATGAGATTTTAATACTAAATTATCACTTGTCTCAGCAAAGCAAAGGAGGCTTTGAGTTTAAAACCCCCTACCAGGGGTTTTTAAGTTTAAAACCCCTACCAGGGGGGGGTTGAGTTTAAAAGCCCCTACCAGGGGGGGTTCGAGTTTAAAACCCTCTGCTAGGGGGGTTTGAGTTAAAAAAACCCTACCAGGATTTTCGCAGTTAAATTCCCCTCTTCTATAACACAAAACAAAAAAAAAATGCAAACGATAATCCCCCAAATTTTACGAGCACAGTTAAGGAAGATTTTGATTTTTAAACCCCTTCCAAAATTTACGATAAACTCCCACTTCGATATAAAAAAAGAAAATTACACACTCAAAATTCTATGAGCGTAGTCAAAGGGGTTTTGAGTTAACCCCCACCCTCTCTTCAGTAGGGTTTGAAGCTAAAAAATACCACTTCAATACCCGGTATAAAAAAACCCAAATTACGCACTCAAAATGTTATGAGCGTAGCTAAATGGGTTTTGACTCAGTTTTAAACCCCCTTTCAGTGGGGTTTGAAGGTAAAAAATACCTCTTTAATATTAATAACAAAGCAAATTATACACTCAACATGTTTTGAGTGTATTAAAATGGGTTTTGAGTTTAAACTCCCCTCCAGTGGAGTTTGAAGCTAAAAAATACCTCTTCAATATAAAAAAAAAGAAAATTACACACTCAGAAATCTATGAGCGTAGCCATAGTGGTTTTGAGTTGAAACCCCCCGCAAGCGGGGTTTGAAGCTAAGAAATACATCTTCAATGTAAGAAAAAAGCTAATTACGCACTCAAAATGCTATGAGTGTTGCCAAAAGGAGTTTTGAGTTTAAACCCCCCTTTGGAGTGTTTTGATGCTGAAAAATACCTCTTTAATATAAGAAAGCAAATTACACACTAAAATTATTTGAGCATAGCCAAGACAATTGGGGGTTTTGAATTTAAATCCCTCTCCTACAGATGGCTTTTTTTAAAGATTAAAACCGCTCCAGATGGTTTTGAGTTTAAAATCCCCCTACGGAGCGTTTTGAGGTGGAAAACCTCCATCTTCAATATTACTCTAAAGCAAACTACAGTTACTTAATTCTATGACCGTAGCTAAATGGGGTTTTGAATTTAAAAAAAAAAAACCATAACTCCAGAGATTTTTTAGTCTAAAACCCCCAACAGATGATTTTGACGATAAAACTTCACTTTTCGATATAAAATCTAAAGCAAACTACACTCACTTAATTCCAAGAGCGTATTCAAGAGAGGTTACACATTTCTATCAGCGGCGGGGCTCAATTAATAAAGTGCAGTGAATAGTCATCTGCCGAAATTGAAAAACACTAAATGTGGCTTAACAAGGATGGCTAAGACAGATTTTAGGAGTCAGTTATAGAGATCGTGAGTAAATCAAGGAAATCCTACGCCGAACTGGGAGTCGACCCCTTAGTAAGATTGTGACAGAGCGTCGCATGAGGTTCTCGAGACATGTTCTCCGACAAAATGAATTAGGCATAAGAAGAGTTGCGATGACATCCTAGTACAACTTGGCGCCACACATTCATGGAGGTCCTCAGAGCAGGTGGGAAGAGGCTTTAGACATTACCAGTGACAGATTTTTATGGAAACAGCTTGACGTCAAATGCTCCGAACGGCGCGGTAGGGTCTAAGTCAGTAAGAATAGCACATTAGGTTTTTGAAATAAAACTTTTTAATAGCAGGAAAATGCACTGTACCTCAGAATATGCATTTTGTTGGCTTTCAATATCAGAAATGGTGCTTGGCGGCGGGGCTCAGCCCCGCGCTAGGGGAGCTGCTAGCGCTCCCCCAAACCCCCTTTCTGACAATGGCGGGGAGTCTACAATTTTCCCACTAACTCCAGAAAGAACCTATTCTAGGGCACAATAAGCGTCTTCCGAAAGAATGATAGGTGAGAATGTAATAAAGATTATATATACACACACACACATAGATACATATAAATATATTTTTTTCGAGGGGGGGGAAGGCGAGAAAAAATCCCCCCCCAAAACCTCCCCCCCCGAAAAAAAATCCCCGCTACGCCCATGTAATATACTATATGGTTAAAATATCAATAAGTAGCAAATTAATATTTATTCATTTATTTTACTAATAGTTTTTATAAATTATGATTTTAATAGAAAAATTAAAAGCGCTCCCCCCCCCCCCCAAAAAAAAAAAAAGTTCAAGTTGACAGTGGCAGCGCATTAGATAGAATAGCCTACTTCACCCCACGTCATCGACCAGAATTATCAATAAGTAGCATATGTTACATAAATTGTTGACTAATTTTGTTCGTAAACTGAGATTTTGGAACAAAAAAAAAACACCCATCCACCCGGGTATTATGGGGGTAGATGCAATCGCTCCCCCCCCCAACCCATCAGAATCTGTCAAAATACAAGAGGCCGGCATAATATAAAAACTTGGTTACAATATAAACAATTAGTATATATTACTAAAAAAAATAAATTATGTTAGCACAAATTGTGTGATTTTTCTAAAAAAATAATATCTTCGTGGGCGGGGGGGGGGGGGAGAGGCTCGCCGCTACCGCCCCATCATTCCTCCGATTCGCGAGTGAGAGTGGTTGAAGTTTTGCAGGAAGTGATCAACTTTTTATGATAATGATGACAACTTTTTCTCCCAGGTACTACTGGTATTGGCTGTGCGAGAACCAATCAAAAGGAAGCGTTCTTAAAGCTGGAACAATATATAACGACTTAATCTTTAACTTGGACTGACAGAAATCAAGACTTCACTTAAATCAAGACTTCACTCGAATCAAGACTTCACTCGAATCAAGACTTTACTTCAATCAGGATTTCTCTTAAACTGTTTGATTCTTCTAGACAGTACCAAGCCAGGCTTTACTAAATACAAGTAAGTACTACTATTAATACTATAATGTAATTTATATTTAGAAAAGAATCTATATTTTGATTTTTAATTTCTTATTGATAAGTAAATTGGAATATATATATAAAATTTATTTATTTATTTATATAGTAGCTTGATACCGTTTCTAGCAGCGTTTATAAATATTGGGTAAATCTGAATGGGAAGCGTGGTCTAGAGGCTAAGTACGCTTTAACTTGGCTTGTCTTGGCTACCTATGAAGGGGGCTCGAGATTCAATGACTTGTGTTTACTGAGCACCTAAAGACTCCTAGATAACCCCTCCCCCCCCCCCCACACACACACAAATGAGATTGCATCATAGCGCTCTGAGCATGCTATAAGCATGAAAGTACCGCTATATAAAAGCCATAATTATTGTTATTTACTGGTGATTAGATTATGTTATTAAGAAAGAATAGGAACTATTATACTAGACTAGATATAGATAAATAGTGGCGCCTCAGTGACGTTACTAGGAGTTGCGAGGCTGTGGTATCCACCGGGTGACACACAGTAAGGCGACACCCAATAAGTAACTCTGCACTTTTGCAGACTTTTTAATTTCTTGAGGAAGATGGTCGTAAAAAAGGATTGACACCATGATGTAATCGAACTGGATGACACCTGCGCTAGTGACGCCACAATCAGGCGTTTAAAGATTTTAATTTCAACAAAATAGAGAAGGAAGACATCACCTATTGTTAGGAATCCTGACAGCCAGCTCTTCAAATAACGATTCCGTATTGTTCCTACGTTTTCCCAAGTTAGATTCCTGTCCAGGGCCTTCAACTTCTTAAATCCGGCCCTGGCTCCCTTAGTGTGATCTTAGTCTGTCTTAACCTGTCTTCGTGTAAAAAGGGAAAATCTGGACGAAAATTTAATATCTGCATTTCTGCGCTTTGGAAACATTCATTTTAAGTCGAAATCGAGCAACTTTTTAGGTAGCCCCCGATCAATGGTTCTCAGTCACATTCCATATGTACATTATTTAAAAACAACTTTTTAGGTAGCCCCCGATCAGTGGTTCTCAGTCACATTCCATATGTACATTATTTAAAAACAACTTTTTAGGTAGCCCCCGATCAGTGGTTCTCAGTCACATTCCATATGTACATTATTTAAAAACAACTTTTTAGGTAGCCCCCGATCAGTGGTTCTCAGTCACATTCCATATGTACATTATTTAAAAACAACTTTTGATCCATTTTGTTTCATTCGTTTATTTTTTTTTATGTCCAGGAACCAACAATGTTCTTCTTCAAAGTCTGCATCACTATGACGCTATTAGAAATAGCAAACGCAGTATGCAGATCCACATCATGGACTCGAAGCTTTGATTCTGCTGGTCAATCGAAATGTGATAGAGTAGACTTTTTCATGAGAGGTCTACAAAGAAGCGATCAATTATGGTACGACGAAATAAGTCAATTAGACGGAGTGCAGTGCTGCAGCGCTTCCCCAAAGTGGTCCAAAAGTGAACCGCAAGTAATTTATGCGGACTGGTCAGACCTATGGGATGGTTATAATGTCTGGGTAAATTGCCCAGCGGGGTATTTTCTACAGGGCTTGCAGCGATCATCTTCAGGCTGGCCCTGGTACTCTGGTTATTTGCACCATATTGACTATGGAAGGTGTGCTAAGCCGTCGCACCATCCATTTTACCACGGTGACTGTTATGATAAGAACATTGATTTTAGTTATAGTGGTATATTTACCTGCAACACTGATTACTTCATAACTGGCATGTACAAAGGAGATTGTAGATATCTGTATTGCATTAAAGCTTTGCGTTGTTGTAAGATGTCAGATACATCTGAAATAATAGATGATGCTGAAACATTTAAGACAAAAATTATGGACACCACACTTTTCAATTTAGCCAACGTCGCTGATCGCCTGGGCTACGGCTGGTGCGGGGGCGAAAAAGGTGACGACGTGGGAGAAGATTTCTATAAAGATGGTGATTCGTGGATTGCAGACGCGACACCTTTTAAGCCAAAGACAGAATGCGAGGGCTTTAAATGCGACGAGAGGCTGAAAATCGACTATTTGGGATGGAACCTAGCAGTGAAAAACATAATATATGGTAACAGTATAATAGACAGTCTGCAACCTGAAGTCGTTAACACTGGCAGAGAGGTAAACAACATGGATGTAAGCTCTACAAGAAGCTTTGAATATTCAACAATATTCACGGATACAGTCCAACATTCATCGACCAGCAGTTGGAAGACTAGTCTTCAATTGTCTTTTTCATTGCAGGCAGCAACACCAGGTGCTGCCAAAGTATCAGCAGGCGTTAATGTAGCTTTTGATTATTCAAAATCAGATACTGACACATCAACCGAAGTAAAGTCGCAAACTACTAAAATAACTACGGTCCAAACCATCCCGCCACATTCAGCAGCAAACTATACAGTAAAGGTTCTTAAAACCAGAACGACAAATCCCTATACGGCCGTCATCATTGCAAAGTTTAATGTTAGGTTTAGAGGTTTCTTGAGGTGGGGAGGAGGTTATGGTAACCCGTTAACCAATTATCATTACCAGTACAGGGGAAGCGGAGCTAGACCGAGTTTTCCTTACACTTTTGGAAGTCAATCTGATGCTTTCTACAAGGCACTCAAGCGCCAAAACATAACTAAATCTAGACCTTGGATGTGGAACGACATGATTAAGAACTACCCTTCTGTTCTTCACGTATTCAACCGACTTACCGATGAGAGTCAGTATGAATTTACTCTGAGAGGAAAGCTGGAGCATGTCGCCAGTAGAAATATCATTGTAATCTGGAATAAAACGAGATTGAACAGGCGATCAGTTGTCGACACAATCAATTCTACCACACACCACATTGGCAATATCACCTTCATCGCTAGAGTAGGCCCGAATGATAAGCCTGTAGATGTCAAGTACCCTGAAGTAGTCCTGGACAATGCAGAGCCGTTTAAACTAGAGACTATTCCGTTGAATCCAGATTTTAACTAGTTGAATGTAATGACGATGACCAAATGAATTCTCGAGCTAAAAAATCTTAAACATAATTAAAAACGTATGTATTATTGGTGTAATTCTTTACAACTACATTAAAGCTAATTGACTGAAGATGAAATTAATTTGTAATTTATGTAATTTTTTATTTCACAAGTTTAGGCTACAATCTCTGAGACTCAGATGATAAAAAACAAATGTAATATAAGAAGAACGTTTAAAGTTTCAACTATGTAAAAGTTATAACGCCGTTTCTTATGTTTTACCTTATAAAATGTACTCAAGCTTTTCTCCCATGTAATATTTTTTATCATTATTATATTGCTCCTTCTGTCTCGGAAGCAATTGATGCGCCCAGATGAGTCACTGGCTTTGGTTACGTCTTGAGATGGGGCAGAATCTGGAATGTCTGATCAAGCAAATTCTGGAGCGGCAGAGTTTCTGCAAGCGAGACACGAGAGCCACGGGCATTTTGGAGGAGATAGCCCATTAATGAATGCATTAATATTTTTGTTTATAATAATATATCTATATATCTATAGCCTTTATAATAATCTCAATTTTAATGCAATGATGACTGTTTAAAAAAGATACTAAATTTTATTTACATTAAATTTATATTTGTTTTATTGATACTGTGTAAATCATCTTAACTTTAACCATTAAATATTAATAAAAAGATATTATAGTTAAAACAGGATTTAGCTAAAAGCATTTTGGGCTTATTCGTAAAATTACAATGTAAACTAAAGCAATTATTCTATGTTAGTAGGTATACATTTTGTATTGAAAATAACATCAGTTAATCATACACATTTTTTATCTCCTTTGTACATTCTTTTATATTTATGGTCAGAAGCTAATTTCAATCTGTTAACTAAATGTACCAGTATTTGGTTCTGAAGCAAATCCTTTTAGCGTTAATCTAGTGTACCTTGAATGCTTTTATTTTTATGTTTTATGCATTTTTACTTTTATTATTTAAATAGCTTATGCATGCCAATAAATAATCACCAAGCAAAGAATTATGAGTTTTCTTAAGTACTTTTCTTTAAATATGTATGTTATAACATTGTTATTCTCAAAAACTAAAAATAGAATTTTACTGAGAACAAAACAAATAATAACTTCAGATTTTTACCATCCCTCCTAGCACTTTGCAAACACTTCAGAGGGTCATAAAGTACACTAGCGGGAAACTACAAACATGTCATTATTGAACATAAATCTCAGACATCTCTAAACTATAGTCATTACCAATCATCACACCATAAACCAGCATTCAACCTCAAAAACAATTTCACATACTGGTCAATAACATAACGGAATATTACCAATAATAAATGGAAATTTACTATTACAGAAAGCCTGTTAAACACATACAATATATAGAATTAAACTCACGACTAGAGATAAAGATAAATGCAACATCTATAAAAAAAAATTAAGCACCAAAAAAAATGGTATCATGTGTTGTTTCTCCGTATGAATATTCTATGCATTAGGCAACAAAGATGCATTCTGGCTCTTTGTGCTATGTGGGTTAACCCAGTTTACACTAGGACTGTTTGATTCCTTTGATGCAGACATTTCTAGCCCATACAACAGATGAACCACAGTCTCAAATCAAGCTCACCAACCGCTAGCTTAATCCACTCCAATCAAATCTATTAAACCTAATAAAACACCCTCATAAAATAAATTTACCAAAGCAGCAATACCAAGAAAAAGCTCGCAAACAGAAGAGGCTTCAAGGGAAGAGAAAAGCGACAGGCCCACAAGAGATATGAGTCAATGAAAAGCATTAAAGACCCTATGAAATAATCAAATGAAACTTCTCAATCTGTCTTATCAAACAAAAGCATAGACCACGTTGTAAGGATAGAAATGAATTATTAAAAAAAAACTACATTAAATATCACAATGGTACTCTTCTCAACTAACAGACCTGAAATAGAAGTAGAGTATGACATGATCCCGGGACCACCTAACCACGATATCGTTACATTAATAGTTTAATTAAAGCAGTAACAAATAGAGAAAAAAGTATTAGAGCTCTACTAGCAAAGTAACCGAACACCTAGGTCTAGGTGCATTATTTTTTCAACAAGCATTTCTATCAGAAAAAAAAAGACTTTACAGTTCTTAATCTCTGGAATTGTATTAAAAGCCATTCTAAAAACATTATAGAAAATTCAATTTGAACTATAAAAAAATCATCACTAATAAAATGTAAAGTTCCCCTTATAGAACATGTAGTCTAAAGGTCATCTGTTTCTGTGGCCCACGGTTAACGAGAATGTCATGTGGCCAGCACTGTCAGATACCATTGGTGGACACAGAGGTGCCCAAAGATAAAGAAGTTTAAATCCCTGTCTTCTACAGGATTCGAACTCGGGACCTCGGTACTGAAGAAAAGCGCGTTACCACTCAGCCATCCCGCTTTACAAAAAAATAAAAATTATCAAGTAAATAAAAAAAAAATTAAAAAAATGCTGGTTTAAAAAAAAATTAACATTTTTTTTTAATAACATAAAAAAAAAACCTTTTTAAAAAAATCATACAAAAAGGAAGCACAGTTTCGGGGTTTGATTAAAAGATTTTTTTTTTCCATTTCAAACATGAGTAAAATGCTATTTAACGTGCATATAACGTTCTTTAAAGACATTTCCATCTGCTTGTATAACAGGTAAAGATACGATTAACTTTGGTGGTAAATGTCCCAGCCCTTTTTACTTGGGGCGATTTTCTTCCAGGGCTGAGGTCAATGCATTTTTCTCTGTCCATAGCTTTCATGGTAACCATGGTAACCATGTCTCTCCAAGAGGAGCGGTGGCTGAGTGGTGAAGCGCTTGAGTTCCGAATCGGGGGGTCCTAGGTTCGAATCCTGGTGAAGACTGGGATTTTTAATTTCGGGATCTTTGATCGCCTCTTAGTCCACCCAGCTCTAATGGGTACCTGACACTAGTTGGGGAAAACTATTATTGTTCGAAATATTTAATAAACTTTATTTCGCTTTATGTTGCTTTTGGACAGTATCCCCCCCCCCCCCAAACACACACATATTTTCATACTTTTCAGGCTTTAAAAAAAATACATTGACAATCCTTTACATCACTTTCACTGAACTTAGAGTAGCGGACCTAAGCTGGGTATGGTCTCAAAGAATGTCATAAGCAGAAGAGGGCGTGAATCCCCCCACCACCACACCTTTCGGTAACCAATGCTAAAACCATGTTAAAAAACAGCAGACGCTCTATTAAAAAAATAATAAATAAAGTGAAAGCAAAACATGGGTTAGCGGATCTAGTAGAATAACATTTAATGACTAACAAGTGTATCCAAAAAAAAAAAAGGTTACAAAAACAGTTTGTGTGTCAAAATCGACCCCCGAAGTGGTCCACACATGCAGATAAAAAGGCAGATTTCAATATTTTCAGAAAGAATATCAGAATGAAACTCTTTAGTTGGGGAAAGTAAAGGAGGTTGGTCATTGGGCTGTCCACATGACTCCTTGCTCGTTAACCGTTGGTCAAAGAAACTGATGACCTTAACATCATCTGCCCCAAAGCTCACAAGGTCTGAAAGGGGGACTTTTACTATAACCCCGAATTCACTCCCTCCCCTTGTAAACTAATTTTGAATCAGTGGCATTTTTATTTCTGTAGCGCAGGTAAAGCTGTTAGGTCTAACCTTGTTGTGACGTCAGGTACTACCGAGAAAAAATATTCTGAGCGCAGGAAACCTGACAACGGCTTGTGTTATTGCGCTGGTGTCAAAAAAAAATGACTTCAATGTGAACATGAAAGATTAATGAAAACATTTTTCTTTGATTTGCTCAAAACGTGGAACAAAAGGATTGAGCGTACGAAAGAGAAAGTTGGGGGGGGGGGAGGGAGGGCGTGCTGAATTGCTCTCGAGAATCTGGTATAATCTTTACGGTATCCACGCTACGTGGTCGATAGGCAAAGTACACTTGGCTTGGCCTGGCTTGATGGGGGCTCAGGGCTCGACACCCTACTCGAGCAGAGTTGTGTTTTCTGAGCGCCTATATATATTTCGATAGTGACCCCCCCCCCACACACACACCACTTCTTTATTTTTCTATCTTAATGCACGCAACCTTTAATCTTAATGCAAGCAATATACGGTATCAGACACCGCATACATTTCTTCATAATATCAGTAAATAATTGATAAAATAATTGCTCAATTTTCCCATTGATTCATGTCTTGTTAAGGCAATAAATAAACTGCAAAATTTCATCTAGATTCAACAATGTGGGAGAAATAATGTCTATAAAATTTAGCGCAGATAGACTGGCTTCCAATCGGCTAACAGGTGAAAGACATAATATAAAGACCTGTTAAATAACAATAAAAAGTTTTAATCATATAGATATTTAATTTGATTCTGTTAGCAAGCTGTGATTTCTACAAATAAATAGGAACGCCCCCCCCACTCGAAAGTTTATGGTGGGGGGAGGCGGATTGATGCCATCGCCCCCTCCCGACCCTACCAAATCGGCCAAAATACTAGAAGGGGGGGGCGAAATAATCTAAAAATAGGTTGAAATATAAATAATTAGTATATATTATTAACATAAGTAATAAATTCGTATATAAATTGTGTGAATTCTATACTAAAATTCATCCGCCCCCCCCCCAGGGGGGGGGGGTGGCCGAGTGGGGGGGGGCGATCGCCCCTACCGCCCCCCCACCCCACTGGATCCGCCAGTGAGATAGAACAAGTTGATATACGCTTTGCTAAAAATTGGCACAGTGGTTTTTGTTGAGAAGAATTGAACCCTTGATTTCAAATTTAGGTCGTTCATTTTTTTTTTTTATATATTTTTAAAAAATATAATGCATTTCAAACGCGATAACAGTAACATTGAAACAGGTACCCAATTTTTTCTCACCCACCTCTTTCCTAACTGATCCAGATTAGTAATAGGGTCATAGGTGATAGAATCATAGGTGAAAGGATCATAAGTGATAGGATCATAAGTAATAGGATCATAGGGGATAGGGTCATAGGTGATAGGATCATAGCGAATTGAGAAAACTAAGAGCATGATATTGCGCTAAACAAAAAGAGCTGGCAAAATATATTTATTCGCACAGATATATTTATATTAGACTTGATATATTTAAAAATTTAACAATATGACTGATCCAAGTAACTGTAACAACTAGGCTTAATATAAGCTATGTTGATGTTGTTGTTTTTTTTTTTTTTATTTTATTATTTGCCTTTCGTTAGAGATCGTTATCATTTCATTTACTTTTTTTTTGTTTTTTGCATGAGACATAGTCTGATCGTACATTCTCTCAATCTCACAGTGACGCGATTTTGTCTTGACCATGCATTGCGCACTGCCACTAGATTGTTGATTATAACATACAAGACAGGAACTTGGTTAGAGAAGAATGGAAATGGTTGATTGTGTAAAGAAGAGGTGTAAAGAAGAGATGTAACTCAGGGTATTGGTTATTACTTTTCACTTATTTTAACTATCTATTAGTAAACGAATGTTATTATACCCTTTTTTTTCGTTAAGTTTATTTTTTTTTTCGGCTATTAGATGGGTTACAGCATGGGAGTACCAAGGGAGGTTGTTGTTTTTTTTTTTGGTGGGGACAATTTTGACCTTTTTTATTTTCTTTGCGCACAGACACATATATACACATACATACAAACAGACATATAAAACATACACACACAGACACATATACAGAGACCTTCATGCTGCTCCCTTTTTCAAGTAATTAGGCTATATTCTGATGCGTAGTGGGGGCAAGGCAAGGTGCCACTATGACCCGGGAGCCACCCACAGGAGGGTACGCCACACGCAGCTAGGCGCTGGAAAAAAATAAATTATCGTTTATATTTAAGTTAAGTAATAGATTCTAAGGTAATTTGTACTATATTATTATTAAATACTTTTTATTTCTAAGCCTCTATTTCTATGTGACGTTCATGGAAAATGGAGGGGGCGCCAATAAAGTTTCTTGCCCCGGGCGCACGTTTTGTTCACTACGCCTTTAGCTAGATCACAGGTTTTCTAAATGGTGTCATACATTTTTTTATTGACACTAATTAAAGTTGCATTTCTAAAATTGTTTGTACAAATCGATGTTTCATATGGTCTGTCTAGATGTAGAAATGCAATACAAATACGCTAAATTAGGCCTATCTGAACCCATGCTTGTATGCCTGAGTTCAGTTATCAATGCAGTATCAAAACTTTTAACTATCATGAGGGGAGGTAACCAGAAATGTATGTCATATGACAATGGATTTGTGGTTCGGACGGTACAGTAAAATGTCAGGTCTGAATTTGACTCCCAGCCCGACCCTGCTGAACTTTATTAACGGAGCCCTGGTAGAAAAGAAAAAGATTAATATGTGCAATATTCTATTTGGGGTAGGGTTGGAACTCAAAAGGCAGTAGTTAGATATAACTCTTATTGAAAAACTGAAATCAACATTCTCATTCGGCGGATTAACCAATGTGATTTTGCATGTTACGATATATCAAAATGTCCTGTTGTTACACTCATGTGGTGAATTTTGCTGAATTTTTTTTAAGGAAGATGATGAAGGGGCTTAAACTTCAGAAATTTGGGGACAGTATTTGGCTTTCGGTTTATTTAGTCTGTCGCTACAATTTCTCATAGATTTTTGAATTAATAGTAGTAACGTTTATTGGAAATGGGATAAACCTAAACCCCTTCACCTCGCTACGATCATTAAATTTAGGAATTAAAGTTTTGTTTTAATCTACTACGATATAGCGGTAGCGGAACAATAGTTTTGCTTTAGTTGTTCTGTTGTTTTTTGTTTTTGTTGTTGTTTTATAGGTAGGGTTTAACCTCAAAAACTCGCCTTGGCTAAGCTAAGGGAAATCGCTGGCTAGGGTTAATCTTGAGTATTTTATTGGAGGCGGTCTTAAACTCAAAACCCTCCAGGCTAAACTAATGGAATTTGTCGATTGTATTTTTTCTTTTAAGTTTATTGGAACCATCCATTGTTTTTCTGATTGAAAGATCGCTTAACCTCGAAACCATAAAAAAGTAACACTAAAGTACGTCTATAGGGTTCTTGTTTTCATTGAAAAGTGGCAGGTCACTCTATAATAACATATACTTAGTTACGCTCATTAAAAAAATGACTAAAGTTTTTCTATAGCTTATCTCATTATTGGAGGGTTAACTTTAAAACCCCATTTCCTACGCTCATGGAACTTGGCAAATGGAGTTTTTCTTTTTTTTTTTTTTAACTCCGCCATGTTTTACAGCAAATTTATCTACAATATTTAGTGCAAAAAGGCCCGCCATTAAAAACGTGGTCGCCACAATGTCCTGCTTCTATAATTATACATTGTTAATTAATAAATACATAACTGTTATTTCACTGTTATTACATGAATCTTTCATAGTTATACTTTTTGTACTTACTAATATTTTAATATTTTAAAATCTGATTGAACAAATGTGTTTTGAGTGATCAAATGACCCGCAACAATTTTTTTTTATATTTTGAAAACAAAAGAGTTAGCTTACACAAGACAAAACAAACTAAAAATTAACACAAAAGCACGATTGCACCTGTTTTAGCCTGTTTAATAAGAAAAAAAAACGGATTTTTCATGATGCATGTTGTTATAGAGCTCAAAAGGAGGAGACGAGGCGGGTGGACAGACGAAAGACAGACAGAAACCACAAAACTAAAATCATTAGCATATGGTAAGCTATTACAAGTAATTAGAAAGTTACATTTTGGTTTAATGTAAATATTTGTTGGTAATTCAAAAAGGTAATTATATAATATCTCGAAATGTTTAAGTGGGCAAAAAGTGGGCGGAGATTAAAAATGTCCTGTAACCGTGAGACTATTAGGAGCTAAATATAAAACTAATTAACGTTTTATTTATGGTGAAACTAGACTTTGTGGCACTGACTGGAATGAAATAATTTTGCCGTTGTTATTTCTTGGCGGTGTTGTTGATCAAGCCCCCTTTCAGGGCCTGCCTTACAAATTGTTTTAAATTAAGGGAAAGTCTGAAAGGAAGATTTATATTTAATTACTGGACTCCACATACCGGTGGCGGGGTCGATCGGTGGGAGCGACAGTGGGCTGAGGACATGCACACAATCGGGTAAGCCACGTTGCTCTCTGCTAGCGTCAGTTTTCTCTTCTTTCAGTTTTCCCGACAAGTCGTCTTATAACGTCCTTGACCTTGTTGGATTCTCGTTTCTTCAGTGTAAACATTAAACCTAGCATGGGATACGAATTTACATGGGATACTGTTTAACTTTGGATACAACTTTACACGGGGTACTATTTAACTTTGGATACATCTTTACACGGGGTACTATTTAACTTTGGATACATCTTTACACGGGGTACTATTTTACGTGGGATACAGCTTTACATGTGGTACTATTTAACTTTGGATACATCTTTACACGGGGTACTATTTAACTTTGGATACATCTTTACACGGGGTACTATTTCACTTTGGATACATCTTTACACGGGATACTATTTAACTTTGGATACATCTTTACACGGGGTACTATTTCACTTTAGATACATCTTTACACGGGGTACTATTTAACTTTGGATACATCTTTACACGGGGTACTACTTAACGTGGGATACATGTTTACACGGGGTACTATTTAACTTTAGATACATCTTTACACGGGGTACTATTTAAAGTGGGATACATGTTTACACAGGGTACTATTTAACTTTAGATACATCTTTACACGGGGTACTATTTAACTTTGGATACATCTTTACACGGGGTACTACTTAACGTGGGATACATGTTTACACGGGGTACTATTTAACTTTAGATACATCTTTACACGGGGTACTATTTAAAGTGGGATACATGTTTACACGGGGTACTATTTAACTTTAGATACATCTTTACACGGGGTACTATTTAACTTTGGATACATCTTTACATGGGGTACTATTTAACTTTGGATACATCTTTACACGGGGTACTATTTAACTTTGGATACATCTTTACACGGGGTACTATTTAACTTTGGATACATCTTTACACGGGGTACTATTTTACGTGGGATACAGCTTTACATGTGGTACTATTTAACTTTGGATACATCTTTACACGGGGTACTATTTAACTTTGGATACATCTTTACACGGGGTACTATTTCACTTTGGATACATCTTTACACGGGATACTATTTAACTTTGGATACATCTTTACACGGGGTACTATTTCACTTTGGATACATCTTTACACGTTGTACTATTTAACTTTGGATACATCTTTACACGGGGTACTATTTTACGTGGGATACAGCTTTACATGTTGTACTATTTAACTTTGGATACAGCTTTACACGGGGTACTACTTAACGTGGGATACAGCTTTACACGGGGTACTACTTAACGTGGGATACAGCTTAGGATGCGATACTATCTAACATGGGTTATCAATATACATGGGGTTCACGCATAATAATGGAATACCATATATTTTCTTTGGAAATTGTACTGCGACTAGTTCTTTCTAAATATTACAATTTAAAAAAAAATTATTAATTGAAAATTGAAAGAAATAAAAAAAAATATTTAAAAAAGGCTAGAGTTTAAAGCCGCTACGCCGTGGTAAAAGTCTCCACCAATTATGTTCACAAGTGTCACCTCCAAGTCCCAACAGCACTATCAAGTGATAATGATATCAGTTAGAATAATGTCAAATTACATTAGCCATATCCTGTTACTGATAATATCAATTTTAGAAACAATTCCATGTTAGAATAAGTTCAAGTTAACACAATATACAACACCATATTCTAGTGACAAATATTCCAAAAGTAGCCATTAGCTTATACGGTTATGATGGCTTATGATGTGAATTAAAATGATTTTTTTAACAATAGTTAAGAAAAATCATCTCGAATTATAAAGTAAACTCCCTAATAATGAATGCTTTGAATATCTATTTATTTTCTTACCCCTTTTCAACTATGGTTAACAGAAGCATTCAAAAGTATCTACTCATACTCTTTAACTTAATTTGCATTTTTATTACGTTTTTTAACTAGGATGGGGGCGCGGTGGTCGAATGGTTAAGCGCTTGGCTTCCGAACCTTTTGTCCTGGGTTCGAATCTTGGTGAAGAGCGGGATTTTGAATTTCGGGATTTTTAGGGCGCCCCTGAGTCCACCCAACTCTAATGGGTATCTGACTTTAGCTGGTGAAAGTAAAGGCGGGTGGTCGTTGTGCTTGCCACACGACACCCTGCTCGTTAACCGTCGGCCAAAGAAACAGATGACCTTTACATCATCTGCATTATAGATCGCGAGTTTGATAAAGGTCAAACTGTAAATGCCTGGAAAATGTTTCTGTGCATGTCACGGAATTTTTCATTTTTTCTGTTCCCAAAAAATGTAAAATTTCAAATTAATAGCGAACGCATGAAAATGAAGAGTCTTATTTCATCTAATAGTGTGTGTGTGTTTTGACCTGTGTTTTGACCTGTTAGCAATTTAGGTTTCATTATGGAGCGGATATTCTACGTCAACAGTAAAAAAAGAAAAAAATATTCTGCTTAGTCGCAACACATATTATGTATGTGTGTGTGAGTGTCTATGTTGATTGTGTCAATTAGCATGTTCAATTTCTTAAGTGACACTAACTAGGCAGGCAGGTTCTACCTCCGGGGGGGGGGGGGGAGAGTTGAACACCCCTTTCCTGTATTTGTTTAGCTCATCACGTTGAGTTTACAGGTAGGCATGTGACCATAGCAGGTCATACAAAATTATTGCAAACTTGCTAAGGACGACACTGTGACACTGTCAAAAGAGG
The DNA here is from genome assembly GCF_947242115.1 of Biomphalaria glabrata. Lineage (NCBI taxonomy): Eukaryota > Metazoa > Mollusca > Gastropoda > Planorbidae > Biomphalaria > Biomphalaria glabrata. The sequence goes on along the minus strand of NC_074718.1, from coordinate 37,771,728 downwards.
TCAGACGCTAGGAGGTGACACTAGGTTGATGGCTTACCTGAAGAGAAATCTCGGTTAGGGGCCGGAATATAGGACACACGCCCCTTTCACGTGTTTGTTACACAAATTACATATATTTATAATGAAAAAAAAAAAAGGGGGGGGGGTATTTTTTCTCTTAATTGTTCAATATAGACAAAGACATTGTCTCTAAGACACTCGGCTCATTAACTCTTTCTCTCCTAACTGACGATACCAGCGTTGATTCCACCAGAATTTGGTAAATAATTACGGAGAGAAAAGGTTAATCTAGCGATTCTCAAAGCGATTGAGGGAGCGCGACGTCTTGACAACTAAAAGGGGTGTAGGAGTGCAAAGCGTGTTCATTTATGGGGCAAGAGCTAATAAGTGTTGTTTTTTTTTTTTGTTATAGTATATCCAATTTCAAATATAACGAAATAAAACGAATGAAAAGAAATTAGAATAGTTTAATAAGAAGACCCAATAGCCGTCGTTTCCAATTTTTTTTATTATGACCTTTTCAAATGCGTACCTTTGATAAAGTCCAGTAAGGAATCGGCGCCGAAGCCGTCATTATCCCATTGATCGTTGGAGAGGCTTTTATCCAAGGAACAGGCTTGGACCCGGTACTCTTCACCCTCCATGTCCTGTCCGAGGGCCCCCAGCAGTAACGGCCATGGACCTAGTAAGGGGAAAGTACCGCCTACACAGCGTACAGCGCCTCGGTCTGGGTCCACTCGCTCTAAGTGGTCGAGAGCAGCACTAACCATAAGGAGTTTTTACCTCATATTCCTATACGTTACCACCACGTTCCGTGCAGAGACTTCTTGAACTGTGTTACCTGGCTACTTGTTCCATCCCCACCCCGAGCGAAATTTTAAAAATTTCAACTAAGGTAGCCAGGAAGGGGGGCCTTGTTAGCTTTCCGTTCTTCGCCTATCTAGTTCCACTACTGGACGTTTCCACGGAGGCACCACGCTGAGGCGATTGTGGCTGAATCCTCCGAAAGCTGTTTCAAGAAGGGCGGCTACAACCAAATCGACTCAAAACGCCGATCCTCTAGACCTAGACCAGGGGTGGGCAACCTTTTTGTTTGGAGGGCCGCATTAAAAAACTAATTTGGAATGGCGGGCCGCATATATATATCATATATATATGACTTAGAAAGATACTCTAGCTAACTGTGTAGAATGTCTTTTAGTTCATATTTAGACTGTAATATATTCACGTTTCTTTTTTTTTTTCACACCAAGAGTTATCAATTTTTGAAATCAATTTTACGGTTTCTTTTAAATTGCTGTTGTCTTTTTATATCACACTATCACCACAAATATACAGTTGTACTTAATGTGCAGTATTTTACTTTGTACACTCGTGCATAATGTTCCGGAACTGTGAAACTATATTTCTAGTTGTTACCCCTATGAAGGCTGTCAAATTACAGTCAGTCAACATTTATCAGTGATTATACTTGTTTAGTTTCCACACACACACACAAATTAAAAAATGCTCGATCACGATGACATAACATATGTTCCGCAAGTTAAATGTCGGGACGAGCGAAACCTGCCCTAGTGGAGCATCAACAGAGAATACTGGCCATGTCCTTCAACGGTGCATACTAAATCAAGAGACTCTGGCCCCAAAGCCCTCCAAAGACTATTCGGAGAACTGCCTAATCTGGAAAGCACTGCTCAGTTTATCTCAGATATAAGATTACTGATCTGAAACCTCCAACATGTAAAATGAGAACAAAGAAGAAGAAGAACTGATGTATGTTTACACAAATAGTGGGAACAGCAGCACATTTTTTTAAAGTGTTGACATACAGATTCTGGCACCCATGAGACTCCGGTGGAAGTACTGACTGGAGTTTTTCTTTGCTTGGAGTTATGTCCTCTGGAGCTGAATCAGCTTCTGCGCTAAATGGTGAGCTGATGGTAATGCAAACTGGTTCTTGACGTCTTAAAATTTGCTTTTATAAATTGCACAATTAAGGAATTTTAATGTGTTTTACTTTTAATCGTTTCACTAGAAATAGTTTCGCCTTTCAGCAAAGGAAAATGACAAAAACTTTTTTTTTTTGATTGCTTTTAGGAATGGGAACGCTTTGTTTGAAAAGATTTAACATGCATTTACATTTCGTATTTAAACAACCGAATGCAATGGATATGATAAGAAAACATAACATCTGTCTTCCACTCTTCATTAGAAATATTGGTAACAAAGCCACAGTCAACGTCCTTAAAAGAACATAACAATTTCTTCCTTGAGATTTTATATTCCTCTCATTTGCCTAGCCCATGCTAAGATAGCGGATACATTGGATTATTTTGTTCATAAATTGGAACTATCTGCAAGAGATATTCCTAGCTCTAATAACTTTAATTACTATTAAGTTATATCCAAACTATTGTAGAAATTTTATGCAACTTTGTGCAGAGTCTCCTGTTTAGAGTCTATGGTTGGAATATTAAAAAAAAAAACATTTTTTCTCAGTCAAAGATCAAGCTCCATCAGCTTTTACACTTGCCATCTTGTTCCAAGCCTACCCAACACTCAGAGATTGTGTCTTGAATTGAGTCAATTGAGTGTATTGATGTATAGCCAATAAGCATAATCTTCGTTTACTTAAAACTTTTTATAATGAGACAGTTTCAATAATTTATATAGATATTATTTTTAATATTTGCATTTTTATATGTATATACTGTTGGAACACCTTATTTCTGTAGGTGTCGGCGGGCCGCATGTGGCCCGCATCCGTAATTTGCCCACCCCTGCTCTAGACTTTCTTGTATCAGAATTGTCGCAATAATCCCGACTGTCGTACATCATTACGTCGATGGCTTTTTTTATTACCAAAAAAAAAAAACGTCAGCGGATCTTAAGACATGTGTGACCTTCATGTGTTAATGTCCCATTACATACGTACGTGCTTTATTTTAATATCACGTCCTTCGAAGAATAATATTGGTTAGCACTGTCGTCTTCTTTATTCGACTTTATTGAACCAGCAACTTGTTTTAAGACTTTTTTGACAAGAGTTCTTCTTACTATTCTTACAAACAAACGATAAAAGATCTTTTTTAAAAAACATCTACTAATAATGTGCAAGTTATTTTCCTTATTCGATATCAAACAAAAATATTAATACCAATTATTAATTGACTTGGTATTTTTGCTTACTGAATCGTGTTTTGTTATGTACAATAAATAATTGTTTAAAGTATCAACATGATCGGAGAATACGTTAGGGAGAAATAATAGGGAGAAATAATAATAAGTCAACAATTATTTAAGGGTACTAAACCCAACAAATTTAGCCATAATTGTGAATACTTAAGTATTAGTTTCCCTTGTTGCTATTAAACAAAATAATGGATTACCAGTGCTTAATTCTCTAATTGGTTACTTTTTTTATTGATTCATGTCTTGTCTATTTCAATGAATAATTGTACAAAGTTTCAGCTTGATCCGAGAATGGGTGTGTGGAAAAATAACGTGTACAAACTTTTTACCAGACAGACAGACAGAGTTAGTTGATATAAGCTTTGTAAAAAAAAAGGCGTTGTTGATGACATTGTAAAGAACTCAGGAAAACGCTTAACGCATGGGCTTACAGGCACACTTTGGATGGAATGCTGCATTTCGAATATTAGTTCCAGAAAGAACTTTTTCTACTATACACATAAAATTATCTTCTAAAACAGGAAATTCATGTTCTCATTATATGACATTAAGTTTCTATTCTATTTCCCTACACCTGTCGTACCCAGAATGGAAATCTAAAGCTTGTTCTAGGGTGCAAACGAAATTTTGTTCATTTGGGTGGGTGCCATCAGTAAGAGTTTAAGAAACACTGAATTAGAATTTATGTTGTCCTTGGGCATTTCGACTCTGTAGGAGCTATGACTAGAAGTCTCGTGTAATTAGGGTCGAAATATAAACTCAGAGTAGATAGATGTATATATCTAGATATAAACTAGCTCTCTCTCTCTTTCTCTCTCTCTCTCTCTCTCTATCTATCCACCTATCTATCTATCTATTTATCTATCTATTAATGTATCTATCTATCTACCTATCTATTTATCTTTCTACCTATCTATCTATCTATATCTATATCTATTTCTCTCTCTCTCTTCCCCCTTTTAGACCTCTCGATGATGAGAAGGCCATCTGTTAATGTTTGTGTCATGTGGCCAGCACGGCCAACCGCCTTTACCTTTCCTCTACTAATGTCAGGTACTCTTTAGAGCTTGAACTCAGGGTCGGCCAAAAGATACTGCATGTAAAAATCCCAGTCTTTACCAGGATTCGAACCCGGGACCCCGCTTAACCACTCGGCCTCTGCGTGTATGTAATTGTCTACGTGTGGACACTCTGAATATAATAGAGAGTTAATGACATATACAACTGTAGAAAAGCAACTCGACTCTGTGAATCTGTTCTTGTCAATTCACTTGATGAAACATAAACATTGTGTGAAATTATAGGAAGACACTGTTTGATAATGAAGTACAGGTCTGGGAAACCAAAGATTCTCGAACTGTATGGTGACATGTATGTACTGCGCAAGACAGCATGGCCTGAGCATGGTTTCTGTCCAGGTCTATTGCAGGAGAGGATCAAAGCCTCTCAAGCCCTCTCTCAAATGGAGTTTGATGTTGATGATGATGATATTAAACTATATTGCTTGTCAATATAGAAGGAAATAATCATTGCCTAAGCGACTGACACCAAACAGACTGGTAGATGACTTTCCCGAGATTGGAATTAAAATGTTTAGGCTCGCCACAGGATTAGAGCTCACCTTGAAAGACAACTAATGAAGATGGCGACCAGTAGTGGATGGCCTCGGTTGTACAGTGGCCGGTAATAATTGGGTCATGGGTCTGGAAGGACAGTTTTATGCTAAAAGTGAAAGTGTTGCTTTTTACGGCAATTAACAGAACGACATTAGCATACAGCAATTAACAGAATGACAATTATTGCTAGATGGCACGTCACAGTGTTACTAGTTATAAAACCGAAATAAGTCTTAAAACAAACTTGTCATTCGTCATCATAGGTATAAAATCCATTTTAAAAAATACTGTCCAAGACACACAGACGACCATAAAAGAGACAGTCAAACACTTAGGTAGATACAGAGTTAGAGAATCCTTAACATTACATAGTTCCTACATGGAAGCTAGAGAACTTAAGTTCGCTTACAATCATGCTAAGTCTTCAAACGTTTGCACTAGAGCTCCTAGCAAAATCGTATCTTATATAATACAGACGTTACTTCAAAAAAGAAGACGGTTACGTCCTACGCGTCATGCATTCAGTCATGCATATTAACCAATGACTTAAATTCTGCCTAGTCACTGGTTTTCCTGGCTAGCTCAGGCAACCCATTCCATGCTCAAATAGCACTAGGGAAGAAGGAGTATTTGTACAAATTAGTCCTAGCATATGGGACGAGGAATATGCATTTATCTTTGTGTCTTTCAGAGTATTTTGTTAAATTTTGTTTTTGTATTTGAAGATTATGGTTCAGTATTTTATGTATAATTGCTACTTTACTTTTGAGTCTTCTGTCCTGAAGGCTTTCTAAATTTAGTAATTTTACTAAAGGTGTTACTCTAGTCAAATGTGAATATTCATTTGTTATGAATCTCACTGCTCTATTTTGTGTCTGTTCCAGTTTCTTAATATTTTCTTGAGTTGAAGGGTCCCAAACGGAGGATGCATATTCTATTATTGGCCTAACCAAGGTTAAATAACATTTTAGTTAAATGTTCTTATTTGATTTATAGAAATGTCTTTTAATAAATCCTAATGCTTTGTTTGATTTTTTAATAGTTTCATCATGAAGAGGATAATGACAGTTTTTCATTTATTATAACACCTAGGTATTTTGCGTTTTTAGTCTGTGTTACTGGTTTACCATGAATAAGATAAGTGGAATTAATTTGTTTTAGTTTTGTTGTTACTCTTAACAACTGACATTTTTCTGGGTGGAAAGACATGCTCCAATTTGATTCCCATTTCTGTAATTCATCTAATTCTCTTTGTAAAATATCTGTGTCTTATGTTGTTTTTATTGTTCTATATATTGTGCAATCGTCTGACTTTTGTTCCTGAAGTAATGCAATTTGGTAAATCATTTATGTAAATTAAAAATAGTAGTGGACCTAAGACTGTTCCTTGAGGTACACCTGAGTTTACTGTTATCGGTGTTGATTTAGAGCCATTTATTGTTACAGTTTGTTCTCTCCCTATCAGAAAATCTTTAATCCACTGATGCAGTGGACCATTAATGCCAAAATATTTTTATTTTTTTTTAAGCAAACTATGGTGGAGAACTTTGTCAAAAGCCTTGGAAAAATCTAGTAAGATAGCATCTATTTGTTCTCTATTATCTAAACCTTTTGAAAAATCATCAATTAGTTCTATTAGTTGTGTTTCACATGATCTATATTTCCTAAAACCATGTTGGTATGGTGTGAGGACATTATGTTTGTCTAAGTGGTTTAAGATGTTGTAACATATTATCTGTTCTAGGATTTTACATGTGATGCTGGTAAGTGATACTGGTCTGTAGTTTCCTGGGTCAGATTTTTCTTCTTTTTTAAATAGGGGGGGGGGTGACATTAGCTTTTTTCCAGTCCTTTTGGTACTCTGCCCTGGTTAAGCGTTGCCTGAAAGAGTATTTTGAACACTGGGGCTAGCTCATTGCTTAGTTCTTTGAGTAATCTAGCTGGAACACCATCAGGTCCAGACGCTTTATTTGGTTTAGTGTTGGCTAATAGTTTTTGGATTCCATTTTCTTGTACTACTATAACTTCTATGTTGTCTACTTGGTTCAAATTAAGTAATATGTCTTTGTCTCCTGGGGCTGAGAATGCTGATGCAAAGTATTTGTTTAGGATGTTTGCTTTAGTTTCATTATCATTATATATTATGTTATGTTCATCTTTTAATGGCGCTATGCCTGTTGTTTCCATTTTCTTAGACTTAATGTATGACCATAGGTTTTTGTTGTTATCTTTAGATATTACATTGTTTATGTATTCTCTCTACAGCTTGCTTACTTTTTGGGTTAGGTGTTTAATTTGTATATACTTTTTGTAAACTTTTTGTAAAATGAATGTTAATAGTACCAAAGCCATAAAAATATTTTTAACAAGGTTACTAAGACAATTTGTATAGAAACACAAACTCAAAATCGGCCCCCGAAGAGATCCACCCAGGCAGGTTTCAATATTTTCAGAAAGAATATTAGAATGAAATTCTATGAAAGGCAAATGACAGAAGAATGAAGAAAGAAGGTTGACAGATCTTATGTGGCGCCCCAACGGTCCAGCAGACCAAGGGATAGGTGAAAGTGAAGGTGAAGTTGTATGAGAACCTGGCCTAACTGATGTCATATTATATAATTATTATGATTATATAATTGATCAACTTGTTTTGTAAAGGGTCAATCTCTTATTCAAAGCCTCAAGAAAAGCATGCTTGGTGCTAAAAAAATAAAATATAAATAGATTTTAAGAAAAAAAAGGACAAGAATTAAAATTATTAAATACTATGACGACAAAACTGATTCACATGATAATATAAACCAGTATGTCGATGGCATAGTTTATTGTTAGCAAGAGCACCTAAAGATAATTTATGTGTAAACGCAAACTCATAATTTGAGCCCTCCACTCAGGCAAGTAAGAGTGTAGTAAGAGGGGAAAGAGAGTCATATGCATGTGAAAAAAAGAAATCTAAACAAGCATTGTATTACTCTAATTGACACCCTAATAATGGAAATTCAAGCAAGGCTGGGACCTCACTAGTAATATAGTTTAACCTTTACCTAATGCAAACAAAAAGGGTAGACAACTAGGTTGAAACTCTTCAACGCTTGCAACGAAGCCCTTTTAGCTAGTAATTTTTGTTAGGAAAAAAAATAGCGATATACAAAGGGAGGCTATAAAAGATATACTACTAAATGAAGAAGATATTATTGTGACTTCCCTTTCCTGACTACCATGATAATGTTGTTAAAATAAAAAGAACCGCTAATAATGCTGCCTCTCCTCGTCAACACACAGTAAACTCAGACGTAAATGATTATTTCAGAGTATTAAAACACATTCAAAATTCATTAAAGTTAACTTTTTAAGACTAAATGTAATACAAAAATGATTGTCGATTTTCCTATTTCATGGAGTGTTCAATCTAGTATGCCTTCACTAAAAAATTTTCCTTTTAAAATGATATAAATATAATTTTAGACTACAAATAATACAAACCACGACTTCATACTGTAAACACTGTATATTCTCCCTGTTTCACTGTTCACCTGTGCTATATTTCTAAGGACCATGATCTACTGACTCAATAAACCCTCCCACATTGAAGGGGACGAATAAATACGAACATTAAACACATTTTTTTGCCAAGGATAACTTAAGCACCTTTCGCAATCGAAACCGCAGCGTTTAAATTCACCTAAAACAATAGACATAAAAATATTATATTTAGGCTTGAAATCGGAAACAATTTCTTATATATATATATATATATATATATAGTAACTCTTTTTCAAGCTCTAAGGAAAGTCGCCCCAATCAGTATTTTCTGTCTTAGAAAAGTAATGATCTTTAGTTTTAGAAAGTTTAGAAATAATGCAAAATCATTTATCGGATTTTCTTTAGAAAGGGCTATTAATCGTAGATTTATTTATTCATGCAAATATATGAAATAAAGCCATTTCCTGTTTGTTTCTATTGACATTAAAACAAATTATATGAAGGAATGCAATCACCTTCAGATATAGTTGAATTTACAGACTCCCAATCCACAATGAAACAACTTAACAGCAGCACCTCAAACAGTCCAAGAGAGTTGAGAGTTGGGATAATCCATCATTAGATGATATCAAAATTATATACCAATATCACACTACAGTGGATCCCTGGACACATTGGCATCATGGGAAATGAAGAGACAGATAAGCTACGAAAGGCAGGATCAATTATGGAAAGACCAGATAGACCTGTTGACTACCTCATCCTAAGGTCAATGTTAGTCAACAATCACAAAGAGGAGTGGCTCAACCAATGGGCATCAGGAAACACAGGCAAAACCTTGTACAATGAAATGACTACGCCTAACAAACCGGACAGAATTAACTTCCTCTACCGCAAAAAGCAATCTACAATCTTCCAACTAAGAACTTTTGAATCCTTTCACATGATTTAGTATAGCTGCAAGGAAACAGAGGTTTGAATTCAGAGGTTTCCTTCTCCTAGGTGGGTAGCCAGCCATGGCTAATGAGTCCCTTCTGCCCGAAGCTTACTGGTTAAGGCGCCAGTTACTCGCCTTTGCACCTTCTCCTGTTAGTGAGAACAGTTCCGCCGGACTCCAAATATGAGCCACACGTGAAGGCCAGGAGTTGGACTGGTTGTCAGAGGCTTATTTGAGACGTATGCCATTATATTAAGTATTTTATAGGTAGCTTAAATCCATGACCACTTCCGGCAATGACAACCTTGAGGAACCATTTAAATGTACGTGCGTAATTTCTTTTAATATCAATAATACTTTGTTGTCGGTAGAGCATCACATTTTAGATCTGAAGGTCAGTAGTTCAAGTCTCTAATCGCACAAAATTTTTTTAGTGGGATGACAAAAAGTAAAAAAGGTTCTTACCAAAACACTCACAAAAACAGAGCATATCAAAACATTTATTCGGCGCATAAGGTGGCAAGTTCTCTTCACAGAGATACGTCATATGTGACGCCCCAAACCTCTTTCCAGATAGTGTGCACTGAATTTAGATCTTGTGGAAAAATGCAACGCCATGTTATACTTGGACGGCCTTAATTTCTCTTTCCTTTTTTTTTTTTTTTTTTTTTTTTTTTTTTTTTTTTTGCATTTTTAACGTAAGAACTACTTTATATCATGTGTTTTTATTCATCTGTCCCTTGAATGTCGTAGTAGGGTTAAATGTCGTAGTAGGGGTGAATGTCGTAGAAGGGGTCAATGTCGTTGTAGGGTTGAATGTCGTAGTAGGGTTGAATGTCGTAGTAGGGGTGAATGTCGTAGAAGGGGTCAATGTCGTTGTAGGGTTGAATGTCGTTGTAGGGTTGAATGTCGTAGTAGGGGTGAATGTCGTAGTAGGGGTGAATGTCGCAGTAGGGGTGAATGTCGTAGTAGGGGTGAATGTCGTAGTAGGGGTGACTGTCGTAGTAGGGGTGAATGTCGTAGTAGGGGTGAATGTCGTAGTAGGGGTGACTGTCGTAGTAGGGGTGAATGTCGTAGTTGGGGTGAATGTCGTAGTAGGGGTGAATGTCGTTGTAGGGGGTGAATGTCGTAGTAGGGGTGAATGTCGTAGTAGGGGGTGAATGTCGTAGTAGGGGGTGAATGTCGTAGTAGGGGTGAATGTCGTAGTTGGGGTGAATGTCGTAGTAGGGGTGAATGTCGTAGTAGGGGTGACTGTCGTAGTAGGGGGTGAATGTCGTAGTAGGGGGTGAATGTCGTAGTAGGGGGTGAATGTCGTAGTAGGGGGTGAATTTCGTAGTAGGGGGTGAATTTCGTAGTAGGGGTGAATGTCGTAGTAGGGTTGAATGTCGTAGTAGGGGTGAATGTCGTAGTAGGGGTGAATGTCGTAGTAGGGGTGACTGTCGTAGTAGGGGTGAATGTCGTAGTAGGGGTGAATGTCGTAGTAGGGGTGAATGTCGTAGTAGGGGTGACTGTCGTAGTAGGGGGTGAATGTCGTAGTAGGGGGTGAATGTCGTAGTAGGTGGTGAATGTCGTAGTAGGGATGAATGTCGTAGTAGGGGTGCTATGACAGTTCGCGAAACAAACTCTGTCCACTTTCCCCAGTCGGCAGCAGTTCTTAGCAGGATATCAGGAGAGAGGCTGGTCCATTCCATTATGTTTGATAGCCAGTTTTTCTTTGGACGGCCCATCCTTCGTGCTCCCTCCCACTCTACCTTGAAGAATGACTTTTGATAGTAAGTCTTGTCTTGTCTTACATTATGACCGAACAAGCTCAGCATTTATCTCTTCACTGTATTTAGGAATTTGCCCCTCTTGCCAGCCAGAGTGTTGTCTTTTTTCTGAATAGTTGACACCCAGTATTTTTCTATAGCATTTAAGTGGGAAGCGGATGCTACTCTTCCAAATTTTCCCCAGTTAGCTAATGGCAGTGGAAACATGGCTTTAAAAGGCTTCTTATGATTTATACTGATCCTCCATTTCTTGTTATTATTAATTAGGCTATTATTTTCCCATCCACTTCTTGACGTGGCACGAAAGTGTTGGATCAATTTCTAATATTAACGGAATAGTTTTTCTTTCTTGATTGCATTCGTTTCTTTTTCTTCTTGTCCTGCAATCTCTTCTCTCAATGGCTTCTATTTGTCTTTTCTTTTTATTTTCTTTGTAAATGGTAACTAAATTCTTTACTCTTTTTTTCCTTTTATCAACGGATTAGTGTTTAGGAACAACGCTGGCAAAAAAGAAGCAAAAAATGTGTTCTAGAAAATAAACAAACTATTAACTCTTTCAGTGCGGGTTTTCTCTAATGGAGTAACTTCTCTAGCGCTGATGGTGGTGACCTATTTTCTTTTAAAATAAAATCAAATATGTTAAATTATATAATAAAGCTTTTAAAAGTTTCGTTAGCGTTAGTAACTCCAACCACCCTGCAAGTTTTTGTTCATTTAGAGGCACTCGATTCGATTAAAATAATTCGCAGTGAAAGAGTTAATACTAACATGTAGACTAATGAAGAAAAATACAAAAGAAACATTCAAAACTATTTTCTCCTCCTCTCTGTTAGCGTACAACCTTTGTCCAGAAAAATAGAATAGTAAATAATAATGTCTTGAACTGTATATAGAGCACACAAAAACATTTGGGAATCTAGGTCCATTTTTAATTTGCCTTAGTTTTATTTTAATGGTCAATCCCTTCTAGGTGTTACCTGGTGCAACCCACCCACTCTTTGTGGCGCCACTGAATTAAACTATTAATATCAATGACATTTTTTTTTGTTTCCAAGATAAATGATTTTGCATTACTTTCAGTATACTCTAGGTATACTCTACCAGCCTTAAATTATCTTTTTTCTTCTCCTTTTTACAAAGTTTATGTTAACTCTCTATCTGTATATATGTCAGTTTGTCAATTTTAAAAGTTTGTACACGTTATTTCTCCCAAAAGCTTTCTCGGATCTAATTGAAACTTTGCACAATTATTAATTAGTATAGACAATTAGTCAATTAATTAAAAGGTTATTTCGTTTTTTTGTGTTTGATAACAACAAGGGAAATGAACCGTTCAAAATGTATAGATAATGCTCAATGTGTAGGGTTTGTTTCTCCCACACCCATTGTCGGATCAAGTTGAAACCTTAGAAAAAAAAAATGTATTGTACCTAACAAAATGTGAATCAGTCAATTGATTATTTTTAAATATTTTTTTTTGTTTGATATCGAAAATGGGAAATAACTTCCACATGATTGAGAGATATAGTTGTAAGCGCAAAGCTATTTCACTTAGATAAGTTTTATTTATTAATGACTTTTTCACATTTTGTTTCTTGTTTCACCGTCCATTACCCCCCTTATCTTTTATTAAGACTGCATACAAATATAAATGTATAAAAGTATAAGTGTATAAATGTATAAAAGCATAAAAGTATAGCTATATTAAAGTATAATTGTTTAAAAGTATAAAAGTATAAAAGTATAAAATAAATAAATGTTTAAAAGTATAAATGTATAAATGTATAATTGTAAAAATGTATAAATGTATTAAAGTATAAATGTATAAAAGTATAAAATTATAAAAGTATAAATGTATAAATGTATAAATGTATAAATGTATAAATGTATAGATATATTAAAGTATAAGTGTATAAAAGTATAAATATATAAAAGTATTAAACTATCAATGTATCAATGTATCAATGTATAAAAGTAAAATGTATAACAGTATAAATGTATAAAAGTAAAATGTATAACAGTATAAATGTATAAAAGTAAAAAGTATAAATATATAAATGCATAAAAGTAAAAAAAAAACTAACAAAAAATGTATGATTGTGTAAATGTATAAAAGTATAGCATAAAAATTTATAATTGTTTTAATTTATAAAAGTATAAATACTTTTTATATTACTATTTTTACCATGGGATGAACACAGCGAGCTGTGGTGCCTAGGTAGAGCAAATGCAAGTAATGTTTTCCTTGTCCTATCGTATTTCAAAAGCTATGCTATTTGATAGAACATAAAATATATACCAGTTTGTCAAAATCGACAGGTACAAAACAAATATAATAAATTAAACACCATTTAGAATGCAAAAAAAAATAATTTAATAGTATTCAATAAACAGAAAGAGATTAGATTGCCAGATTGTACAATTGCAAGGTAAAAGAAAAACAAATCACGTGTGTGGCAGTTTCAGCGCTCATGTAGACATACAATGTGCTTTCATATTAATATGAATTGTTAAGAAAAAGGGTTAAAGCAAAGTTTCTGGTTGGAGTATATTATCTGACATAGGATAGTTTAGCACAGTGTTGTTCAAACTGTGGCACACGACCCGCGCGGGGGCACGAGTTCCACTCAAGAAGACATCAAAGTCTAGACCAAAGAGAAAGGACAATTTTTTTTTTTGTTCGAGGGGGAAAAAACGTTGTATTTTTATTGCAGCTCTGAATCTATGTTTGATTATCAACCAAGTAAAATTATGTTATTTCCAAAGCTTAACACATTAAAATATTAACAAGAACTTATCTTATTCTTCTTATCTTATATAATACAGACGTTGCTTCAAAAAAAAAAGAAGATGATTACGTCCTGCGCCTCATGCATTTAACCATGCATATTAATCAATGACTTAAATTCTGCCAAGTCACTATTTTCCTAGCTAGCTCAGGCAACCCATTCCATGCTCTAATAGCGCTAGGGAAGAAGGAGCCTTTGTACAAATTTGTCCTAGCATACCCGAAAACGTATCATTTGTTCAAGGTAAATATTTATTGTCTAACCAAATTTAACTTAATTTTTTTTTTTTTTTTTTGTATTTGAAAAAAGTTATAACTGTCAGATATTTCCCAGTGTGACCTACAAGTGCAGCAACTGTTGAATTTCTAGGAATATTATTAGAGCCGTTTTAGAGAACCGCGTCCACCCACCCAGAATTTTTGTTTAAATGAAGTTACGTGTTACATATAGTATAGTAAAAAGTGAATTGTAAATTAGACGAGGATAAACTTAAGAACGCAAACGCGAGATTGGGATTACAGTGCTCCAACAGACTTATACAGACCTAAACCTTTTGACTCTTCAATACTATCTCCGGAAAAAGCCTTTTTATAATTTGAAAACTTTAAACTTATCTACGAAACTAAAATGTATGGACTAGCTTTAATAAGCATGTACTAAGCAATGTGGGTTCTAAACATATTATAATATTTTTGCATAAGGATAAAAGGAATGCCGTTTCCTTATCATTACTTTGTGAAATGCTAGATGTCCTCTCTGTGATAGCATACAGTGCACCCCGATGTTTTAATCTAGCAAAATTGGGCGCGAACAAAACTCTTCTCATTTAGATGGTGCCACTGGCAAAGTTTGAGAAACGTTGATTTAAAAAAAAGGCTCTATGGTTTTTGCGTGTTTTATTACTTAGAAAGAAGCGCGTTAATGTTTAAAGGAAAAAATCAATTGCAAAGACACACATGAAGACACAAAGCAATAATAGACGGTTGTCTATGACCTAATAAAGGTTTTAATCCGCGAGAGTAGGTTTTATTTCAGAAGGTTTTGCCTTGGGTATATTAATTTTAGGGTAATTAACCTTTGCAGGTTTGTCACTCGGACCTGTTTTAGCGATATAGGTTCTATTGGGACAGCTATTTCCAGCTCCAAGTTCATCATACGTAGAGCGGCGGTGTAGTCTCACTTCTTTCCAGACGACATCGATCTTTGACCCAGCAATATGCTCCAGTTTCCCGCTCAATGTGAATGCATACTGATTCTCGTCTGCAAGTTCATTAATTAAAGGAATGGAGTCATTGTAATTCTGCTTTATCTCATTCCAGAGCCAAGGCAAACATTTAGTTTGGTTTGCTCGTTGAAGAGCAGCGTGGAATGGTTCAGATGTATCGCCAAATGTAAAATCTATCCACTTATTTTTATCGAGAATATTAGAATAACGGTAATGAAAGTTGAAATTAGGATGTTCCAAGCCTTCTCTGACTCTCAAATAGCCAGTAAACCTTACACTGAACCTTGCTGCAATGACAGCCGTATAGGGAATAGTTGTTCTAACTTTGCTCACTACAGCCGAATATTTCGCAGCTGACTGAGGTGGAATGGTATGGGTCGTAGACGCTTTATACAAAACAGATTTCATATTGCTGTCTTCACTTGAACTTGTTGTTGAATGTTCAATGCCTAATGTCAAGGAGATCGACCCACCAAATGATTTAAATCCGAAATCAAGCGAAGCTGACATTTCCGCACTGGTAGTAAAACTGCTGGTTATAGAGTGCACAATAGTTTCCGATATTATCTTTGAAAATTCAAATGTTTTGGTCGAGCTTGTATTCATGTGGTTATACTCTACACCACTATGTATAGCTTCAGGGCTTAAATTGTCAATGACCTTATCACCATATATAATGTCTTTTACGGCTAAAGACCAGTTTTTGTATTCAATAGTGAGTCTTTCATTACATCCTGGTATCCTACATTCTTTTCCATTAAAGTCTTGTTTGTTGGCAACCCAGGAATTTCCTTCCATGTGGAAATCTTCTCCCACATTGATGCCTCTAGCACCTAGGGGATAGGCGTAACCCAGCATGTTGGCCAGAGTTGCCAAGTTCGTTAAACTATTTTCCATTATTTTTTGTTTTATTTCTTCAGAACTTCTGTCTTCTTCTTCGTCCTTAAGCTGACAGCAGTAAATTTTGTCAAAACAATGGCTTTTACCGCAGCGAGATTTGTGAAGTGCCGTTACAGAGCGATTTGGTGGACAACTCAGTAAGAAGTTGAATTGATGATCGGTTACCTCCACAATATTACAATCACGGTAATAAAAAGGGTGCTTCGCAGGCTTACAACATCTGCCGTTTAGCATTCTAGTGGGTTTAATTAAAAATATCTGCATACCCTGAAGAAAGAATCCGCTGGGGCAATGGAGCCATACTTGGTTCTTATCTATTTTTTTATTCCAATCAACATATTCGACTACGATCGCCGATGAATTCCCACGCTGCATTTTCTCGCACTTGGCTGATTCCAAATTTGTAAGAGCATCGGTATGGTTAAGTCCAAATCCGACCACGTAGGAGTCATAATCCTTACATAATACTTGGTGGTCACTTCGATTGGATTTCGACCACGGAACCGTCATGCCATTGACGTTGACTACTTCTAATAGTGCCATGAAGACACGGAGCTTAGACAACAGCATGTTGGTCATCAGGATCTAAAACAAATATATTTAAAATAAATACATTAGAATTCATTTAAAAAAAATAATTGTAAATGTCATAAGCTTAATCTGATTTCATTCAGCATTATACGTCGTTGTTTGTTGAAGCATAAAAGGGTCAAACAATTGTGGAACTTTCACTTTACTAGGTACGGTAATTCTTTGAACCCAGATAAAGTCATTCACATGGATGGCTGCCTGGTCGTGCGATTTGCGCGCTGGACTGTCGTTTTGGATTTATCGATGGTCTCGGGCTTAAACCCTGCCCGCTCCCACCCGACGTCTTCCTGTGGGAGGTTTAGACTAGGAAGTAAACTGAAGCAAAATCTGAAACATGTAAAACAATTTTTACAAACATCAGTCTTTATTCTCTCCCCCTTTCTCTATCGCGCCTATACTTTTTTTTTTTTTTGGGGGGGGGGGGGACTTAATGTCGAGATTGTCAGTTCACATTGTTTGGATACAATTGAGAATTTGGCGCAAAATGTTATTTGTTTCATCAAAACGGACAAGTTTTGGCTTAGAGACAGTGAGACAGTGAGACAGTGATATTATTATTTAAAAAAAACAACAACCAAGAATATTTAATTTGTAACAAAGGTAAACGCTGAATTCTCTTGATTGCTTTAGAGATGAGAGAGAGGTCAGTTTTAGTTTTTGAAGTAAATTTTAACTTAGCAACAGACGAAAACCTCTATTGAAAATATTCTTGTATTATATTATTAGTAAATACATTTTATTTATGAGCCTGTATTTCTAGTCATAGAAAAGAAGGGAGTTGGGTGCCAATAATGTATCTTGCCTCGGGCGCTTGTTTTGCTCACTATGGCTCTGCCTGCCAATATTTGTTAGCGCACTGTCTCGCTATTCTTCGGGCGTTGTTTCGTGTAGATCTAAGCGGTTGCAGGTTTCTTGCGGTAGGTAGTTAGCATGGCTACTCTCTTATTCCTAGTGAGTTTTCATTTTTGGCAGACTTGCCTGAAACTAGACCTAGTTATTCTGTACTTCTTTACCAAAGACCAGTGATGGTGTCTGGTACATAGCATCACGTCTAGAGGCCCACCTGTTGTCTGCATCAGTCATTGAGAAATTTTTCTAATTTGGTTGTGCTTGTGGTATTCAGGGGTAATTTTATTTTTTTCACTAAGATGTGTGGATCCTAGTTGGTAGAAGTCTTATCCGGCAGGATAATAAAATGTGATCAGTTTCTCAATCTGCGCTTTGGAAGCAATTTGTCAGCAGTATGTTTACAATGGCTATTTCCCCTTTGTGACGAACCGTTTTAGCTCACTCAAGATATCACTCAGGTCTAAGCATTTAATTAATTTATTTACTCGCTATTAATCATCAATTTTATTAATTTAGCCAATCAAGCGCTAAAAACACAGCCACCACCCCTCCAATCCAACCCCACCCCCTTTGGCAGCGATGTCACATTTTACTATCCCCACTTTGACACGTGTCACACTAGACTCTTGACAAGAGTACACTCCCTCCATCTATCGTGGCAAACATCCGTTGACCCCCCCCCCTTCCGGGAGCGGCTGGTCACTTCAAAGTACCCATTCAACTTAACGCCTCGGGCAACGCTATTCGTCTAGCACTAGCCATTATCAAGGTATAATCTCCCTTGATTTTGGCCGAGCTCCGATAATCTCCCCTTCATAATCCACCTGGCCACCTGGGCTGATTTCCTGGGCTTTCAACTCGCGCCTTCGCGCAATGTCTATCTCCCGGAAACTCTCGTCACGGTCAAGCGTGGACCCCCATTGTCAAAGACGTCAGATAGTCTAGACCACCTCTGCACCTATCTCCCGCCACTCACCCCCCCCCCCTTTTCTATCCACGTGTATATGGACAAACTTCATCGTCCGATCTCATTCACGCTGGAGAGCCCACAGGGAGCACATCTAACTCTTGCTTGAGCTCTAGACTATTTTCATTCCCTTATTTCACTTTGGATTGGTGGTATGTAACTTAGTAAAGTGCTTGAGAACCATTTTACTTAGTAATGTATATATGTATATTTGTGCATTTATTACTACATTACTTGTGTATATATTTGTGCATTCTTATCATGGATAATGTAAGTAGATTACTGTATACTTATATTTTATATCATGACTTTTGTGGCTAAATGTTCAAACCAGCTGGACTAGAGTTTATTAACAATTCTTACCAGATGTATTTAGCTCTTTAACTATTATTAATTTAACTCTGATATATTAGCGCTCAGCACGAGCCTTCAACGTAGTATCATTGATTAATTCCTTGGCAGGGAATTATCCAAACATTTATGTAAACATGTCTTATTACTGAGTATGTATTTACTTATGCTCTATGTTTACTTATGTGAGAGCATGGGCGAGTATCAGACGTTGATCTCCCCTTCCCCTTTCATCTCATTTATCTAAGCGATATAGGTACTTGCTACTCACCGTGATTGGTGAACGACACTTGTATTACTTATCATATATCACTTATTATTGTTTGTTATTTCCCTTTATGGGAGTCCCCATTATTATTGTTATCTCCCTTGATGGGACACTATATTCATTTGTTAGTTCCCTTTGATATTTATGAAACTAGCTTATAGTTTCTATACATCAGTCTGAAGATGTCCTTCACGGAAAGGCATCTACCTCCCAGTGTTATCATTATGGCTAAACCGACGCATACATCATATCGTTGCAGCTTTTATCTATAGGCTACATCCGCCTGAAATCTTAGCAACCTAAAGCTGATAGCAGATTTGCTGGCACCAGATCTGTAGACATCAGACCTACTCATCCTTCAAGAGTCCAAGTAACAACGCTAGCCACAGACTCGTCACTGGCTTAACTGATTGGTAGACGCAGCTTAGCTCTGCAACCATACAAGTTGGACTGCACACGGAGCCTGGATCCACTACGCCAGCCCACTAGCAGACAGCATCAGTACCAGCCACACCCGTCTCACCAGTGCAGCACAAGGACCAAAAGCTAAGCAACCAGCCTAATGACACTCAGACCACTTGGTTCTAATATCTGATGATGATAGTCCTATATATGTAAATAAGCTAGATCCCATACTAGCAACTGTACAGCATTTCACCTTTCATTATCTTATTTTGTATAATAAACTGTACATAAGTTTACATCTAAATATAGTATTTGTTGCCTGCATTATAACGCTGTGCTTGTAGTTTATATGTGCAAGTAAGGATTCTCAAACCATAAAAATCCCCTAGACACCCAAAACGGCTAAATCTTAATCCGACTTGTCACAATGGCGAGCCTCGTCCGGGATTTACCCAACTAATACTGCAAGCACAGCAGGCAACTCCCCAGTATTTTAACTATCATCATTGTTAGAGTACAAGTCTATCGAGTGTCATTTAGAGCTATTTAATTTTCTAATTTTGTATTGCTGTAATTGTACTTCATTTACAGGTTCTTAAGCACCAAACAAAGGTTAATACCACCTTTCCTGTAACTCTTAAGTAATTGCTTTCAGCAGCTCCATCATCGTCTCCACCTCTTACTCTACCTTCCGCCTTTCCCCTTCATCACCCACCCTCACAATCCTAGCACCCCTCACCATCATGGCCAGTGGCACACGCTCCAAAGCGGACTCTGACATGAAACAAATAATAGCTGAACTCAGAGAACTCGCGGCCGTCATGTATGACGATGAGGCAGAGCAGAAAGAATTTGTGAGGGCACAAATTGATAAGGAGATGGAAGAAAGAAGAAAGGAGAAGGAAAGGAGACATGAAATAGCTATGGAAAGAAAGAGAAGGGAAATAGAAGTAGCCATAGCCAAAGAGAAGGAAATACTAGAAATCAGAGATAGCTATAGGCCGCAGAGTTTGGAGCTGAACAGCACATTCGCAAGACAAGACCAGGAAGCAGAGGAGAGTAAGACCATGGCTCATGTCCCAACTGGGCACACTGCCCAAACGGACACAGAAGTTACTGCTAAGGATGAAACATTCATGCCTGATACCCCTCCTCTCAACAATACCACGTTGTCTACTCAGCCCGACCCTCCTGCTCAGTCTAATAGTCTCTGCGATGCCCCAATTCAGCCAATGCCCTCGAGCAAAACCCCACCTAAAAAAGCACCAATCCAACAACCAGCCACGCACGAAAACTGTAATCGCCCAGCATGTAAGCCTCGTCATAACCAGAACGAAGCCCACCGTGACTGTAACAACAGCACGCGTGGCAACAAACCTAGCCAAGCCTACCATGACTGCAACAACAGCATGAGTAGCCGCAAATCTAACCGCAACCGCCAAAAGCAGCAGGCCCCACAGACCATTTCAGTAATGACCTCGGTCCTCAAACCCTCTGTGACTAATCAGCAAACACAGACTGATAGAACAGCGGGCGACCCATACGTCATATCAACACTGACTGTGGCCCCTGAACCCACTTCTCTTGGCCTAACGGAAACGGAAGTCCTACCGTTACTTCCTCAACCTGTCTCATCTCCCCCTGGGATTGAGACCATTCTGGTAAATGGGCGGTACGTCCGATCCTTATTTGACACAGGCTGTGCGGTAAGTTCAGTTATCCGCAAAGCACTGGTTGACCCAGCTGATCTCACAGATAGAACTGTGACGATTCAGTCCATTGACCGTGAGATCCCTCCAAAGGTTCTTCCTATTGCTAGGGTCCACGTAGAGTGCAAGTACGTGCATGGTACCATTGAGGCAGTTGTCATGGAATCGCCAGTGTATGACTTCATTCTAGGCTCCAGGTACATACCTCTAGGAGTTGTCAATAAACCATACTTCTCTCTGCCCGTTGGTAGAACGACAAAGCAGAAAGGTGGCAGCAACCAGCCGGTTGGAAGCCCTGGTCGCCACTCTAACAAATCCTTTACTGGCTCCTCAGCCAAGCTCAAGCCGCTCCACCCAGGCACTGACACTGCCAGGAAGTCACGAGGTAAGCATAATAACTACACTCGTGAGGGTTCGTTTAGCCCCCGCTCCTCAGCAATCAAACCGCTCAACCCTGACACTGGCACTGCTAGGAAGTCACGAGGTAAGCGAAATACCTACACTCGTGAGAGTTCTTGTAACTCCCGCTCTTCAGCTATCAAACCACTAATGCCTGTCACTGATCCTGCCAGGAAGTCACAGAGGAAAGTGAACTTTCACTCTCGTGAAAGTGGGCCTCATCACGGCTCCACCCACACTTTAAGGCCACTCTTCCCTGACATTGACCGTGTCTGGAAAATTAGAGGTAAGCCGATCAATCGCACTCACGAAGAAACGCCTCACTATGGCTTTAGAGATAAGCCCCGTCCAACATACGCGCATTGGGCCCTCCGCCATAACGTCCATCCCTCTTACTGGTCTGCCCCAAGAAGGAGATGTACCCAGTCCTATCTACCCGGCCTATTTCCCCAGGTTTCCAGAATTGCCCCTTCCACGTGGCAATCCGCCTGCGGACAGAACATAGGCGACAGCGGACCCTTAGGACGGACACCCATCTGGACCTTGGCAACCTCTTAACTACTGGAAAAATTTTCTTAAATGCTACGACCGACAGTAGACGAAACTTGAGTGATATCAACGTTAGCACTTTATAGATCTTTTAACAAAGACCTATCTTACGCAGGGAGGGTTGTGACGAACCGTTTTAGCTCACTCAAGATATCACTCAGGTCTAAGCATTTAATTAATTTATTTACTCGCTATTAATCATCAATTTTATTAATTTAGCCAATCAAGCGCTAAAAACACAGCCACCACCCCTCCAATCCAACCCCACCCCCTTTGGCAGCGATGTCACATTTTACTATCCCCACTTTGACACGTGTCACACTAGACTCTTGACAAGAGTACACTCCCTCCATCTATCGTGGCAAACATCCGTTGACCCCCCCCCCTTCCGGGAGCGGCTGGTCACTTCAAAGTACCCATTCAACTTAACGCCTCGGGCAACGCTATTCGTCTAGCACTAGCCATTATCAAGGTATAATCTCCCTTGATTTTGGCCGAGCTCCGATAATCTCCCCTTCATAATCCACCTGGCCACCTGGGCTGATTTCCTGGGCTTTCAACTCGCGCCTTCGCGCAATGTCTATCTCCCGGAAACTCTCGTCACGGTCAAGCGTGGACCCCCATTGTCAAAGACGTCAGATAGTCTAGACCACCTCTGCACCTATCTCCCGCCACTCACCCCCCCCCTTTTCTATCCACGTGTATATGGACAAACTTCATCGTCCGATCTCATTCACGCTGGAGAGCCCACAGGGAGCACATCTAACTCTTGCTTGAGCTCTAGACTATTTTCATTCCCTTATTTCACTTTGGATTGGTGGTATGTAACTTAGTAAAGTGCTTGAGAACCATTTTACTTAGTAATGTATATATGTATATTTGTGCATTTATTACTACATTACTTGTGTATATATTTGTGCATTCTTATCATGGATAATGTAAGTAGATTACTGTATACTTATATTTTATATCATGACTTTTGTGGCTAAATGTTCAAACCAGCTGGACTAGAGTTTATTAACAATTCTTACCAGATGTATTTAGCTCTTTAACTATTATTAATTTAACTCTGATATATTAGCGCTCAGCACGAGCCTTCAACGTAGTATCATTGATTAATTCCTTGGCAGGGAATTATCCAAACATTTATGTAAACATGTCTTATTACTGAGTATGTATTTACTTATGCTCTATGTTTACTTATGTGAGAGCATGGGCGAGTATCAGACGTTGATCTCCCCTTCCCCTTTCATCTCATTTATCTAAGCGATATAGGTACTTGCTACTCACCGTGATTGGTGAACGACACTTGTATTACTTATCATATATCACTTATTATTGTTTGTTATTTCCCTTTATGGGAGTCCCCATTATTATTGTTATCTCCCTTGATGGGACACTATATTCATTTGTTAGTTCCCTTTGATATTTATGAAACTAGCTTATAGTTTCTATACATCAGTCTGAAGATGTCCTTCACGGAAAGGCATCTACCTCCCAGTGTTATCATTATGGCTAAACCGACGCATACATCATATCGTTGCAGCTTTTATCTATAGGCTACATCCGCCTGAAATCTTAGCAACCTAAAGCTGATAGCAGATTTGCTGGCACCAGATCTGTAGACATCAGACCTACTCATCCTTCAAGAGTCCAAGTAACAACGCTAGCCACAGACTCGTCACTGGCTTAACTGATTGGTAGACGCAGCTTAGCTCTGCAACCATACAAGTTGGACTGCACACGGAGCCTGGATCCACTACGCCAGCCCACTAGCAGACAGCATCAGTACCAGCCACACCCGTCTCACCAGTGCAGCACAAGGACCAAAAGCTAAGCAACCAGCCTAATGACACTCAGACCACTTGGTTCTAATATCTGATGATGATAGTCCTATATATGTAAATAAGCTAGATCCCATACTAGCAACTGTACAGCATTTCACCTTTCATTATCTTATTTTGTATAATAAACTGTACATAAGTTTACATCTAAATATAGTATTTGTTGCCTGCATTATAACGCTGTGCTTGTAGTTTATATGTGCAAGTAAGGATTCTCAAACCATAAAAATCCCCTAGACACCCAAAACGGCCAAATCTTAATCCGACTTGTCACACCCTTTACAAATCGGTAAAAAAAAAATAATAAAGTTCCCCTTTCAGACCTTTCTATGGCCTACGGGTGGCCAACACAACGACAAACCACCTTCACTTTTCTCAAACTAATGTCAGGAACCCATTAGAGCTGGGTAGACTCAGAGGCGCCTGAAGATTCCGAAATTAAAATCCCAATCTTCACCAGGATTTGAACCCCGAAAGCTAAGCACTTTACCACTCAGCCACCGCGCCTTTTAAAAATCAGTGTAGGTAAGTTCAGATGTAATACAACAGGCAGTAACCTCAAAAGAATTACAACAGAATATCACAATGTTTTAGTTCAAACAATTGGACAAAGAAAATCTAGCAATGTTTACAATAATAACTACAACAGTACCTATAACGATGGAAGACAATTTAGAAAGACATATTTATTTAATAGATCCGATAACAATATAATGCAAGCCTAAATAGAAAAAGTGGCATACATTTGAATAGAGCATCTAGAACAGTTTGTAAATGGGACTGGAACATTTTCTTAACTCGATACAGAGACATTTTGTCCAGTTTTAAAAGCAAGGAAAATACTAGCAGAAACTGGAAGTTGACTCATGCCCAGGGCCCGCCCTAATAATTGCGGGTGCCCTATGCGAAACGGATTGCGGGGGACCCAGTCTGGGTAGGGATAAGCTTAATGTCAAAATAAAGATTTTGTATTAGAAAAGACATAATCCTTTGCAATAAATGTTTAGTTAATGAAAGCTAAAATGCCGTTTTTTTTAATCGCGCGTAGTATTAGCACCACAAAATACAATTTTGTCTATTTTTCAGATTTGTATGACTATTCAGGAGAATTCCAGGACTTTTTCGTATATTTTGCCATTACAGGAGATTTCCAGGAGGCCCTGGAAAATCAGGAAGCCTTGGAAACCCTGTTATTATATATAAGATAATGATTTAATTAAAAAGTTTACACCTAGAATAAGCGCGGGGCCTCTGAAAGCCTAAGTCCGGCCCTGCTCATGTCTTATTTAGTGTATTTAATTTAGTTCTAAACACAGCATAAACCTGTAAATAGTATAGCTCAAAGAGATGAGAGTGATTAAATAAACTAACATATTATCTGTACTATATTGAACAGACGACCTTTACATCATCTGCCCTATAGACCACAAAGTCTTCAAGGGGGACTTTACTTACTACTACATATACTTTGGTGTAATACACAACTTGTAAGACAAATTTCCATACGGACAATAAAGATTATTATTATTATTATTATTATTAATATTTACATATATAATATTTTGTTAAAGAATATCCCATTTAAAACTGTCAGGTAGAGTTGAAACCTGTATTAACTCTCTTTACCCTTGGTCAATCAGAGTTTATTTGTTATACTTAACTCTTTAAAACAAAATACGTTTTACAATGTATGAAATAAATGTTGAAAATTATGTGCTTAATTTCTAGCTACAATATTCACTTACTACAGAAAACTTTTGATGTTTACAAACTTGATCTTGAAAAAAATTTTTTTTTAGATGTTGTCTCTTGTCTGTACTAGATTGAGACTGGTTCTTAAAATGGACGAAAGAGCGCCTCTTTAAAATTAAGATTTAGTCGAAAGATCTTATTATGGGTAACAATAATTTAAAGATCTTTTTTTTTAGTGTGAAAATAATTACTCAATTTAGTTTAGTGAATTTCGTGTCAAGTTTCGGGTTTGGAAGCAGGTTGTAAACGGTCAAAAGAGATCACATTAGGTAAATCAATGATTAATAAATGAAGTGCCAGGTTCAATTGAAAACATTTCTTCAATGATTTAATCGGGATATCTCTTGACAAACTGAAAAAAACAACTTTACATTATAATTGATCATTTTAAAGTCACAGAAATCTGATTAGTTACTTATGTGGACATTTCTGATTTAATTCCAACGAAAATCTGTTGTAACAAATGTATTACAATAAATACGAACTCTAATTATCTGTAAACAAATGTATTACAATAAATACAAACTCTAATTATCTGTAACAAATGGATAAGGTCAAGTAGGTAACTCAATTCCTTTTATCATGCAGAGTGCTAGGAAGCTTTGCATCAATCAGTCAATAAATCATTTAATCATCCATCTTTTTATCAACCATTTAGTCAGTCAGTAAGCGTGTCTGTGTGTCAATCTATGTCAATCTATCTATCTATCTATCTATCTATCTATCTATCTATCTATCTATCTATCTATCTATCTATCTATCTATCTATCTATCTATCTATCTATCTATCTATCATCTATCTATCTATCTATCTATCTATCCTCTATCTATCTATCTATCTATTTATCTATCTATTTATCTATCTATCTATCTATCTATCTATCTATCTATCTATATATCTATCATCTATCTATCTATCTATCTATTACGTTATCTAGCTATCTATCTGGCTATCTATCTAGCTATTTAATCTACACTTTAGCGTAAAATTGTTAAGAAATTGTTGTTTTTTTAATTGTGTACACTAATCTGGTCTGTTGTTATATTTTATCTTGTCTCTCTTTATTACTTAGTGTATTTAGTGTATTTTTTAACAATGCATATTTTTTTGCCGCCGGAAGCAATTGCGTTTTCCTTCACTCAAATGATGATGATTGTGTGAACAAAGTAGATTGTATCTAGATCTATAGACTATACCTAGTCAAGTCTAAGTCTGATAAAATACTTTCAAAAAGGCTAGTTGTTGATTCTAGCTCGGGCTATCTATTATTTTATTACAAGCTTTACTAGCATTCACCATTTCTAGGACTAGATCTAGATTTAGTTAGATCTCTAGAGTGTATGTGATGTAGAAACAAGTCGGCTATTCGGCCATTGGGCAGACTGGGCTCTATAGCTTTGGTCAGCAGCCAGTCTAGGAGACGGAAACTCCGATATAAAACCTACGGCTATCTGTTGTTCACGGCCGTCTCGACTTCTGTGCTACTGTGAACTGCATTTAGCTTAAAGAGTGGTATTGGTCTGCGCGAGCCAATTATCACTATATAAATACTCTGCGCAGGCTGGAGGCAATACAGTACTTAGCCCACAAATGACTAGTCCGAAACGAGTCGATAAAAGGATACCTCTCAGAGTCACCTGCTTGAATGTCCGCACACTGCAGGACAGCAACGAAAATGAATGCCCTCAACGGAAGTCTGCGCTGGTGGCTTTAGAGTTGGCTCGGCTAGATGAAGTTATAGCTGCCCTCAGTGAGGTACGCCTGGCAAGCCAGGGGTCGTTGACTGAAAGATGGGCTGGCTACACCCTATACTGGTCCGGAAAAGGCCCTGAGGAGCACAGGCAATCGGGGGTGGCCTTTATGGTAAAGCAATCTCTTGCCAAGAAACTATTAGATATCCCTGTTGGTCACTCAGACCGACTGATGTAGCTCAGACTACCGTTAGATGGCTCCAGATACGTTACTATTATCAGTGCTTACGCTTCCACTCTGCCGGCAGAGCCTGAAACCAAGGAAAGATTCTACAATGACCTGAGGAGAGTCCTGTGCAAGGTGAACACTACTGACAAACTTATTATCATGGGCGACTGCAACGCTCGAGTGGGGAACGACTACAGCGCTTGGCCAGGTGTTCTAGGTAGGCATGGCAACTGCAACGATAACGGCAGGCTCCTGTTGGAACTCTGCTCTGAAGCAAAGCTTGCGATAACCAACACGTTTTTTCAACAAAAAAGCAGTTTCAAGACCACATGGATGCATCCACGCTCAAAGCACTGGCACCTGTTGGATTACATAATAGTGAGGCAGTGGAATGTCAGGGATGTGACGCACACTAGAGTAATGCCCAGTGCCGACTGTTACACGGATCATCGTCTTGTCCGGACGAAGCTGAACATCACCATCAAGATGGTAAAAAAAGATGGCCTGCCTAGGGCAAAGAAGCTAAATGTTGAAAGGCTGGCTGACGTACGAGAGCGCTTCAGTGTACTACTCGAGGCTAATCTTTGAAAGCCCCAGTACAATGATCCAGATAGCTACTGGAGCCAGCTAAAAGCGATACTTCAAGACGTGATGGCCAAAGTCGTGGGATATTGCAGTAAACCCAACAGAGACTGGTTTGATGAGAACAATACCGCAATTAATGAACTACTAATGAATAAACATAAATACTATCGGTCTGTTCTCGCGAACCCTAATGACATCTCAGCCAGAACTCTCTATAAAGCTTCTTGTCACACTCTGCAGTCAAAGATCAGGGAACTAAAAAATAATTGGTGAGACAGGCTGACACTGGTGACAGACGCTATTTCTATGAGTCGCTTCGTTGTGCCTATGGCCCAACCTACCAGACTACAGCACCGCTAAGATCATCCGATCGTTCTATACTATTTACCAGCAAGGCGGACATACTAAATCGCTGGACAGAACACTACAGTATGCTGTTTGGTGATAAAAGGCACGTATTGGAGAAATCGCTGGCAAATGTCCCTCAGAAAACTATAAAAGAGAAGCTCGACGACCGACCGACATCTGAAAAATTTGAGACAGCAATATCTAAACAAAAAAAAAAAAACAAGGCACCTGGCTCTGATGGACTTCCCGCTGAAATATTTAAAATGGGTTTTGTCGTCCTGACCGAGAGGCTAACAGACTTGTTCGCTCTATGGTCCCACCTGAACTTCGAGATTCCGTAATCATATCCCTATACAAAAAGGGTGACAAGTTTAACTGCTCCAGCTATCGAGGCATTACACTTCTGCTTTTCCCCAATTAATTTCAGGTACCCCTTAGAGCTGGGTGGACTCGGATCCTGAAATTAAAAATTCCGGATTTTTGGAATTAAAAATTGGCTTAATTTTTTTTCAAATGGGGCGCGTTGCCTGAATGGTTAAGCACTTAGCTTCCGAATCTGTGGTCCTGGGTTCAAATTACAGTGAGGACTAAGATTTTAAACTTCGGGATTTTATTTTTTAGGGCGCGCCTTAGTCCAACCAATTGTTATAGGTGCCTAACTTTTGTCGAGGAAATTATGGGCGGTTGGTTGGCGTTCAGGCCATATGACACCCTGCACGTAAGCCGTTGGCAGAACAAAAAAAAGATGAACTTAACATAATTCCCTCTGTAGATTGCGAGGTCTAAAAGGGGGATCTTTCCTTTATTTATTACAAACAATCTAATGGTAAACAGTTTAAAGAATTGATAGAAAATTGAAATAAATCGTTTCATTGTACAAAACCAGAATGTTGAAGCCTGGTAATTATCTGGCATTGTGCTCAATCAGTTTTAGTTCTAGGTGTTATTTCTCTAAATCGCAATAGCTATGTATGTTAAGACCAATTATTGTAAGTATTGATTGTAGGTTTTTGTAAAATTTGAAAAAAAAAAGTTAATTTAAATTTAGCTAAACGTTTTCTGCAAAACGTATCTTATTTTATCTTAGATAATACAGACGTTACTTCAAAAAAAAAAAAGATTACGTCTTATGCGTTATGCTTTCAGTGTCTTTCTGAGTATTTTTTAAAATTTTTAGCGGCCCCCGTAAGGGTAAAAAGCCGCTATTAGGTTTGTGCAAAATGTCCGTCTGTCCGTCTGTCACAGTCAGATCTCGAAAACTAGAAGAGATATGAAAAATATTATTTCACAATTAAATGCGGCTTGAAAAGTTTAGGAGCAACGGCTACTTTTGGTTTTCTAAAAGCAAACCTTTTAATTTATAAAATTAATTATGCAAGCGATTTTTTCATAAAAATACACCCATTCTAAAACAATTACGTAAATGTAAGGGAAGCAATGTTACAATATGCTAACAAAGATAGACAATTGTCGTATATTTTCAATATCACTAAGTCAAAAATATATATAAAATGTACAGAAATGTTTACAACAAATATAAATAATAGTTAAAGGTGTTTTTTCTGATCAACTAGCTGCTAAAATTAAAAGAAAACATTTCTGTTTGTTTATATAGGCTAATAATGCACTTTGTAGGAAAAAATATCATTTACATTTTTTAAAATGGACTTTTTATGCAGCGACTTTCGTGCAGTAGCGTAACGTCACAACGTGCTATGGTGCTAAACCTATTCCTTTAACTTTTTTAAAAAATCAGATTTTATTTATTTTTTGTTTATGGCCCCCATTTAAATAAAAGAAGCTTATTTTTTGTGCGTTTTGTCTGTTGGTCGGTCTGTCCGTCACGACTAGATTAACAAATAACACTAAAGGCTATTGCAAATCTGATTTAACCATTATTTTTTTTATTCAGGAATATTGTAATAGTTTTAAGTATCTATAATAGATTGTTCCGGATGATTTGTGAAAAACAAATCAATGCCAACGAATATTTGTTTGCTCTTCTAACTAATATTAGATTTTATTTCCATGCTTGAACATTGCAATAAACATATGATCTTTAATACATTGTTCCGGTTTTTTAATGTAAATAGCATATGAATGCTAAATAAAAATATCTATACTGATTTATATTTCATTAACTATAAAGTTGTTCCGGATATTGTTTTATAAAAAAATAAATTATGTCAAATGATGGTTTGAAATCGCATAATCGACTAATATTACACTTATATTCTTTGACACTACGTCACTATAGTTTATTTATCAATATCAATTGTTCCGAATTTTTAACTGAAAACTAATTTATGTCAAATGACTTTTTTTTTTTTAAATATCGACAATAGGTTGTTCAGGATTTTAAAATAAGAAAGTAATTTACTAGAAACGATTATTGAAAATCAAATCATTTTTTAGACTTATTTTAAAGTTAATTTTCTTGCCGAAACATAATAAAAGTTGTTTAATCGGTAAAGAATGTTCCGGATTTTGTTTCGAAAAAGAAATCGACCTACATTACCTTAATTTTCTTATAAATCGTCGCCAAAAATGATCCGAATTTTATAGGAAAAATTTAATAACGCTAATAAATGTTTGAAATCCCTCTTCTAATAAATAAAACAAATAATTTTCTCATTTACGAAAATTGATTGTTCCGATTTTTTTATGAAAAATATTTTAATTCTATTGATGTAAAATCGCACTTCTCTCTTACACTACATTTAACTTTCTAGCTAAAACAATAGAAAATCTAATTATCATTAATATTATGTTCCGATTTTTAAGGAAAACAACTTCATTACACCAAAGTATGGTTCAAAAATCTCCAAAAGGCTATGGTACATCTAATTTTCATAATAGACCATCCCACAAATTTAATTAACGGTATTTGATTAATCTGGAATTCTTATTTTCTCTCACTATAAATATATAAATATGACTGACAGACAGACTGACAGACAAAACAAAAAAGCGTCTTTAATCCTTATATATATATATATATATATATATATATATATATATATTATATATATATATATATATATATATATATATATATATATATATCATGGGCGTAGCCAGGATTTTTTTTAGGGGGGGGGATTTTTTTGCATATTCTGAGGTATCTACAGTGCATTTTCCAGCTATTAAAAAGTTTATTTTCAAAAACCTAATGTGCTATTCTTACTGACTTAGAATCTCCGTTCGGCGCATTTGCCGTCAAGCTGTTTCCACAAAAATCTGTCACTGGTAATGTCTGAAGCCTCTTCCCACCTGCTCTGAGGATCTCAATGAATGTGTGGTACCAAGTTGTACTAGTATGTCATCGCAACTCTTATTATGCGTAATTCATTTTGTCGGAGAACATGTCCCGCAAACCTCATGCGACGCTCTATCACAATCTTGCTAAGGTGTTGACTGCCACTTCGGCATAGGATTTCCTTGATTTACACCCGATCTCTATAAATGACTCCTAAAATATTTCTTAGCCATGTTTGTTGAGCCACATTTAGTGTTTTTCAATTTCGGCAGATGACTATTTACTGCAATTTATTAATGGAGCCCCGCCACTGGTAGAAATGTGTAACCTATCTTGAATACGCTCTTGGAATTAAGTGACTGTAGTTTGCTTTAGATTTTATATCGAGAAGGGAAGGATTATCGTCAAAATCATCTGTTGGGGGTTTTCAACTAAAAAATCTCTGGAGTTGTTTTTTTTTAAATTCAAAACCCCATTTAGCTACGGTAATTGAACTTAGTAACTGTAGTTTGCTTTAGAATAATATTGAAGATAGAGGTTTTCCACCCCAAAACACTCTGTAGGGGAATTTTAAACTCAAAACCATCTGGAGGGGTTTTAAACTTTAAAAAAAAAGCCATCTGTATGAGAGGGATTTAAACTTGAAAACCCCAATAGGATGGGCTACGCTAAAATATTTTTGGTGTGTACTTTGCTTTTTTTATATTGAAGAGATATTTGTTTAGCATCGAACCCCTCTGTAGGGGGGTTTAAACTCAAAACCCCTTTTGGCAACGCTCATAGCATTTTGAGTGCGTATTTTGCTTTTTTTCTTACACTGAAGAAGTATTTTGTAGCTTCAAACCCAGCTGGCGGGGGGTTTAAACTCTAAACCCCTTTGACTACACTCATAACATTTTGAGTGTATAATTTGCTTTGTTTTTATTATTAAAGAGGTATTTTTAACCTTCAGACTCCGCTGAAGGGGGGTTTAAACTCAAAACTTAGTCAAAACCCATTTAGCTACGCTCATAACATTTTGAAGACGTATTTTTTTAGCTTCAAATCCTACTGAAGAGAGGGGGGGGGTAAACTCAAAACCCCTTTGGCTACGCTCATAGAATTTTGAGAGTGTAATTTGCTTTTTTATATTGAAGAGGGGGTTTATCGTAAATTTTGGAGGGGGTTTTAAAATCAAAATCCTCCTTAACTGTGCTCTTGGAATTTGGGGATTGTCGTTTGCATTTTTTGAACCCCAACCCCCCCCCCCTCCGGCTACGCCCATGATATACATATTTAGTCTAACTAGCCCATCAAATGAAATGCTAAAAGAACTCACTCGATGCACCAATGTCTATGAACCCTCAAGAAGCTGCTCGTATAGAAGACATTTTTAGTCTAACTAGGGCGTGTGACGTAATGGAATATTTTTCCTTTGACGTCATATGGAGCTAATTCTTTAAATGAAATGCTAAAATAACTCGGTATAGTAATGTTTATTAAACCTCGTAATGTGACTCGCATTTTAAAAAGACGTAATAGCTAGATTTAGATCTAATCTAGATTTCTTACACTAAATCTAGATTTTTTTTTTACCAGCTAGATTTTTTACACTAGATCTAGATTTATTTATTTTTTTTACACTAGAGCTTGATTTTTAAAACTAAATTTAGATTTAAGTTCTAATTAAAATCATTGTAGAATCTAGATCTAGAATTTCTTGGTCTAGTTTAGAATGTTTGTTGTTTTACATGTTTCTGATGTTCCTTCAGAATTGTGGTCCAAACCTTCCGCAGGACGACGGGGGATGGGAGCGGGCAGAGTTTGAACCTGGGACCATCGACGAATCCAAACGACAGTCCAACGCGCAAACCGCACTACCAGACAGCCATGATTTAGACTAGATCAATATCTATAATTTTAATTTCTAGACTTAAAGTGTACATTTTTATTTCTAAAGTCTAGATTGTCAATATGTCAATATTGCAATGTAATAAAATACTAAAACTTATCTACTATTTTAAAATTTAATACTGCAATTAGTCTATTAATTGATTATCTAGTGTGTTTTATTTACAAAAATGTTATCTAAATTACATCTATATTATCCCAAATATATATTTTATATCTAGATCTAGTAGATATAGATATTGAGAGTGCTAAATTAGAAGTTTAATTTAGGTAGATCTACATCCTCATTCTAGTTCCATTTAAATGAAAATGCTCAATACTAAAAGATTATCTAAAATCGATCTTCTGACATATTGTACATATATTCTGTAGTTGTCATTCCGTAATGTGTAGGTATATTATCAATAAAAGGTTATCAGTTTGTGACCAGTTTGTCATTAGGTTAAGAGCAATGCCTGGTCGTGCGGTTAGCGCGAAGGACTGATTATCTCTACTGTCTCGGTTTCATACCCTGCTCGATGCCATATTTTACATTAAATTTTTATTTTTACAACGCCAAATAAATCTTTGAGACATTATTACTTTTAACAATCAAAAGAAAATCACGTCTTGAATATTCCTTGCGAATGTGCGGATTCGACAGGGATCTGTCTCCCACAGTTGCCACACAAACTCTCTTTGTAATCTTGTTGTTTTTGTATTTGAAAATTATGGTATATTGTTTTATGTGTATTTACTACTTTACTTTTGAGTCTTCTATCCTGAAGGCTTTCTAAATTTAGTTATTTTACTAAAGGTGTTACTCTAGTCAAATGTGAATATTCGTTTGTTATGATTCTCACTGCTCTATTTTGTGTCTGTTCCAGTTTCTTAGTGTTTTCTTGAGTTGAAGGGTTCCAAACAGAGGATGCATATTCTATTATTGGCCTAACCAAGGTTAAATAACATTTTAGTTTAATGGGGCTTTTTTATTTATAGAAATTTCTTTCTTTTTTTATTTTTTTTTCATCAATATGAGGATTCAATTTTTTTCATTTCTTACAACACCTAGGTATTTTGCGTTTTTAGTGTGTTACTGGTTTACCATGAATAGAATAAGTGGAATTAATTTGTTTTAGTTTTTTTTTTTTTTTTGTTACTCTTAACTGACATTTTTCTGGGAGGAAAGACATACTTTAATTTGATTCCCATTTCTGTAATTCATCGAAATCTCTTTGTAAAATTTCTGTATCTTGTGTTGTTTTTATTGTTCTATATATTGTGATTTAATGCAATTTGGTAAATCATTTGTTACAGCGCGACGTCATGATGCTCTGTCCTGTGCTTATTAGTAACAATAACAAATATATCATTCTATGTGTGTATGTGTAGAACTGTGAGTTCGTAGTTTCTTTGTATTTCAACAGAAACAGAATAAAGATCAGCATATTTTATATTTTGTATGTAATATTTAACAAACAAAAATATACACAAAATACACATCTCTTTGGTTGTGGATATATTTTATAGCGAAGGAAAAAAAACAACAGCTTTAGGTTCAAATATTAGAACACAAAAAAAAATAGTTGTTTGAATAGGTGAGAACCTATATACCGTCTGTAGTGATTGGAATTTGTTCTATTTCATCCCAATCCTCATTGGTTAAGTTAACTTTAGGGTACTCGACAATTGAAGGCGTATCCATTGGACCAGCATCAACGATAAAAACACGATCTGGGCATATGTTTTTAAACTTGACCTCGTTAGGAACTGACCTTATGTTTCTACCTTTCTCCCAAACGACATCGATCTTTGATCCCCAAACGCGTTCCAGTTTTCCACTCACTGTGAATGTATACTGTTCCTCTCTTGACATCACATCGATAATACGTGTCACAGGAGGATTGTTCTTAGTCATCTCCATCCATAACCAAGGCTTAGCACTACTTGTGTATTGTCGTTTAATTGCTTCGTAGAAAGGCTCAAAATGATCTCCAAACGCATGAGACACTCTCCAAAATTTTTTAGGTGTTTCATATTTGTAATGAAAATTGTAATTTGGGTTGCTGTTTTCATCATCAGTGGATAAATATCCGTCAAATGTTACGCTGAATTTCGCTACGATGATAGCCGTGTAAGGAATTGTTGTTCTAGATTTGCTCACCATAATTTTATACTTTGCATATGACTTTGGTGGGATAACTTTATTCGTAGCTACTCTAAAATTTATCGAATTGGAATGTTGTTTTTGATTGGTTGTTGATGATGAATACTCAACACGAAACGTAAAGGACATAGATACACTGCCTAGAGACTTGACTCCGAAATCAAGAGAAAGAGACATTTCAGCGCTATTCTTCCACGTACTTGATGCCGTGTGTGTGATTGTTTCCTGTATTGTTTTCGAATATTCAATGTCTTTCGTTGATTCTGTGTCTAGGTAGTTATACTCTTCCCCTGTATGTATTTCTTCAGCTTCGAGATCATCATGAATACTTTCACCGTAGATAATATCCTTCACGGCTAAAGACCAGTTTCCGTATAAAATTCGGAACAAGAAATTACAATTAATATCATAGCAATTTCTTTTATCCAAAAAACCTCTGCCAGCAGTCGTATGATCTTTGCCTACATAAAAGTCTTCCCCTACGAAGAGACCGCTATAACCAAAAGTATTCATGTAGCCCATATAAGTTGCCAGATTTGCCAATTTTCTCAAATTCTTTTCCATTATTTTTGTTTTCAATTCCTCTGCACTATGTATTTTCAACTCTTCTTCCATATGACAACAGTAGAATTTACCGATGCACAACGGGGCATTACATTTGTGTCTGTATAAACCAGCTATAAAGTAACCATCTTTTGTACATTCATATAACTTTGCTTCATTAAAATGTACGTCCTCAGCATAACAATCGCGGTAATAGGGAGGATAAATACCAATCTTGGCACATCTGCCATGTTCAATGTTATGCAATTGAGTAGTTCCGTCCGAATTGACCGTTGTATATATACCCTGAAGAAAATATCCACTTGGACATCGGGACCATGATTGGTCTTTAGAAAATGTTTTTTGCCAGTTAGCATAGACTACGACGACATCGCCAGAAAGGTATTCTTCATCGAAGGTGCAGCACTTCACTGCTGCTATAACGTCGAGACCTTCGCTTTTACTTTTCAAAGAGTTTCTTATCAGCCCTTTAATGAACGAGTTACCTATCGATCCACGGTGACATATGGATTGACCAGCGACTTTAAAGTTTCCCGACCAAGGAAAATTGTGACATTTGCCATCGACTATTTCTAACAATGTCATAATAAAACAGAACTTCAAGAACAACATCTTTGTTACCTGGGAAATAAATATAAACGCATAGAGATATTAGGTACAAAGTTTACATGTATAATAATATTTTTTGAATGACCCTAAATGTGTATTGGTGATTATCTTTGAAAAGTTCAAAGGTTAAGTGGTTGTCAAACATTTACTTTTCTAGACGAAGTCAGAAAAAATCATTTTGAGAATCGTGACCTCACATTAACATTAATAGCCCTAAAAACAGAAACAATTAAGTAAGATTTGTTAAATTTACATTCCCTCCAAAATATTGATCGGATTTGTACGCCATGCTAGAGATCAACTTTAAATTATAGATCCAATCCAATTAATTAATATACATATAGTGTTATATCAATATTTACTTAAATCAATGAAAAAGCAATGTGGATGGATTATAATACTTTTCTCAACTCCAGATAATAGACTCAAATAGATCTCAATCAGTTATGGGTGAATTTTTACAAAAATTGGATAGAATTTTAAGGGACTTTTTTTGGCGGGACTTAAAAAAAATACAAATGAAATTTGACATTAAAACTAAGGCTATCAAAATTAATCATGAGGCGCAGTGGCTGAGCGGTAAAGCGCTTGGCTTCCGAACCGGGGACCGGGGTTCGAATCCTGGTGAAGACTGGGATTTTTAATTTCGGGATCATCGGGCGCCTCTGAGTCCACCCAGCTCTAAAGGGTACCTGACATTAGTTGGGGAAAAGTAAAGGCAGTTGGTCATTGTGCTGGCCACATGACACCATCGTTAACCGTAGGCCACAGAAACAGATGACCTTTACATCATCTGCCCTATAGACCACAAGGTCTGAAAGGGGAACTTTACTTTACTTTACTATCAAAGCTTTGTATATGTTGCTTAAGCTGCGAGTGTTTTGGTAACAGTTCGTTATAATTTGATTAAAATCTGTACAATATTCTTAACACTAAACTCAGCTGTTTATGGTCAGTCTATACTAGGATATTCATACATAGTGCTTTTTTTTTTTGTGACGGCACGCACAGTTACAGCGTACCGGCACCTTTTTTTGTTTTTTGTGACGGCACGCACAGTTACTGCGTACCGGCACCTTTTTTTGTTTTTTGTGACGGCACGCACAGTTACAGCGT
Source organism: Biomphalaria glabrata (assembly GCF_947242115.1). Taxonomy (NCBI): domain Eukaryota; kingdom Metazoa; phylum Mollusca; class Gastropoda; family Planorbidae; genus Biomphalaria; species Biomphalaria glabrata. The sequence continues at coordinate 37,733,695 of NC_074718.1, read as the reverse complement.
ACCGGCACCTTTTTTTGTTTTTTGTGACGGCACGCACAGTTACAGCGTACCGGAACCTTTTTTTAAAATTTTCTAACGTTTCTTGTATTTCAACTTTTTTAATTTAATTTATTAGTAGTTAAAAGTTAGGTACTTCGTCACTGAGTACCGGCACCTATTTTGTTAAAAAAATAACAACACTGCTCATACCTATATATACTAAGCCTTTCAGACCTGTGCTTTTGACAGTCGGAGATACAAGACACTGGTAGCAAAAACAGACACAAAAACAAATTTGTCTCCGTGGCAATGAATTCACTGAATAAAATGTAACGATCTGATAAAAATTGTTCACATGTAAATTATGAGTAAGTCTAGTGTGAATGTATATTTTGGTTTTCTTTAGTTATCATGTTTTGTTTGGTATTATGCAAAATTGTAAGACATATTTCCATATGAATAATAAAGTTAATAATTATTATTATTAATATTATTTCAGGTTTATTTAAATACTAGTTATTACATTTGGTGCTTGTTGCTATATTTATGAATTATCTTCGAAAGTAATTAGTTTAAAATATTTACTCACGTACTTATCCTTTAATTACTAAAGAACTGGCTCTTCAAACGAGATTCTTGAGAGATTGTTTCTTGTCTAAACTTTGATGAGATAACTACTTCGACGGGGAGAAATAGAGTCTTTTTATTTAGATCTATGCAGATAATCACATTATTGGAAGCAAAGGCTTACTGTTGGTAAATAAGATTATAATGTCGTGAAAATAATAAGATAAGTTGAATATGTCTACGGACAAAAACAAAAAGTAGTCGGGAAAAAAAAGGCAGGGTATGAGTTCGTTGATGTCAAATGCAATAATTTAATCATTAAAAACGATCTTGCAAGTTTTTGTTTTTTAAAAATTCTGAACAATCGATACAAATGTTTACATTCTTCCTGACACAATAGAAGACTATTTAAAAAGAACAAAGAATTCCATTAGATCCATACATGAAACTTCTATTCTTATTTCATCCAGACAAAAACTGTTGTAAAAAAAAACACCTATTGAAATGTACACAGACTCTAATGGTCTGTAACTCTGGTACATAGACGTTTATTTTGTGTACGCAAATCGCTTGAGAGGTTTAGCTAATTTTCTCTATTTTGATATCGTGGGTAACCTTTGACATTGTGTGCGTTGAATCGGAAAGTGTACAGCTCAAGCTGGCACGTGTTTGATGACGTTCAAGTCAAAGAGATTTTGTATCGTACAATGTGATTGGATGGTGTTCAGGACTAATGAGAAGTCAACGAGTCATACTCTAGCATAGTGTACAGAAAAATACCGGCATTGTCCGCCTATGCTAATTTGAAATCTAAAACCAAAAGCAAAAGTTAAAAATTACATTGCAATATTCAAAACAAAAAGAAGAATATGTTTCAGTAGCCTCTTAGAAAATCGTATAGCTTTTTTTTTGCCCCCCCCCCTAAAAAAACCTTTGGTCTTACGATGTTCCCTGTAAATTGATTACAAGTAAAATTAAAATCGATTAAACTTATTTGTGGCACAAAAATACTTTTTTTGGGTTAGTGATGAAATATTATTTCAAAATTGTGTAGTCATGTAGCTTATTGAGACATATGGAGTACCATAAAACCGATGATAAAAGGTTTGTCGTAACAAAAGGCTTCCTTAGTAGTATAGAATAAAGAAAAATCCAGATCTATCCACTATTCACTTTGTGAACTGTGATACACAGTTAACAACTTGTTTCAATTTTAGCTCACAATTTCATTCCTATTTGAATCTTAAAACTTTAAATAAAATACAAACAAACTTCCAAAATAAGCAAATCTTTCATACTAGCTTTCAACAGTCTCATGTAACAAATGATGAGCAACATGTTTTGTTAACTGAGTTTCGCTGAATTCCAAAACGGAGTTGTTGGTTTTGCTAAGCTCTTTAATACAATTCTAGAATTTTTTTAATTTTTTTTTTGAGTAAGAAGGAAGATTTATCGTTTGGCAATGACTTAAAGCAGGCTAAAAAAAATATTTTTCATGGTAGGCATCTAATAAAGGCATCGAATAAGACTTACCATCGACTGCAAGAAAAGAAATTGACTTTCAAAGATTAAATCATTTTCTCTTTTATTAAAAGATATTAAATCTATTATAAAGGGTTTTACAATCTCATATAGCCTCTTTACTATTGGCAAGCTTTGTGACCTAGGACATGGATGACTATGTTATTCACCTCTATGATAAAAATGTGGTTTTAAAAAATTGAATTAAAATGACAATTTTTTAAACAGCTATTACTGATGTTCAAATTGAGTTGCAGGAAAAATAAATAGATTTACGAAATTGAGTCTTCAATAAAAAGAATATTACAATATGAGACAAAACAGAAATATGGCTTCACTTAACAAATGTCATGTAAAATTCCAAAACTGTGGTCGAAAATAGAATTATATTTAGCCTTTTTTATCAACATACATGGTTAACCTAGATTTAGTGCATAACAAACTTAATGAATAAGCAATGACACTAGAGAAGACCTTCACCTTTCTTTGACTAATTTAAAGCTTGACATTTCTAATAGGTTAGACTGCGATAGGCGCTAGGGTCCATTAGCTTCATTTCATTTTGTGTGTGTGTGTGTGAAAGAGAGAGAGAAAGAGAATTCAGCAATAATAATATTTATATAAAAATCTGAAGAAATTTACAATGAAACCCCCCCAGAGAGTAGACCCTAAAATTCAATAACTTGAAAAGCAATTGATTTGAAAGTTATAACAATAAGATTTTTTTTTGTATCACTGCAAGTTATTTGATATAATTTTTTTTATTTCGTGGTCGAGAGGCTAAGTACGCTTGAACTTTGCTTGGCTACCTATGATAGGGACTCGAGGTTGCACCCAACTCGAGCAGAGTTCTGTTTACTGAGCGCCTAAAGCGTAACCCAAAGGCAGCACGGAAAAACCTTCTCCCAGACACCCCCTCCCCCCAATGGTCCTCAAATGAGATTGGGCCATAGCGCTCTCTATATATATATGGCTCCTTCTGTCTCGTAAGACAATGGATGCGCCCAGATTTAGTCACTGGCTTTGGTTACGATCAAGCCAATTCTGGTTCGGCAGAGTTTGCCACAATTCGAGCATCTATATTCATCTGTCCTAGGGCTCACTGACATGGCAGCTTTCTTTTTCTTTCTCTTGACCGATGCAGCTTCATTTCTTTTGCATTCAGCAAAGTTCGTACCAGCATGTACACTCTGTCTCCATGCTGTCCGGTCTTGGGCTATCTCCTCATCATATGAAAAAAAAATTATTATATGCTATTTTAAATTTTACTCCACTTATAATTATAAGCATACACAATAGATGTTATCTCTTAAAATTTTTTTTGTGCAAATGTAATAGTAAGTATAACAGAACTTACTTAACTTAGCAACCAATAACAAACAAAAAAATTGACAAAAAATCAAAAGCCGTTTGCATAAATGTGTTCCAAATATGCTTAATAGTTACTTCCCTTAATAATAGGCTACCGTGTTGGTTACTATTATTTATTAGTTAATAGTTGTAAAAATAGTGTATTTTATGAAAAACTGCTTACATAGATGATTTTAAAAATTACATTTTTCGCATTCAAAAAAGAAAAAAAGGAGCCGTTGCATTAGAACTTTGAAAAGTCTAAAATGTCGGATTTTCGTTATCTTTTCTATGTTACGAGATCTAAACGGAACAGACGTACGGATGGACAGACAGACAGACGGACGGATGGACAGACAGATAGAATATACAAGGCTAATAGCTTCTATTGCTATTACGGGGGCCGCTAAAAATGGCATTTTATTCATCTATGTCTTCTCACTCTTTATTAGTACTTTTCTATAAAAAAAAGGGGGGGGGGGGCTGGAGGATGTTTTTAAAGAAAGATACGAGAAGAGTGTGGTAGGCCAAACAACAGTTGAATACCATTGGTATAAAGGATACGTGACCCTGTTGTCGTCAAATACAAGAATCAATCATTAAAAACCAATACAACTTTACAAAATAACATCAAGCTGTACTACTAGCATTTTTATCAGAAAAAGACATTAACTAACAAGGTTACAAAGACAGTTTGTGTGGAAACACAAACTTAAAATCGGCCCCCGAAGTGGTCCACCCAGGCAGACTTCAATATTTTCAGAAAGAACATCCAAATGAAATTATATCAAAGACAAATGAGAGATAAGAATGGAGAAAGAAGGTTGACAGATGTTGTGTAGTGCCCCAATGGTGCTGCAGATCAAAGGATAGGTGCAAGTGAATGCAAAGTTAGATGTGAGCCTTGCCTAATTGGTTCCCCTTTCAGACCTTGTGGTCTATAGGGCAGATGATGTAAAGTTCATCTGTTTTTGTGGCCTACGGTTAACGAGGGTATTATGTAGCCAGCACAACGACCAACCGCCTTTGCCTTTCCCCAACTAATGTCAGGTACCCATTAGAGCTGGGTGGACTCAGAGGCGCCCAAGGATTCCGAAGTTGAAAATCCAAGTCTTCACCAGGATTCGAACCCGGGACCCTCGGTTCGGAAGCTAAGCGCTTTACCGAGCCTCTCCGGTCTTAAAATATTGTAATTGTTATGAAAAGGATTAATCTTTTATTCGGATTCTCTATCTGGTAGCCTAGCATATTGCTCAAGAAAATGAAGTTTATAAGATTACTATTCGTTTTAAATTAGGTCTAACTTATAATGCATACTAATTAGCTTTTTCTCTTTAAAAAAACTGCTTACATAACCGATTTTAAAAATTAGATTTTTCGCTTTCAGGAAAAAAAAAGTAGCCGTTGCATCAGAACTTTGAATGGTCTAAAATATTGCGATGTCGCATTTGCAATATCTTTTCTAGTTTACGAGATCTAAACGGGACGGACGGACAGACGGACAGACGGACAGACATTTTGCACAAAACTAATAGCGTCTTTTCCCCTTTCGGGGCCGCTAAAAAGTGGATGACCTCTGGAGTTTCATTAAAAGCCATCTTGAAACATTATAGAAACTAATACCAACTACATAAATATAAAACATAATAAATTAATGCTGGATTAATAGTAGATTAAAGAAAATTTGCCACACAAACTTTATATATATATATATATATATATATATATATATATATATATATATATATATATATTGCGGAGGGTGGTAAAAAAAACACCTCTCCCCACCGAAAAAAATCATGGCTACGCCCATGATATGACATCCCATTTGTGGGCCGGTTTTTTATGGTAATGCCCGGGCCGATTTTGATACCCAGTCAGCCCCTGCTGACCGGTCAACTCTCCGGCAATGATACTCCACCGGAGCCAAATATGACCGAATACTGAAAAAAAAAAGTCAAATATTCGACAGAAGCAGGAGCGACTATTCGATACACCCCTAATGGTTAATGGAGACCAATAGCTTGTTGCCACGTCACGCATGGCGATTGCTCTTGCTTAAATCCCATACAGGCTCGAGACACCATAGCAACATATGTTTCGAATGTTTCACACATTAAAACATAAAGAACTAGATGAACAAATTAATATCTTTTTATTCAGTGTTTCTATAACATATTCGTTGTTCTATCAGCTCTCTTAACCTGTTTGTGATTATAAAATTATAGAACACAATAACTTAGAATTACCCAGCAATTTGTTAAGCTACTACGTTTTAGCTTCAACTACCACAAGAGAGAGAATTTATTTGTGGCTTTGTGCCGAGTTGATAGGATTTGTAAGCCAAAGTTAGTTAGTTGGAGCTTAATAGTTGGTTGGAACGAATGATTGGGTGGAGCCCATTAGTTAGAGAATAATATCTGGTTAGGTTTTCGGATGAGTTAGGCTTCATTGTTAGGTTGGGCTTAATGATTGTGTGGATCTTATTATTAAGAGCGTATTGGTTGGTTGGGCTTAATCATTGCTCGAATTGTGCGCATACAATAAGCTCTTCATCACAAGCAAAATAACTGCACTGTGCCTCATGAAGGCATTCTTGGTCTGGGCACTGGCACCAGCTAGACAAGAAAAAGAGACATTAGAACAATGCTGACAACACGTAGGTATCAAAAAGCGGATTGTGATACTGATCACACATTAGTGCCCTGCCGAAAAAGACTGCTGCCAACTACAATCCACACATAACAAAGGTGTCGCATCTGGCAGAGAAAATCAGTGGTACCGTTGCAACGGTGAGCGATTGGATGGTTGAAAATAAACTCGAGATGAACGAAGATAAGACAGAAATAATTAATATTGGCACTCGGAACAATGTCTCAAAAATTGAAAGCACAGATTCTCTTTTTATCAACAACTACCATGTTCCTTTTGTCAATGTAATGCGGAATTGTCTTCGACTCAACACTATCTTTCGACCCACACATAAGTCAGCTCTGCAAGGGTCTTTATCTCCAGCTGCGTAGATTAGGCCAGATCCGACCATATTTAACAACGCAGTCAACAAAAACGCTAGCTGTGGCATTCATACTCTCCCGCCTTGACTACTGCAACGCCGTGCTAGCAGGTATACCTGATGACAAAATAGCCAAGCTGCAACGTATACATAACAACGCCGCTCGAATAGTCCTTAAAAATAACTAGACAAGATTCTGCTACTACGCTCTTGCGAACTCTCCATTGGCTTCCCGTGAAAGCGAGAATCCACTACAAGGTGGCCATACTTTGTCATCAGTGTATCTATAATAAAGAAATGCCCTTGTACCTTAGAGAACTGATTACTCCATATGTCATATGGACATTTTTTTGTGATGCAGTGGACCAAAAATAAACACTGGTTTTTAGCAAGAACATAAACGAGGACTGATTTGAAGCCAGTTTGAAGTCTGATAGAAATTGACACTGCCACTAGAAACAAGAGAAAAGCCAAGCTAAACTACAAGATGGAGTCTACCCCAAGCAACCAACAAGCGCTTAAATCTACGCGGTAAAAGGCCAAAATAATTTCAAATACAATGCGCTGACAAATACTTGCAGGACCCAAAGATTCAATCTTTGCAGTCTATGGTAATATCAGAGGGCTATACGAAAGCATGAGAAATGTCTTTGGACCTTCTCCAGCAAGTCTGCACCGCTCTAATCAATAGATGGCATAATCATCATTGTTTGTGCGCTGCTACTGGAGCGATGGGTAGAACACTATGCAGAACTTTACCAAATTAAAAATGCCATCTTGCAAACCACTTTGTCTAACTTCCCAGCACTTTCAGTTTTGAACCAATTGCCTTCGGTAATAAACTGAGCGCAGCCTTTGGGATGCTTGCAACCGGAGGAGATAGTATTCTCGCAGAAGACATTTGTGCTGAAATCATTCCATGATCCAGCTACTTCACATACTGCTAAGCTTACATTGAGAACAAGAAATGGTCCCACAAGAAAAATAAACATAGTTACAATAAAAAAAAAAATAAAGGTGACCACTCTGATTGTATTAGTTATAGAGTGAAGGCTTATGGAATAGTGATACATGTTACCCTGAGTCATCCAAAACAGATAAGTTTTACTTTGTGCAGCAGCTACAGAAGAAAAGCAGAGAACAAAAAGATTCACTTTTTATAGCATTTATTGATTTAACCAAGGCTTTGACATAGTCAGCAGAAGCGATCTCTTTGCCTTACTAGAGAAAATTTGTGATAAATAGATAGATAGATAGATAGATAGATAGATAGACAGACAGATAGATAGATAGATAGATAGATAGATAGATAGATAGATAGATAGATAGATAGATAGATAGATAGATAGATAGATAGATAGATAGATAGATAGATAGGCAGACAGATAGATGGATAGACTGATTGATTGATTTAGAACGTTTCAATCTTCCAAAATGTTTTTCAAATTATTCTCTGGATCACATCTGCGAATCTAGTTACATCAAAATGTCATTTCGCAACAGTAGATTGTTTTTCACAAACACACACACACACACACAAAGAAGTCTCTTTTTTTAACTTTTGTTACCAATAATGAGATTTTCTAGGTCTTTATGACATTCTCCTTATGTGACGTACACAGTACATGTTTGAACCAAGTACAGACAATTGGTATCAATGTTCACAGTGTTTGAGGCCTTAAGCAGTAGCAAATATTTCCAATACATTTTTTTTAAAAAGATAACTGATAACTGTGGCTTGGCGCGCAAAGCGCTTGGCTTCCGAACCGGGGTCCCGGGTTCGAATCCTGGTGAAGACTGGGATTAATCATTTCGGGATATTTAGTAAGCTGGGGAAAGTAAAATCGGTTGATTGTTGAGCTGGCCACATGACACCCTCGTTCACTGCATGTTGTAAAGCTATCGATACATTATCAAACTTTAAATAATGTTTTGAGGACAGGCAGACCTTGAATTGGAAAATGTCCATTATTTAATATATAATTTGTGGTCCGGTTGAAATAGAAATGCCCGGGCAGATTTTGACCTCCAGTCATCCCTTGGTCGGAGGCTTGTCTGTTTTTGTGTTTCTACACAGTAGTCATTCGCACTGGCGGATCCAGAACTTTGGAGTGGGGGGGGCGATCGCCCCTACCCCCCCCCTGGATCCGCCAGTGCGTCATTGGTAGGCTTATTTAATTATCTTTTAACTTTTTCTTCACTGTAGTCACCGGCGGGGGGTGGGGGGGGAGGGGGGCATCAAATTGTCTTTTACTTTATGCATTCGCGCGGAGCTAAGCAGGATCAAGCTACTTCAGGCTAACATTCACCACCCTCTTCTTTGTTTGTTGAACCGTTGGGGCATCACTCATTATCTGTCGACCATCTTTCTCCGATCCTGTCCATATTTAAATTTTGTATTAATTATTAAAGTGACTATGAGTAGCCTATAGGTTGTTACAAAGCTTATATTTATATTAACTCACTAAGTCTACGTATCTTTCTGTCTATCTATCTGTCTGGTAAAAAGTTTGAAGTTTGTACACCATATTTCTAACACACGAAAGTTCGGATTAAATTGAAATGGTGCACAATTATTTATTGTGCTCGATAAAACAAGAATGAATAAAAACAAGCAAAATAAAAAAAAATCCTTAAAAAAATGTATATATATTTAGTGTAAACATTTCTTTTGGTCAGTCATTTATTTTAATTTGTAATAAGCTTCAGACCGCAATCTATAAAGGAGAACTCATTCAACCTATACCACCACTACAGTCAAGTATTTTTTTTTTTTCATTGGAAAGGGGACTAATTCACCTTATACCAACACATCAGTCAAATACTATTTATTTCTCTTGTTTGAGATACCAAACAAGTATTTTATTACCAATAGTTTAATTAACAAAATTCTTTTTTTATTTTATTTTATTTCAATTGATTCTTGTGTTAGTATTCTATTGGTAGTTCTTTTGTTTATTTGGTATCGAGCAAGGGAAAGAACTCGTACGTGCCAGATGGGGTGGTATAAATTGAATTAGTCCCCTTGAGAAGGTTTGAGCCCTAAGTTAGATTTCAAGTTTCAACATTGTTTTAAAGCGATCGCGTTGACATTCACAGATACTCCCTTCTCTCCCCCCCCCCTTTTTTTTTCTCCCAAACAAGAGATAGAATGATTGCGCTTTGAGAAAGTTAAAATCATGGAATGGTGCTTATCCAAAATAATTGGTAAACATATAAGTCTAGATCAATTTTTAAATTTAATGACATGACTGCTCCAAATTAATTGATAGAACTACACATTGATGTTAGTTTCTCGAAATACATTTTAATGTTTTATTTGTTTCTTTATAATATGCTCTGCCAGCTGTCAACGGCAATAAGGCTTATGTAACAGTCATAAGTCCAAGAGCAACGAAGCGAAGAGTAACTGCTTTTCAAGTGAGAGTCTCACTTGTGTCAATTTTGATAAACGAAATGTTCTACCATTTAGCTAACACGCTCAATAAATTAACCATAAAAAAAAATGTTTGCGTTTGAGTGCTAGCATCAAAACCAAACAAACTGTATGTGTATGTGGTTTTTAAAAATGTTTTGTTCAGTAATAAACCAATTTACACCATATTTTCACCATATTTGATGTTACTGACTTGTTAAGTGACCCTCACGTACACAGCTAGAAGCGGAAGTTATTATCACCAGTAATTCATTGAGATTGAGAGAGACAGACAGAGACAGAGAGAGAGAGAGAGAGACAGAGAGAGAGAGAGGGAGAGAAGGATCTAAGGCAGTGCAGACTGTGCAATTGCGTTAGCCTTCACCCTTATACGAAATCCACAGAATTAACAGAAATTCATAAAGTAATGAGAGGTGAATATATATATATATATACCATGGGCGTAGTCAGGATTTTTTTCGAGGGCCCCCCCCCTGGCTACGCCTATGATATATATATATATATATAATATTACCTGTTTCAGATAGAAGATGAAACCAGTCTGGGCGTGTCCAATAAAATATGGCTGATAAATTAATTTAGAAAAATATCGGCGCTATTTTGTCGTTGTCGTTGGCGGTATTTTGAATGTGCTATTTTGTCGAAGGCGGTATTTTGAATGTGCTATTTTGTCGTTGGCGGTATTTTGAATGCGCTATTTCGTCGTTGGCGGTATTTTGAATGTGCTATTTTGTCGTTGGCGGTATTTTGAATGTGCTATTTTGTCGTTGGCGGTATTTTGAATGCGCTATTTCGTCGTTGGCGGTATTTTGAATGTGCTATTTTGTCGAAGGCGGTATTTTGAATGTGCTATTTTGTCGTTGGCGGTATTTTGAATGCGCTATTTTGTCGTTGGCGGTATTAGGGTTACGAATAGCTTCACATTGCAAAGGAGAAGCCGGCAATTAGGGCCGGCCCTAGGAAATGAGATGCCCTAGGCGAAGTAAATTTGGTGGTGCCAAAAGAAATAGAATAGGAAAAAGTCAAAAGCGAAAACTATTTTTTTTATTTAAAAACAGACCAATAGTACTTAATAGTATCTCTATAAAGTACGAAAAGTTTTAACAAATAAGGTAAACCCGTTTCCACACTATTTTATATTTGATATGAATGTATCGGCTTAACGGTTAAACCCATTTTAACAATGTACTTTTATTTTCTTGGCGAAAGAAAAAAAAAATGGTTAGGAACATTAACCAGGTTTGATATAGATCTAAATCCAATCCACTAGATGAGTATTACCCAAAACTAAAGCTCGAAGCCGGGGGGTAATACCCGGCTAGATCAAAATACGATTCAGTTTATTGCAGACAGCAACTAGCCATCTGGACTATTCACTATCCAGCACTGGCATCGTTTTATGGTGTAGAAAATACAAACAGGTAAAACAAACATTAGTATCGCTGAAAAAGAAAGACTTGAATAAAGAAACGAATGAATCAAAATACTAAATGTAAAGCCATCTTCTTTAATACAGGTAACTTTCTAAACCTAGTTTTCTCTTTATTTGTCGCTTCATATCCTCGGCAGAAACATCTCAATATCAAGTTTGTCTGCCAGCAGTTTCGCCTTAGTAGTCGTCCCCAAGTGTTCCTTTGCAAAGTCAAGGTGGTTTTTGATTGTCAATGATTTAACATGTAAGACTTTTTTTTAATCATTTATTTTTTTTTTAATACTAAGTAATTAACCTCACTGTAATAAAATTTAGAGTGGACTCAGTGACTCAATGACTCAGTGACTCGGTGACTCAGTGACTCAGTGACTCGGTGACTCAGTGACTCGGTGACTCGGTGACTCAGTGACTCAGTGGCTCAGTGACTCGGTGACTCAGTGACTCAGTGACTCGGTGACTCGGTGACTCAGTGACTCAGTGACTCAGTGACTCAATGACTCGGTGACTCAGTGACTCGGTGGTTCAGTGACTCAGTGACTCGGTGACTTGGTGACTCAATGACTCGGTGACTCAGTGACTCGGTGGCTCAGTGACTCAGTGTCTCGGTGACTCGGTGACTCAGTGACTCGGTGGCTCAGTGACTCAGTGTCTCGGTGACTCAGTGACTCGGTGGCTCAGTGACTCAGTGTCTCGGTGACTCGGTGATTTGGTGACTCAGTGACTCTGTGACTCGGTGACTCAGTGACTCGGTGACTCAGTGACTCAGTGACTCAGTGACTTGGTGACTCAGTGACTCAGTGACTCGGTGAACATACGAGAACTTAAGCAACGTCTAGAAAAACTAAAGCAAATTACAGTAAACAAATTAATGCAAGGATGTTGAGATTACCCCTCCCCCTATAAAAAATAATGTAAAATTTAGTTACCACAACAGCATAGAATTTAAGAATTTAAGAATTTCGGTATTATATCCACCACCACCCCCTTTTATTCCCCCTCAAAAAAAAATTCTCACCTTTGCCCTGTCTTCCAATAACATTTGCTGGAATTCATTTATAAATTCTATCTTGAAGAATTCAATCCACAGTCGTAACATACTAAAGACTCTGAGGTTCAAACCTGCTCAAAAAAATGTCGCCTGTTCCTACATTGTGTTCCCTTCCTTTTTGTTTTCAATGGATTTGCCAAAAGTGAAATTGGTGCTACGTAGTGCATAAAGGTCAAGGTTATATGTATACGTGCGTTTTGAGCAGTAGCACAATTTTATGAGATATGAGCTGCGTAAAAAGGAAAAAAAAAGTCCGAGTGAGATGGTATTAATAGACACATACCAGAAATTGCTGAAGTATTAGGAAGTAAACAGGATAATGACAGAAATAAAATATCTCTCTTTGGTCTCGTGACCTTGACCGTGCTGGGTACAGGAAATGAATATAGCGTGCGACAAAATAGGCAAGGTCATAGTTCAGCTGTACAATGCCCTGTTCCTTTCACGAATCAGTGATATATTTGGAAAGTTTTTTTTTTATAACTAAATTATCATCTTACCCACACGTACAGGGTCGGATTAAGTATGGGGAGGCCTCAGGTCAGAATTTTTATGGAGACCCCTTATGTTTTTGAAAGCGTTAATTTAAAAAATTCACTTATTAATTCAAAAGAATACTAATATCTAAAAGCATCTCATATTTGACAAGAAAGAGAAGAGTACTTGTAAATTAAAGTGGACTTCTCTTCGATTAAAATAAAATTTAAAAAAATAATTTAATATCTCTCATTGGTCTCGTGAGACAAAATATGCAAGGTCAAAGTTTAGCTGATTAGCATTTGATATGTAAGACTTGATTCAATGATAAGTATTTGCTTGCTCCTTTTAAGTGAGAAAGATTCTTTTAAGTCATTTATTTTTTTTTTAGATACTAACTATTTATCCGCATAGTAATAAAATGTAGGAGGCGCGATGGCTGAGAGGCTTCTGAACCGGGGGGGGGGGTCCAAATTTCGAATCCTGGTGAAGATTGGGATTTTTTAATTTCGGGATCTTTGGGGAAAAGTAAAGGCAGTTTGTCGTTGTGCTGGCCACATCACACCCTAGTTGACCGTTGACTGCAGAATCAGATGACTTTTTTATCATCTGCCCTATAGACCACAAGGTCTGAAAGAGGATCTTTACATATTTTTTTTTTATAAATTGTAGAGTGGACTGATCTATTTATTTTGAAACGCTCAATCTATTAATCGAATCCTTTAAAAAAAAAAAAAAAAAAAAAAAAAAAAAAATCTTTCTGAAATATTTAAAAAGTTCAGGCAAATGACGTTTACAAGATTACTATTTGTTTTAAATTAGGCCTAACTCAAAATGCATACTAATTAGCGTTTTCTCTTTAAAAAACTGCTTGCGTAACTAATTTAAAAATTAGATTTTTTTGCTTTCAGAAAAAAAAGTAGCCGTTGCATCAGAACTTTGAATGGTCTAAATATTGTGGTGTCGGATTTTCAATATCTTATCTAGTTTACGAGATCTAAACGGGACGGACGGACAGACGGACAGACATTTCACACAAAACTAATAGCGTCTTTTCCCCTTTCGGGGGCCGCTGAAAATATATTCTTCTAACTAAATTAGATAAATTCGCACCACGATAAATAAAGTCTCGAACTTCTTTAAGCTACAATTGTGTACAGATGACAAGAGTTTCCCCTCGCAAAAAAAAAATTAATATCTCAATAGTCATTTGTCATACAAACTATACATTGATCTAGCTAGATCTAGACCTAGTTTTAGATCTAAATCTAGATCTAAATCATCAGAACTTTGAATTATCTAAAATATCATGATGTCCAATTTTCATTTCTTTTCTAGTTTCTGAGATCTAAACGGGGCGGACGGACAGACAAGCCACACAAAACTTATAGCGTCTTTTCCTCTTTCAGGAGCCGCTAAAAATAATACCAAAACAAAATTGACACAAACTGGGCTTAAACCAGGTATCTAACCCATGATCTTGACAACGTCAGATGTGTGAAACTGTGTATTTACCAATTCAGCCATCGGAACTTCGTAATATTGCAATTATTTATAGATATTATCATTATCAAGATAAAATAACCAATGAGGAAGTGCTACGAAAAGCAGGGTGCCAGGACATCCTCTCTGTTATCTGGAGCTGGATTGGCCACGTTCGTAGAATGCCAGAATTTCGAATTAAATCATTCTGTATGGCGATCTAACAGAAGGCAGGAGAGCCGCTGGTCGCCCACTTTTAAGTTATACGGATGTATGCAAACGCGACGTGAGGCTCTTCAAAATCGACACTAGTAGCTGGGGAAAGTGGCACTGGATAGATCCTCAATTTGTTTCACATTTTTACCAACTATACTTACAGTTGGCAACTCTGTCATCGTATATTGGCTAATAGCGTGTTCGTAAGCTGATAACTTAATTGGATTTAGTTAGAGAAAACCTTTCCAACATATAACTGAATCGTAAAACTAACAGGGCACTGTACAGATAATAAGACAATAGACAAAGCAAGTGAGGCCAGCGTGAGACTAGAGAAATAAGTGTAAGATTAAAAGGTCTGTACCTAAAATTTAAATCTTTTTTATTGCCATGTCCTTATCGCTCACAAAAACAATCGTTCGGGGAACAGTATAAGAGACAAAATAGAATTGTGAGATAGTGACAGAAATGTCCATAAAAAGATTTTAACAAAGGGGGGGGGGTCGCACCAGATCCTCTAAACATCAATTGTGTATTGCTATGCTTATTATTTTGTTAATTCGCAGTCATCGATTGGTATTTTTTAAATCTGTTTACTTTGTGTTCACTTTGATGAAGTATAACTTCCAAACATTTGTAATGATATGCTTTCCATGAGTGACTAATTTGTATTAGATCTCTAGGGCAGATGATATTTAGGTCATCTATTTCTTTGGCTAAAGGTTAACGAGCAGGATGTCATGTGACCAGCACAACGACCAACTGCTAACCGCAACATAAGTTGACTTCCAGTCGAAATTTCCAGTCAGAGATTCAAAAGATATTTAAACCCAGGAGCCTAGGTTTAGAAATCAAACGTTTAGTCGCTTATCAATAGAAGCATCCAATTTTAAAAAATTATTTTATATTATAATACGGTAGGGTATTATGGTATAATATATAATGCAATACTATTACCTAATAGAATAGTTTTTGTCTGATAAATCTGTAAACTGTTTATATTTCTCTGAGGGCTTATAAAATATTTATAAGTATTAACAAGATTAGATCTATAATTTGTTTCTATAACATAATATATTTCTATGAAATAAGATACAATAATATAATTGAGATCACCAAGCTCTAAGTTTAATACCAAATAGTCTGTAGGTTCTTATAGAAGTAGTTGATTCCTACGTTGCCATATGTAGTACTACAAATATAGAAAAGCACAAGCGCTACTTCTAAAAAAAGAAAACTCTTAGTTCCCCCCCCCCCCCAAAAAAAAAAAAAGGTTCTATTATTTTGTTTTGGACAATACCTCTATTCAAGTCAGAGCTTCATGGAACCTGACTCCAGGAAATTGAATCCTGGAAACTGGACAGCTGATCTCACAAAATCCTTTAACAATTTTCTTAGTTATTGAACAGTTGATGTATATTGCTGAGAAAAGAATTGCTAGCTCGTTGGTCACATGGAAAAAAAATTCTAGTTTGACCGTTATAGTTCTTTTAAAGTAAATAACAAATCTAAATTTGGCTTGACTAGACCTAGAAAAAATAAATCATGTCAGCCATAGTGTACCAAAATTATACGATAACATGGTAAATTCAAAGTTTCTTTTATTTTATTGAAAGAATATCTAAGCTTTACTAATATTTTTTAACTTAAATCTAATAATTATTACATGTAGATACTAGATCTACAAGTTGATTTAGACTAGATCTTAAGAACTCTAAATCACAAGTGTATGTCTATAATTAGATCTAGGTGTCCACATAATGAGACATCTGTGGCACTTTCTCAAGAATCTATTTTCCCTTTGCAACTTCTTGTGTGACTAAAAAGGCTAATCCTTGATACACAGCTGCGGTCACAGGTTGGGCATATGCAATCACCAGGGGCTGTTGCACTTTCACCGTTCTTTCTACTACTGTGGTGTATGGCATCTGCTGTTCTGGACCCTTCCTTTATGCTTACTTATGCTTAGTTTTCTTTACAATTCCTATTAATTGACACTTTCTTTTTGAATCGATTTGCTCAAAATATAAAGTTGTTGTTTTTTTAATCTGAAATTTCCCATAATTTTAATTTTGTATGAGTGGGTAGTGAAGTTGATAGAGAGTCGCGCTAATAACGAACCAAAAAGTATGCGTTTCTTTTCTTGTGCGGCTATAAAATGTGCAAGATGAGTAAGCAGCAGGTCTGATTTCAATTAGCCAAAATGGCTTTATCAGCAGCATTCGTCTCCACAATTAGAAAACAAGATTATTGTTAAAGATGTATTCAGCGCCTTTTTTTTTAATTTTAAAATTTTTATTTTTTTTTGTCTTTTTTTAATTCATCAGAGAGACTGAGATAGAGTATTGTAGATTTTTTAATAACAGGTTTATGGTCTTCTTGGCTTGCAAAGACCTTCCTTCAGAGAACAGAACCAGAAAAAAGAGGATGCATACATAGAAAGCGATGGGAAGACAACATAAAAGATTAGACGTGCCTTTTGTGGAAAAAGATTCTATCCAAGGCAAAGACAGAGAGAAATAGAGACGGCCCAAAGATTCAACAGACTTAAGTATTTGTGAAAGTTGAAAGGTTACTATAAAGTTTCAATGCTTGTACCTAGCCAGTTGAAGAGTCTGTAGGCACAGCGATGAAATTTGTAACCATTTTGACAAACAAATTAATTCCGATGAAAATAAATTTTCAGAATGATCTCTTAAATAGTAAAAAATTCTTCGCTGACTGGAATAATAAAAAAAAAACTAAAGTTCCCCTTTCAGACCTTGTGGTCTATAGGGCAGATGATGTAAAGTTCATCTGTTTCTGTGGCCTACGGTTAACGAAGGTGTCATGTGGCCAGCACAATGACCAACCTCCTTTACTCTTCCCCAACAAAGAGCAGGTACCCATTGGAGTTGGATGGACTCAGAGGCGCCCAAATAAAAATTCCCAGTCTTCGATCCCGGGCCCTCGGGATTTGGCGCCGTGATGCACAGCATTTCTACTTATCTAAGCCTTTCATATATAATTTTTTTTTTGTGATTTGAAATAGCTCTTCTTAGTTCTTGTAATCTTTTTAAGACATAGTTAAATAAAAACGTACTATGACAACTGTTGCCCAAAAAGCCCGCTGTCAAAATAATGCACCGAAATGACCTGCTTTAGTAATATAAACAATCCGTTGGTTTAAGATCGCTTTGAAACTATAATTGTGACATTTTTCTAGCATATCTAGATATTAAAATCAACCTTCCCGTGGGTCGTAACATTTGCCAACGATTGGTTAATGTTCAGATCACATGACTACATTTTAGAAACCATGACCCAGTTCCAGAAAACAAATTAGAGCTATTCACGAAATGTGTGTCACTAGCTTATTCAAGCCATTTAGTACGCGGAGAGACAATCAAAGTTTCCATTTCATATAACTTTCAAAAGCATCGTAAATAATTGGAGCAATTAATGAGACAGTATATATACAGGGTAAATGCTTTTTCTAAATCCTGTAGGAACGACAACTTGCTCTGAAAGGTTTTCACAATAACTTGCTGACTTTCTGTTTCGGTAAGAGAATACTATATCTCTATTCGTTGTACGATTATCATATATTTGCGGGGGAGAAAAAAATTCCTAAATTTAAGTTTAAAATCGAATGTAGCTTTAAATGTATAAAAAGTATATAATAATGATACATTTAAATTTATTTTTCTCTTAACCAATATTTCATTATTAATATAAATATTTATAATTTATGGTAGAGCAAAGTTCTACTAGGCTACACGTGAATACATTAATGTCACATGTAGGACTATCTACAATGAAGCCCTCAGAGTATTTTTTTTTCTTTTTGTAATCTTAGCTAAAGAGTATCATTTTTGTTTTTTTTACAAAGCTTATATCAACTCACTATGTCTATTTTTCTGGTAAAAATGTTTGTACGCGTTATTTCTCCCACACCCAATCGTGGATCAAGCTGAAATTGTGCACAACTATTTCTTAAACCTGACCACACAAGAATCAGTAAAACGATTTGTAATTTATTATTTTGTTTGGTATATTGAACAAGGCTTAGGGTTAGTGAACACAAAACTGAAATCGAAACAAAAGATAACTATAAAATTTTCATGTTTAGAAGCTCTTCTCTAGCAAAGTAGTTAGAAGGCCCTAGTCTACAAGTTTGAATTTAAGTTCTTCCCCCTTTAAAAACAATCGATCACCCAGATACGCCTTTTTACCCATTTCCAGCTCGTCCAGACAAGTGATATAATCACAGCGTATTGAGAAAGCTAAAAGTATAAACTTGCGCTTAGCTAGAACAATTGGTAAAAAAATATTTTTTTATCAGATTCATTATATTTAGTGTACATCTATTACAAATTTAATTACATGATTGCTCCAAATTAATTGATTCACTTAATATACGATTTGCTTTTAAATATATTTTTTTAAATTTTGATTGTAATAGATTTATACATTTACTTCTTTTTTTCCGAGCGGGGGAAAAATGAAGGAGGAATAAAAATGTTCTTTTTTTTTCTCAATCATTTATTATTCATTAATTGTAATCTAATCGCTCTTGTACAGAGTTATTAACTGTGTAAAGGAGAAATAGTCTTTTCAAAAAAAAAAAATATGACTTGTTTCGGTGGCACTGTACGTCTCCAGAGACAAGCGTTGTTTCCCTTGCAATTTCTTATGTGCCTTAAGAGGTCATTGTTTAACATACCTACGAGCATGTGTAATCAGACGCTCGGCCCTTTCGACCTTCGTTCTACATCTGCTATCCATAACTCTTTCCTAGATCTATATATTTGCGCTCAACGTGTTTAAAAAAATAACAGAATATGTCAAGCTTATTTAAAGTTAATTAATGTTATTATTTGTTCATATTTCTTTCTTTTTTGTTTTCTGTCCTGGCCAGAGTTATGATGTTCGTCAAGGTCTGGGTCGCTATGACACTGTTAGGAGTAGCAGACGCCGTGTGCACCTACACGTCTTGGATGCTCAGCTTTGATTCCCCGGGTCAGTCGAAATGCAACGAGCTAAACCACTATATTTACGGGCTAGAAAGAAGCGATGTCCATAAGGACGACCAGCTTTTTTTTCTAGAAGGTGTGCATTGTTGCAGCGCACCGCCTCAGTGGTCAAAAATCGAGGTTCAGGTCGTCTACGCTGACTGGACAAAGACATTGGATAGACCGAACCAATGGGCCCATTGCCCCGCAGGATTTTTTCTTCAAGGTTTGCAGCGTTCCAAGTCGGGAAAGAACAAAGGCTACGTATATAACATTGAAAATGGACGCTGCGCAAAGCCAGCCAATCACCCATTCTACTACGGCGACTGTTATAGCCATTACATTGATTTTAGTAGGTCAGGTTTGTATTCTTGCAATGAGGGTTACTATATCACTGGCCTGTACAAAGCTGACTGCGACTACTTGCATTGTATAGATAGACTGTATTGTTGTAAGATGGCGGACACCCCACAGGTAGTGGACGATCCAGAAACGTTAAAGACAAGAATTATGGACACTACTTTGTGGAACTTGGCTAACCTTGCGGCCGGCCTGGGGTACGGTTGGTGCTCTGGTACTAAAGGAATGAACGTAGGTGAAGATTTTTACAGAAGCGGAGACTCGTGGGTGGCTGACTCGAGACTGTTTTGGCCAAACAAAAAATGTGATGGTTACAAGTGTAAAGAAAGACTCGCCATTGATTACTCGGGATGGACATTTGTCGTAAAAGAAATTAGGTATGGAGAAAGTGTCATTGACGAATTAATACCAGTGAGTATAGACGGTGGCATGAGAGTCAACGAAGGAGATTCTACGGTGAATGCAACATTTGAACGTTCGCAGGAAGTTACGGAAACAATCGTGCATTCATCAACCAACAGCTGGAAGACTAGTCTTGAACTGTCGTTTTCTGTAGAGGTCGGCCTAAAACATCTAGCGAAAGCCTCAAGAACCTTGAAAATAGGTTTCGATTATTCGAAATCTAAAACGGAAACAAAGTCCAATACGAAGACAGATGTGCTTAAAGCAACTACAACCATAAGCATTCCACCTCGATCAGCTGCGAAGTGTACAGTTATAGTTAGTAAAGCCCGAACGACTATTCCCTACACGGCTGTCGTCATTGCAAGGTTCAATGTAGGATTTAGGGGATTTTTACGGTGGGGACAGGGCTATGACAGCCCATCAACCAATTATCATTCCCAACATAAAGGCAGCGGAGCTAGGCCAAGCGTACCGTACACTTTTGGAGATCAGTCTGAAGCTTTCTACACAGCTCTTAAACGACAAAGCGAATCCCAGGCTTGGCCTTGGTTGTGGAATGAGATGCTTAGGAATTACCCGTCTGTACGTCACGTGATCAACAGACTCACAGATGAGAGCCAGTATGAAATTACTTTGAATGGAAAGCTAGAGCATGTCTCAGGGACGAAAATCGATATAAAGTGGGAGACGAGAGAACTGAATAAAAATTTTAATCGTCGATCTGAAACTGATGATGGCAAAGCCAATACAACACAACTAAACAATGGAACTTTCTTTGCTACAGTGGGTCCCAATGATAAACCTGTAGATGTCAAGTACCCTGAAGTAGAATTGGTCAATGCAGAGCCATTTGAATTAGATATTCTTCCAGCGAATCAAGAATCCTCTTAAGTAATGATGTGGACAGCGGTGTATAATAATTGTGTATTTCTAAATGCTATGCTTTGAATACGAATTTGATTGTCTTCCAAAGTTTTAAAAATTTTCTACACTAAGAAGATATAGATTTTTAATCATTTTTATAAAATATAACTTTTTTTATCCTTTTTAAAAACATATAACTTGGTAATCATTTTAACAACGTATAACGTTGTAATCATTTTGTTATATAAATATATGTATGTGTGTCTGTGTGTATCTGTATGTGTCCGTGGGTTGTTGTTTTTTTTGGGTAAAAAAGGCGCAATGCAGGAATTATAGAAAATATCATATTCTTTAAAATAAATGCCTGGCATTTTTCAAGCAGAGTAGGAAATTATTGTCAATTTTCAACTTTGCCTACAATGACTAGAACTGTATTAGGCAACACTGAATAGGTATTCTGTTGAGATAAATTTTGAAAAAAGGAAAAAAAGGAAAAAAAACAACAACTGAATTTTTTACGACTAAAAATAGATTTGTAGCTCCACGTATTCGCCTATATGAAGTGCTATTTCAGTTTTCAATCAATATAATAATGATTTCATTTAATAAATCTATTTTGTCCAATAGTGAAACACTGTTGTGTATTTATGATTTCTAGTGGCGTATTGTGAACTGTTCTGTAGTGATGTGCCTGGCTAAGATACGTGCTTAGAATCAAGGTCTATTTGTGTTTGTGTTTACTGTATTGCTATGAACAGTTTTGTCATTCTTGTACAATAAAACCTTTAAAAGATGTATTTTTTGTGATCTGTATAAGGTTACCTAGTACACATTAGTAAAAAGAACATTACTATTTTTTTCCTCCCTAAAAGATGCAGAAACATTGTGCATATTAAGCTGGTAAATCTGTCTACAGACAATATAGACATAAGGCATGTCTTCAAGTCTGAAGATTAAAGAGGAATGCAGTATTTCACATTGCTACGTAGCCCCAGCAGCGTCCTACATATTTTTCCACACCCAGGGCAGACATATTTATTGTCAACCCTTGGTCGATTTTTATTCTTTTTTTCCCTGTCTACGTCTGTCCTCAGCAGAGGATTTTCTTCTTCTTTTTTTTTTCAAGTGTCATTGGTCTTCATTTGTCTCGTTCACAAGCAAGTGCTGTCTTATACGTCAGTTCAAGCTAGATGGCAAGCGTGGGAAGCGTTGTCGAGAGGCCAAGTGCGCTTGAACTTGGCTTGGCTTGGGAGCTCGAGGTTCGACACCCGACTCGGGCAGAGTCAGTATTTACTGAACGCCTAAAGGCAGCACGGAAAACCTACTCCTAGATACCTCCCTCCCTTACTGGTCCACAAAAGCGCTCTGAGCATGAAAGCATGAAAGTAGCGTTATATAAAATTTGTTTAAATTATTAAAGCTATAATAATAATGGCACCTAAGATGGTTTTTACAGCGGTTATGTTTTACTTACTAAAATAAAAATAACACACAAATTCCTTATTTTAAAGCAATTTTTATTTCTTTTTTCCTAAATCAACTTATTTTTATTTTGCCTTTAGACAATTTCAACTGCTTTTAGACGTGCTTTAAATTTTTAAAAAAATTATCTGAATAGAGTAACCATAAGAAAGACGAAGAGTCTTTTTTTTTTTTTTTCTACAAATAGCAACACACTGAACATCTAGAATTTTAAAAAAAATTTTTCTTCAGTGGACACTGACAAAGGGACTGCGATGAATTTTGTTTCTCTTTAGCAACACTCGACGCTGGCAGCACCAGAGAATGAATACTCCTTCATTTCTAACATAATAATAACAATTATTATAATGATTATAATAATAATAATAATTGCAGCTTATCCTTTACGGACGACGTCGTGACATACAAAATTACCAAACAATTTAATTCTCCAGGAGAGCACAGACGACTCGCACTGCACTTACCAAGTTTTAAGCCTAATTTTTAGCGGGAATGGAGCAGGGCCGGCCTTAGGCCACTGCAACCTATGCAGCCGCAGTGGGTCATGCGTTTTTATAGGCTCCGCTATAATTCTAAGAGTAAATTATTAAATTTAACCATTTTAAATTATTTTTAAATTGTTTCCGCGGTCTCCTCATTTTCCAGGAGATTGTAGAAATCTCCAGAAATTGCAAAATATACGAGAAAAGTCATGAAAATTTCCTTAAATTATTTCAGTCTTCTGAAAAACTCATAGAAATCACATGAAAAATAGACAAAATCGTCATTTCAGGGTGTCATCAATTTGAAAAATGCCAGCCTTACTCGCGATAAAAAAGCAGCATTGTCAGCTTTTATTGAATAAAAATGTAATAATAAGGTGAGTTTTAACAAAAACATGCAGTTCCAATACTTAAAATACTTAAATAGTCAACGGAATATAAATATAGATCTAAATCTATCTCGACTTTTCCTTTTAGTATAGAGAGCAGTACTTCGGTACTTGGCCTAAATCTAATAGGCAGATCTGAATGTTTATCGGCTTTTTGTTGTATGAATAAAATGCAAAGACGAATTTGTTTTCTAAAACAAATTCTTAATTATCACTTAATATCCTTATCCTTACCCAGACTAAGCCCCGCGCACTCCGTTTCGTATAGGGCCCTGCAATTTCTTGAACCAGCCCTGATTTTTTTTTTTTTTTACATCTTGGGTTTAGGCCTACTCACGCTGTTATTATTATTTCTTTTTTGCTAAGATTTGAATCTATAATGTGGCAGACAGACACAGACTAACAGCACAAACACAATAGCGAATTTCATGTACAAAAAGTGTTGTAATTACAAAATTGATCACTAAACATATTTGCTGTACCATAAGTTGATTTGAAAAATTACATTTTTTCCATTCAGAAAAGAAAAAAGTAGCCGTTGCATCAGAAAAGTGAAACTCCAAACATAACGGATTTTCATTTTTTTTTCTGGTTTACAAGATCTTAACGAAGCAGAGTAAAGGCATCTAAAGATTATCCCTTATCCCTTATGGCTGGCAGCGACTGGGGAGCTAACCACATTATTCTAAAAATAACATACAACAGTTATATCAGACCCACTCTAGAAAGATCTAAAATATCAATCTAAAATATCAATTTGCAATATATTTTTTAGTCTAAGAGATTTAAGCGGGACAGACGGACTGGAGGAGAGACTCAAAAAGAATAACGACTATCCCCCTTTCCAGTGCCGGTCCTACAGATTGCAGGCTCTATGCAAAACGGATTTCGCTGGGCCTAGTCTGGGTAGGGATAAGCATAATGTCAACAATAAGATTTTGTATTAGAAATTACATTCGTCTTTATAATAATTTTTTATTAAATGAAAGCTGACAATGCCGTTTTTATTTTATCGCGCATAGGATTGGCACCCCAAAATTACAATTTTGTTTCTTTTTCAGGAGATTTTTATGAGTTTTCAGCTGATTTTTAATTTCAGGAGATTTCGAGAATTTTTGGGTATATTTTGCAATTGCAAGAGATTTCAACTAGCCCTTGGATAATCAGGAAGCTGCGCAAAACCCGTTATACATAAGTTATAATGTTTGAAATGTGATTATTTACACCTAGAATTAGCGCGGGGTCATAGTTTGTAGTGGCCTAAGTCAGGCACTGAATTCATTTGCACACATATAATACTGTGTAATATTTGTTAACTAAATACATTTTTTTTTGTTTTTTTCATTTAATTCTGTTTTTATCAAACTTTTTTCTTAACGGAACACTTTGCACATTCCGAGCACTTAGAGAAACAATTTGCATGTTATTTTAGAGAGATTAATTCACCTAGTGGCTTCTAGTTAGCCTAATTATTCCAGTAGCTCTTGGGACACCTATTCAGGCCTCGAGGAACACTAGGTTTCCGCGGAACACAGTTTTGGAAACACCGATTTCATTTAATAATAAAAGCACAATACATATTTATTAATAGTCAACAATGTAACAATTTGATTTGTTTCGCCACAAAGCACAGAGCTAGAAAGGCAGTCGAAATTACAAATAATAACAATATACATATATATAAAGATGAAAATACATGAACGGTAATAATAACGAAATTGGTCATGGACTTTAAAAGAAAAAAAAAATTTCTCTCCCATCCTGCCCTTGCAGTGACATTTTGTAGCAATCGTTGTGCACGCTTCTTAATGGAAGTGATACGGCGAACGACGTGCCGGCGATTTTCCCAACAACACACCGACAGCCAAAGGTTGAAACATTCGAGTCGTCTGCTAGTCTGTCTTCTAAAGTTGGCAAGCTACCTGGTTGCATCAATCTTCAAACGTAAACTTAAAATAAATAAAAAGCACATAGAGTGAATCTACACTCCATGTAATTGCATTGAAGGCGCCAAAATATAAACTCTATCTCATGTTGTACTTTTGACAATACTTTATTCAACTCGTACCTTCGTGGGAACTAACAACTAAAACTTGGGCTCAAAACTAAAAAAAAAAAAATTAAATCGGTGGACACGGATCTCGAAAACAGCTCTAACGATGTTAGTGTACCGGGTATCATTGGTAAAAGAATTACTATCTAGTTGACCGCACTGGGAAATGTTCTTTTTTTTTTTAAAAAAAAATTAACATTCTTTCGTTATTGTCACAGATGCCAATATAGATTTATTTGTATATTTCACATTTAAAAGCTTGTGTGTAAATAGAAATATAAACCCTTGACTGAGCATCAGGAATTACCCCACAAATCTAGACCCTTGACAGCGCCTCAGGTTTTACCCGAGACGTAATTACGATGTTGCAAGTCTATTGGTTGATTTGAAAATAAATAAAGACATTTTTTAAAAGAGTTAGCGCCAGAGAATTGACGAGAGTAGAAACAACGCCAGTCGATAAAAGAATTTCCTAGTAGACAGTCATGTTTTTCTAAGAGCTCTGATTTAAAGCCTTTGTAAATTTATTTGTGCTTGTTGATCTGTAACTTGTACATAAGCTGTACTTACGTTTTATATTTAAATAAAGTTCCAGAGTTGTGTTTTAAAAAAAGAATCTTTTATTGTGAATCCTAGATCGTCATTTATTCAACTATTTTAATTCAAGCAAAATCCCCGGCACCACAACACACGTTGTGACAGTTATTAAGAGAAAAATTATATCTCTATAAGCTGAATAAAGAAAGTATTGTTTTTTTTTTCTTAAACAGTATTTTTAATGTTGTTCTTTTTTTTTTCTTTCAGACAAGTTATTGTAGATATAATGATGTGTATACAACAAGGTACACAAGTACTGTACCAACTAACTATTAACCCGTGAATATCGTCCACCACACTGTAATCGGAAAAGGCCTTAAAAATGTGTAGCCTCTTACATTGGATACATTTGTTTTCAGTGGCGGATCTGACATGAACAGCATAATGTACCTCATTACCGGTGGCACTAGATTTGATTAGATCTAGTAATTCCGATCACACTTGTCTAGATCTAGAATTTTAAGATTAAAAGTATAGAGATAGACTTACGAATTCTAGTCTAGATCGGAGTTTTATGGTGTAGGTCTGAGAAACTGGACTAAACAAAATGTCTGAAAACTGAGCCTAAAAAGTACATTCATGTGTCTTTTAACAGTTCATAACTATGTACCTTTGATTGTTAATAGCATGAAATTTGAAATAATCATACTTGATTTTTAATTCTTTTTTTTTGTTTTTTCCTTTGCGTTTCATGCAAACTAAACTTTTGCTGGAATAGAACAATGTAGAGATTTAGAGAATTAGTTTTTGTGAAAATACGAAATAAAAATAAGCAATTATAGAACTAAACAATTATAAAAAATATATAATTTGAAATTACACTTAATTATTCATGATCGAATATTTTTTTAAAAACCATTTGTATAGTGCAGCTTTGATTCTTTTGCATGCTCAGGGCGCTGAGACTACTCCAATATATTAAGCGAAATTGTTGCGGAAAGGTAGGTAACTAGGAAGTTTTGTAGCTGTTTTTTAAAAACCATTACTGCTCAGCCACCGCGCCTACCCTGGCCTAACTAATGTCTTATAATTGATCTAATTGTTTCGGAAAAGCTCAATCTCTTTTTTTTTTTTTTTTTTTTTTTTTTTTTTTTTCAAGAAATTACACTTCATTTAATATCTACTAATTTGTAGTCATTTTCAAAAAAATAAAAATAAAACATGAGTGGTCAAGAAATTACAATTCATTTAATATCCACTAGTTGACAACGCCTTCAATTGTAGTCAAACTGAATTTAAGTTATCTTATCTTGTAGACATTTTCCAAAAAAAATTAAACGAAACAAAGGGAAATCTGTAGTGTGATTGTATCCAATTAGTTTATGTTTCCTTTTAAGCACTTGGCATTGTCATTGTCACTTTATGGTTAAAGGGGACATAATGTATTGCTCTTGGTGGTAGTACGAAGAGGAAAAAGTGACTGATTTCATCCTAAGCCTCCATTCTGTCTCGTCAAATAGTATTTTAGACATATAATAATATTTAATTTTACACAACAGAACAATATCTTTTCTATAAAGTAATACAGAGAGAAAGGACTTCCTTGATAAGTGGCCTCAGTATTTTTGCTTTAACAGTAACAATCTTCTACATAAATGAGTTTATTAACAAAGCTGCACAGCAACATTAACAATCATTCCTGAAATTGACTTTGTAGCAATGCTATGTTCCCAGGTAGTAGCAAGTAATTAGGCAAGGCAAGCTAATATAGGTTTTATACAGCTGCCTTGTATATTTAAAAAGACTGATCAGGGAACAGGTTAATCCCTCTCACGACAATTTTTAAAGGGCTCCTTGAGATGTAAGAGGGCTACTCTAGCATCATCAAGGTGGCCCTTGGGTCTGTTAGAATCGTTCTGGGATAGTTAACCAAGTAAAGGTGCTGCTGTATCACAATTGTTCAGGGTTCTGTTAGGGTCATGTGTAAATTATTTCAGGATAGGGGTGTCGATTAAGGATTCTTTTTTCTCTCATTACGAGGGGTTTAAAAAAAAAATAAAAAATTGCTAAATAAATAAAAAATAGTTAATTTGTCTTAAACTATTACATTATTCATAAAAGATTCTTGACTTTCAATTGTCTGCCCTTGTCTATATTCTTTAGGATTATTGGTTTTGGTTATTTTTGTTTCTAGTCTCTTCGCAGGCTCCATTCAGTTGTGTCTTGTTTTCTTGTTCCTTTGTTTCCCAGTATGTCTAGCATGAGGCTGCCGCTAAGATATAGACATTGTCATAGAGTTCTTGTTACGTGTCCACGGGCTTGCCGTGTTCTGTGAGTGTTGTACAGACACACTTGATGTTGACTTGTGACATGCTCTCCGATTATGTGATCAAAGAGGACGTAACCGCGAGGGAGAAATAATTCTTCAAAAGTGTTGACTTCCCTTTAAAAGACAGTTTCTTTGTAGTTTTCCATAGATAAATAAAGTTCAATTTGATTCCTATCCCACATCTCTCAGCCCAAACTCTCTTTAACCCAGGTACATACACACTCTCACACACTCGCATAACCACTTAAACTAAATGACATAATACAAATAGAGTAACTTTACAGATTGATTACAGTTTACAGTATTTAGATTTTTATCTCTGAGGTCTGACAATTTAGTCAAGGGCAATAAATTATACAATAATTACAATTTCTATCTAACCAGTATAATTATCAATTCTATGTTCAATTATTTTTCTAAATATTAACTCTAGATTATAAGGATTTAAAGATACATTGTTATTAACAACTTTAATTCTACTGTGCCACACAAGACTTCTGTATTCACTCACTATTATTAGATTAAATTTATGAATCATCTTACTTTTGATTTTAGGCAATTTATTTAAAACAATAGCTAGGTTAAGGTTAACATTGGTGTTACAGTTTGCCTCTAGTAGGACTTTCATAGTGCATCTAACATTATCAAATATTTTACATTTTAAAAACATATGGCTTTCATTGTTACCATTATCTGTGTGACATAAAACACATGTGTGTACATTTCTTTTCTTACTTCCTACAGGGGTCATCCCGAAGATTAGTCTGTATGTTATTTCTCTGGCTTTGGGTGTTATGTGTTTGCTGTGCAGATTTATAAAAGTGTCTCTGAAATCTATTACACCTAACTCTCTACTCCATTTGATCCTATTGAATAATCTTTCTTGTAACTGTTTCTTAAGTGTTGTATATGTGTCTTTTAATTGACTGTGTATTAGATGTTCATTGCCGGGGAGTATTCTTGATATGGATCTGTAAAATGGATGTGTGTTTGTACCAAAGTGGTGTGGGGTGTCATTTTTTATTGGAATTATTTTAATTAACCTTAAGCCGTAGTAGTATATTGTTAATGGAAAATTGTTTGGGTTCTTGGCTACTTGTCCTATGTATTTTAATCTTAGTGCTTGTATTTTGGTTCTGATGTCCTGTAAGTTTATCCCCCCATCCTCTTTGTTTTGTATAAGTGTTGTGTGTTTAATGTTCCTGATAGTGCTTTTAAATATAAAATTCCTAATGATTGTGTTTATGCTTGGTATAAAAGTTGGTGGAGGTTCTGTGATGTTTGCTAAATAAACTATCTTCGGGATGACCAGGTTGTTTACTAGTATTGCTCTACCAAATATAGTAGTTGCTGTATAATGAAATCTTTTAAGTGTGTTTTTGGTTTTGTTTAAAATATTTTCCCACTGCTGTGTGTGGTAATATGTTGGGTTGCTTGTCCACGTGATGCCGCATATTTTAATTGCCTTCTCTATTTTAAGGTTAAAGGGGATGTTTAAGGGGATTTCCCACCTGCCCAATCCCATAATACAAGATTTATTTATGTTGATTTTTGACCCGCTTGCCCTCCCAAATTGAATAAACTTATCTATGATTGCGGCTATGTCTTTTTCTGAGGAGGGAAAAAGGGTGGTGTCATCAGCGTATGCTTTAACTTTAACTACGGGCGTGGGGCCTGGGATTTTTATCCCCGTGATTCCACTATCTAGCCTGATGGTTTCTAAAAGGGGTTCTAGACAAAGGGTGTATAAAAAGGGAGAAAGGGGACACCCTTGTCTAACAGATCTTCTAATAGGGATACTGCCACTAAGGGTTTGGTTTATTATGAGTTTGCTTGTGGCATCAGTGTAAACTAGCTTTATGTATTTCTTCATTCTTCCATCTATCTTCGTCTTGTCTAGTATTTTGAAAAGGTAATCATGGTCTATTCTGTCAAAGGCTTTTTCCTGGTCAATAGAAAAGAGGGCTGCTTTCAAGTCTTTGTCTTTACAGAAATATATAATGTCTCTTAAAAAATGGTTAAGTTCGTCGATGTTTTTGTCTGGGTTGCTACAGTATTGGTCCTGTCCTATTAAGTGTGGTATGATGGGTTTTAGTCTTAAAAAAATCATTTTCGTCAGGAGTTTGTAGTCGGTGTTTAGAAGTGAGATCGGTCGAAAGTCGCTAGGTGAGGTGTTGTTTTCTTGTTTTTTTTGGTAGAAGTGTGATGTATGCTAAGTTGAAATCTCTAGGTAACTGTTCTGTCACTAACATGTCGCTGTATAGATTTAATAGTAGGGGTCCTATTTGGGGAAAAAAGGCTTTGTAAAATTCAAACGTCAGACCGTCTGGGCCAGGGGATTTGTTGTTTTGTGTTGTATCTAAAGCAGCCTTCAGTTCGTCTAGCGTAAAGGGAGCGTCTGTCTCTATCTGTTCTGTAATTGGTATTTCTTTGCAGTTCTGTAAAAATAATTTTTGTGCGTTGTCGTCCGTCTGTTCCTTGTCATACAAATTAGTAAGTGTTTCGTAAATGTGTCTGTTATTTTGTCCAGGTCGTGTATAATTTCTCCTTTACTATCAACAATGTTGTCAATAGTTCTGTCAATTTGAATGTTTTGTTCTGCCGATAAAAAAAGTTTGTTAGGCCCTTCGGTTATTTTTTTACTTTTGCACCTCAATTCCGCTCCTTTGTATTGATAGTTAAATAGTTCTTCTAGTTGTGTTAGTATATGTGTTTTGGCTGCTTCGTCTTCTTCGTGTGTTAGTAAACTTTTAAGTCTTTCCTCTTCTTTTTTCCTTTTTGAGTTAACTAGTGTGGCCAGTATTTGGCTTTGCTGCTTAATGGAGCTTTTAATTAGCGTCCATATTTGTGTCACTTTGAAATGGGGTGTGTTTGAGTCATGTATTATATTTTTGAGGAGGTTTGCGATTGTTTTTAAATAGAGCGGGTCTTTTAGGAGGTCGTTGTTAAATTTCCAGATCGGTGTTTTTTGTTTTTTCTTTTTTAGTTTTGGGTTCAGCAGTTCCACTAAGACTCCTTTGTGGTCTGTATATTGTAACGTCTCTACGAGATGTGTTACACTTTTTGTTTCGCACGCCCTTGGCACATACACTCTATCTATCCGTGTTTCTATTTGGTGTGCCTTGTCCCTGAACGTGGTGACCCGGCCCGTGACCTCTACTTCTCTATAGGCATCTACTAACCGGAAAGCCTTGATGACTCTCCCCAAATAGTCATGCGTTTTAATTGTTACACGAGGAGCAGGACCCTCTGTGTTTGTGTTTTGCTTGTCTAATTGGGAATCAATGTAATTTAAATCACCCCCTACTATCAAATTTTCTCCTGCGTACTGAGTGTGTAGAATGTCACTTAGCATTCCAAAAAACTCGTGTTTCTCTTTTTTTTGAGCGGGTGCATAAATGTTGACTAACGTGTATGTGTGTTTTTGTGAGCTTGTCCTAATTATTACTATCCTTCCGCTATTGTCTTGATATGAGTGTGTGATTGAAAACCTATTGGATGTTTGTAAAATGGCTGTCCCTCGTGGCTTTCTACCTAAACTAAAATAACCCTCCCGGAGGCCCATAAGAGAGACTGCTTTTTTGGCCTTGTACTCTAACTGTGTGTTGGTCTCTTGCAGAAAGATAAAGTCTGGCTTGTATTTCCTTGTGAGGTGTGCTATGTATGTGTGTTTATTGTTAAGCCCTCTGATGTTGAGTGTCAAAATTTTGATGTCTGCCATGAGTGTGTGAGATTGGTTTGCGTGTTTATTATTCTATTGTATGTGTATGCGTTTTATCTTTAAGAGTTGCTTTGTTGTTTATGTGTTTGAATGTGTGTTAGGGTCCTCGCCCTCATCTATGACTAGCACTGACGGGGAGTCTGGAAAGTTCAGCTCGAGCTTGAACTGTTCTTCCTCTCTTTTCTCCTCCTCTACCCGGGGATCCTCGTTTAGATCCTCTGATGAGGAAGAGAGAGAGAGGGCCCTCTTTCTTGTTATTTTGGTTGGGGTGGTGGGTGCTGAACTTGCCCCTCCGGATGTTTTAATTTTTTTACTTTGCTTAGATTTGTTTTCAGGGATGTTAGGTGGGGGGAGACCACTTGGAGTAGCTCCCATAGCTTCTATTTGTTTTTTTTTTCCCTCCTTTGCTGCTTTCAACCATTGTGAAGCCATCTTTTTTTTGCTGTTGATCAATCTCGGATTGCTTTTTCTCTCCCTCCCCTTTAAGGGCCATGGCATAGGAGATTTTCCCTCCTACCTCCTTTGCACCTTCTGTGGGGTTTTGGTCCCGTCTGGGGTTCGCCCTATTTGGACACTGGTTTGACCAGTGCTGGTCCTGTCCGCAATGCCAGCACTGTTGTCTACGTCCCGGGATGGTCACGAGGACCTTGTAGGTCCTCGGATCGTCCTCGTATCGTAATTGAATATAATGGGGGAGTTCAGTCTGTTTGCGGAGTTTGATCCAAGCCGCCCACTTATCTGAGTTGCCTAGCTTGATTGGCTCTATCTTGGAGCCTTCTTCTGCAAAGGCTCCAAAGATTTCTCCTATCTTTGATTTGTTTATGGTTGGTGCTACCCAGTGAAGGGTAACCCTGATTTTTTCGTCTTCTAAGGTACAGACATCTACCTTGAAGTCCTTATCATTCCCGAATGATTTCCCTAGTATACGGGTTCTCACTCGGGCGGATGTTGGGACCAGGAACCAGACAAAGGGGTTCTCGAAGCGATAGAGAGAACTCACTTCGTCCGGTGTTAGTTTCAGGCACTCTATTAGGCTCGCCATAGTGGCCTTAACAGCCCCTTGGCCTGACAGCTTTAGAAGCAAGGTACCTGGGGAGTGGACAAGTCCACCATCCAGGTCCTTTTTTTCAATAAAAAATGTCTTAACTGACATTTTTACAAGGGTTTATCACAAGTACAGAGACAGAAAAGAGACGATAACTACACTACAAACTACACAATACTTTACTACACAACCCTCGCGCCGTCCACTCTAAACAGTAACACACAAAAATCCACAGAATCACAAAATAAACCACAGAAACACAAATAATCCACAGAATTAATCCTCAAGTGTTAGCTACTTAATCAAACTCATATTCGAATCCTCAAAAAAAAAAAAAAAAAAATTTCAGCAATAAAAAAAAAGTTCAGAAAAATTAAGTTTACAAAATTACTGTTCGTTTTTAAATAAGGTCTAACTTATAATGCATACTAATTAGCCTTTTCTCTTACAAAAAAAAAACTGCTTGCATAACTGATTTTAAAAATTAGATTTTTCGCTTTCAGAAAAAAAAAGTAGCCGTTGCATCAGAACTTTGAATTGTCTAAAATATTGTGATGTCGGATTTTCAATATCTTTTCTAGTTTACGAGATCTAAACGGGACGGACGGACAGACGGACAGACATTTTGCACAAAACTAATAGCGTCTTTTCTCCTTTCGGGGGCCGCTAAAAAAGCAACATAAGGCCAATAGATACAGAGTTCAATGCATGCGTGCAGTTATCGATACGCTATCAAACCTACATAGGCTTATGATTTTGGGGACATGTATGATTGGATGCTCATCATGATTTGTGGGCTACATGGTATAGAAATGCCCGGGCCGATTTAAAGCCTGTGCTTAAGATTGCTTAGCCCAGTGGCTCTATTTAAATTATAACTCTACGAAACTTTAAAAAAATTCCCCCTTACGGAACAACGATTTCTCCTAAGATAAGTCTGGTTCCTAAGTAACTGTGAACACTTAACAAATGTCGCATTAGTGTTTTTTAATTCCAGCTTGAACTAAAAAAAACAACAACAACATAATATAAAAAATCGTCATTATATTTTTTTTTCTAGTTTAAAGAACAGGATGCGCGGTGGCTGAGCGGTAAAGCGCCTGGCTTCCAAAACAGAATTCCTGTTTCAAATTCTGGTGAAGACTGGGATTTTTAATTACGAGATCCTTGGGGCGCCTTTGAGTCCACCCAACTCTAATAGGTAGCTAGCATTAGTTTGGGAAAAGTAAAGGCGGTTCGGCATTGTGGTAGCCACATGACTCTTTCCACAGATACAGATGTTCTTTACACTATCTGCCCTATAGATCGCAAGGTCCGATAGGCGAATTTTAATTGAATATGGCGTTTATAGTATACTAACTAAATAATCATATTTATACATCTTAGTTGACATATGACCTATGGTTTGCAATTTTAAAGATAACGATATTAAAAAGGGAGGCTATAAAAGAAGTATACTGAAATTATGTTTTCATGTTTTCACAACGTGGTTATTTATGCAATTTTTTAAAAACCAGTGTTTCTCAAACTTTTGCTTGTTACGCCTCCCCCGAGAAATGAAAAATTGTGTACACACAAACCACCTTCCCCTCTTCTAAACAGCTTGAAGGTCTGTGTTTTTTATGTTATAAAAAAGAAGCTCTGTAAAATACTTTTTTTTTCATTGCACAAATATTTATAACTTTGGAGACCATATTTACATAAAGAAAGTTTATTAAAAGAGGCCGAATAGAAGATTAGTAGATGACCACGCGGCACCAGAGAAAAGAAAGGCGGCTTTCTTCGAGCTGACCACATGACACGTTAACACTGGGCAACAGAAACATTTCTTTACACCCTTAGACATTTAGACCGGATAGTCGGGAACCCGCATTACTTTCGAGACGGACATATGTCTGAACAGTTGCTTTTTATCATTTAGAACTACGGGTACCCGATTACTCCTTCTTTATCTCATGGAATGGGTTGACCGAATTAGCCAGGAAAACCAGTGACTTGGCGGAGTTTAGGTTATTGATTAATATGCATGACTAAATGCATGACGCGTAGGACGTAATCATCTTCTCTTTTTTGAAATAACGTCTGTATCATATAAGATAAGATGATATACTTTAAATATTTTTTTAAAATAATGAACAAAGTTGTTAGAATGAATTTATTAGAACACATAATAATTATCTTTATTTCTTAATATAGTCTCCCTTGCATTAATGTATGAACTTGAAGAGTTGTTTTTTTTTTTATAATTATTTCGTAAAACCAAAACCGTTTACACTGATAAGAGGCCTCCAGCTTTGCAGAAAAAAAATATATCTTTTTTTTTTTTTTTTTTTTTTTTTTTAGGAAACCTCAGCTTTTTAGCTTTGACTTCAGTTGTCTAGCTTAGTACATCCTAGGAATCCTTGGGCTTTTGCCTCTTTTCTTTGCCTCTTTTTTGGGCGTTGCCTCTTTTTCGGGCTCTTGGCCTCTTTATTGGGCTTTTTTTTTTTTTTTTTTTTCCTCCCTTTTTGTTTTTCTTAATTTTTTTTTCTCAAAGAAAACACACAAAACATCATTCTAAATTAATAATAACACAAGGAAAATTTCATAAAAAAAGAGACGTTTTTATCAAAGTCATGTTCCAGGATTTTCAGTATGCTCGCCGAGTAGGCTGCAGCGAAGATCTATAAAATGGTGACAGCAAGGGGTCCAGAAAATGATGACAGCAGAGGTCCAATAAAATGATGACAGCAAAGGTCCAGAAAAAGGTGACAGCAAAGGTCCAGAAAAAGGTGACAGCAACGGTCCATAAAATGATGACAGCAAATGTCCAGAAATTGGTGAAAAAAAAAAAAAAAAAAAAAACATTCACAAAAATTTTTGAAAATATTCCTTAAAAAAAGTATTGCCAAACTATATATATATATATATATATATATTTTAGACTTATGAGTTATTAACATTCATTTTTATTTATATTATTTTTGCAACAATTTTTCCCTTAAGAACCTAAGACAAAGGACCTCCATCCTTTGTCCTTAGGAATTCTCTGGGGTCTGCTAGAGTTACAAAAATGTACATATAATGAAGCAATTTGGTTTCTATTAAAGTACAGAGCTCAAAGTATGTGTATGAAGAGCTTAAAAAAAATTATTTCATTTTGGCATATAACTCATTTTAAGATTAAATTTATTTTTATTGTTATTTATTGTAATAGTGTTGTTGTGTTTTTTTTTTGTTTTGTTTCTGTTTTATTTTTCTGACAATTTAGTAAAAAAAATATATCATGATATCATATTCTGCAGGTATTCTTTAGTTTTTGCCATGATGGGTGTATATTGACGTTTTAGTTGTTTATAATTTGGTTTAGATTGTTTTCATTAAGAAATAAAAACATAAGGAACTATTTGTTTTGTTTTCGTTTAAATCTTCGCCTAGACTAAACCTCATCATATTAAAGACAAATTCAAATTTCTAGATTTCCTTTTTAAATATATATAGGTACATCAGGCGTACACAGAGATAACGGACATTGGTACGATAGTATACCTGCAAATGAAATAAAACTTGAAACATGTACAACACATTCTATACATTTATTTTAGAAAATGCTTAATACTATATTAATTGCAATGTGTGATTTTCACTGGACATATATTTATACTATTCCGACTATATCATTGCGGCTTGTCCAATGAACAAGTGTTTCTACAGTTCTTGTCCTTCATTGAGAAGATTCTAGAGTAAAGGGGGATAAATAGATTTTGAATTTGAAGCACGTTAATGCATGTATTTATTTCCCTTGAATAATATTTTTGTTTCTGGTAATTTTAATTTAAAAGATAAATTTTTTAACCTCCAAAACACTAAGCATTCAGTACTAAGGTATTCTACGACAAAACTTCAGAAAAAAACCTATCTTTCCAATTTCACTAAATGTTAATTTAAAGTGACGGTCTAATTGTATAACGACATACTTTTATTCTTATACTAGAAGGTTTGGACTAGTGCCTTGTCCCAGTAAGAAGTGCTCTGAATATTTAGATTTACAAGTGAATCATACAACTAGTGCTCATGTCATAGAAATTAAACATTTCTTAACTTTTTGTTTTACAGCACTAAGAAATGTATCAGATATCCAAACACACTAATGTCATTTCTAATAAACATTTTTTAGTTGTTTTTTTTTTTATGTTTATAAAAAATATAAAAGATTTAATGTTAAAAAAAAAAAAAGAGTAAAAGTTGCTATTAGTTTGATAGGAATATCTGTCTGTCTGTCCCGCTTAGATCCCGCTTAGATCTAGTAAACTAGAAAAGATAGTGAAAATCTGACACCATAATATTTTAGACCATTCAAAGTTCTGATGCTACGGCTACTTTTTTCTTTTCTGAAAGAAAAAAAATATAATTTTTTAAATCACTTATGCAAGCAGTTTTTTTTTTCATAAAAAAATACACCACTTTTACAACTATTCACTATTGATAGTAACGAACACTTGAGGCTCTTTAGAAGGGGCGCAAATAATATACCATATTTTAAACTTATTTATGCAAATGGTTTTAGATTTTTTGTCAAGAAACTTTTTTTTATTACATTTGTATTGCTAAGTTATGTAATTTCTGTCATACTAACTACAATTACACAAAGAAAGTTTTCTTTTTTTAAAAGAGAGAAAATCTATTTAGTATGCATATAAGTTGGACATAATTTAAAACAACAATTAATAATTAGTTTTTCCTATTATCGCGTGAACTGTAATTTACAATACATGAAATAACACACTTAACTATTTTTTTTTTACGGAAATGTTGTTTTTTTTCCTTGATGAGATTGATGAGATTGACCCTTTACAAAACAATCAGATCAATTAGATACTCCTTATAAGTCATCAGTTAGGCCACATCTAACTTCACATTCACGTTCACCTATCCTTTGTCTGCTGGACTGCTGGGGCACCACACAAGATCTGTCAACCTTCTTTCTCCATTCTTCTCTGTCATTTGTCTTTGATAGAATTCCATTCTGATGTTCTTTCTGAAAATAATGAAACATGCCTTTTTACCTGCTTGGGAGGACCATTTCGGGGCCGATTTTGAGTTTATGTTTCTACACAAACTGTCTTTGTATCCTTGTTTGTATATATGTATATATATATATATATATATATATATATATATATATATATATATATATATATATATATACATATTTTGTAAATTATTAATTAATTTTAATAAGACAATACTTAGTATATACAACTTATAGAGCGATTATTTTGCTTTCAATAAATGACGGTCCCAAGCCCGGCTGAGAAAGGAGGAGGGTTGGGAGTAGGTCTAGCTACCCTAGCCTGTAGAAAAACCACTAGCTACAGAAACAGCAAATCAACAGAAGTCACGGACCTGGGAGAAGATGGTCATCCAGCTGAAAGGTTTATGAGGTATGTCGGTGAAAGCCAGAGTCATCCGGAAGGCCGAAGACCATCATCTCTACCAGGACCACCACCATGTATGTGGAACGTCCGGAAAATGTATGAGACTCGTAGCTGAGATAAAAAGGTTTTTATCCTAAAATCTTAGGAATCAGCGAGTCAAGATGGACTAGTTGAGGGCAGAGACTTTGTTTGAGCTACTTTTATTTTCAGGACATGAGCAAGAGGCTACACACACTCAGGGAGAAGCTATAATCCTGTCTACGTTGGCAAAGAGAGCACTTTTTTGATGGTAAGCGCATGGAACACGGATAATAACAGCCCCATTCCACACAGTGAATAAGATGATTAACATAGATATTGTCCAATGCTACGCCCCAAACCAACGACAATTAAGAGGAGGAAAAGAATAATGTTACAAAAGGCTGACTACCATCCTACACGACAAACCTAAAATGAATATACTTATCAAAATGAGTTACTTCAAGGATGAGGTTGGCACAACAAAAAAATATGAGGAGATGATTGGAAAGAAGGGACTATGTGAGATAAACGAATATGGAGAGAGATATACAGACTTGTGTGGCACGAGAAACTTAGTGATTCGTGGAACTATTTTCCCACATAAACGAATGGTCTGTCTGTCCGCCCGTCAAGTTTTATCTTATAAACTAAAAAAAAAAACTATAATGGGACATCATGATATTTAGACCTCTCAAAGTTCTGATGCAACGGCTACATTTTCTTTTTATAAAAGTAAACTATTTAATTTTAAATATTAACAATACAAGCAGATTTTTCATAAGAATATACTTTTTAAAAAGAAAAACTTAAGAGGAGGTAAGTCTTTTGGAAAGCTTAAAGACTTTTTCATCAATAACTCAAGCTTCATTCATAGACTCGCGCATTAGTACAAAAAAGTTGCATATTAGGTCACAATAGAAAAAGTGAGTATCAATGTCTTCCTATAAAGTATATGTTCCATTTACTAAATGAAATACTGATTGAGATGTTGTTTTAAAAAAAGAACTACTTTTATAACGTGCAATTTCGATATACCCTCATTATAAATTGAATATAATCCAGGTCTGCGTTGACTATATTGTTGACTAGAGAGTGGGTTAGTTGGACTTGGCAGACTGTTGTACCAGGAACTCTTTATCTCTTGAAATTGCTTTTCTAGCTTGGCCAAATGGTCTAAGAGTACTCAGACAAAACTGAATCTTCGTTCTGGTTCTCCAACTTGAAGGAATAGTTCCGTAGCTTATGAAAAGTTATCTTTGGGTATTGTGCTATAAACTTAAACAGTTCTCTATGCAGTTCTGGATCACGGTCTCCATAGACAAATCAATCCCTCAATCTCTCTTTTTTTCAGACATTCTACACCTTCTCTTTGTTCTTGTCATAATGGCTGTCGAAGATTCCTAAAATAGTCGGTTGGAAAATTCAAGCTATTTCTGCCTCCTGTAATAATACTTTAAGAATAACAGTCAATACTAAACAGTTAGCAGCACGATACACTGAATACAAATGCTTTACTGTATTTAGCCATACTAAAATCTACAGTCTCTCTTACACTGCTTGACACTGGACTCACAGTTCTGGACTTGGTCGCTGTACTGGATTGAACTCGTTCTCCTACATACTCTGTCTTTATATTTGGTTTCTAAAGTTTTTAAACTACGGCAGAAACCTTATATGATAATAAATGTAGTCAGCTTTTATGGTCCACGACTCTAGAGTTCTATTATCAGTTTTCTTAATCAAGTTTAAAAATCTAAATATATGTGCAGATTAAGAATCTAGTTGTGGTTTATATTAATGAATATCTATAATTTTGTTTGTTGTCATTTCGTTGCCATATTACTTCTTTTTTATTAAAAAAAAAATTGCTTGAATATTTCTTATGTCTAATGGGACCGCCTCTGAGTTTGCTTGATAACACAAACATTGTTTGTAATCTTGTTTTCTTTCTTTTTCTTTTCACGGAAAAATTTTAGCATGAATTGAATGTAAGATCGCTTACAACAAACATTTCGGCATCAAATAACTAATAGCGTGTCAACATTCTCGGCTACTGGATTGCGCCAAAGTATAGGCGTAGTTCGGTTGGATCATGTGGCAGTGAGAACAAGGACAACGTCTGCTTTTTTGGATATATCTTTCTTTTTTTTAGTTTTGGCCTTGAGTTATGTTATGCGCACTGTTGTATTGTAGTTTGTACTCGTTGCTATGGTTCGGGCATAGCTTTAGTTTT
Source organism: Biomphalaria glabrata (assembly GCF_947242115.1). Lineage (NCBI taxonomy): Eukaryota > Metazoa > Mollusca > Gastropoda > Planorbidae > Biomphalaria > Biomphalaria glabrata. Next base: position 37,692,842 of record NC_074718.1, on the reverse strand, counting down.
ACAAAACTCCTATCAACTCACTGCCTTTGTCAGTCTAAATGGTTGGAAACTTGAGCATGTTATTTCTCACACTTCGCATTCTCAAGTTAAAACCAATCCAGAGGCGTAGCTAGGGTGGGGGGGAGGGAGGGGAGAATTTTTTGAAAATGCCACCGGGCCTTAACTTGAGGGGGGCCCCTAAATTAGTGGGGGGTTTTTACATTTAATATTAAATATTCTGCAAAAAGAAGGGGCCCCTGAGAACTAAAAATGAAATAATTAGGGTTTCTGACATGTGAGATAAAGAAATACAAGGATTCAGATGTATTAGATCAGTGATGCACAAAATCCAGCTCGCGAAGTGGGGCCATCCAGCCCGCCGAAACGTCGGCACAAAGTGTAAAAAATCCTCCTACCTCTAAAAAAAATTTTTTTTAATTGAAAAATGTATCTTTCACTCTTTCTTTAATGGCTTGGTAACATGGCCTTTAACACTGAAATGTAAAAACTACCAGGAAAATTGAACGGATCTTTACCGTTTGTTGAAAAGATAATAAGCCCACATATTTGTTTTATAAAGAAAACGTGGATGTTTTTAAATCAAAACATAATTTTAAACGGAAATATACAGGTCAACTCTCTTTCTTTAATCGTGGAACAAACAGCAACTATGAATCATAGAGGAGTTAGTAGCTATATGAGGAGGATGAATACACGTGAAAAAGTGTTTAAAGTGATCTTAAGTTTCAACCATCACTGAGGGAAAATTGTGGGAGTGACCACTGATGGTGTTATAAGTATGGATGGATGTCAAAGCGGACTGGAAGCAGATACACCGAGCGATTATTACAGAACACGGTTCTACATTCCGTACCTTGATTCATAAGTTTCAATAATGTCTTTCTTTTCAAGCAGTAATACTGCTCAGTTCAACCTGTTCTGTCTTTATTCTAAAACGATGCAAGAGCTGCAACGTATAGAAGACTGCCAGATAAGCGTTCATCGCCGGCTTGTCCATCGAACGAGAAGAAATTCAATAGTAAAGTTATACAGCTTTGGCAGCGTTTGCATTTTGTGTTTGATCGACCGTTGGGGGGCAGGGGCCGAACGGATAAAATAACCAAAGTGTAAAATAAATAGTTTGTTCACATGTTAGTTTTTGTTGTATTCCATGAAACAAGTATTTACAGTGAACTTAAAATTACATAGGTTAAAAGGGGGGGGGGGGGGGTGGGGTTGAGAGATCACCAATTCTTGTCTTTAATATTCTTTGTAATAAAAAAGTTGAAGCCTCGATTTTGAGCCATAGGAGGCAACTTGCTACCCCAAACCCCTGCAAAAAGTCCTGCCTGCGCCCATGACTAACTAATATTTCTAAGAAGCGTGGAAGACAGACTTCACTTTTTACATCGGGAGTATTGCAGTGGTTTGTTTCGACATTTAATGTATGTGCATGTTAAATCTTTTCAAACAAAGCTTTACTATTTCCCCAAACAAGCAATAGAAAACAGGTTTTGTCATTTTCCTTTGTTGAAAGGTGAAACTAGTTCAAGTGAAATGGTTGAAAAGTTAAATGCCTATTGGGAATTTGAAAGAGAATTTCAAGACGTCAAGAGCTTGGAACCAGTTTTCAATACCCTCAGCTCACCACTTAGTGTAGATGGCTGCCTGGTCGTGCGGTTTGCGCGCTGGACTGTCGTTCAGATTTATCGACGGTCGAGGGTTCAAACCCTGCCCGCTCCCATCCCCCGTCGTCCTGCGGGAGGTTTGAACTAGGAAGTAAACTATCTTCAACTCTGAAGGAACATCCGAAACATGTAAAACATTTTACAAGAAGTTGATTCAGCTCCAGAGGAGATACCTCCAAGCAAATTATTTCCTGAAAAAGAAGTTTCAGTTAGTTCTTCTGCGATAGTTTTATGGGTACCAGAAGCTGTATTTCCACACTTAAAAAACTTAGCAGCTAAAATTTCACATTATTTGGGTCCACATACATCTGTAAACCAATATTTTTTTTCTTGTCTGAAAATTAACAATGAAAAAATAAAATTAGTTTCAGAAATGGCTTTTGTTTTAATCACAGGTCAATGCTGACTGACTGTTATTTGAAAGCAGTTACGAGGATAACAACTAGTAAGTTAGCTCTACAGTTCCGGAACATTATGCACGAGTGTAAACAGCTAAATTCTTCACATAAAGTACAGCTATATATTTGTTGGGAAATGTTGAGATGTAAGAGGATTTTATTGGATTAAACATTTTTTCCTAAAATTAGTTTCAGAAATGGCTTTTGTTTTAATTCCTCAATTGGGAGTGGAAAAAGAAAAGGACATGTAAATGCGTTAAACAGTATAGATGTGAAGTAAAAGATATCGTTCATTTAAATATGATAGTTTTGTGTGTGTGGGTTTTTATGCTTTTTTTTAAGACTGTTATAGCGGTCGAACCGTTTAGAGTGTTAGACGAAACTTGTCTTGCCAGCAAATTATTGCATACTAGTCGACCCGCTGCGTAGCATAGGGTATTTTATTGAGGGGTGAACACTTCCTGAAAGACACAGTTGTCAACAAAAAAAGGTGAGTTTGTGCTAACGTCTGTGAGTCAATGAAAAGAAAGAACTCTGAAGCTTGTAACGTTCTAGTGTCCATGACTAAAAAACAGTTTTTGTAAGATACAGGCATATCTTTTGGAACGTTTGGCATTGTGCCTTATTAATTGTCATGGCATGTCTGCGCGTCAAGGTAAAGGACGAATTTTAATTTCGGGTCACCTGAGTCCACGCAACTCTCAAGAGTAACTGACGTTAGCTGGGGAAAAGTTAAGGCAGTTGGTCGTTGTGATAGTTACATGCCACCCTCTTTAACCGTGGAACACAGAGATAAATGACCTTTACATCATATGCCCTATAGATCATAATGTCTGAAAGAGAAACATTTTTTTATTATCCCCGGGTTTCTAATAAAAGTGATTTTTTTTTTAATTTGATGTCTTTTTTGTTATGTGGCCCACGACACGAGTCTTGAAAATTAAAATGGCCCACCGACCGAACGAGTTTTCACATTGCTGTTTTATCTAATTAATAATTGAATTAAACATTATTACATGCACATAATTTTTCTATTTTTTGATTTTATAACATCCTACTACATCCGAACTTTAGACCTGACCGAACCGAACCCGAACTTTACTCGTCATCGAACCGAACACGAACTTAAATCTGACCGAACCGAACCCGAGCTTTAAAAGTTGGGTTCGATTCCCATCTCTAGTTAATAGGCTTGTATGGAAAAATAAACTTTGACCTTATCTCAGTTTTACTGAGAAGTGTTAGAAATACTCTAGAACAATTCCTAGTGATATTCCAAACTGTTACTAAGAATTCAATTATACGTAAAACAGGATGAAGTTTAAATACATCGACATATAATTATGCTATTAATTAACGTGCTATTTTGTCCTTCAGTTTGGATATTTTGTTTTTGAGTAATTCTTTCTCGTAGCTTAGGTAACAAAAGGGAAAAGATCGTCTCTTGAGACGTAAAATGCCTAACCTTGGTTAGGCCAATAATAGAATATGCATCCTCTGTTTGGGACCCCTCAACTCAAGAAAACATTAAGAAACTGGAACAGACAAAAAATAGAGCAGTGAGATTTATAACTTACGAATTTTCACATTTCACTAAGGTAACACCTGTAGTAAAATCCCTAAACTTAGAAAGCCTTCAGGAGAGAAGACTCAAAAGTAAAGTAGCAATTATACATAAAACACTGAACCATAATCTTCAAATATAAAAATAAAATTTAATAAAATACTCCGAAAGACCCAAAGATGAAGACACATTTCCTATGCTAGGAAAAATTTGCACAAATGTTCTTATTCTCTAGTACTATTAGAGCATGGAATGGGTTGCCTGAGCCAGCCAGAAAACCAATGACTTAACAGAATTTAAGTCATTGGTTAATATGCATGACTAAATGCATGACGAGTAGGACGTAATCATCTTCTCTTTTTGACGTAACGTCTGTATTATATAAGATAAGAAGACACTACTTTAGTTATAAGTAATAAACAACATCACCAACAGCAAAACATGATAGATTACAGCTTGAAATTAGGAACAGTTGTACTTCATTATATGATTTTCTTATTCATTGCTTTACGTTTCCTGACAACTAAAATTTTAAATAAAATAATGTAGAGAATTATAACATTAGGTTATGTAACAATTCTAAATAACTTTTAAAAATTATTAGATCTATATATAAACTACAAACATGTTTCTGTGTTATATAGGAAAAGAGTTACGTCGTTTTATGTTGTGTGAAACAGGACTTTCGAAATTGTCTGAAGAACTGTGCTCAAAAAATGAATTAGTGTGTCTTTAACTGTTCATAATTCTGTGGCCATGATAAATAGCATGTTGAAATTTGGAAAAAATCATACTATTACATGCTTTTTAACCAAATAGCTTTGCGTTTCTTGATAACTAAACTTTAGGGTTGAATAAAGCAATGTAGAGAATCAGAATATTAGGTTTCGTAAATAAATCACCAATTATAAATTGAGTTGTGTGATAGAATCGGAAAGTGTGCTTAATTAGAATGTAGATCGAATCTTTTTTAGCGGCCCTTTAAAGGGCAAAAGCAGATATTAGTTTTGTGTGGTCTGTCTGACCGTTCGTCCGCCCATCCCATTTAGATCTCAGAAACTAGAAAAGAAAATCTGACATCATGATGTTTCGAAGTTATGATAAAACGGCTACTTTTTTCTTTTCCGAAAATGAACTATTTAATTTGAAAAAATTAACTATGCAAGTAGATTTTTCAACAAAAAAAATGCACCATTTTTATAGGAAACATCTCATTAAGTTAAATTCTTTAAAATGACTTCTTCAATAAAAACCAAAGTTTCATTCATAGATTCGTGCATTGGTACAAAAATTAGCATCTAACGTCACAATGGAAAAAGTATCAATGGTTCATTATAAAATATGTTTTCCATTTATTAACTAACACATTGAATGAAATACTGATTTAAATTTTGCTTTTAAAAAAGATTTTTGATACGAACTTCACTTTAGTTGTAAGTTTTAAAACATCTGATCGTTTAATAACGCGTAGTCTTGACATATCTTCTTATCTTATCTTATCTTATAAAATACAGATGTACAAAAAAAAACAGTAAGACGACGATTACGTACTAGGCGTCATGCATCTAGTCATTTTGCCAAATTATGCTTAAATTCAGCCAAGTCATTGGTTTTCCTGGCTGACTCAGGCAACCCATTCCATGCTTTAATAGAACTAGGGAAGAAGGAACATTTGTACAAATTAGTCCTAGCATATGAACATGGAGGTTCCGGGTTCGAATCCTTGTGAAGACTGGGATTTTTAATTTCAGGATCTTTGGCCGCCTAAGTCATCCCAGGTCTAATGAGTACCTGACACTAGTTGGTGAAAATTAATTTTTTACTTTGTTATAAAGTGCTTGTCTTACACTATAACCTAGAGTTTTTGCATCACTTATATAACCAGCAGGTCCGAAGCAGCTTGGGGTAAGGGCGTGGAGACGAAAGGCCCAGGAGAGATCGGAATGGAAGGATGTGTTGAAGCAGGCCAGAGGGTGGATGGATATAAAACCAGGGCCGCCGCCACCTATATTGCAAAAAAAAAAAAAATAGGCCTACTTAATATTTTAACATTTAATATAAATTCTAATTAATCAATTATCCTTTGAAAACTTGGGGAGTGGGGCAACGATATTCGTACATAGGAAGTTATTTTTGGAAACTTTATTTAAAACAAAAAGAGCGACGCGCAAGGAATTCCTACTTTTTTTTTCCATACGATACTACTCATTTCTGGCGTTGAATCTTTGCTGGTTGTTTATAAGGATTGTGATATTTGTTTTGAGTCGAATAGCCCGCTCTGTAAGTAAATTAGAAAATTAGTTTTAAAAACATTTTTACTTTTATTTTAAAGTTAATCGTTAATTTTTGGGTGATTATAAAGTCTGTATGAAGGACTACATTAAGTTCTAGTTGAAAGTACATTATTAATTCTGTGGTCAAATCAGTTAAAAATGTTAGAGCCTATCTGTTTTATAAATATAAAATCTAAACTACTTATTATGTAGTTATTTAAAACGATATGTAAATCTAAAGCTCTTTTAAGTGTTTTATTTTTTAATAATGGTGCAAGTATTCGGTATTGGATTATTATTGCTATTATTCTGTTTTGGATTATTGATGCTTCGTAACATAACTGCAATGATTCTCAAACTTTGGATCCCCCTGGGGGGGGGGCGAGTTCCTCTTTTTGGTGGGTGGGAGCCGCAACGTCCTGACAAAAAAGGGTGTTCTGGAGTGTGTGTGTCGCGGGCGGCGGTGAGCAGAGGTTAAGCCAGTGTTTACCAAACTGGGATCAGAGTCACTGGGAATGTCAGGTTGTAGCAATTTGAGTGTATTGTTTCTAACCATGGCATAAGTTAGATCGGTATTTTGAAAGAACAACATATCGTCTTTCTCTTTCTTGCAATTTAAACTTTCCCTTGTGGTCAATTACTGACAACAGAATGAGCCTTAAACTAATGCATCCTTTTCGTCTGGCTTTAATAGCCGTGTAATTAACGACAGCCATTAATTTGAAGGCATAAGTATATATATATATATATATATATATATATATATATATATATATATATATATATATATATATATATATATATATATATATATATATATATATATATATATATATATAGGAGGAACTACATGTGTATTGTTGGTCCTATTCTCACGACAGCTTGTTGTGCTTAAACAATTCCAGAATAAACAACTTTATTTGGTAAGATTGAACACTTCAATGTTGCAATTTTTTTTGTTTCTTATTCTTTTATTATTGTTAGCGGTCCCCAGAAAGGGAAAAGCCGCTAATACTTCTGTGCGATCTTTCTGTTTCCTTCAGTTTGTCCGTCCGCTCTGTCCGTCCGTCCCATTTAGATCGCAGGGATTAGAAAAGATAAGAAAAATCCGATAACGTAATATTTAAATTTTGCAAAGTTCTTGTGCAAAGGCTACTTTTTTCTTAAAGCAAATCATTTAAAAATTAATTATGAAAGTCTATCCTTTAAAGAAAATACACCACTTTTTAATAAAATTATTCAAGTCAATGATATGTCCCAGAGATCTTCATTATTAAATCTACCTTTGTAAATAGCTTTGCGCATCGGTACGAAAAATAACATCATAGATCATAATAAAAAATCTATAAATAACTAATATTGAAATTATTGTTACAAAGCTTATATCATCTCCCTCTGTCTGTCTTCCTGGTAAAACGTTGGTACACATTTCGAACGCACGAATCTCGGATCAAGCTGAAATTTTGCAGAATTATTTCTTATATCTGACAAAAACTTAAAACAATAAAAAAAATAAGTAACCAATTAGTTAATTTACACTTGTTAATTTATTATTTTGTTTGTATCAAATGAGGGAAAGATATTGATTGAATGATGTGGTGGTATAAGTTGAATTAGTCCCCTTTATACTTTGTAAGAGAATTAGGCCTACATTGCGGCTTTGAAAGCTGTAAAACGTTGTTTTCATAATCACTTCGCTTGCACATTAGTCAAGGTTAGGGCTTAAGGAGGTTTGATCACTGTAACATTAACGCTGATTTCCCATTCTTTCTCCACCCACCCCAACTAGTCCAGACAAGCGATAGCGTAGTGAAAAGGTAAAAGCATGAAAATGCGCTCAATAAAAACAATTGAAAAAAAATATTTATTATCGCACAGAATTTATATTGTTAGACTAGAATCTAAATCTATTACAAATTTAATTACTAATTGCGAAGCAGGACGTTTTGGCGCAGCCGTTTTGGCGCCAGGGACGTTTTGGCGCGAAATACTTTATGTACGTTTATTGTATTATTTCTTTAAAAACAATTATTCATATCTATGTTTTGCATGAGTGTTTGTGTTAAGACATATTTGTCACGTACATAAAAAGAAATATTTGTGTCCGCTATTTTTGATATTTAATTTTAATATTCAATTATTGTTAAATCTCTAACATTAGTGTTTATTAAGAGGCACACTTTTATTTTCAAAAATGTTTTTTTAGGATATTACTTTAAAATTTAAAAAAAAAATGAAACGATAATAAACAAAAAATTGATGCAATTGTGTGTTTACATTAACATTGATTTATATAGCGATTGTATGGTATCTACAGCTACATCTTTTTATTATATTAAAGTGTGACACTAAGCTAGTTTTTATGGTATACCAATTTCAAATAAAAAAATATGTCTTTGTCATGATCTGTGATGGTGCTAGATGTCACGTTGAAGATTATCTTGATCTATATTGCACCATCAATGATCGTGGTTGCCGAGGATTTAGAAATCGTCAGTTGATAAAATGATCATCTAGAAGTTGCCAGTTGATAAGAGGATCATCTAGACGTTGCTAGTCGATAAGACGATCTAAGTATGTTATTATTAAATTCAATGAAGAAACTTCCCCTCGTCAAATACAAATACTTCAAATTCAGAACTTGGAAAAGCTATTCACAAATAATTACAATGATATACTGTGATAGAATAAAACACAAATTAAATTTCTACTAGCTTAAATGATCTACACAATAATATGATCATGTCATCTTCCTTTGAGTTACACCACGAGGCTGGCGGTCTTTCAGAGCTTTGGGCGTTTGCCATGTGACTAATATCTCTTTGCCGCTTGGTTAATCAATCTGACCAATAAATACAGCTCAACGTACAATAATTAATATTTCTAACCAATCACATTCACTCTAAACCAGAAGTTTGTTGCATGCTGGAAATTCCCGAGCTAGCTGATCTAGCCGGCAGACCTTGAGCGGGCTAAATATAGACAAAGTGTAAGTGACAGTCTTTTAAATGACATCGAAAAATGTCATCCAGTGCGAACTAATTGATACACTTACACTTTATATAAGCTTTTTTTTATTTACCTCTATGTTTATCTTGTTTGTTTGTCTAGATAATTACTCCTATTGTGACACTTTGTTAATACAACCATGAGCGTTTGACATAAATAAAGGATTTATAAATACTTAGTGACTTCGCTGACCATACATTATGACCAAACAATATACAAAACGAATGCGTTGACATACTTGAACTGATGACATTAAAGTCTCAAGACGGTTCTTTTCATACGTATAATTAAATTACAAAATAATTTCTAAAATTAAAATCCCATCCATTTCGTCCAGGTTACAGTGATGTTTGTCCTCAAGTTCGGTGTCCTTCTCGCACTAATAGGAAAAGGGAGTGCACTTTGTGCACATACATCTTGGTGGGACAGCTTTAATTCCCCTGGTCAATCGAAATGCAATGAGGCTAACTTCTATATAAATGGTCTGAGCAGAAACGAGTACAAGAAAGACGATCAGTTAACTTATTTAGAAGGCGTACAATGCTGCAGTGCCCCATCTCAGTGGTCCAACGGTGAGCTTCAAGTTGTGTACGCTGACTGGGTACCTACATTGTATTATAAATATAACGCATGGGCTAATTGCCCTACGGGATTCTTTCTTCAGGGTTTACTGCGAACAGATTCAGGATGGCCCTGGTACGCAGGCTACTTATATCATATTGAAACTGCAAGGTGCTCTAAACCAGCCGAACACCCTTTCTATTATGGCGACTGTTATAGTCAGGACATCAATTTTAACGAGAACGGTTTATTTTCTTGCAACGAAGGTTACTATGTAAAAGGCCTATATAAAGGTAACTGTGACTACCTTCATTGTATAGATAAACTCTATTGTTGTAAGATGGCGGACAAACCAGAGATGATAGACGATGTCGATAAACTGAAGACGAAGATTATGGACACAACATTGACGAACTTGGCCAATCTGGCGGACAAACTGGGCTACGGCTATTGCTACGGTACCAAAGGCGTCAACGTAGGTGAAGATTTTAGGAGAGAGCACGATTCCTGGGTGGCTAACACAGAGTACTATTGTAAAGGGGACAAGTGTGATAAAAGACTCGCCATTGATTACAGAAATTGGAATTTAGCTGTAAAGGAAATTAAATATGGACAAAAGGTTATTGATAAATTAAATACAGAAAATATAGAAAGTGGCCAAAAAGAAAACCACCTGAATACTAGCTCTACGGTAGCAGTTGAGCGTTCATATGCAGTCATGGATACAATTGAACATTCAATGACCAGCAGTTGGAAGACTAGCCTAGAATTATCGTTTTCATTTGAGTTAGGGGTAAAAGATATAGGCAAAGCATCAAGCACATTTAAAGTAGCTTTTGAGTATTCCCAATCGACTACAAAGAAAAACAGCCAAACGACGTCACATAGTTTAAAAACGACTTCGACCCAAACCATCCCTCCTCACTCAGCTGCAGAGTACACAATTAAGATGAGCAAAACCAGAACAACAATTCCTTATACGGCTGTCATCATTGCCAAGTTCAGCGTGGGACTTAGGGGATTCTTAAGATTTGGGCAAGGCTTCAGTAGCCCAACAACTAATTATCATTTTCATCATAAGGGAAGCGATGAGGAGCAGAGCGTACCGTACACTTTCGGATCTCAGTCGGAAGCTTTCTACACAGCACTTAAACGCGAGAGCGAAACACAGTCGAAACCTTGGCTGTGGAATGATATGTTTAAAAATCACCCTTCTGTACGTCACGTGATCAACAAACTGACGAATGAGAGTCAGTATGAGTTCACACTAAATGGAAAGCTGGAGCACGTTGCTGGCACCAAGATCGATATTACGTGGAAGAAAGTGGAACTAAAGGATTTGAATCGGCGATCAGTTCTTGACGAAAGCAAAGCCGACACCCCAGGCCCTAATAACATGACTATCTTCGCTACTGTAGGCCCGAAGGACAAGCCCGTTGATGTCGAATATCCCGAAGTACACCTAGGAAACGCGGATCAAGTTAAACTAGAAACTGGTCCAGTGAATCAAGACTCCTCATAAGCTAAATACTGACTGTGGTTAATCGATTTTTTTTTAAATTTCAAATGCTTTGCTTTGCATGTCTTAGTTTTCTTAAAATTATATTTGCGTATTGATTACACTTTTTATTTATTAATTATCTAAATGCATATACAACCCAGATTTGTTAATTAAATATGGTATACCGTTAAGAAAAAAATAATTGTTTTAAAGCTAATTCCTACTAAGAGATTACTTTGTGTTCACTGTGTATTTAGAAAGTTTCATAACTAACCTTTTTTTTTTTGCGAAAACCACAGTGTTATTATGTTACTATTTTATGTGATTTACATTAAATTAGCAAACACCCATTCCTATGCAGTGGAGTTTTGATAATCCGACCTTTGGTAATCTGAAAGTCCAAAATCGAAAGTAGGATAAAGTAAGAACAATAAATAGCTATGTTATTTAACACAGTTTAAGTTTTACTACTTTTTAAAGAGAGAGTGGAGGCGCAATGCGGTAAAGTGCTTGTCTTTCGAATATGTGTTCCCGGGTTCGAATCCTGGTGAAGACTGGGATTTTTAAGTACGGATCTTTGGGCGCCTCTAAGTCCATCTAGATGTAATGGATACCTGATATTAGCTAGGGCCACATGACACCCTGGTTAACCGTGGATCACAGAAACAGATGATCTTTACATCATCTGCGCTTCAGATAGCAAGGTTTGAAAGGGGAACAATAATGTTATACTTTACGAAACATTGTGTCATGAACAAATCAGTAATTCTTTCACATATTAAAAAATATTCATTTATTCGAAACAGGACAGCTCCCAATTATTTTTAGAATTTGAGGGACACCGCTGTGTAAAAAAAAAATTGAAAATAAAAAATAAATAAATAAAAGAACATTATCTAAGCCCTTTTTAATGCAATTTCTAAAAATTGTATATGAATTTATTTTTTAGAAATATAGAACACTACACTTCGAGATGAATGACATCAATCAATTCAATTTTTATTTTTAACATAAATTATAATCATATTTTATTTCTAATTGTGCATGTGTTTAATTTGTACTCTATAATATCTATATTATATTTCAATTTTAGCCTACCACTGACTGACACATAGATCAAGAGAGCTCTTAAACTGTCGTACTGATCAGTATGAAATTTCGTACACAGGTTCCTTTAAATTCCAAGGCGCTTCTTAATAACCGGTTTTCTACAGTTTCGCAACAGTTTCGACATTTCCCTAAAAGGCTGCAGTGTTTATAGAAAGATTTTAAAATATCACACAAAGTCTATTTATTTTTAAGATGCCTTACGTACTTTCGCTTCCTGTTAAACGCGGTCTAACAAAATACATACTAAAAAGTCCTAATAGTATTAAAAGGTAATTCTATATTCTTTTCTTATGATTCAGGGATGTGGTTAATAAGTTTAAAACTTTCCATACATGCTATATATAGATTCAAAATCTAAAAATGTTAGTGTTGATCAATCGGATGATCCCTTTAGACGCTGACTAAATTAAAAAAAAAATAATCCTAATAACATTAAAAAGATAAATCTAGATCTATTGTTATTTCGCTACGTTGAAAGAGGGTCAAATAAACGACTACAATTAAAAAAATGAAATCTGCTTGTATTTAGAGAACAAACTACCAAAATAAATGTAGAAAGGGGAACGGGAATGTGGAAGTCTATTCGAAATATGCACGTCATAGTCTAGGCCTGAAACTGATGGTATCAAGAAATGTATAAGGGGTCTAACACCATGTATTCCTTGCTTTAAAATTAAAGGTTGCAAAAAAAAAAAATAGGTTGCGGGGGGGGGGGGGTCATCATGGTCAAAATATATATTATGGTTTGAATTAAGAAGCCGAAGAAAAGTCATATGAGTGCGTATATGTGTCGAGGGCGCATTATAGAGCATTATAGAGCAGGTCTTTCCAAATCAAGTCAAAAGTCTATGTCGGAGAAATTACGATGGCCAGGTTAAACAAAAACAAAATGGGTCTCCCAATATCGAAAGAGAGACAGAAAGAAAGAAGGGACGAAAAGCGGGTCCTGAAATTTCATTGTAACAGATAAACCAATTCACGAGCTCTAAAGGTATGTAATGTATGTGCCCCTTTTATTTAAAGTCAATAAAAAAGGAAAGAAAGAAAGGGAGGAAAATACTTACTAGCTAACTAGGTCCCAAGTTTGTGATTTCGTTCTTCACATTTTTCTATATCGATAAACATAATTTTCAAATTGTTTAATTTACATTATAAAATGATACTATCATATATATATATATATACATTTAGCTTATAAGATACAATTATTACATGAAATTTTTTTATAAGTATAGAAAAAAAGCTTACAAAAATAGAAGTACACTCCATGTATCAAGGTACTAATCTGACACATAAAAGACTAAATGTCAATATTTTAAAGGTACTCATTTTAATAATATTTCAGAGGAAAGTTTAATATATAGATACAGCAAATTTCTAATAGACTATAAAAAGTTTGTTTTCAACTAAAAAGCTCGTAACTAATGTACAAGACACAAATGCAAATCACATAAAACGAGCAAAATTTAATCTTTGTGCAATTTGTATACATCTATCGAGATTAGTAGTTTCATTATTTTGTTATGTTTTCTACTTACTTTTATACTGCCAATGCATGACAATAAAAATATTTCTTCAAAAGTATAACGGCTTTTCTTTGTCACTAATTTTAACAATATATAATATCAAAAGAAATACATGATGTTTAACATTATATTGTTAACTAGTAAACATATTGGTGAAAGTTCGTCCAAACTGAGTTTAATGGTCGTGCGGTATGCGCTCTGGATAGTCGTCTCGATGGCCCCGTGTTGAGACCCTGTCTGGTGCCATCCCTCATCATCACAAAGTAATTGTTTACTAACGTAACAAAATAGAATGGTGTATAGACTAATGAAAATATACACATGATTGAGAGCGAGCCAGATAGAGACATGGAGAATGACAACAAAAAGAGAAATATCCGACATTATCCATGATTTGGAATTCTTTAGATGTGTTCAGGAACTAAACAAGGATATGTTTTTGTTTTTTTTTTATCATCGTACAACTTTTTGCAAAGCTAAACAAGGCTTATCTTCCCTTAGTTAGTAAAATTTCAAGTTTCCCTCTCAGACCTTGAGGTCTACAGGGCAATGATGTAAAGGCCATTTATTTCTTTGGCCTACGGTTTACCAGGATGACCTGTGGCCAGCTCAACGACCAACAGCCTTTATATTTTTTCCCAACTAATGTCAGGTATGTATTGTCTCAGTCTGGTATATTTTTGAACGCTTAATATTTCTCTCATTTCATATTCTCGGATCAAGTTACATCGTTGCAAATTTATCATAGTCCATGACAAATAAGAAACAATGTATACAACAATGCATTACAATGGGTATTACATATACTACAGAATACATAATCATCAATACTAAAAGTCTTAAACGTGTCCTAATTAAGTATTCCAGGGCGCCTAAACTAGATTCAATAATAAATTTTCTAAGGGTATCATGACACAACAGAGCATAACCCCAAATACTCGGAACGGACACATAGAAAGAACAATATCTCCTTACTATAGACATAATAACCAAAAAACAATCACCGACATCCTACTCAGACCAGTTCAGCTCTCCAACTGACTTGACTGACCACGGGAAAACTTTATTAATCCACTTATAAACCCCGTGGTAAAACAGTTCACAACTCACAACTTATAAAATAAACAAACACACACAATCTCATATCTTACACACCCCTGCTTTTGACATCGTAATTAATTTGTTTTTACATTGAGACTGTACTAGCAAAGAAGGTACTGTGTTTGAGCGGTAAAACGCTTGGCTTTCGGGGGTCTCGGGTTCGAATCCTGAAGAAGACTGATGAATTTTTAATTTCTTGATTTTTTTGGCGCCTCTGAGTCCACCCACTTTAAAGGGTACCGTTTGAATTTCAAAAAGTTGAGCCGAAGGCTCTTAGAACTATAGGCGTGTAAACCTGCTTGAACAAACCGTTCTGTCTGGAAGAGGTTTAAGACAATGCCTTTGTAAGACATTGCTATTTCCGACGTATCTGGCACTTCGGGCGCATAAACTGGAACACATGGCCAAGGGCGTAGCACGTCGGTAAACCCGGTTTCCACCCGAGCGCCACGTTGAGACAGAATAGCGTACTCGGGTTAGTGGGTACCTGACATTAGTTGGGGAAAAGTAAAGGCGGTTGCTATCAGCTTTGCCGTTTTAGTATCATAGACATAAATAAATATAGACTGGCCAATTAAAGAGTTTTATGAAACGAAAATTTATGACTTGCAATTTTGTGTACTTTAGTGTACAGCATTTATGAGCAGTATAAAAGTTATACTATTTCAGCCGTAACCTATATAAGTATTACAATATTTTCACTAGTGTTTTTTTTTAATGAAGATCATGCAATTTTTCATAATTCGGAAATCCGACAACAATAGATGTACATGTTTTCAAGTTACATGAAGTTACTTCCTTTTTCCAGTCTATATTTATTTACACCTATGTTTAGTATCTAAAGGGAGATAAGCCTTTATTTAGAGATATATGTAACAATTTTAAACTAGGAGTAGATAAAAATAGGAATACCACTCTCTTAAGCCCCCCCCCCCCCACACACACATACACATGTGCTTGAACCAAAATGCGTTAAGCGTGCTAAAACCGTACATATGCACTAAACAATGAAAAAAATTAGTACACTGTTTCCAATGCACACATTTATTATTGTTATCCTAGATCTATTACAAATGAATTGCATAAAAAGTCAAAATAATTGATTCAATTTTATCTAATACTAGCCATATATTACACTCGGTCCGCGGGTCTTAATTTGCGTATCATTGATATAATCACTGATATCATGCATTAGAAGCAATTAGACAAAATAATAATGTTATCAGTAAAGGAAATGCAAGAATCAAACAAGCAAACTAAAAAAATACTTTAAAAAAAATAACAAAGCTTACTTTAATGAATCAGTGATGTATAGCATTTTTACTAGATCTAGACCAGTGGTTCCCAAACTTTTTTGTCTCGTAGACCCCTTGCCATGTTTTCTGGTTATTGGTAGACCCCCTGCTTAACTTTCAAATTTTTGCAAATTCAACATTTTTAAAACTAATTTCTATCTTTACAAAAAGTAAAGTAAAGTTCCTCTCAGACCTTGTGGTTTATAGGGCAGATGATGTAAAGGTCATCTGTTTCTGTGGCCTACGATTATCGAGGGTGTCATGTGGCCAGCACAACGACCAACAGCCTTTAATTTCCCCAACTAATGTCAGGTACCCATTAGAGCTGGGTGGCCTCAGAGGCGCCCAAAAGATCACGAAATTAAAAATCCAAGTCTTCAACAGGATTCAAACTCGGGACCCTCGGTTCAGAAGCCAAACACTTTACCGTTCAGCCAAAACGCCTCCTAATTTCTATCTGTAGAGAGTTGAAAAGTGAAAAAGTAATTTAAAGCTACATATTAGAGATTTTAGAGATCTCTCTTTTTTATTGATAAAATTCAAAACCAATTAAAATAGCTCCAAACACAATGGCCTTAAGTATCATTTAAAGAGTTTTCGCAAAGAGCAGTTTCTCGTGTATATCTTGATGTTTCACGTGTTGCTCTAATATTGAGTCTGCAAAGATGTTATCACTATCGGGAGAAAGAGCGAAGGCGAGTGACTGTCGCCTCAACCAGTAAGCTTCGAGCAGGAAGGGCTCATTAGTCTTGGCTGGCTAGCCACCTAGCAGAAGTAAATCTAAATTCAAAACTCTCCTGTCTTGCAACTCAAACATGGGAAAGGTTTTGTGGGTTAACCTGAGGAAAATAAGGAGCCGACGACCATAATGCAGTTTGCAGCACACACCACTACATCCTGTCAGAACCTGTGACGCTGCTGAGCCCAAACTTATATATGTCGTTTGCAAAGAATTACATATGAAGCTTTTAATTTTATAACTCATGACACCGAAGCAACCTTGAACTGTATTGTTGCTTAAAGAAATTCTTTTAATAATATCAGATGTGGATTTGTGTAAAATAGGTTTTAAAACTACAACGGCTGGTAAAAATCAATGTTTTACCTATGGTGTTTTCAGCATTTTGCCATAAATAAGTAAATTTCCCCTTTCAGACATTGTGATGATGTTATGGTCATCTGTTTCTTTGGCCAACGGTTAATGAGCAGGGTGTCATGTGGGCAGAACAACCACCAACCGCCTTTACTTTTACTAACATAATTCAGGTACCCATTAGAGATGGGTGGACTCAGGGGAGCCCTGAAAATCCTGAAATTCAAAATTCACAGAGATTCGAACCCAGGACCCCAATTACGGAAGCCAAGCACTTAACCACTACCACCACACCCTTATTTCGCTATAAGTGAACAGGTATTGTAAGACTCATAAACCACCATCTTGTCTACATGATGTTGAATAGAGATTTTGTGGGTCTATTCTGAACTTTATCTTTGAATGTTCAAAAGTTTTTTCAAATCTATATCTTTTTATCAGGGTGATATTGTCGCAGATGATCCTCAAGCGTAATTAGTTTCATATCGTCATAAAAAAGGCAATCGGTAACTGCTTAGTTGACAAGGAAAGAATGAACAATTTTATATAATCAACGCTAGACAGTCTACATTTCTTTTTGTTAAACATTATTTACATGCAGAGAAAATTAAGTTATTTTAATAAGTATTGAAATTAAATACAACAATTTTTCGTTTGAATAGCAGGATAAATATTTAAATAATTAACTTAGTTACAAATTATATATAGTGTGAAGAATTACATATATGGGATGTAAAAATTAAAGTCACGACCTGCTTATATGAAATCTATTATCATAGACCCCCTTGGACATCTAATGGACCCCCAATTTGTTTTTTTCACTTTTGTAGACCCCTTGAATGTCTTCGTAGACTCCTGGGGGTCTATAAAGACCACTTTGGGAATCACTGATCTAGACTAACAATAATAAATCGGTGTGATTAGAAATTATTTTTTTTTTTACCAATCGTTTTTTTTAGCGCAATTTCATGCTTTTAGAGCTCTCAATACGCAATGATCCTATCACTCGTCCGGATCTGTTGAAAAGGGGGAAAAATAAAGGGATATCTGGATGATCGATTTTTAAATTTTGCTTAAAAAAAAAAAAAGAGGAACGACCTGAATTCGAACATTTGGGAAAAATCTTCTCATGCTTCGCAAGCCAACACGATAACCACTCTGTCTATGAACATTGAAGATTGTAAAGTTATCTATTGTTTCTATTTCATGTTTGTGTTCACTAGACCTCCAATTGCAGCCTAAAATAAAGGGGACTAAGTCAGCTTATGCAACCACTAAAGTCAAGTATTATGTCTTTGCCTTGTTTCAGATAACAAACAAAGTAATTTATTACCAATAGTTAATTAAGTGGTTAATTTTTTTTTATTGATTATTTTTTTTGTCAAGTAAATGAATTAAATGTGCAAATTTTCAGCTTGATCCGAGATTGTGAATTGGAGAAATAAGGTGTTCAAACTTTTGGTCGAATAGACACACAGACAGGGTTAGTTTTGTAAAAAAATAATAATAATAATATGAATAAAGCAATTAAAATATCAAATCAACCTTTATAGAATTTTTAATAAAAACACTTTCACCTTTACCTTTATATATTTTTTGACATATATTCCACTACCCTGTTATGATTAAACTTTTTATAACTTTTGTGTTTGTTATCAGAAAATGTTATATTTGGTATACAATTAACTCTTTCTCACCCAACTGACGATACCAACGTTGAGTTGACCCCATTAAATTAAATTCATATTTGGTATTAAAAAATTTTAATTTGTGTTATAAAAAGAGCAAGCATTTTCCTATAATTCTATACTTAAAATAATATTTCTTGATAGCATGCAAAAACAAAAAGTTATTGAAGTTTAACCCTACATGGGGGGGGGGGGGGAGTTTGGGGTTCAACGCCCCCCGAAATGAAATCGCTAACAGGACGTCCTAGAACAACTTGGCGCCACACTTTCACAGAGGTCCTCAGAGCAGGTGTGACGAGGCTTCAGACATGGCCAGTGACAGATATTTGTGGAAAACAGCTTGCCGCCCAATGCGCCGAACGGCGCTGGAGAATCTAAGTCAGTAAGAATAGCACAAAAGTTTTTTTTGAATAAAACTTTTTTAATAGCAGGATAATGCACTGTAGATTAATCAGAATATGTATTTTGTTGGCTTTCAATACTGGAAATAGTGTTTGGCGGCGGGGCTCAGCCCCGCGCAGGATAGTTCGCTGCACTACTCCAGACTACATTGCTGGCAATGGCGGGGAGTCTACAATTGTTCCACTAACTCCAGAAAGAATCTATTCTAGGGTACAATAAACGTCTTTCGAAAGAATGAAGGGTCAGAATGTAATAAAGATTAATTATGTATATACACACGCACACACACACATGCACGCACACATATTTTTTTACGAGGGGGGGGAAATCACCTCTCTCGAAAAAAATCCTGGCTACGCTCATGATATATAATATTTATAAAACATTTATATTTATTGTCTTGAGATCACTATCCCATGTCACACCCCCTATAAATATAATAATATAGGAAAATAGAGCCTTTCTTAACCTCCACACTTTTAACACAACGTTGTTGTTGTTTTTTAATTAAAATACAATCAAAATGAAAAAAAAAAACGTATTTTTTTTCAAAGGGAAACTACTCAAGATTTATTTATAAGCATTTTGTTATAAATAGATAACAAAATAACTGATATTTTAAGCATTAGACGATATATCGTTGATTAGGCTGCAACGATGATATCGTCGGTTAGGAGAGAACCATAGCAACAGTGCACCTTTTACGTTCGCGGAAGGAAGTCGCGGCGACATTGAACCCTACAGGCCAGACTTGATTGAACTAATAGTTAACATAAACATTGATGTTTGGGAAATCATCTCTCACCTGTTTCCAACACAACATCATAAACATCACTCATCTCCTCACCTTGATCCTTCATTGAGATAGGAACAAGAATTGTTACAATATATTAGAAGAGTGATTTTTAAACAGTCATTAGGCGATAATAAATTGTTCATACAAACTTTTTACTATCTTTCTTTGATAATTCAATTTTAGCGACGATTGGTAAGAATATTTAAGTAATATTGGTCATTTTTTTAAATTAAAATCCGGAACTTTTTTTTTACCAATAGAGAATCTTTAGTGATGATTCAGCAAGAAATTGAATGTAAAAATAAGTCTAAAGTGTAATTTTTAACAATCGTTCGTAAGTAAATGACTTTTTCATTTTAAAATTCCGAACAACCTACAGTCGATATTTTTGTAATAAAAGTTATTTGACATATATTTATTTTTAAGTTCAAAATCTGAACCAATTTAATATCGATATTTAAATTATAGATACGTATAGTCCAAGAATATTAAGTGTAATTGTCAATGAACGTTGAATGGTGTAATACTGTAGAATGCGAATGTCGTGTAATACTGGGTTCTTGCTTCCTGAAGTACTCTAGACACGTGACAAGACAAATATTATAGACTGACTGAAGCTCGTTTCAGCAGACAAACATGAAGTTTATTTTACTACAATAATAATACACTGCACTCCTTGTTAGTGCTACAAGTCAAGAAATAATAAACAATCCTATCCGCATAGCAGCGGTATCAAAAGTATCAATCACGTCCGCATCTCAGCGGGTAACAATAAGAACAATTACTACTCGTGACACTGGAGCTTCAACTATAGATATCCATTAAAATACGAATAATACCTTAATATTCAATAAGCACATAATGAAATCAACTCTCAAATATTATTAATCAACAATCATTAGTCCATCGACTTTCATGATATATACATATATACACCAGTCCAGGAAGCAACGTCCAACCTTCCTGGACTGGGAGCAAGACCTTACTGACTTGACTTGACTGAACTCAAAGTCAACTTTATTCATTCTACTTCCTGTTTTCTACATCAGGAATTCCACGTGTCTTTTAAACTCTTAACATGACGTGAACTTTAGATCATGCAATGTCAACTAAGACTGTGACAGTAATATAGGTCAGAGATTCGGTCTTAAACAATCATTAGACTTAATTTTTTTTTTTGATAAACCAATATCCGGAACAACTTTATAATTAATAAAATATAGGTTAGTATATAGATTTTCATTTAGCGTTTACATGTAATTTATTTAAAAATCCGGAACAACTTATTATTGATCTTCAGTTTTCGCGACGTTTAAGCAAGAAAATTAAAAGTTAGATAATTTAGAAGAGCAAAACTAAACATTCTTTGACATTTTTGTTTGCACAAAAACATCCAGAATAATCAATTATAGATTTTTTTTAAATTATTGCGATATTTAGGAAAGAAATTTAAAGGTGAGATCGGCTTTATAGTAACCTTTAAGTCTGTTTTTCCCCCGATCTAAATGTGACGAACAGAATGACAGACCAAAACCACATAAGTAGGTGGCTTTTAACTTTGATAGCTAGTGTAACATAAAACCACAGTTTGTTAATATTTATATTTGTTTTAAACTTTTGTTGTACATTTAACAGATAGATCTATGTATGATTAAGTGATACTGATAATACTTGAAAATGTTTCTTCCTTGTTAACATATTGTTAGCATAGTCTCCCTTACATTGATGTATTGTTTTAGAAGTGGTGTATGTAAATGAGAACATCGCTTGCATAATACATTTTAAAAACAAAACAAAAAGTAGCCGTTGCACCTAAACTTTACGAGCAACAGCGCATGGTGAAATAACATTTTTTTTTATTTCTCTTTTAGTTTTTTTGAAATCTGAGTCTGACAGACGAACAGAGTGACATTTTACAAAAACCCAATAGTGGCTTTTTTTTTTTTTTTAACTGTGGTCGCTGAAAAGATACTTTATTTTATAATGTTTAGCATTCATTGAAATCTTCTTTCTCTGGCATCTCATGTATCTAACAAGTGCTTTGCTTCAACCTGCTGGATATGTGACAATATTGCTTCAATTTGGTTCAACTTTTTTCAAATTGCAAACTAAAACTTTTCTTACCATCATTGATAAATGAAATGAAACAAATATAAATAGCATTGTCAAAAAGATACTAAAAAATTATGTTACACACAATAAAAATCAATTCAAAATGAAGAATACAAATATAATATAGATAAAAAAAATTCTGTACAATATCTTTGGCTTTAAATCTAAAACAAAAATTATTACTTTTCATGTATTTCTTTTTATGTAGCATGTCTTTCTAATACAGTTGATGTATATATACACGTTTAACAGTTTATATATATATATAGACATATATAGACATAGACGTTTATTAGTTAGGCAATCCATCACTCAGCACAGTTGACATAAGAGACTAACGATTTCCGCCCAAGTAGAGAGCCAATATGGAGTTGCTGTACTCAAGGCAGATGCCCTTTGTGTTTGTCATGTCTCCGTGTAAATAAACGTCTATGTCCTCGTTGAGTTGACTCACTTAAGTTATTACAATATATATATACAACATATTCTTTACATTCTATATCATAAATATACATATATATTTATATATATATATATAAACTGTTAAACGTGTATATATACATCAACTGTATTAGAAAGACATGCTACATAAAAAGCCAAGAGTCACGAAGATCCACAGTATAAAAAACACAAAGAAAGAGACGCGGTCAATGTGTTTGCTAATGAGTCTGTAGTTGTTGACGCCAGGTGGCGTAAGTGTCACTTTTGAACCCTTCACTTGATTGGCTTCATCTTTAGAGTTTACTGACGACGCACTTCTGGGATGAGGAGAATCAGCAACTTGTGATTCTTGAAGCTCATCTTGAATGCAGTCCACCTGGGGTACTCTTTTCAGTATGTCCAAAATACTTGGAGTCATTCTTCTTGGCTCTTTGACCTCATCCTGACCACAATCCTCTTGATGTGCCTTGTTCATCATGGTGGTGACGGTTTGGGTCATTCTTCTTGTTTTAGAAAAAAGACTTTTAAAGTTTTCTTTGGCTTTCAAGTAGGATGTCTTCTCCTGAACAAATAAAGTTTGACGAAAACTTAACATTTTAAGCAAAAGTTGAAAAACAAAAAACTGACTTACAAACGAAATCAATTTTACATTTTATAATTGAAACAACACGTTTAGCTTGTGGACATATTTTAAATCAGCTTGCCCTGACATCAAACTATGAATATAAATATTTTAAATCAGTTTGCCCTGACATCAAACTATGAATATAAATATTTTAAATCAGCTTGCCCTGACATCAAACTATGAATATAAATATTTTAAATCAGCTTGCCCTGACATCAAACTATGAATATAAATATTTTAAATCAGCTTGCCCTGACATCAAACTATGAATATAAATATTTTAAATCAGCTTGCCCTGACATCAAACTATGAATATAAATATTTTAAATCAGCTTGCCCTGACATCAAACTATGAATATAAATATTTTAAATCAGCTTGCCCTGACATCAAACTATGAATATAAATATTTAAATCAGCTTGCCCTGACATCAAACTATGAATATAAATATTTTAAATCAGTTTGCCCTGACATCAAACTATGAATATAAATATTTTAAATCAGCTTGCCCTGACATCAAACTATGAATATAAATATTTTAAATCAGCTTGCCCTGACATCAAACTATGAATATAAATATTTTAAATCAGCTTGCCCTGACATCAAACTATGAATATAAATATTTTAAATCAGCTTGCCCTGACATCAAACTATGAATATAAATATTTTAAATCAGCTTGCACTGACATCAAACTATGAATATAAATATTTTAAATCAGCTTGCCCTGACATCAACTATGAATATAAATATTTAAAAAAATCTCAGCTTATTAATGTTCTATTTTTCATTCAATTTCAAGATTACCTTTAAAAAAATGACTTAATCTATCTCATAAATTGACTTAGTCAATAATAATACCAAGAGATATACAATATATGCATCTACATTGTAAAATAAAGGTCTATATGTGTTGTTACCCATTAGAAAAAAGCTGTTTATGTTGAATATAAAAGACTGTAGACTGACCTTCACAAGTAACAAACTAGCAAAATGTAAAATAAAAAAATTTAAAAAAGAAAAAAACAGAATTCTATAGGGAAATCCATAAAGCATAAATAGTATGATTACTTGTAATGTAGAATTAATATTATTTGTTCGATATCAAACACAATTTTTAATTACCTTTTTTCCCCATTGATTCATGTTTTGTTAGGTACAAGAAATATTTGTGGAAAGTTTCAACTAAATCCGAGAAAGTGTGAAAAAAAAAATGAATTTTGTTTTTTTTTAAAGGGAGTGAATTGTTATAGGCTTTGTAAAAGATTCCATGTTGATATAATAACGTGTGTTATCTCCCTTCAATAATGGGTTTCTATTCTTGTATGAGGACTAACGTCCTTACAAAAAGTTACACAAGTGGGTACATTGAAGTCAAGACGGATAAATAAAAACGTAATTGGTAAATACAGAAAACAGTTTTAATTATAGCATCTGTTAAAGCAGTCGGACTTACAAACACTGACAGTGATCAGACCTTCCATATATGAGATACAAAAAATATAGCGCTAGGACAAATTCGTACATCTGCTCCTTATAACTGAATCAGCCAGGAAAACCGACGATCTAACACTTACTTACTTAGACTTAGGTCCTCCCACGCCGTTCGGCGCATTGGGGGGCAAGCTGTCTCCATAATGATCTCTCATTAGCAATGTCTGAAGCCTCCTCCCATCTGGTGTCCACTGTTCTGAGGTCCTCCATGAAGGTGTGACGCCAAGTTATACGAGGACGTCCCTGTTTGCGCTTTCCTCGTATTGGCCTCCATGCCATTGCAACTCTTGGTATGCGTAGTTCATTTTATCGTAGAACATATCCCGCAAACCTCATGCGACGTTCTGTCACAACCTTACTAAGTGTTCGACTCCCAGTTCGGCATAGGACTTAACAGAGTCAATGATTAACATGGGCGACTAGTTGAACACATGCGAAGGAAGTAATTGTCGTCTCTTTTGAAGTAATGTCTCTGATCTATAAGATAAGATATTTTAAAAGTCTACTGACCTCGTCTTTATGAGCTAAGTAAACAATGATGATACTGTCGATGACTGTCAGCATGGAGATAATGAGAAGCAAGAAGAGGTAGATGGTCAGTTTGGGAATCTCAGTGCCCGATCTTGGCAGCATACCACTCACAATGCTGATAAAGACTGACAAAGCCAGCAGCACAGTTATACCTGTTAATGAAGTGCATGTATAAAGTACGTTATCATAGATTAGATTCCAATATGGGTGTGGACATTAAGTATTGGGAAATTAACGATATAAAAAGAAGCAACGTGACTTAAAGTAAAGATCTCCTTTCAGACCTTGCTATCTATAGGGCAGATGATGTAAATGTCATCTGTTTCTGTGGCTTACGGTTAACGAGGATATCATGTGGCCAGCACAACAACCAGCTGCATTTACCTACTGTATTGACAGCGCCCGTTAGAAGATTTTATTACCTGTTGCTACATATTGCGGAATCCTGACAACAGCAGTGGTATGAATACACTTTTTATTTCTGATGGGGCCTTCTTTACTTTCACCACAAAGCATTGTAATGCGTGCAGGGTCGTTGAATGAGCGCCATTTTTATTACTTTATGAAACAATACTCCTTCGAGTTAAAAAAAAAATTCTAAATATTGATTTAAAAAAAATACTTGCCATAACTAATTTTCTCCCCTGATTTGGCTGGAATAAGGAACACCAAAAGGTTGAGAAATGAAAGAAAGACAACCGGAAGCACAATGTTGATTAACAGAAACGCTGGTCTTCTTTTCATTGTAAATGTCAACTGAGGAGCGAAACAAATAATACGTATACTTATATATATATATATATATATATATATATATATATATATATATATATAATACTTATATTTTAGAGAAAGTGCTACAATTATCTTTATATATGTCTTAGAAAAAAAAACTGTATATAGGAATAAAGAAATACAACATATACTCTACTGCAGTGTTTCCTAAAGCCGGATACACTTACCCCTACGGGTACGGGAAGACTTTGGAGGGGGCACGCGTTGCACCTCATTACCTATGCTGATGTGTTTAAATACACATTTACTATTAAAGTGTGGTGGTGGGGGGGGGGGGTTGTCGATTGGTACTCAGTATTACAAAAATTATAAAAGGGGTACACATAGGTCAAAAGTTTGGGAAACACTGCTCTACGGTTATATGCAAGAAAACTAAGATACTGAATTGTATATTGAAGTTCATAGAATAAAGCAATATTAATAGCAGGCACTAGCGGATCCAGAACTTTGGAGTGGGGGGGGGGCGATTTTTTACAAAACCCTAACCCTAACGCCCAGTAAACCCTAACCCTATGCATAAACGTGCGTGCAGCATATATATATATATGAGAAAAAAAAGCGCAGCATTTCTCAACCTTCGGCGAAAAACAAAACAACTGGGGCAGCGCTATAAGGTTCCATAGTGGGTTTCGGGGCAAAGCCCCGACGCCAAAAGCGTTTTCTTGCTTTTTTCACTGAAGAAACGCATTCTCCTGACATATACAGCTCATTATTCAAAAAAGAATTCGGGGCGAAGCCCCGACGTCAAAAGCGTTTTCTTTCATTCTTCAATGCAGAAACGCATTCTCCTGACATCTACAGCTCATTATTAATCAATGGAGTTTGGGGCGAAGCCCCGTCGCCAAAAGCGTTTTTTTTTGTATTCTTCACTGCAGAAACGCATTCTCCTAACATATACAGCTCATTATTCATAAAAAGAATTCGGGGCGAAGCCCCGACGCCAAAAGCGTTTTCTTAAATTCTTCAATGCAGAAACCCATTCTCCTGACATCTACAGCTCATTTTTTATCAATGGAGTTCGGCAAAAGCGTTTTCTCACTGCAGAAACGCATTCTCCTGACAACTACAGCTCATTATTCATCAGTGGGGTTCCGACGCAAAATCCTTTTCTTGCATACTTCATAGAAGAAACGCATTCTTCTGACCTAAAGCTCATTTTTCATACTATTAAAAAAGGACATTTCGAATAATGTTGTACTTGAAAAATATTCTAATATGAATTTATAGTCCCTTAATACATTGCAAATAAAACCGATTTGTTCCTTGAGAAGATAAGATACCCAACATATTTAGATTTGGCTTTGAGGATCGCCGCCGGAAAAAGAATTATTCGATAAATAATATTCAATAAAATTAAAGTATTAATTGTGAGTTATAGTCCCCAATTTATTTAACTAGAAAAATTTCAGATTGAGTAAAGGTTGGGAAAAGGCGACTATGTTTAGAGTTATTTGGGTTTAGAACTTCTCAATCATGACTCTTATACTAAAAATTTCGTTTGAATTCTAACTTTCTTAAAATAATTATGATAAATTTATGTGAAATTACGTAAACTATGTCTGGAAATGAGAGGGGCGGTAGAGTGAAAACGATTAATCATCGCTCCTTTTTATAATTTCTGCTAAACTATGATTCTCCATAAAAATAGGACCGCCCCCCCCCCCCCACTCAGAGGGCTAGAGTGGGAGGGCAGTACATGCAATCACTCTCCCCCCAACTCCACCGAATCGGCCAAGATACCAGAAGGGGATTGACATAATATAAAATGTATATATTAATTGAATTAATTTTGTTCACAAACTATGATTTCTACATAAAAGTAGGACCGCCCCCCCCCACTCAAAGGGTTTAGGCAGTAGAGGTATTCGCCACCCCCCCTCCCCCAATCGGCAAACAGGGAACGACATAATATAAAGATCGGTTAAAATATTGATAACAAGTTTTAACCATATATATCTTTAATTGTTTCTGTTAGCAAGCTGTGATTTCTACAAATAAATTGGACCGCCCCCCCCCCCCACTCGAAAGTGTATGGGTGGGGGGGGGCGGGATTGATACCATCGCCCCCTCCCGACCCCACCAAATCGGCAAACATACTAGAGGGGGAGGCGAAATAATCTAAAAATAGGTTGAAATATAAATAATTAGTATATATTATTAACATAAGTACTAAATTCGTATACAAATTGTGTGAATTCTATACTAAAATTCGTCCGACAATAGATGCAAGAGACTTGATAGAGAAGGACACACTATGTTTAAGGAGGTCATAGGTGACATTGGACTGTTTCCCTTCATTTGAATTAAGGGTGTTTACAACTGTGAGCCTCATCACCTTACTCTAATGTTTGTTTTGTTGTTTGATATTTGTCTATACTCTAGAGATAAGTTCCTAAGGTAGTAGATTAAAATAATTATAAATAGAGATAGCAGAACACTTCAGATCAATCACATCTACATACACCAGCATTGCAGATTGAAATTTCTAAGATCATTGATTAAAGCACAAACCATTAAACCTTTTTTTTTTTTCATAGTGAAAACAAGGAACCTTATCTATATGATCCTTAGCGTTGTCGAGTTTTTCTATTTCTTTGAGAATCTCTCGCGATCTTTCTATTTTGATTTTCTTACTATTATATTAAGGTGTTGGGAGTTGAGAGGGCCTTGCAATTAATGAGAGCAGATGATGTAAAGCCCATATCCTTCTATCGCCCACGGTTAACGATGGTGTCATGTGGCCAACACAACGACCATCTACCTTTGCTTTACTTTGTTCGATGTATGGCAGGTACTCGTAAAGTATGATGTTAAAAGACAAGGCATATTATCAGAAGTGTGAACCTGTAAAGCATCTAA
The DNA here is from genome assembly GCF_947242115.1 of Biomphalaria glabrata. Classification (NCBI taxonomy): domain Eukaryota; kingdom Metazoa; phylum Mollusca; class Gastropoda; family Planorbidae; genus Biomphalaria; species Biomphalaria glabrata. The sequence goes on along the minus strand of NC_074718.1, from coordinate 37,664,004 downwards.
AGATTCTAAACAATCCGGATACAGTCTCTGTTGCGATGGGCAGACTACGTCTATAGAATGGAAGACTCCCACACCCCCAAAAGACTCCTTTCAGGCCAGCTAATGAAGGAAAGTTAGACAAACGTGCATCAAATAAATGTAAAGTTTTGGGACACCTCAAAGCGTCTTTGCAAAAATTCAACATTAACTATGCCACCTTGGAGAAGGAACCACATGTTAGAGCATCGTGGAGCCTCGCTGTGAAAACTGGCACAAAAATTGCAGAAAACAAAAAAAAAACAGAACTGGCAGCGGCAGCAAATAAATAAATCTCCAGCTGAAATAGCCTGCCCAGCGTGATGCCGAAGGTCACAAAACCTTAGTGCAAAAACCTCAACCCCCCCCCCACACACACACACACACACAAACACGGAATGACGAAAGCGGTCATCATCGAGCCCGGATTGACAAACTATAGAGTTGGGTCGACTTAGTGACGTCCAAAAAATCCCGACTCACAATAGTTTGAAATAAGTTTTAATGAGACTTATATGTTAGGTTCAGTTAAATAGAAAAAAAATTCTAATCACCTGAATGGCAGAACCTTTCCAGTAGCCAGACAGCCGATCAGTGACGTTCAAGCTGGTGTCGGTCAAGTCCCATTCGCCGTGCTTGATGAAGAAGTCTTGTTTGACTTTCACTGAGCCTGGCACGAAGACCAGCTCAGAAGTTGTGTACTTCATAGCCAAAAACTAAAAGGATCATAGAAAAAAAAAATCAAAAAGTCATAAAACTGAGTTAAGTAAACAAACTGGTCTATGTCCAATTTAAAAAAAAAATGTCTTTATAATCTTTGTAACGACAGCGAAGTATGATGTCTGTCTGAGCTGTATGGGAAACGAGTTCCAGACCTTTTTGTTTCGTGTGCTGAAGACCTTAAGACCATAAGTTGTAACGTAACAGCAGACAAGATGGGCCTATAGAGGATAGGGACTGATCAGCTCACTAATGTTATCTTTCGACTGTAGATTTACTGACTGCATTTGTTTTCCACCTTGTAATCTTGAAAAACGTGAGTTCCAGTCAACAGATGTTTGTAACACCTCTTCAAAACAACAACAACAACAACAAAAAACAACATTAACACACTGGTCACTTTTAAAATTGACCATTTCATAATTTAACATAAAACTGAATCGTTTACTTAACAGTGATAGTGCACGTCTGCTTATCAAAGGGATAGTCTGCCATGTGTAGCTCACACGAGGACGGGATCAAGCTTCCAGGCACCCAGCTGACATAGCCTTTGTTATTTATGAATACTGGCCTGGAAAGTTCATTGAAAAATACATTTTTTAAAAATACATGTACAAACCCATAGTCGTATTATCATGGTTTGCATTTTTGCACTATAATACACAACATGTGTAACAGAAAATGTAAAACTTTGAAAATAATAATAATAATAATCTTTATCGTCCGTATGGAAATTTGTCTTACAATTTGTGCATAGTATTATGTATGGACTAATCTTCAACGCTTTCATCTTTTCAATGAGTAAATGAAATTGTATGGTGTTAAAAGCTGATGAGAAGTCAATAATTATCTTAGGGTGCCTAAGAGTTCCCTTTAAAAAATAAAAGAGGCAAATCAATGTTAAATGTAACAAAAATAGTTATTTGCTGCAGAAATTAACTTGAATTTGTCAAATGTCGACATCAGTTTTGATATGGTTTGCATTGTAAGTGCCTAAAAGCTGGGAAGCGTGTGTCCCAACGATTTAACTTAGATAGGTGAAGGTCAAGGTGACAATCAGTTGTTTTTTAAATCTTTTTAAATGTTGAAATATATTTTATCATCCTTTTTTATGTTTTGAGCAATACTATTAGATCCCTTAAGGCCAGAAATACTGAAACTTGAAAACAATCTTATTGTTATTAAAAGTCTTTATTTTAAATATGTATAAGAATTAGTTTGCAGAAAATTACTTACGCCACGTCGTTTTCAAAGAGATCTCTGTCTTCCAAAGTATTCATCAGCACAACTCTAGGTCTCCAGATATTTTCTGGGACTGGATGTATCAATGTTTGGTTACTGTACTTGTCTGGATCCCAGGTCAGAAGCTGTAAACAATTTGATACAAACTTTTCACATGTTCATTATGAGTGATCCAGGTGTGAATGTACATTTTTTTTTCTAGTTTTAATGTTTTGTTTGGTGTAATTTACAAATTGTAAGACAAATTTCCTTACGGACAATAAAGATTATTATTATTATTATTTTTATTAAACAAAGATGCTACAGAACGTAGATTTTGTGTGTGAATTTTTTGCCAGCAATATTATTGACAAAGTATATTGTGATTACAAATTATATCGGATTTATCTCGCATGTACAAAAAAGTCGATGTTAAAAATAAAATTATAGTAGGCTTATGATCTTTCAGTTGAAGAGCTCTCACAAAGGCCGCTGGACACACATTTGAGACCCTTACATAAGCCACAGTTGGAGACAGGCACCGAAGTCGAAAGTAAGATAATAGATAATAGAATAAAATAAAAATAAAAATAGACCGCAGACGAACAAAACTGTTTTATCTGTACGAAATCCGGCCAAATAAAAAATAGGTAGGTCGTTTGCTTAGTCTTGTGAAACACTGTAGCCATCCTTAATCTTTGAAATCGAAGTCATTGCCATTATTATGATCTTACTGGGTGGCTGAGTGGTAAAGCAATTGGCTTCCGAATCCTAGGGACCCAGGTTCGAATCTAGGTGGAAACTTAAATGTCGTCTTACTTTCGTGATTTTTAGCATGACCCTGGTCCAGCCAACTCTGATAGGTACCTGGTTTTAGATTGGGAAAGGCAAATCAGTTGATCGTTGTGCTGGCCACATGACACTTTTGTAACCGTAGGCCAAAGAAACAGGTGACCTTTACATCATCTCCTCTATCAATTTGAAGGTCTGAAAGGAGTATTCTTTATAATATTGCAGGCGTCATCTTGGTGAGTGGTGGCCGAGTGGTAGAGCGCTTGGCTTTTGTAACATTGGTTCGAATCTTTGTCGAAACTGGGATTTTGAGTATCGGGATTCTTAGGTAGCCCCTGAGTCCAGCCAACTCTGATAAGTACCTGGCTTTAGTTAAAGAAAAGTTAAGGTCGTTGGTTGTTGTTCTTGCCAAATGACACCCTCGTGGGATACATTAAAAATTAATTAATAAGCCACAGAAACCTTTACATCCTTAAACACAAGGTCTGAGAGGGTAACTTAACTATATTTCTAACTGACGCCATCTCTCCGTGTATATGAGTATGTAAAAGATGCTTATTACATGGGGCCAAGATAGCAGTTCTCAACCTGTGCGTAGAAACCTTATTGAATGAAAAATTGCCAGGGGTCACTTTAAATCATCAAAAATATGTATTTTTTGTCTTTATTCTAACGTATAGAATTTGGGAATTGTTAGCTTGCAGAGACTTTCCGTTGGTACTTATAATTTTATTATAATTCTCAGTCTTGATTTTAGTAAAATGTTTGTAAAATGTTTTACATGTTTCGGATGTTCCTTCAAAGTTGAAGATAATTTACTTCCTAGTCCAAACCTCCCGCATGACGACCGGGGATGGCAGCGGGCGGGATTGGAACCCGAGACCATCGATAAGTAGGAAGGACAATCCAGCGCAAAAACCGCACAACCAGGCAGCCATCCAGATAGTTTCTGATAGATGTTGAGGACGGTCAATCAGAATGATTTCAAATGTAAACAAACCAAGAAGGGGTCCCACCTTGAATAGTTTTTTTTTTCAATGTGCGTACCGAAATCTAGTTTTGTAAGCCCACAAAAAAAATATTTTCAGTAATGTACCTCAAATAGCACTTACAAAAGGGATGAAAAAAAAAGTAATTGGGTACCCGTAGTTCTAAATGATAAAGAGCAACTGTTCAGACATATGTCTGTCTCGAAAGTAATGCGGGTTCCCGACTATCCGGTCTAAATGTCTAAGGGTGTAAAGAAATGTTTCTGTTGCACAGTGTTAACGTGTCATGTGGTCAGCTCGAAGACAAGCCGCCTTTCCTTTCCCCAACATACGCAAGTATCCATTAGAGTTGGAAAATCCAAGTACTCATTAAGATTTACTTTCATTGTGTAATGTTGAACACCTACGAATTTTCTATTCGGCCTCTTTTAATAAACTTTCTTTATGTAAATATGGTCTCCAAAGTTATAAATATTTGTGCAATGAAAAAAAAAGTATTTTACAGAGCTTCTTCTTTATTACATAAAAAACACAGACCTTCAAGCTGTTTAGAAAAGGGGAAGGTGGTTTGTGTGTACAAAATTTTTCATTTCTGGGGGGAGGCGTAACAAGCAAAGCAAAAGTTTGAGAAACACTGGTTTTTAAAAAATTTCATAAATAACCACGTTGTGAAAAGGGAGATGACCATGAAAACATTATTTCAGTATACTTCTTTTATAGCCTCCCTTTCTAACATCGTTATCTTTAAAATTGCAAACCATAGGTCATATGTCAACTAAGATGTCTAAATATGATTATTTAGTTAGTATACTATAGACACGATATTCAATTAAAATTCGCCTATCGGACCTTGCGATCTATAGGGCAGATAGTGTAAAGAACATCTGTATCTGTGGAAAGAGTCATGTGGCTACCACAATGCCGAACCGCCTTACTTTTCCCAAACTAATGCTAGCCACCTATTAGAGTTGGGTGGACTCAAAGGCGCCCCAAGGATCTCGTAATTAAAAATCCCAGTCTTCACCAGAATTCGAAACAGGAATTCTGTTTTGGAAGCCAGGCGCTTTACGGCTCAGCCACCGCGCATCCTGTTCTTTAAACTAGAAAAAAAAAATATAATGACGATTTTTAGTGGCCCCCAAAAGGGGAAAAGACGCTATTAGTTTTGTGCGAAATGTCTGTCCGTCTGTCTGTCTGACCGTCTGTCCGTCTGTCCGTCCGTCCCGTTTAGATCTCGTAAACTAGAAAAGATATTGAAAATCCGACATCACAATATTTTAGACCATTCAAAGTTCTGATGCAACTGCTACTTTTTTTTTTCTTAAAGCGAAAAATCTAATTTTTAAAATCAGTTATGCAAGCAGTTTTTTAAAGAGAAAAAGCTAATTAGTATGCATTATAAGTTAGACCTAATTTAATTTAAATAGTAATCTTATTAACTCCATTTTTCTGAACATTTTTTTTATTGCGGAATTTTTTTCTATATATTTTTTTTGAGAGTTCGAATAAGAGATTGAGCCTTTTCAAAACAATTACATCAATTATAAGACATCAGTTAGGACAGTGGAGGTGCGGTGGATGAGCGGTAAAGTGAGAGCGCCTCTGAGTCCACTTAGCTCTAATGGGTACCTGACATTAGTTGGGGAAAATTAACGGCGGTTGGTCGTTGTGCTGGCTACATGACACCCTCGTTAACCGTAGGCCACAAAAACAGATGAACTTTACATCATCTGCCCTATAGACCACAAGGTCTGAAAGGGGAACTAGTTAGGCCAGGTTCACATCTAACTTTACATTCACTTACACCTATGCTTTGATCTGCGGGACCGCTGGGGCACTACACAAGATCTGTTAACCTTCTTTCTCAATTCTTATCTCTCATTTGTCTTTGATCTAATTTTATTTGGATGATCTTTCTGAAAATATTGAAGCCTGCCTGGGTGGACCTCTTCGGGGGCCGATTTTGAGTTTGTGTTTCCACACAAACTGTCTATTGTAACCTTGTTTATATTATGTTGTTGTTATTTTTTTTAGTTCAAGCTGGAATTAAGAAACGCTAATGCGACATTTGTTAAGTGTTCACAGTTACTTAGGAACCAGACTTATCTTAGGAGAAATCATTGTTCCGTAAGGGGGAATTTCTTTTAAAGTTTCGTAGAGTTATAATTTAAATAGAGCCACTGGGCTAAGCAATCTTAAGCACAGGCTTTAAATCGGCCCGGGCATTTCTATACCATGTAGCCCACAAATCATGATGGGCATCCAATCATACAAGTCCTCAAAATTATAAGCCTATGTTAGGTTTGATAACGTATCGATAACTGCACGCATGCATTGAACTCTGTATCTTTAAGAAATATTGGCCTTATGTTGCCCCCGAAAGGAGAAAAGACGCTATTAGTTTTGTGCAAAATGTCTGTCCATTCAAAGTTCTGATGCAACGGCTACTTTTTTTTTTCTCAAATCGAAAAATCTAATTTTTAAAATCAGTTATGCAAGCAGTTTTGTTAAGAGAAAAAGCTAATTAGTATGCATTATAAGTTAAACCTAATTTAAAACGAATAGTAATCTTGTAAACTTAATTTTTGTGAACATTGTTATATTGCCAGTTAGTCTTGATGTTTCGAATAAGAGATTGAGCTTTTCCAAAACAATTAGATCAATTATAAGACATCAGTTAGGCCCGGGATCGGCAACCTGCGGCTCGCGAGCCACATGCGTCTCTTTGGATGTGAATCTGCGGCTCTTTAGTTCCCTACGCAAATATTATTTATTTTATCGAAACACTTTTAAAATAGTTCTGAATCGTTTAACGAAACTTAGGCACCGATTCTATCTCTCAGCCACTTGTACTCGCTTTTCACAACACCCCTCCCCCATTACACTCGTCACTTTTGTCAGTCAGTCGGATTCTCGGAAGCTCTAGAATGACGCCGTCGTCGGATGTTTCTATGTAGGTTTTAATTCGATTTGACGCAAGAAGAATTGGCATCTCAACCACGTGCTTTGACTGTGACGTATAGGTTGTTGTTATAAGTAAACGAGTTGTAAGCGAATTATCTTCTCAAAGCTAGAAGCGATCTACAAGTAATGCTATCCTGGCAAGATTTGTGTATACAACTAGAAATTGCACAAAAAGGCAAATCATTTACAGATGGTATGTCTAAGACTGCTTCCTTCGTGCATCTGAAGAAGTTTCGTGATTTCAAAAACAAACCAATAATCTTGAAAAACAAATTCAAAGACTTGCCACTATCCGCTGAAACAGTACAAGATATAATAGCTAAAATGTCTTCAAATGTAACATATTTGCAGGTGGAAGATATTCCATTTTCTTTCTGCCTTATCACTTGCTATAGATGAGTCTTGCGAAATAAAGACAAGACACAAGTTGCCCAATTTGTCAGGTATGTGTCTTCTCTAGGATTGCTACCACTCTCATGACTTACTAGTGGGGACGATAGAGCGAATACCATGCAAAAATACCTTGAAGACAATAAGATCGATTTAAATAAAATCGTTTCAATAGCAACTGATAGAGCCAGAAGTATGACGAGAAAAAAATAAAAGGGCAACAACAATTCGTCGAACCAAGAAATTTTTACGTTTCACTGAATAATGCACCAAGAAGCGCCTTGTGCCCAAAAACGATTCCAACCGAAATAAATGAGGTCATGAATTTGGTAATCAAGATTATTAACAGCATCTGGTCAAAAGCACTCTATCACTTAAAGGAAATGGAGACTCAATATTCCGACCTATGACTTTCCAAAGGTAAGATGATGAAACGTTTTACTTTGTGCTTGAATGAAAAAAATACATTTCTAAATGAAAAAGGCATTTATCACACCGAATTATAGAAGGACAAATAGTTGCAAAAATTTTACTTTATGATTCATATAACAGAGAAATGAAAAGAGCTGAATCTAAAACTGCAAGGAAAGGAAAACCCATCCTATGTTTTGGTAGAAGAATTGGTTTGTTTTGAAGAAAAAATAATTCTTTTGCAGAAAATATTCAGAGCGGTAAGTTACTTCATGTTCAATGTGTAAAGCAGCATCACGATAAAATCAGTGCAACTTTTGACACGAACTACTTCAGCACGGCTATAAAAAAAATCAAAAGATGAATTTCTTGATAGATTTGAGCAGTTCAAAACCAACAAAACTATTCTAGCATTCCTAGTACATAATCTTAACGAAATCCATATTAACAAATTCATAGGAAATACAGGATCTCTCTCTAGAAATGTGATTGATCGATTTAAACAGTAAAGCTTTGGGGAGTGGAAAATTTCCAGAATTGAAAAGCAAGTTGTAAGAGATGGAGGTCCAGAAATGTATGTACGTAATGCAACAAAAGTGGATAGCCTTAAAAGAAATGCCGCGAGTTGATTCGGCGCATGGACTAATCCTCCAGATTGCTACAGTGAGGTGAATAGGTTGACATTTGGAGTGCTGACTATCTTTGGATCGACATATTCGTGCGAGCAAGTGTTCCTTACATAAATATAATTAAAGGTAAAGTAAGAAGCCAACTAACAAATGAAAATTTAGATTCGTGTTTAAAACTAAAAACATCAATTTACCGTATGAGCCAAATGTATCCAAACTTTCTAAAACAAAAGCCATCGCTCCCATTGAATTTGTTTGCTCAATTGTTTGTTATTGAAGTACAAGTTAGTGTTGTAAGTAAATGTTCAATTGCTTTAGTTGTTATCGAAATAAAAAATAATTATCTAATATGCCATATATATATTATCTAATTTGTTGTGAAAAACACTACTTATATACGAATTCGTTTTTTTTTTAATTTAAAAAAATTCATTGTGTCAGAACTATTTATAGTTGGCAAGAAAAAAAACTTTGTGGCTCTTTAAAAATTTCGAAATTTTGTAAATTGTAATTTTTGGCTCTTCCGACTCAAAAGGTTGCCGACCCCTGAGTTAGGCCAGGGGAGGCGCGGTGGCTGTGCGGTAAAGTGCTTGGCTTCCGAACCGGGGGTCCCGGGTTCGAATCCTGGTGAAGACTGGGATTTTCAACTTTGGAATCTTTGGGCGCCTCTGAGTCCACTTACCTCTAATGGGTACCTGACATTAGTTGGGGAAAATTAACGGCGGTTGGTCGTTGTGCTGGCTACATGACACCCTCGTTAACCGTAGGCCACAAAAACAGATGAACTTTACATCATCTGCCCTATAGACCACAAGGTCTGAAAGGGGAACTAGTTAGGCCAGGTTCACATCTAACTTTACATTCACTTTCACCTATCCTTTGATCTGCGGGATCGTTGGGGCACTGCACAAGATCTGTTAACCTTCCTTCTCCGTTCTTATCTCTCATTTATCTTTGATATAGGCCTTATTAACATTTAGATGTTCTTTCTGAAAATAGCACTTCGGGGGCCAATTTTCCACACAAACTGTCTTTGTAACCTTGTTATCACTAAGTGCATGAGCCCTAGAGGGTGGAGAATATTAGTAGCACTGTAGACGATTACATTATTTCGGAAAATGTGTTACGTTAAATTAGTATTAGACTATAGTGTAGAATCTGTAAAAGATGGGTTTTTTTTTTTTTACAGAGGGCCCCTTTAACAATTTAATACGTGCAATAGTGGCATCCGTGCTGTGGCCCTACCGGCCCATTTGGGTACCAGCCCACCGGGCATTTACCCAAATGCCCATATAGCCAGTCCGTCCCTGCTTTAAATTTAGACAAAGCTTCAATCTATATCATGTTTTTAGCCATCTGGGGAAATGTGGCACTGGATAGATTCACATAGAAAGCGAGCATAAAGGAAGGGTCCAGGTATGCAGTATTAGAAAGAAGGGTGAAAATGCAACGTCGCCTGGTGATTAAAGATGTCCAACCTGTGACCGCAGCTGGCCTCCTTAGTCACACAGGAAGTTGCGAAAGGAGAATATTTTCTCAAGAGACGTAAAATTCCATAAAATATTTTACCACCAGGAGAACACGTTTTGTGTCTATAATGCAGAGTAAGCAATGGTAAAATATATGCCGACTAGCAAGTTATTGTTAGTAACAGCTAGAATATTGTAATAATAATAATTTCTTTATTAACAATACAACAACTAATAATATTCGTAGAAGCATCCAAATGTTCATTATGTGTCATATGTTGTTTTCAGCTTGCTGCTTATAAAAACTCAATATCTATATTAGTATATTAATATTCGCGTTATGTGCGTAGATCAAAGACATATTGTGTCTTCGACGTCGAAAAACAATTGTAAGTGCGATGGTAAAGCCCTTGTCTTTCAAACCGGAGGCTCCCGGTATCGGATCCTGGTGAAGACTGGGATTTTAAATTTTGGAATCATTATTGCACCTTAGAGTAAAGGCGGTTTCGCCGTTGTGCTGGCCACACGACACCATCATTAACTGTGGGACACAGAAACAAATGACCGTTACATCATCTGCCCCTATAGATCGCAAGGTCACAAAAGAGAAATTTTACTCAGTGAAAAATTACTTTTTAGGCAAATTTAAAAAAAGAAAAAAAGAATTGGTGTACTTTCTCTTCATAATTAGTGTAGTGCCTTTGAGAAGGTTTAATACAATGTGCTATTAATAAACGAACGAGTGCGGAAATCAAAAGTAAACAAATTAGACAAAAGATACAAACCAGTAGTGTCACTATGAACGGTGCGACTGCATTGGTTGTCTTATATACGTGCAAAAGTGGCATCCGTGATGTGGCCCTACCGCCCCATCTGGGGCACCAACAGCTCGTTTCCATATCGTACCGACCTGTGACGTAGCAACGAGCTATTGGTCTATACTGCCCACAGGTTGTGACGTTGCAGGTCAGTGTTGAGGCCTTTTATAACAAACGGTCTCGATCGCTCTCAGGTCATGTTAGAAAGTTCACAAAGCTATTTATGTTGTCGCTTCATGTTTAAAACGTGTTTAAGGCGTATGGAAACAATTTCTTGTATAGAAAAAAATCTAATTTGAAAAAAAAAAAGTCTTATAAACTTTACCTCATCTGTCCAGTTCAACAGCAAAAATCCGTTGGCCGTGAAGCTCTGCGTGACGTCATCTATCCGCACAATAGAAACAATTTCAAATTCCGCCGTGACACGCATGACCTGAGCCTGGTCTTTGAGCGGCCGTACTTCCGTGTGGTACTCCCCGCTCTCGACCAGCTCCTTCATGATAGCCACTGTGCTGTTGTAGGTCTGGGCAACCAATACTCCGACCAGGAGACTCAGTGTAGTAGCCACAGAGAGGCAACCTTTCTCTTTCATTTGCAGTCAGCTACAAGATCTAGATCGTCACTACTGTGTCTCAGCATGGCTCAGTGAATGCTGTACAAACAAGAAACATAACAAAAAAAAAGAATTTTAAAATACTTTTAAAAAATAAAGCTTATATTAAGTGCATTTCAATCAATTAATTTGGAGTATACGTGTAAAAACAAAACCCCTTTGGGCAGCTGTTTGAGACAACTATCCAAACTTCAAGCCTCTCGAGGTGCACTGAACCAATGAAGATGTTCTTCTTTAGAGAAGGACAATAAAAAAGGTAACTATACAGTCTTTACAATAAACTAAATACAGGTCCGCTGCGAGGGTTGTGGACGCCTGCGTGCAAAATTTTAAAATAATTACACGGCGGGCTATTTAACAATATTTATATATAGTAAGAAGATGCTAAGAAGGAAAAAAACTGATCTGCTTCTGTATAAGCGTCATTCAAAACAACCATGGGCGTAGCCGGGGGGGGTTAGAGTTAGCCCCCCCCCCCCACAAGAAATTAAATCCCCCCCCCCCCAAGGCCGCAGGAGGGGGGGGTCGGAATTTAGTGACTGACTTTTTGCTTTGATTTTGTTTATTTTAGGGGAGATTTTAATACTAAACCATCACTTGGCCATTGCAGCAAAATGGGGTTTTGAGTTTAAACCCCCCCCTATCAGGGGGTTATGCAGTTAAACCCCTCTCTTCTATAAAACAAAACAAATAAAATAATGCAAATGACAATCCCCAAATTCCAAAAGCATAGCAAAGGAAGATTTTGATTATAAACACATCTCCGAAACCTACAATAAACCCCCCCTCTTCAATATAAAAAAGCAAATTACACACTCAAAATGCTATGAGCATAGACAAAGAGGGTTTTGAGTTTAAATCCCTCTTCAGCGGGGTTTGGTGCTAAAAAAAACACCTCTTCAATATAAAAAAAAATGTAAATTACACACTAAAATTCTTTGGGCGTAGTTAAGCCAAAGGGATTTTTGAGTTTAAGCACCCCTCCTCCAAAGGACTTTTTTTAAAGTTTAAAACCTCTCCAGATAGTTTTGAGTTTAAAATCCCCCCTACAGAGAGTTTTGAGGTTGAAAGCCTCTCTCTTCAATATTATTCTAAAGCAAACTACTCTCGCCAAATTCAATGAGCGTAGATAAATTAGGTTTTGAATTTGTTAAAAAAAAAACTAGAGATTTTTAGTTTATACCCCACAACAGAATGTAACAAAGATTAATTATACATACATATATATATATATAAAGGCTTGTCTTCGAGTCTGAAGATAAATGAGGGAATACAGTATTTCCCGTGGCTGCGCAGCCCCAGCTGTGACCTGCATATTTTGCCACACCCATGGCAAGCATAACCATTCTCCGCAGGTGGTCGATTTAGATTTTCTTTTCGTCGTCTGCGTTTGTCCTCGGCAGCAGATTTTCTTTTGGTCTCAAATGTGTATTCCGCGGTCTTCGTGCGTGACCTCCAGCTGTCTCTTTCCGACGCCGCATGCAGCCAGTTGCGCTCTTCTATGTCAGCCAAGGAAAGTTGACGCCTAAGCTGGTCTTTGAAGCGTTTCCGTGGGGCGCCTCTGTTACGTCAACCACCTTTTAGCTTACCAAAAAAAGACTGCCTTTATCATAAGTTCGTCTCCCATACGGGATGCGTGCCCTGCCCAGTGTAGCTGTCGGACCATAAGAAGTCCCTCTATACTGTCCATACCGGCGTTCGCAAGGACATCGCTGTTTGTAGTGCGGTCCTGCCACCGTATGATCATTGGTACGATCTTCTCTACCAGGCCTTCTGTAAACACTACTTAACAACACAGCACATCTAATACAAGAACTTGACAAGAAGAGCTTCAATAAACAATGTGGTGGTTTAATTACAAATACATCACAACAGCCAATAAACACTATTGGCTCCACTAACTTCAAATGCTTTGCTACACAACAGAACTGCCTAACTAAACAGTCTCTCTAGCTCGTACAGCTACATTTTCAAGGACTCCCAAGGTACCATGACACAGTCCTTACACCTTGCTGTCCTGGACTCTGTCCTTTCCTACACATTGTCTCTCGACCGTGAAGGCTTTCGGTCACATGACCATAATACTGGTCATATTTGCGTGTACTAGCAGTAATGTCCCTTGTTCAACAGCCGTTGACCCCTTGACCTGTGTGATTGGCCTGAGTCGTGTGTATCAGTAGGCCGCACACACATTAACCCTTTCAGTCCGCCACTGGAGTTACTACAATATATATATATATTATTATATATAGTTGTTTTTTTTTTTTTGGAGGGGGGTGATAAAAAAACACCCCCTAACCCTCCTCTGGAAAAAAATCCTGGCTACGCCCATGAAAACAACTATTGCAAACAACCCGTGAAAATCCCAGGCAAGAAATGATTAGGCGCCTATGAAAAAAAAACGCGATTCCCTCGCGCGCTAATCTATTTTCTTTCAATTTTTTTATAAAGTTTCCAAACAAATCCTTATGTGCAAATGTCGTTTTTTATTAAAGTGTTTAAAAAGATAGTGGGATAATTTGATTTAATTTAATTTAATTAGATTTTATTTAAAATATTAACATTTTTAAGTTATTTTTTTTTATTAAACTAAAAGAAATAAAGGTAACATTGAATCAAAATCGCCCCCCCCCCCCCGAAGTGGTTCACCCAGGCAGGTAAAAAGGCAGGTTTCAATATTACCAGAATGAAACTTTATCAAAGACAAATGACAGAGAAGAATGGAGCAAAAAAGTTAACAGATCTTGTGTGGTGCACTAGCAGTCCAGAAGACCAAAGGATATGTGAAAGTAAATGTGAAGTTAGATGTGAACCTGGCCTAACTGATGACTTTTAATGAATATCTAATTGAGCTAATTGTTTTGTAAAGGGTCAAGGAAAAAACATTTCCATAAAAAAAAAAAATCCTTTTTTTTCCTTTGGTTAAGTGTTCTATGGTAATTGGTATCGTTGCATTGTACAGTTCACGTGATAGTATGAAAAACTACTCATTAATTGTTGTTTTAAATAATGTCCAACTTATATGCATAAAAATAGATTTATTCTCTTTAAAAAAAATAGTAAAAATTTTGTGTGTGTAAATATATTACTTATTATAACAGAACTTACATAAATTAACAATGCAAATGTAAAAAAAAAATTTTTACAAAAAATCTACAGCCGTTTGCGTAAATGTGTTAAAAACATGGTAAAGGGTGATCACCATTTCTAAAGAGCCTCCCTTGTTTGTTACTATTAATAGTGAATACTTGTAAAACTGGTGTATTTTTATGAAAAAACTGCTTGCAAAAGTGATTTAAAAAATAAGATTTTTCGCTTTCAGAAAAGAAAAAAATAGCCGTTGCATCAGAACTTTGAATTATCTAAAATATTATGATATCGGATTGTAACTATCTTTTCTAGTTTACGAGGTCTAAACGGAACGATATTTTAACCCATTTTTAGATAACGTCGACCTCATTTTAATACGCTGGTTGGGTTAAAGGGGGATATAAATGCATCAGTACCGCCCCTTCCCCACGCCCGACCCTTACTCTTCGGGGGGGGGGGGGGGGAGGGACTAATTATCGATTAGAAATCATATTTTTGTTATCAGAATTAAAAAAAATATGATAAGAGCTACTTATTGATATTTTTATAAATCTTTTTATTGTCTCGCTCCTCTTCTGGTATGTTGGTCGATTAAGTGGGCTGGGGGGGGGGGCAATCCGGAAATCATAGTTTAAGACCACAATTAGTTGAATATCTATATAATATAAAATTTTCGCTACCTTCTGGTATGTTGGCGACTCAGTTGGCGGGGGGGGGGGGGGGGGGGCGACTGCACTTCGACTACCTTATAGCATGCTCAGAGCGCTTTGGAACAAAGTTGCCTTTAGGCAGCTCAGTAAACACAACTCTGCCCGATTCGGGTGTCGAACGTCGAAACCCCTTCTAGGTAGCCAAGCCAAGTTCAAGCGAACTTAGCCTCTCGACCAGGCTTCCCTTTTAGCTCACAAAAAAAGACTGCTTTTGGTATACGTGCGTCTACCGTACGGGTTACGTGACCAGCCCAGCGTAGCGTAACTGTCAGATTATAATATCTATATATATCTATCTATCTATATATATATATATATCTATATCTATCTATATATATGTATATGCTGTCGCATTGCTGTGTGTGTGCGTTTATACATAAGGTTAAGGCTTACTGGGCGCTAGAGTTTGGGTTTGAAAAAAAAAATAGTCCCCCTCTCCCCACTCAGAAGTCCTGGACCCGCTAATGATGAGACGTGGAGGTAGCATTTTGTATAGACGTTTTTAAATAGTTCTACAAGGACGCAACAACTCGATGATTATGCAAAAGCTATTTTATTACCTATTGTATCTACGTAAACAAGAATTTCCAGCAGACCCTTAATATGGAGTGTATAAATTTAAATATCTGGTGTGTGGATTTATATATATATACATAAATATATTTATTGGCCCATTTAATGGAAGAAAAAATACTTGCAGTCATTTAGCTGAAAAAAAAGTTATTCTTAAAAAAATGATTTCTTTGTAATTAAATTTAAAAATGTGTCTGAAAAGAGAACCTTTGACACTAAAGTTGGAACAAATGAGTCATTACAAGACACTAAAGTTGGAACAAATGAGTCATTACAAGACACTAAAGTTGGAACAAATGAGTCATTACAAGACACTAAAGTTGGAACAAATGAGTCATTACAAGACACTAAAGTTGGAACAAATGAGTCATTACAAGACACTAAAGTTGGAACAAATGAGTCATTACAAGACACTAAAGTTGGAACAAATGAGTCATTACAAGACACTAAAGTTGGAACAAATGAGTCATTACAAGACACTAAAGTTGGAACAAATGAGTCATTACAAGACACTAAAGTTGGAACAAATGAGTCATTACAAGACACTAAAGTTGGAACAAATGAGTCATTACAAGACACTAAAGTTGGAACAAATGAGTCATTACATGACACTAAAGTTGGAACAAATAAGTCGCTACATCCTACAAATTGTAACAGATCACTTCCAGTGCATTTATTATGTAAATCTCCAACATACAATATATGTTTAATACAAAACTCAGAGATGAATAGCGCTACCAATCCAGTGCGTGACTGACTGCCTTAGTCAAACGATTTACAAAAGATAATGCTTCAATAGGCTTGAACACTTAGTGGGTTATTGTATTACAGGCACAAAACAGTTTCAAAGTCTACAGAGTGCATGGGTTTACCGTCCACTAGAAGTAATCAATTCAAGGGACAAGAGAACTGCTGTAGACTCTCTAAAAATTCAGCTTCACAATTTATTTTTCATAACGAAATGTAAGGCAAAGATGTTTGATAAATCCATTGATAAATAGTTCGTGTTGCTGTAGACACTCTAATCTAATGTATTTCTCATTACAGAAGAAGTACGAGGTGTTAGCAATTCAGTACATCTTATTTTATGCAAACCTTCTCTAAGTTTGATCGATTTTAAGTGCTGAAATGAAAAAGCTAAGGACAGTTTTGCGGAAGACTTATTTAGATTTATTTGCTTTCATTTGGGCGCTTCTAAGTCTACCCAGCTTTAATGGGTACCTGCCATTAGTTGGGTAAAAGTAAAGGCTGCTTGGTCGTTGTGCTGACCACATGAAACCCTCTGTGGGCCACAGAAACAGGTGACTTTTACATCATCTGCCCCATAGACCGCAAGGTCTGAAAAAGGAACTTTACTTACTTACTTTACTGTCCTTGTAAACCATCTGGATCATTAAAATATTTAGAGTTGTCATAAAAATATTTGTTTAAATAAGCCTAACATTGACCACAGCATCACTTCTGAAGCTCAACATAGTCTGGAAGAACAAAGACTTAGCCCATGGCATTCAAAACAAGCAGATGCACTCCTTGGTTTTGGTGATATCCTTGTACGCTTTTGAAACATGGACGCTAATTGTTATATTTGAGAAGTATAGAGGAACATAGAAGCCATAGAATTAAGATGCTATAGAAGGATCCTTGGTATTACCTACAAAGACCACACCACAAATGAGGAGATCCGTAACACGATCAAATTGAAACGGACCCCACGAGGCCGTGCTGACCACTGTCGAAAAACGCAAACTGAGACTGTATGGCCATACCACGTGGTCCTCGGGGCTTGTAACGACCTTCATGCTGGGAAGAGGCAGATAGAGAGAAGGCGATGTGACTACAACATTGAAGGAGGTTATAGTCAAGGCAAAGGATAGGAATGTAGAGAGACGGTTGACAGATCATGCGCAGCCCCCAACGGTCCAACAGACTACGGGTTAAGGGTGAACTGATAGTTCATTCCTTCAATGACATTGAACACCGGTAAGTTAAGTTTGTTAACTAAACTAAATGCTTAATAAGTGTAAAGAAAAAAAAAAAGAAGAATATCGTATTCAAAAAAGAAATAAGCTTAGTCTCAAACAGTTATGTTTTAACTTTCTTTCGAAATAATTGGAAATCAAGTTTTTAATGTACACCTACCTCCGCCCACCCCCGCTATTAGTCTCTGTCCCCCAAATAATTGAGAGTAGTCTGGAGAGAGTATATATTATCAAATTTTTCTCGCTGTTTGAGTTGTGTGGTTTTGGAATAATTTATACGTATTTAAAAACTAAATCTTGTCTCAAGTTCATTTTTAATTCTAATCAATGATATGAAATAATTAAACATGCAAAATATCAATAGAGTTCGTGGATAAAAACAACAAATTATGAAATGTGAATGCTACACACAATGCTACACACAATGCTACATACAATGCTACACACAATGCTACACACAATGCTACACACAATGCTACACACAATGCTACACACAATGCTACACACAATGCTACACACAATGCTACACACAATGCTACACACAATGCTACACACAATGCTACACACAATGCTACACTCAACGTCATTAGGGTATTAATAATTAAATGTCGTTTTTTTTTCTGTAAAGTGTTATCACAAACGACATTCATTGCCCTATCATTTTGACCAAGGCTAGCAAACAACTTTCAATATTAACATTTTTTATAACAAGTACATTATAGGTTTCAAGTTAAAACTTCAATAGTACATTATTTTAAAAAACTCATAATATAACAAAAGCCACCAGTTTCATGGTACATTGACTGAGCCTTAAATGGCACTTAATCCACTAGTCTTAGATATATAGAGAACTTGTTTAGTCTGTTAATACCATTTATGGAATGTGTTTTAGTTCTTTATAGTTTGATATGCCATAGATGTCTCTAATTTTTCAATTATAAGCTCATTCAGAAATGAAGTTTTTAATGATGAACATAGTTTTAGATTAAATTTGGATTCGCGTGTTTATACATTAAAATACATTATAACTTAATAACGCTTGAAATACGTAATGTTAATTAGACAGGCCCCGATGGGTATCTTGACATTTATAAAACTATGCACATTTATATAGGAATTGAAGCTTAGGCAAGATCACACAAATGTTAAAACCAATGACATAGAGAGTGCAATGTCAAAGAAGAAAAGCGAAACAAAACTTTATGAAAATATCATTAATATCAATTCACAGTCGCGTGTAGAGCCGAGAGAGACTTGTGACAGTAACGAAAGAGTGCTGGTAAACTGAAGATGCCTGTCATTATAAATTATGTTAGGAATTTGGAAAGTTAGGCATGTTTTAGAGTGAGTAGGAAAATAGTTTTATGACATTGCGTAGAAGATTGAATTTTTACCAACCATATAAATGTACTTTCCATTCTGTATAACTGCATAAACATTCGAAGGAGATTAACAAACATAAGGGATTATCGAAAACGTCTTAAACTCACAAAATAGTTATAAAAGAATTGATTTAAAAATACCTACATTTATAAAAATATATTGTTATATTGATATTTATAAAAGTATTACTAAATATACGCAAAATATATTACACAAATGTTTAGCACTAGTTTGAGATATATATTTTTTTAAATATGAAAAATATCTCTTGCGAAGAAAAAATAAATCAAATTCACTAACCCAATAAGTTGAGAATAAAAATCCTCGAGGATAATCCCTGATCCTCGTGATCCGAACGTCCAAGCATGTGATCTTGATCTGTAGACTTCTTATTGTCTTCATCGATTTTCGCTAACTGGTTCCGGGCGGATATTTGTAAAAATAAAGTTAATACTTTCTGGACTTCACATGATGTTACAGTTTACACGCCTGTGATTTCAAGGGGTCATGGAGCTTGGAAGACTTTGTCCCGGTCTGAGATCACGAGTCACAAAGAATGCATTATCCGAGCTAATTAATTGGGTTAAACTCTTTTGTATGGAGCGATCGGATTTCTTTTATCCGTATTCAAGTCGATCTCCTCTGTTTCGACGAGCTATATGCTGAGAGGCTAAATCGTTAATACCTCCTAGAATGTATTGAACAGGGTTGTTGTTATTCAATGTATATAAATAAAAAAGAACGCAGCAGGTGTCATCAATACTATAAATCAACCATGATATACAACAAGGAGTCCTATTAAACTCATCACGAGTAGATCAAAGCTTCATATTATTGTTGGCCTACCTTGATGTACAACGACTTCGTTGATTGGTGGTCGACAACATGTGACGTGCGCCAAACTGGCTGCGCATAGCACATGTAAATAGCAAACAAATAACTGTTTGATCTATAAGTATAGTGTTTATCAAAGTATATTAATTTCTATACAATTAAAAATTGGTATATTGAAATAGGGCTTTGTTTATAATAATATACCTCTAGCTTGCGCGAATCAATAAAAACAATTCTGCTAGATTTCCATGTAATAGATTAAAATAGAGAAGGCGCGTTGGCTGAGTAGTAAGGAGCTTGACTACTTAAGGAGGAGTTCCAGGCTCGAACCCTGGTGAAGACAAACGACCGGGATTTTTAATTTTGGGATCAGAGCTGAGCCCACCCAGCTGTAATGGTTAGTTGACATAAGTTGGCCACGTAATACCATTGCTACTTGTGAGACACAAAAAAAGATGGACTTAACATCATCTGTACTACATATTGCGTGGTTTGAAGGGGGAACTCTTGATTATAAGTAAAATCATGGACAGAGAAATGTCTTATTAATGAAAAACACTTCATACAGATATCTTCAAGTAATATGCATGCGAAACTCTTTATAAGGGCATGCAAAAATGTAGACCTCTGGGGACAAAATGTTGAAAGATCTTATACATATTTATACCCATTTATATCCATTTATACCTATTTATACCCATATATATATCTATTTATACCTATTTATACCCATTTATATTATTTTAGGGACTGTGTGGTGTTATCTATTTATAAATCTCCTTTGTTATATTTCTGAACAGAGTTGGGGGTTAGTGTCCTTGAAGCCATCCAACCATAACGACCATGCAATCGATAAAGAGTCAACTCATTCAAGTCAGTCAATGAAATACCGAATGGTCTACAACAAGGGCTGGATCACTGGCTGGAACTGAAATCAACAATTGTGTCTATTAGGAACTCGGTATTAAACAAGAACAGCACGGAGTGTCGTCTTGGATCAAATCTGGCATTTTTCTAATGCCAACTATTGGTGTCTAAAGTGGGAATGATTTAAAACAATGAATGCATTGAACCAATATAGGCGATAACACATTCACTTTTATTCAAAATGTCGCTGTTAATATTTACTATTTGTACATTGCTGGATTGCTTATTTAAAAAATACTTTTATTATTATTTTTCAATTTTTGTTTTGTTGGCGATATTGTCCATTAACATGGTATGCAATATGATGTTTAAAACAAAATTATCTAAATTTTGTTAACATTTGAATAACTTTTTACAAAGATTAAATCAACTCTGTCTGTCTGTGTGCGTGTGTCTGTCTGTCTGTCTGTCTGACCAAAAGTTTGTTCACCCAATCTCGGATCAAGCTGAAATGTTGCACAGTTATTTCTTTTACCTGACAACACAAGAATCATTTTTTTTTTAAATTAACAAATTAGTTAATTAACTATTTGTAATAAACTATTTTTTTTTTTGGTATCTCAAACTAGGAAAAGAAATAGTACTTGAAGAAAAAATTGTGCACAAGTTCTGCTTGATTTGAGATTTGGTGTTGGAGAAAAAACGTGTACAAAATTTATACCAGACAGACAGACATATTGAGATGAAATAAACTTAGTAAAATACAATTGTAGTAATAATCTTAAATTTGATTAGCCTAGCTTGTGCCTGAATCTAAGTGGGGTAAAGCAAGACAGATAATTCATTGAATCACTCCTAACCTGCTCGTTGATCCCTAGTCTCAGCTGGTGGGCACACAGCATTGGAGCTACGAGAGTCAAATTTCCTTCTCGGCCATTCCCATTGTCACACAGTTAGAGGACACCCCCCCCACACACACACAGCTAGGAGATAAATGCAGTGTAACATGACTCAGAGGATTCAGAATAAACATTGATTAACGAAATACACATGACTTTGTCGTTCGTCTTAAAATATGAACTTAACCGTTGTAGGTTGTCCAAGCATGGGCGAACAAACGCCCACCCCCCAAAAAAAGGGGGGTGTGTGTGTGTAACCCCCCCCCTTTCCGCGTTCTATCACTTAACTATATTTTTTTTTAAGGAAACGTTAACAACTCGAAGATTTCAATAAGAGATTGACCCTTTACAAAACAATTAGATCAATTTGATATTCATTTTAAGACATCAGTTAGGCCAGGTTCACATCTAACTTTAAATTCCCTTTCACCTATTCTTTGGTCTGCTGGACCGCTGGGGCACCACACAAGATCTGTCAACCTTCTTTCTCCACTCTTCTCTGTCATTTGTCTCTGATAGAATTTCATTCTAATGTTCTTCGTCCCCCCATAAATGCAATTTTAAACATATTTACTGCTTCTCCTTCCTACTTCTTGACAGACACAGGAGTCAATAACTAAGAAAATATGAACAGTTATGTTGTCATTAGTTGGAGATGTTTGATCTGTACAGGGCACGAGGTGTAGGTCTGAAATTACAGACTTCTTCTTCGTTTTTATGTTTCATGTTGAATGTTTCAGACCAGTAATCCTATATCTGAGAGGAAAATAACGAAACTAATGAAACAAAACCCTATATACCAAGTTACACCTTGAGAGTAACCCCGCACGGATAGAGTTTGTATATAGAAGATACACACAACTCAGTTTCCATCTTTTATAGCAACGTGAATAGAAACATTACATTGCAGTCTGGCAGTGCCGTAATGTTTAATTTAAATATGAAGAAGACTCGGACACTCATTTGGGGGCCATCTGAAATTGGAGCCCCGGAAGGGGGGTGCTGAAAATGACCCACCCTTTCTCCCAACCCAATGATGTAAAATATTTAATAACATAAATGTACATGTATTTCTTTAAGGGACCACACAAATTATATCTTTAAAATTGCTTTTTTATTCGAAGGTTACTTCCCTTGAATCGAATTTGATATTTTCTTTTTTGTATTTTTATTTATTCATTTTATATATTTTTTTTTTATTTTTTTTTTTATTTATTTATTTGTTTAGGTGTTTGAAGACAGTTTCCTATATTTGAAATTAGAGATATATTTTCAAAGAGGTGCCTCAATTGTTTTATTACATAACCTCTAAACATAAAGGAGACGGAACCTCTCATTGACTTCACTGCAGCTTCGACATTGACACTGACGTGAAACCAACAAATGGCTATAACTTGGCTCAATCTTCTTGCGTATGATACATTAGTGTTTCTCAAACTGTTTTCGGCGCAACCCATGGATAGGTGTTCCATGAACTACTGGAGTAGTTAACTAGTAAGCCCTCACGTGAACTAAACTCTCTGGTTACAAACAAAGTTTGTGTGGAAACACAAACTCAAAATCGGCCCCCGAAGTGGTCCACCCAGGCAGATAAAAAGGCAGGTTTCAATATTCTGAGAAAGAAGGTTGACATATCTTGTGTGGTGCCCCAGCGGTCCAACAGGCCAAGGGATAAGTGAAAGTGAATGTGAAGCTAGATGTGAACCTGGCCTAACGGATATCATATAGTAGAGTTTGTCTTCGAGTCCGAATGTCATATAACGAATATCTAACTGATCTAATTATTTTGCAGAGGATTAATCTCTTATTCAAAGCCTCAATAAAAGAAACATTTCCGTAAAAAAAAAAACTTTAGTTAAGTGTTTTATGACCATCGTACCTCGCTGTAGTTCACGAGATAATATGAAACACTGCTTATTAATTGTTGTTTTAAATAACGTTCCACTTATATGCATACCAAATAGATTTTTTCTCTTCAAAAACCATTTGCGTGAATGTGTTTAAAAAATGGTAAAAAGTCATCTCCCTTACTAAATAGCATCTCGTGTTTGTTACTATTAATAGTGAATAGTTGTA
This sequence comes from Biomphalaria glabrata, assembly GCF_947242115.1. Lineage (NCBI taxonomy): Eukaryota > Metazoa > Mollusca > Gastropoda > Planorbidae > Biomphalaria > Biomphalaria glabrata. Next base: position 37,640,562 of record NC_074718.1, on the reverse strand, counting down.
AAAATGGTGTATTTTTATTAAAAAAAAACTGCTTAAATAGTTGATTTTAAAAATTATTTTTTTTTCGCTTTCAGAAAAGAAAAAAGTAGCCGCTGCATCAGAACATTGAATGATCTAAAATATTATGATATCGAATTTTCAATATCTTTTCTAGTTTACGAGATCTAAACGGGAGTGACGGACGGACGGACAGACAGACCACACACAACTAATAGCGTCTATTCCCATTCGGGGGCCGCTAAAAAATTGGCAAAGTGTTCCGCTAAATACTCAGACTGTACGAAATGTTCCGTTAAGGAAAAGGTTGGAAAACACTGTAATACATGATTAAGCAAGAATCTAATCCAGTTAGCTTTTTTTTTTACAACTATGATCTTGTTAGTTACTGAACATTGTCATTGATTTAGCACGTTGTACGTACGTTGAGGTGAGATGTTGACGCTTACTATAATCGGTAATCATTCAGCTGCTTTCCATTTAACTGCCAGGTGCCCGGTTAGCTCAGTCGGTAGAGCATCAGACTTTTAATCTGAGGGTCAAGGGTTCAAGTCCCTTATCGGGCGTTTATTTTTTTTTTTTAGTAAATTTTACAAATGCAAAAATATATCATGAAATTTCAGGAGTCTGTTCCATTCAATTCGCAATGCACTAGTTGAAATGTCTGTGTGTCTTAACAAATAAGATGGGTGAACATTTTGTCGAAGTAGCTTGCTTGAAATAAGAACAAAATGAGAAAAAACAACATTCGTTTATTTGTGACATGTAGCATTTTCTTTCTAAATAGCTACGAAATGATTTAACTATTATTTGTGTCCCAAAGAAGCCGATTTCTAAAGTTCCCTTTTCGGACCTTGTGATCTGTAATGCAGATGATTGAAAGGTCATGTTTTTCACTGGCCCAAGATTAACAAGGTCGTCATGTGGCCAGAACTACTAATGTTGGGTACCCATTAGAGCTATGTGGACTCAGAGGCTCCCAAAGATCCCGAAATATAATAAAAATACCAGTCTTCGCCAGGATTCGATACATAGTTAGCATATCTAGTTCTCAAAGCAACATAAACATATTTTAGTTCAAAGATGAAACGTGACGAAACTCTTCACCGACTTTGTTTGGGATCACACTGTCCTGTGAAGTTTACGTTTAATGCCTGTACTAAAGACAACAACTGCGTAATCTATGACAAGTGCACTGATAACGTACATATTATACATTTTTACGATTGGAAACAAAAATCGTGTTTGTTAGTTTGAATACCTAAATCATGTAATTTTTTTTTAAAAAGATAATATTTCCTTTATTAACAGTACACCGTGGCATATCATTTGCACGTCATAACTAATTAATGGTAGATTTAATAATTAAAAAAATGTTTTAAAACAAGCAATAGAAACAGAATACTTTAAAAAAACAAATCTTTTCTATGGGAAAGAACCGCTCATTACTGTCTTTTATCTTAAAATTACAGGGCTTAGCTCCCCTTCTGCTAAATAAAACAAAAATAATTAATTAGTACTAAATGATTAAATGGTTGGTTAATTTTTAGGTTTTATTTGTGTTGTATCGACTGTGAATAATAATGCAATATTTCAATTTGATTCGATAATGGGAAGTGGCAGATTAGACATAATAAGGGGACTGAATCCTTATATATATATATATATATATGTATACACATCTCTCATTAAGTATTTATTCCCCTTATTTCGAAAACATACAAGATAATAAATCAACAACTATTAATTTACTATGTTTTTCATTTTTTATTGATTCGTGTCTTGTTAGGTTCAATGAATAATTTTGCAAAGTTTTAAATTCATCCGAGAATGGGAAACGGAATGGAATTATGATTTTTTACCGACAAACAACCACAAAGCTAACTGGGTCTCTGTACAAACATTTTAGTATTTTTGAACTTCGGGCACTTAACAAATGTGATGATGTTGTTCCGGCTGAAATTGTTTCCCCTTATATAAGTCTATATATTCTTAAGTCTTCGTTTACCTTCATAAATTTTCTTCAATTAAACACGGCGCAAATATTTAAAACAGTAAAGGGCCTTGGGAAAAAAAGTGTCACCCACAAAAATTACGACGCACAGTATCTCTAAGAACAAGGTCTCCTTCGGGTCTATGTTACATTGTAACTTACAGGTGAAGCTAGAGGAGTCTGGGAAACATAAGCTAATGGAAGGTTAGAGGATTAAGCGTTATCTCATTGCGAACTACAGATAAGACGACAGATGCAGCCCCTCATCCCAATAGCAATAATTCTTTCCAACTCAATATTTCTATTTAAATAGAACTAGATTGATATTACCCGCGGCCTGAGAGCCTTAGTTGGTTATTACTGATCTAGTGGATTAGATTTAGTCCTAGATCAATATCAAACATAATGTTCCTTCAACATTGTTTTTTATTTTTTTTTGTTTTATTTTAATACGAAAATGAAAGCAGAGTGTGAAAATGGATATGCCAGTTTAGCTGACATATTGATATACATACATACATACATACATACATACATACATACATACATACATACATACATACATACATACATACATACATACATACATACATACATACATACATACATGCATGCATACATACATACATACATACATACATACATACATACATACATACATACATACATACATACATACATACATACATACATACATACATACATACATACATACATACATACATACATACATACATGCATGCATACATACATACATACATACATACATACATACATACATACATACATACATACATACATACATGCATACATACATACATACATACATACATGCATACATACATACATACATACATACACACACAAACACACATACATACTCCTTACATTCGACTTTAGCTATTAGATATGGTTATTTTTTCGTTGTGATATGTTCCTTCCATAATCCCATGTATGCCCCGGATTTTGTAATGAACTTCTACCGTTTTTTTAATATATATAAAAAAAATTAGTTTGGAATTATTTTGTACGTTTCAATTCAAGTGTCCCAAGTGTTTGCTTTGGCTTACCCTAGCCTCCCCGCCCCCAGGTCCCTGTTTCTTCTTTTTCCCTCCATTAATGAAAAGATATTGGCTTGGCTGAGTGGGCAAAAGTTGAAGTGGGGGCAATAAATATATCACCAGAGACATCAAGTGCAAGCTGACAACATACACACCAAGGGAGGACGAAATATTGCCACGTAACCTTTTTGTATGAAAGTGAAATCAATAAGACTCAGTGGTCCAGTTGTGAGAACATAGATACTTGCAGTAAAAACGGCCTAAAGCCGTATGTGGGTGCCCCCGGCGGACCCTGGTGGCGTAACAGTTGACTTTATACACCGTACCACATAACGCAACCAGGCTCGTCCGTCTCTAACGCTTATTATTGTTACAAAATATTGTGCCTTAAGTATTTCCCTATCAGACCTTGCGCTATGTGCACTACACAAACATCAGGTCATATGTTTGTTTGGCCATCGGGTATCACATTGCCCGCTCAACGACCTAACGCCTTTACTTTCCCCAACTAAAGTCAGGCACCCATTAGAGCTGGGTGGACTCAGGGGCACTCTAGAAATCCAGAAATTCAAAATCCCAGTCTTCAACGAGATTCGAACCCAGGACCCCAGGTTCGGAAGATAAGCGCTTAGCCACTAAGCTACTGCGTCAGTACCTTACTTGGGTACTGGCAATACTACGTTCTAAAACAAAGAATTATATTCTAAGAGCTTTCATGGTAATGGGTATGTCATAGATGTCCAGAAAGGCTTCCAAAATATTGAGCAACAAGTCCTCGTTTATAACAACTGGTCTGGCTTTCCGAAGCGGACAATGACAAGGGAATGTCCTATCTAGGTGCACCCCCTCAGGCGCTAGGTCTGTGGCAGTTGCCCCACTCGCCACCCCATTAGGACGCTTCTGTCCAGCTGAGATTACAAGATTTATGGACAAGTCAAAGCCGAGAGAGTCACAGTTTGTTTGACCACTGAAACCTGTTCTAGTGCATTAAATTCCCTATGTAAGCATAACTATATCGAACGTTATAAAAACTGAACATAAATAATACTTCTGGCTTCAAATCTCGAGACTCTGAGACTCAGCTTCACGCCATGAGGAGCGATCGAGAGCTAGTGGCTTCCCAGCCATGAGTTGTTTTTCAATCCGATCATTTCTGTCCAGAATATTCATGTACATATTTCATTTTTTTTTATTAAACATTGTCATTAATAAATAAATTACATTAAAAATATAAACAAATGTAAGCATATAAGAAAGCAAAGTATAAAAGTATTTTTTAAACAAAGCTGGTTTAAAAGAAAGAACCGCTCAATTACTGGCATTTATCTCAATATTACAAGAATATTTTCCCTTTTTTAACTTAATTTGATTAATTTCCGCTTAATAATTAAGTAAATGGTTAGTTTTATTGTACTCATTTTTCAAGGACAATAAATAATTATGTAAGGTTTCTATTTGATCCTATTATGGGAACGAGTAGAAAAAACCTGTAATACAATCCACAAAAACAGACAGACAGACAGACAGACGGACGGAGATAGTTATTATAAGAATTGTAATAATAATTAGCGGTCCACCTTCTAAAATTAATTCTTAATGAACTAAAAAGATTCTTTGGTCCGTGTGACTCTTCCTTTGGTAGCCTACAATCAATATACTGACTTTGCTTTGAACAATACTGAACATTCGTAGGCAATAATGTGTTTTTTTGTTTTTGTTTTGTTGTAGTTTTTTTTACAAAAACATTTCTAACAAACTATTATTTGATACTGAAATTAGAGCGATTTTTTGGAAGGAAAATTAATGGTGAAATCATATTTTTAAGAGCATTTATTTCCTTCTAATCGTGACAGAGAGACAGACAGACAGATATCATATCCAGTGGTTAGCAACTTTTACCCTGACGGGGGCACTAAGAATAATAAATTCTGATTTTTTTAATAACTTTTTTTCTTTTTTTTTTAAACTTTTATAGGGGACGCTAGCTTCTACCCCATAGAGGCCGATGACCCCATACAAGGTTTATTGGATAATCCTGTCATGGCCTTAATCTTTGATCCCTTAGTTTCTATTTAGTAAAGTAGTTTAATTGTTGGTACTACGTAACTGAAGTTGTATTTACATTTTTGAGATATATTACCTCCCTTATCTTCCTTTCATTTTCGTCAAGGACAACAGATGATGTGTTGGTTTGCCACATGATTTTACTCATCTACAGGGGCACAAACACGCGCACACACAGACAACACTCACTCACACACTAATATATATTTTATACTGGGTAGCATTTGGTGTCAGAAATGCGTTTGAAGTAACTCGTTGGGATATTGGAAGCTAAGATTTTGGCTAGTTGATGGATTGAGGCTTGATCTTTTTGTACCCAAGACCTTAAAATGTTGGTATGAAGTGGCAGTAGGTCACAGGCGAAACTGTTACCTTATTGTACTTTGGTGAGTAGTCTGAGTACAGAGCGTTAGAGTTTAAACCGTGAGTTAGGTTTGACCGGAAGTAAGGTTGAATAAGAAATCGAGAGTGAAGCTAGTTTTAAGTATCAAGAAGATTTGGTGAAAAGACTAGATGTAGCAAGCAATTAAGTGATGTATATGTAGCCAGTGCAATAGCTAGGTATCTAGAACAGATGGTGAAATGATTTCCGGTCGAACCTAGCTATTTTGCCTGTGATTAGGCATTATGCCTACCTTTCTTGGTCTGTCTAGCTCAGTGGTTCCCAAACTTTTTTGTCTCGTAGACCCCTTGCTATGTTTTTTTATTTTTTGGTAGAGCCCCTGCTTAATTTGTATTGCATTTTTTGCCAATTCATCAACATTTTTTTTAAATGAATTTCTAACTTGAAGAGTGAAAAGTAATTTAAAGTTACTAATCAAGTTTTAGAGATCTATCTTTTTTAATTGATAAAATTCAAATTTAAACCAATTAAAGTAACAACAAATATGTATTGCTGGAATCATCAAACACACTGGAAATTTTTTTTCCGGGTTTAGCATCCGTTACTACGGATATTATGTTTCATGTAGGAATTTGTTGTTCTATGAAGTAGTCCTTCAAACATTATATATTAATTTATTAATTAATTTGTAAAAGTTTTCGCAAAGTCCAGTTTCTCGTGTATTTCTTGAACTTTTACGTGTGGCACAAAGATTGACTCCGCGGAACTGTTGTCACTAAGGGAGAAGGGTCGAAGGTGAGTAAATGGCTTCTAAACCAGTAAGCTTTGAGCAGGAAGGGCTCATTAGCTTTGACTTGCTACCCACCTGAATTCAAACTTATGCTACCTTGCAACTATACCCAAATATAGGAAAGCTCTCATGGGTCAACCCTGAGGAAACATTAGGAGCCGGCGACCTTTAAGCAGTTTGCAACAAACAGCGCTACACCCTGTCAGAGCCAGACAAATACAAAACTGTATATATATGTCCTTTGCAAAGAATTATAAGAAGCTTTTAATTTTACAACTCATGCTACCGATGTGCCCTTGAACTGTAGTGTTGCTTAAAGAAATTCTTTTAATAATATCAGATGTAAGTTAGTCAGGATGACATTTCCTCAAATGATCCTCCAGCGTAATAAATAAGGTACTTAGCAACTGCTTGTTCGACAAGGAATGAATGAATCCCAATTTCAAATAATCATCGATGTACAAGCTACATTTATTTAAAAAAAAAAAAGGGGTTATATGTAGACAAAATTACGCTCTTTAACTATTTATTGGAATTAAATACAAGAATTTTTCATTTGAATAGCAGGATAAATATTTAAATGATTACCTAAGGCACAAATAATATATTAGTGTATGAAATAATTACATTAATGGGATGTGAAAAATAAAGTCACGACCTGCTTAAATGAAATCTATTATCGTAGACACAAGTGGACATCTCATAGACCACCAATTTATTTTTTCACTTTCGTAGACCCCTGTGGGTCTATATAGACCACTTTGGCAATCACTGGTCTAGCTAGATTGATTACATTCAATAACAGCTTTGTATACCTCTATACAAGTCGCATATTGGGAATGGGCAAAGGGTGAAAACAAGGTTAGTAGACCCGATTCCCGAAAACGGCTCTAAGGATTTTCCTAGAAATTGAACACGTGATGTATATCATTAGGAAATGACCTACTAGTAACTAGGTCATTGGGCACACAGGAAAACTCTAATTTGACCGTTATAATTTATCAAAGTTTTAGAAAGAAATTAATTTAAATTTGGTTCGAGAACTAGAAAATGTATATCTGGAACAGTCTATACGTCTTAGGGTATTTCCCTCATGCAGGCCCTATTCATTAGAGTTTTATTAATTAATGTTTAGGAATATTTGATGCATCGTCTTCTAAGTCTAGATCTAAAGGTCTATAATAGTCAACGAATTTGATACGCTGCTGCCTCTTTCTGTTTATCTATAAACCATCGGGAAAACAGAAGTCATGTTCCAGAAGTCACCCAATGAAACATACTCAGCCCCAAAGATTACCGTAAATGGACAGCCCCTTAATGTGGTAGACCACTACACTTATGTAGCAAGCATAGTATCAAATGACGCCTCGCTTTCAAGGCACGTTAATAACCGTCTGGTCAGGGCCTGTGGTGCTTTTGTACACCTGCAGACGAGATTTTTGCAGAATAAATCGTTCACAAAATCAATGTCTGCCAAGCAGTGGTTCTCTCAACCCTTCTATATGTACGTGAGACATGGATGTTATACAGAATGCAAATAAGACTACTTAAGCGCTTTCACCAAAGATGCTCCATCATGGACATACGGTGGCAAGACCGCACTAAACACAGCGATGTCCTTGCAAACGCCGGTATGGACAGTATAGAGTGACTTCTTATGGTCCGACAGTTACGCTGGGCAGGGAACGTATTATGTATGGGGGACGAACGTATGCCAAAAGCAGTCTTTTTTTTTTTTTTTTTTTTACAATGTTACGTGACTACGTCAGAGGCCATTTAGGGGCCCACACCCTATGGTGTAACAACCATGGGGCCAGGTCCGGATTTACCTCTACGCAACATAAGCTCTAGCTTATACATAAGGGCCTCCAAGGAATATTTTGTAGTTACATACAATATCTGGAGTTATATAGGACCCCATATCTCAAATAGCGTAAGAGGCACTGCATGGCACGTAGGGTCCCATGACTAATGACAATTGTGGCCTGCCCTACACTGCAATTTTGTAAAAAAAAAAATTAAAAAGTTTCATTAAAATATCCTAAAAGTCATATCAAACCCGTGTTTCCACCTAAAGTCAATGGAAACGACTGCTTTCATCAGGTTTATTGTAATGTGGTGACGTTTGGGTCCCATACTCCCAGTCTTTTTTTTTTTTTTCCCGCTGTGTTAATTAAATCGTTAATAGTATTTTTTAAATGTTTTTTTATAAAGGAAGCATCTTTTTTTTCTTCTCATTATTCTATTAGCAAAAATCTAGATTTAGACTTTAAAAATGATATTAAACAAGAAAAAGAAACATCATAGTCTGTATGTCACTCGCGGAAACATTAAAGATGTTGCCTTTTTTAGCTACTTATCGTGACTGAATTGGGGAGGAGGTTTATATCAAAAATTAAGCGATAATTACATTTATCATGGCACAGTGTCTTTCACCTGAATGGCTGCTTTGCCGTCTGGTAGATGCACTTGAAAGTCGTTCGGGTGGTCTCGGGTTTATACTTTGAGACAGCATCAATGTTGTTTGTTTTCCAACCGAATCATCACCAAAAAAAAAAAAATATAGACCTACTTCACTTCACCAACAAGCTTGCCAAACATACAGACAACATGAACGATGGTGCATGGTGTAAACAAAGAGTGCATTGAATACGTTGAAATTACAGACTGAAAGTAACTCATCGCATAGTGAACTTTAGTATAGCATGCAACAACTTCAACATACAGCAAACAGATTTGGTGGTCATCGCGAAGAGTCAATGTGCCAAACAATACTGACACATGACCTTAAATGATGCTGTCAGCTGTGCTCATGAACTTGTATTGAAATGTCTTTTAGTACATGTACCCATACTGGATTTATTTGTCACACAAAATATTTGCCATATGGGGAGGGGGGAGGGGCCCATCAACATATTCTTGAACCCGGGCCAACGGGCACCCTGTTACGCCACTGGCCCATGACATTACAGTAGGCCCGGTTAGCTCAGTCGGTAGAGCATCAGACTTTTAATCTGAGGGTCAAGGGTTCAAGTCCCTTATCGGGCGTCTGATTTTTTTTTTTTTTTTAATTTTATTATTTTCTAAATTTGCAGTATTTTTTATATCAGCATGATGTGCATATGGCTATTGAAATCTTGTACACGATATATCTCCCACTTATTAAGATCAAGAATTGGTTAAAGAATTGATTTAAAATAATTGATGTAATTTCACTCACTGTAAGCTTTGTTTAAAAAAAAATGTATATATATATATATATTGAACTTTTTTATGTATTATCTATGGCACAATTAGATAGTTTTAAAAATATAAAATCAACTTTACTTTTAGAAGACATTGCAAAATAAGAGCCGGAGTTATTGTTCTTGAAAGACATTCAAACCAACAGACCCAGGACCGGTCCTACAGATTGCGGGGCCCTATGCGAAAAGGATTGCGTGAGGCCCATTCTTGATAGGGATAAGGATAATAAGTGAAAATTAAGATTTTGTGTTTTTAAAAAATTCGTCTTTGCATTTTATTCATACTTTACTTAGTACAAAATCACTGTCAGATTAACTTTACGAGATATCTACAGTAGATAGTAGTTTTCCAACAAAAAGCAGATAAACATTCAGATCTGCCTTTTAGATTTACTATTCACTAGCGAAATATCGCTTTTTTTTAAGATGTCGAGATAGATTTCGCCTCATTTTATTAAATGAAAGCTGGCAATTTTTTTTATCGCGAGTAGGATTGGTGTTTTCCATATTGAAGACACCCCAAAATGACAATTTTGTCTGTTTTTTAAGAAGATTTGCATGAGTTTTCAGAAGATTTTAATAATTTCAGGAGATATTAATCACTTTTTCGTATATTTTGCAATTGAATCAGAATTCCAAGAACCCTATAATAATAAGTTAAAATGGTTTAATTAAATAATTTACACCTAGAATTTGCGCGGGGCCTATGAAAGTATGGGGCCCAATGCGGTAGCATATTTTAAAGTGGCCTAAGACCGGCCCTGAACAGACCCAACTTAATTACTTTGAGTCCTAGACAAAGAAAAATCTCTTGTTGAGAAGAAAAATTATACAGATTCGACTGCCGGATTATTAAAATGAATGTTCTCTTAGGAAAACATGGCTATTTTCTCTTACCTTACAAAATTTACAGAAGTTTCTTAAAGAAGGAAGATAATTATGTGTCATTTATAAACATTTTTATTTTGTTTTCCACAAAGCACAAGTGCTACAAAAGCAGACAAAAATTATAAATGATAACAATATACACATAATTAATATGTAAACAAAAGAAAAGTAATCATGATGAAAGTGGCAACATATATTATACCGCAATTATCAGACCACAAGTTTCACTAACAATAAAATGGTTTTCTAGCACGTAATTATAATTTGAATAACTAACACAGTAACTCACAATATAAAAATAATGGTAGTAATTATGTTATAAAATTGTATGTACAGAAGACAATATAAAATTATATAGCATGAATTTACTTTTGAAAAAAAAAAAAGAATAATTAATTTTTGAATACACTTAGGTTTTTCAAATCAATAATTAAAAAGGTTAGAACATATTTCAACATTGGGCCTTGAAGAATTATATATATATATATATATATATATATTAACCAATATTCCTCAATATACTTAAAAATGTTCATTCGCCAGCAGATCTAAAAGAAATCTTTTGTTTCGTTGTCATGATCTCCCACGTGATCGCTTCTCAATTTCCTCTTTTGGTTCCGTTCTGTTGTCTCGCTGCCCCAATGCTCCATTTCAATCTGGTTTTCTGTTTAATCTGTGACAAGCTTTCATTTCTTCCTTCTGACCTCCCTCCTCCTCGTTGTAGATCAGCTCTTTTGTTTTACTCTCTTCAAAGTCACAGGGTCTCGCCCGAGTGGGTGAATACAACCTTTAACCTTCGTCAATTTCAAGGGGCACAACTGTATGATTCTCATTCCCCACTAAGTGATCCGGACTCGGGTCATGGTTTTTAATCTTGTTGTAGATTCTACACAACCTAGAAATCCAATCTGTATATTTTAGTTTTGTTACTAGTTGGTCTAGTTATGGGTTACAGAGCAAAACAATAGCACTATAAAAATTATTTAAATTTGGTTATTGATGTACATTTGGTTAATTTGTAGATTACTTTTAAAATAAAACATTCAAAATAAATAACACATTTCTTTCTTTCTTTCTTCTTTTTTTTTTCTTTTTTTTACATGAGTTCTAATTTTTCAAGCTATAAATCTAGATCTATGTATTACAGAGGGGAAAAAAATAATTTCTGCTATTTTTATAAAATGTAAAATTATTTTTTTAATGACCATTTTTAATGTTCAAAAATATTCAATTGTGCTTTAAATAAATAAATAAAATATTATTGTCACTACAAAATTACAATGATATAGATTACTAGAATTTATATATATATATATATATTGGACAGACAATAATAATGGCTGTGTGAAGCGTCTAGTGTGGTAGCTTAACTTGTTGCCACCGCTGGCTAGCATCTGTGAAAGGGGAGCAATTTTGTAAGTCTCTCTTGCCAGTACATAGCCTCTCCACAGCAAGTCCTATGCAGTACCTCCTCGTGGTGGCAGATGGAAACTGAGGCTGCGAAGCCTCAGGCTAAACTGCAAGGGTCTCGGAGGAGGTTTGGCCCCAAGATGTGAGGCAGGCATGGCCCGTCGGCGTACGGACACGCCCTGTTGCCCACAAACCAAACCCCTAGCTATGGGTCAATAGCCGCACTGCCTTGTGTGTGTGTCCCTGTAAGGTCTAAGGCTAAGGGAGTAAACCCTAACAGAAAATCCGGTCCTGGAGCCCCGTAGGCGGGGGGACAGTAGTAAGACTACTGCTCTCTGGCAAACTCCTGCAGCCACCTGTCCCCAAATTGTGATGGCTCGCCATCCCTTTGGACCCGGTCAGTATGGAAGAGAGGCGTGTGCTGACGTGTGGGCAGCCCAGCACTAGCAAATTTACCGCCCAGGCTTTCCCCCAGCAAATGGAGAGGTCACTCCATCTCTGACAGTAATGTCTTTGAAAAAACACGGAGAGTGGTAGTTACCGGTGATAAGTTCCTAGCCGATTTGCGTAAGCTGGAACGCCAGGGACCACTCTTGACGGTAGGAGGGGCTTTTTAGCCTCACTAGATAGCTACTGCCTGCCTTAAGCCGAGCAGCCCTCGGACAATAAAGTGCTATCCCGCCACAGCTTGCCGCACCACTGGGTGCTTGGTGCTAAGACAAAATCAAAAAGCTAGCTGCTCACCCGCACCTGCAAATAAAATCAAAAGAAAACCTTCAACATTAATGCGTTTAGCAAGCTGGAACATACGGACAATGTGTCCCGGCTTCAATACTGACCCTGAACTCGTCAACGACATGCGACAAACAGCTATCATCGACAGAGAACTCAGCAGACTAAACATTGATGTGGCCTGCCTGCAAGAAACCAGACTGGCAGACAGTGGATCTCTTACAGAAAGCAACTATACATTCTACTGGCAAGGAAAACCAGAACAAAGCCCTAGAATACATGGCGTCGGCTTCGCAATAAGAAACAGTCTCGTCCCCTGCATTGCAATGTTTTCCATTGGCAATGAAAGAGTAGCACACATGAAATTTGCATCACCGCAAGGCAAAGTTAATGTAATCTGTGCTTACTCACCAACCCTTGCTGCACCGGAAGAGGACAAGGACAGATTCTTTTAAGCTCTAGAGGACGTAATTAAAAGTATTCCAATGTCCGAGCACCTCTATATAAATGGAGACTTTAATGCCCGTGTTGGTGATGGAAATGATGCATGGCCAAAATGCTTGGGACCTCATGGTGTTGGCAAAATAAATGGCAATGGCCAAAGGCTACTCGATTTCTGTAGCTCTCATGAACTGTGTGTAACAAATACATTCTTCTCTGGCAAGGAACGCCATAAAGTCTCTTGGCAGCACCCACGCTCAAAAAGGTGGCACCAGCTTGACCTCTGCATCACCCGAAGGATGGATCTGAAAAGTGTCATCCACAGCCGTTCATACCATAGTGCGGACTGCAACTCACACCATTCACTAGTGCTAAGCAAAATCAAACTACTTCTCAAGAAGGCTTACACTTCCACTCAACCCAGAACTAGCCGAATTAACGTCAACCATGTAGGTGACCCAGAGAAGTGTGCACTCTTTGGCGAGCTCCTGAACAGTTCAATCCCCTCGTTAAGTGATGAAGAAGACATCTCTATCAGATGGGAGAAATTAAGAGACGTAATCTACAGTTCGGCAATCACCGCCTTTGGGCCTCAAAAACACAAAAATGTAGACTGGTTTGAGGCGAATCTAGCACATATGGAACCTTGCATCGAGAAAAAACGATCTGCACACCTCGCTCACAAGACAAAGCCTAATCCAAAATCTTTGGAAGCCTTCAAAAGTGCTAATAAAGAAGCGAAACAAATGGCTAGAAAATGTGCTAACAACTTTTGGAGGGATACCTGCAACAGAATCCAAGACAGTCTCCACTCAGGAAATAGCAAAGCTCTATTTGATGTCATTAAAGCGGCCCTGGGTCCAACAGTGTCTAAGCCTGCCCCCCTTCTATCCAAATCAGGAGAAAAAATTACAGATCAAACCAAGCAGCTAGAACGATGGACAGAACACTACCTCGAAGTCTATGCCACACAGAATACAGTAGACGATGTCGCCCTGGCTTCTCTACCAGATCTTCCAGTACTGGAATGCCTAGATGAGCTTCCGAGCCTTAGTGACCTCAAAAAAGCAATTAACTGCTTAAAAAATAGAAAATCTCCTGGGAGCGATGGTATCCCAGTGGAAGTAGTGAAAGTCAACGAATCACTCCTGCTCCCTGAACTCTATACTCTCCTCTGCCGCTGTTGGGAAACAGGTCATGTCCCACAGGACATGCGTGACGCAACTATAGTCACAATATACAAGAACAAAGGGGATCGGAGTGACTGCAACAACTACAGGGGTATCTCTCTCCTCAGTATAGTGGGCAAAATCTTTGCTAGAGTGGCACTATCCAGGCTGCAAGTGATAGCTTCTAGAGTCTACCCAGAGTCTCAGTGTGGATTCAGGAGTGGTAGATCCACTATAGACATGATATCTTCTCTACGACTACTGCAGGAAAAATTCAGAGAGAGAGACAGACCCCTTTACATTGTTTTTGTTGATCTGACTAAAGCTTTTGACATGGTCAGCAGAAGTGGCCTTTTCAAACTCCTGAGGAAAATAGGTTGCCCTCCCAAACTACTGAAGTTAATTGAGTGTTTTCACGAGGAAACTAAATGTACTGTCAAATTCAATGGAGCCCAATCAGCACCTTTTGAGGTTTGCAGTGGTGTCAAGCAGGGATGTGTGCTCGCACCTACTTTGTTTGGCATATTCTTCTCCTGTCTACTGCATTATGCGTACAGCGACATAAACGAAGGTGTGTTTCTCCATACAAGATCCTCTGGAAAACTATTTAATGTATCAAGGCTGTGGGCAAAAACCAAGGTTAGGAAGCTACTTGTCAGGGAACTCCTGTATGCTGATGATGCAGCTATTGTGGCTGATTCTGATATTCAATTACAGTCCATGGTTGACAAACTATCTGCTGCTTGCCAGAAGTTCGGCTTAAACATCAGTCAAAGCCAGACTAAGATACTTGTCCAAAACACAAACACTGCACCTCAAGTAAGCATTAATGGCCAACCACTAGAAGTTGTTGATCACTTTTGTTATCTTGGCTCCATCATATCCAACAACAGTCTACTGGATAAAGACATAAACAACAGGATAGCCAAGGCAATGGCCACCATGTCACGGTTGCAGAAAAGAGTCTGGGACAACATATTGCTGACTAGCAGTACCAAAGCCCTAGTCTACCGGACCTGTGTGTTGAGCACCTTGCTGTACGGAAGTGAAACATGGTCAACCTATTCATGGCAGGAAAAAAAGCTGAATGTCTTCCACCTCCGATGCCTAAGGCGGATCTTTAAAATAAGGTGGCAAGATAAGATAACCAATGAGGAAGTGCTACATAGAGCAGGATGCCAGGACATCCGCTCTGTTATCAGCAGCAGACGCCTTGGCTGGCTTGGCCACGTTCGTAGAATGCCAGTAGGTCGACTTCCACAGGACATCCTGTATGGCGATCTAATAGAAGGCAAGAGAGCCGCTGGTCGCCCACTTTTACGTTATACGGATGTATGCAAACGCGACATGAAGCTCTTCAAAATCGACACTGGCAACTGGGAAGAGGTGGCACTGGACAGATCCACATGGAGAGAGAGCATAAAGGAAGGGTCACAGATTGCAGATGTCATACACAACAGAAGCAGAAAGAAGGGTGAAAATGCAACGGCGCCTGGTGATTATATATGCCCAACCTTCGATCGCAGCTGTGTATCAAGGATTGGCCTCTTTAGTCACACAAGAAGTTGCAAAGGGAAAAGATCGTCTCTCGAGACGTAAAATGCCACAGATATATATATATATATATATACTGGTTTACATTACTGACATAAGTGGATTTTTTTTTCTTACTCTTAATAATTGACAATTTTGAAAGTGGAAAGACATGCTCCAATTTGATTTCCATGTCTATAATTCTTCTAATTTACTTTGTAAAATAACAGTATTTTGTGCTGCTATATACAATCACCCAACTTTTGTTTCCAAACAAAAAAACAATGCTCTAGGACATTTACGTAATTTAGAAGCAGCAGTAAACCTCAGACAGTTCCTTGAAGTACACTTGAGCTATTGGTGTTGACTTGGAGCCATTTATTATTAAGAATCTGGGTGAAGACTCGGATTTTGAATTGAGGTACTTTTAGGACGTCCCTGAGTCCAACAAACTCTAATAGGTACCGGGCATTAGTTTAACAAGTATAGCCGGTTGTCGTTAGGCTGTCCACATGGCACTCTCGTTAACCATCCGCCATAGAAACAGATGACTTATATCGTCTGCCCCCATAGATAGCAAGGTCTGAAATGTTTTGGTTTTGCTCGCTACCTATCAGGAGAATCCTACATCCATTGGTGTCTTTGTCCTACTTCCCTAGTACTATTAGAGCATGGAATGGGTTGCCTGAGCCAGCCAGGAAAACTAATGACTTGGCAGAACTAATGTTTGGCAGAATTTAAGTCATTGGTTAACATGCATGACACGTAGGACGTAATCATCTTCTTATTTTGAAGTAACGTCTGTCTTATTTAAGACAAACTTCAGTCGCAGAGTGAGAATGTGAGAATGTATCTTTTCATATACATATAATTCGTCCATCGTGGTTCGATGATGACCACTTTGTCATCCAGGGGGCTGAGGGCTTATCTTTTCACAGAGATGAGATAAATGGGCATTAGCTACGGAACGATCTCTTCCACAAAGCAGTTCCCCCCTCTCCATGCAGCTGATGTGTTAAAAGGTAGGGCAAATGCTGATACAGTTTGGGATCAGCGGTGACGTAGGCTCTGCCAGGGTGTAGTATTGTGTGCTGCAAGCTGGCTCCTGATTTTTCCTGAGAGTGAGCACCCGAAGTCTTTCCAATGTTTCGGTATAGTTGCAAGGCAACAAAGGTTTAAATTCAAGGGTTTTTCTTCTCCTAAGTGGGTTGCCAGCCAAGGCTGAGGCCCTCCTGCCCGAAGCTTACTAGTTTTGTCGCCTGTTACTCACCTTTACCCCTTCTGTAAGTGAAACAGTTCCATCGGACACAATATCTGAGCCACGGATGAAGGCCGAAAAATGCCGAAATGCCAGAAATGTTAACAATATTGAAAGTTTACTTTGTGATAACAAACATCAAGAGCTACGACTAAGTCAACATCCAAGGCTTTAGAACTTTCTACTAGAAGCAAAAACAGATAACGGAACTGAAAGCCTAGAAGCCCTAGAACTAATGCACTTAATATGTTTGTAACAAGGCCCATGGAAATATCATGCATAGAAACATCGTTAGCCCGGTTAGCTCAGTCGGTAGAGCATCAGACTTTAAATCTGAGGGTCAAGGGTTCAAGTCCCTTATCGGGCGTCTTTTTTTTTTTTTTTACAAAATCTATTTTTACTGTTTTACTATTATTTTCTACAGTCAAACTTATATACAATTTTTAAAATGTATTTCCTTCACTTCAAAAAGATTAACCACGCCTTCTAGAGACGGATGTTACAGATTTTATTGTTTGATTATTATATATTACATAATCCTGACACCTTCTTCAGCAGAAAAAATGTTATAAATTCTTCTGCTAGGTTATTAAATGAAATGTTCTTAACTGATAACTTGGTAATCTGTAACTCTCCACTATCGAACATTTGCCTTTTTACAGAAAAAAATAATAATATGATAAAATTAAAGTGAACGCAGTGCTGCTTTATGCTGTTCGATACAGCCCCAACGTTGTAGTCAATATGTAGCCAGGTCCTATTTTTGTTATCTACAGAAAAGAAATGGTATATCAATTACATAAATAACAATCGTTAAACTCGCACTCACAAAACTGTTCATTTAAGTAAAAACAGCTTTAAAAAAAAAAAAGAAAAAGGAAATTCTTGATGTCAAGGATAAAGACAATGTAATATTTGTAAATAACGTGAGACAATATTTGTAAAGACATTTTTAATTGCCTTAGAAACATATCTTAGGGAAACAAAATGTGGGTTAGACAAGAAGATAAGTTGGAGCTATGGGAAAATTAACTAAATAAGTGTCTTTTTATTATGGATTATAGAATATAACCTTGGTTTACACTTAGAAAATAATTTTAGCACATTTTATATTAGCTTTTATTTGTTTCAGAAATGCGACATCTCCTACGTAATAAGTAATAACTATAAACCAATATGTTAGGTATTAATTTTAAATATCAGTTAATGGTTTGTCATGTCCAATTTCATTAATCACAAATATCTACAAAGTATTTTTCTAAACATTTATACGTGATTCCTTGACCAACATGAGTTTTCGTGTGCCGAGTGATTTAAAGTTTCCAACAGAACGATGTCAATAGAAAGTAGTCATCATATAATTTTATATTCCTGACTTCGTCAAATTAGTCTCTCCCCCCCCCCCCCTTCCTTTGTCCCTTTATAGACAGTTCTATTTTAAAAAAAAAAAGATTTCAGTTACTATAATGCCCCCCCCCCGGGTCATATAATGTCCAGACCCTCCCTTCTCTGCTCTATCCACACAATAAAGGCATTAGTCAAGGCAGTAAAAAGCAAGAAAATTACGCTCAGAAATTTCTCCCTTGATTTACAAGGGGGGCCTTGTATCGCTTTATTTGATGGTAAATTTTTCTCCATAACGATCCAATATAGAAGTCACCGTGTCAGGTTCGCTTCAAATGGAATGGAGGTAGGGACTTCGAGGTATGGAGAACAGAAACATGTAAATGTTGAATCTTGACGTGTTCTGAAACAAACAAAAATTTAAAATTTTGAATTTTCGCGATAGATGTTGCATTAGGCGAGTTACTTGTGTAGTTCCTGGATAGATGTTTCACTAGGCGAGTTACTTGTGTAGTTTCTGGATAGATGTTTCACTAGGCAAGTTACTTGTGAAGTTTCTGGATAGATGTTTCACTAGGCGAGTTACATTTGAAGTTTCTGGATAGATGTTTCACTAAGCGAGCTATTTGTATAGTTTCTGGATAGATGTTTTCATTGGCGAGTTAATTGTGTAGTCAATAGGTAAATGTTTTCATTGTCGAGTTACTTGTGTAGTTACTAGATAGTTGTTTTAATAGGCGAGTTACTTGTTTAGTCACTTAATAGATATTTTAATAGGCGAGTTACTTGTGTAGTTACTAGTTAGATGTTTTAATAAGCGAGTTAGTTTTGATGGTTTTAGATAGCTATTTCACTAGGCGAAGTTACGTGTGTAGTTTCTGGATAGATGTTTTAATGGGCGAGTTACCTGTGTAGTTACTAGATAGATGTTTTGATAAGCGAGTTAGTTTTCATGGTTTTAGATAGCTATTCCACTAGGCGAAGTTACGTGTGTAGTTTCTGGATAGAAGTTTTAATGGGCGAGTTACCTGTGTAGTTACAAGATAGATGTTTAGTTTCTGGAAGTGTGATATTCTAAAAAGGATAAAATGTGGCATTGTCCTTATTAGGTATTACATATACACTTGACCTATTTGTCCACAGCAGGAGTGATGATGTCAGTTAAAATCTATTTCATTGAAAATAGGAATAGATATGTGTACCTCATACTTCCAGATAACTTCCAGTGTTTTTTCTTTTTAATCCAAATAATGTTTATTATGTGGTTAAATGTAACAAACATGATTTAAATTTTGGTATTATAAATTAGTTTATTGATGTTAGTTTCTGTCTTTCTATTTGTCTGTCTGTCTGTCTCTCTCTCTCTCTCTCTTTCTCTCAGGCATGTTTTACAATGTGTATACAAACAAAGATTATTGATTAAAAATTATCTTAATAAGTGTATTGTTTATGACATTTTAAAAAACAGAGAAATAGAAATAAAGAAGATTGACATAGCTACAGAGGGTGAAAGAGGTGAGGGGGGTTACATATATGCTGATATTATGGATTTATTTAGATCTTAAATGTCTTAATAACAGTGTTATTACATAGGCTAGTGCTACGACTTAAATACATTATGATAAGACAAATAATTAGAAGTGTAAAAAATATTTTAAGAACATATTTTACATACCATTAAAAAAAAAATACAGGGTTTAATTTTGACAAATTAAAACACTTGTTTACCTTATATTTATATCAGTTAGTAGAAAATATTTATTACTATTTTTTTAGACCTTCAAATTTCAAAAAACAAAAATAAAACAGTAATAATGAATGATCTTTAAAATCAACAACAACTGGTGAATATTGTTTAAAATAAAAACCTTTTAGTTCAATTGTGGAAAGTAGACCGCGTGAAGAAAAAAATTTTAATAATTACAAATTGCAAAATAAATGAAAACCTTATGTTATTTCAGTCTATGCTAAATAAGAGCAGTATTGTAGGAGGCCCTGCAGGTGCTGATGAGAACTAATTATCTAGCCAGAATGTGACGCAGACATTGCTGTTGTTGTCCATAATATAAATAAATAGAGAGATAAGATTTTAGCTTGGTGAATCCCCAAATCATTTCTAGATATTCTGTAAATAGACCAAAAATTATTTTAATAGTTTCACTTACTTACGTCGTATGGATTATCTTTATACTTTTAATTTATGACTATCTTTATACTTTTAATTTATTGACTATCTTTATACTTTTAATTTATTGACTGTCTTTATACTTTTAATTTATTTACTATCTTTATACTTTAAGCTTATTGACTGTCTTTATACTTTTAAATTATTGCCTATCTTTATACTTTTAACTTGTTGACTATCTTTATACTTTTAATTTATTGACTGCCTTTATACTTTTAATTTATTGACTATCTTTATACTTTTAATTTATTGACTGTCTTTATACTTTTAATTTATTTACTATCTTTATACTTTTAACTTGTTGACTATCTTTATACTTTAAACACATTGACTATCTTTATACTTTACTTTATACTTTATACTATCTTTATACTTTGCTATAATTTATTGACTATCTTCATAATTTACTCTGAACTGACTGCTCTTTTATTCCTAACTACTAGACCGTTTCTTTTCGTCTCGTCTAACTTTCAGCACAAAGACAAAAGAAGAACAAGATAATAAAAGGGAGTTTCTGTTCAATACAAACTCCAGGACGGCCCTTGCGTATCAATCGTACTTACAATAACATTTCACACTTATTGCTGACTGAGAACGTAGATCTTAATCAACACAGCATGTATATTATACAAATGTAGGCCTAAACCTAGTTCAGTAACACAAAGGCTATTACATTTTTTTTTCAATGCCTGCATGTTAATTCACAATTTCATTAATTTTATCATTTAATTTGACAACTTTTTATTATTCTTTCACAACAGTTCATTATCCCATCAAACTTTCAAACATAAACTCATGCTGCGTGATAAAAGATTTATTAAAATTTGAGAAAGAATTACATCATTAATTATTGAAAACCATTAAAACATTTTTTTTTACGATTTGTTGAAACAAGTATTACAAAATATTGGCGAATTTTATTGACGATTTAATTCAATGTTATATAAATGTATAAAATAATGTTTCTATTAGTACGGTGGGGCCGGTTAGCTCAGTTGATTAGAACGTCGTGCTAATAACGCGAATGTCGTGGGTTCGATCCCCATACTGGCCATTCATATCTTTTTTTATTTCCTGTGACAAAATAGTATATGAAATAGTTGTTGATTTGCATATATATTTTTTCCCTTGAAATAATTATTTATTTCAAGTTTTACTCTATTTTTTGTTTTACTTGTGCTACAAGCCACGTTCCTTCCTCTTAAAACCTTTATGAAAAAAGTTTCCGCAGCATTTATTTTTCTTTTTTTTTAAAGTTATGTCCTTCTTTCCGTATGTCTACTCCTTTTGGGTTTTCTGGTGCCTTTAATAATTATTCACTCAGCTTTGTAATATATATATATATATATATATATATTTAATTCGCCTAGAATATATCTAAGAGTAGTACGCTGTTGCTTCTTTATTCTAGCCAAATGTACTATTTTTTAATTTACAAGAAATTGTTGAAACCTATTTAGCAAGATAAATAAGTCTTATAAATGTAACTCCACTGTGTGGTGTCCCAGGACGTACTACACAATGCATGATTCATTTAAAATCTAATAGGGATCAAATGTCATAAAATAAAGTTTAATCTCAGCATTAAAATTTATTGTCTTTCAACTTTGCATAAAGAGAAACTTCATTCAAACAGTATAGAAAACAAAATTATAGTTAAGGTTTGGCTAGAGGTTTTTAAAAGAAATAAAAGTTAATTGTCCCATCCTTTGCCCTCGCTATTCATAATCAAACAGACCGGAAAATAAACACAAATATAAAACGGAACTATAAAAACAAAGGTTGTACTATTTTCTTAATGCAAAGTCATTTTAACTTCTACTATACGCTGACACTTTCCACATGGGTGGTATAAAGGTTGTGAGCGGTGTGAAGTTGGCTCGTAGCACAAGTCAAAATAAATAAATTGAGGTACAAAATTTTTGCACACAGAAATATTGGCGAATTGCAATGTTTATTAATTTTGGATTTTTTATTTCGGGATCTTTGGGCCCCTTTATGTCCACACAGCTCTAAAGGGTACCTGACATTAGAATGGGAAAAGTAAAGGCGGTTGGTCGTTGTCCCGGCCACACAAAACACTCGTTAACTGTGTACCACAGAAACAGATGACCTTTAACATCATCTTCCCTATATAACGCGGATGACTGGAGTTCGATCCGAACTGGACGAGCCAATAATTGTGTCTTATTTGTCAATAGCAAATAAACCTAAAATGTTTAATTTAGTACTTCAATATAAAGTACGACACTATATTTAACATATTACTTTTTTTTTATTTAGTATTTAGTCCTCAAGTGTTTGTTTTACATTTATGGTTCCTCTGTTTGCAGTAATTTCAACTTAATCTGAGAAGAAGAGCTAGCCCTACGGAGATCTTAGGCTAAATCTGAGAAGTAGGGGATAAACTTGTATAGATCTTATGCTAAATCTGAGATGTAGGGATAAACTTGTATAGATCTTAGTCTAAATCTGAGATGTAGGGATAAAGTTGTATAGAACTTAGTCTAAATCTGAGATGTAGGAATAAACTTGTATAGATCTTATGCTAAATCTGAGATGTAGGGATAAAGTTGTATAGATCTTAGGCTAAATCTGAGATGTAGGGATAAAGTTGTATAGATCTTATGCTAAATCTTAGATGTAGGGATAAAGTTGTATAGATCTTAGGCTAAATCTGAGATGTAGTGGATAAACTTATGAACTCTTAGGCTAAATCTGAGATGTAGTGATAAACTTATGAACTCTTAGGCTAAATCTGAGATGTAGGGATAAACTTGTAGAACTCTTAGGCTAAATCTGAGATGTAGTGGATAAACTTGTAGAACTCTTAGGCTAAATCTGAGATGTAGGGATAAACTTGTAAAAATTTTAGGCTAAATCTGAGATGTAGGGGATAAACTTGTATAGATCTTAGGCTAAATCTGAGATGTAGTGGATAAACTTATAGAACTCTTAGGCTAAATCTGAGCTGTAGGGGATAAACTTGTAGAAATCTTAGGCTAAATCTGAGATGTAGTGGATAAACTTGTAGAAATCTTAGGCTAAATCTGAGCTGTAGGGGATAAACTTGTAGAAATCTTAGGCTAAATCTGAGATGTAGTGATAAACTTGTAGAACTCTTAGGCTAAATCTGAGATGTAGGGATAAACTTGTAGAAATCTTAGGCTAAATCTGAGATGTAGTGATAAACTCGTAGAACTCTTAGGCTAAATCTGAGATGTAGGGATAAACTTGTAGAAATCTTAGGCTAAATCTGAGATGTAGTTGATAAACTTGTAGAAATCTTATGCTAAATCTGAGCAGTAGGGGATAAACTTGTAGAACTCTTAGGCTAAATCTGAGATGTAGGGATAAACTTGTACAAATCTTAGGCTAAATCTGAGATGTAGTTGATAAACTTGTAGAAATCTTAGGCTAAATCTGAGCTCTAGGGGATAAACTTGTAGAACTCTTAGGCTAAATCTGAGATGTAGGGATAAACTTGTAGAAATCTTAGGCTAAATCTGAGATGAAGTGGATAAACTTGTAGAAATCTTAGGCTAAATCTGAGCTGTAGGGGATAAACTTGTAGAAATTTTAGGCTAAATCTGAGATGTAGTGGATAAACTTGTAGAAATCTTAGGCTAAATCTGAGCAGTAGGGGATAAACTTGTAGAAATCTTAGGCTAAATCTGAGATGTAGTGATAAACTTGTAGAACTCTTAGGCTAAATCTGAGATGTAGGGATAAACTTGTAGAAATCTTAGGCTAAATCTGAGATGTAGTGATAAACTTGTAGAACTCTTAGGCTAAATCTGAGATGTAGGGATAAACTTGTAGAAATCTTAGGCTAAATCTGAGCTGTAGGGATAAACTTGTAGAAATCTTAGGCTAAATCTGAGCTGTAGGGGATAAACTTGTAGAACTCTTAGGCTAAATCTGAGATTTAGGGATAAACTTGTACAAATCTTAGGCTAAATCTGAAATGTAGTTGATAAACTTGTAGAAATCTTAGGCTAAATCTGAGATGTAGTGATAAACTTGTAGAACTCTTAGGCTAAATCTGAGATGTAGGGATAAACTTGTAGAAATCTTAGGCTAAATCTGAGCTGTAGGGATAAACTTGTAGAAATCTTAGGCTAAATCTGAGCTGTAGGGGATAAACTTGTAGAACTCTTAGGCTAAATCTGAGATGTAGGGATAAACTTGTACAAATCTTAGGCTAAATCTGAAATGTAGTTGATAAACTTGTAGAAATCTTAGGCTAAATTTGAGCTGTAGGGGATAAACTTGTAGAACTCTTAGGCTAAATCTGAGATGTAGGGATAAACTTGTAGAAATAATGGGTTAAATCTGAGATGTAGTGGATAAACTTGTAGAAATCTTAGGCTAAATCTGAGCTGTAGGGGATAAACTTGTAGAAATCTTAGGCTAAATCTGAGATGTAGTGATAAACTTGTAGAACTCTTAGGCTAAATCTGAGATGTATGGATAAACTTGTAGAAATCTTAGGCTAAATCTGAGATGTAGTGATAAACTTGTAGAACTCTTAGGCTAAATCTGAGATGTAGGGATAAACTTGTAGAAATCTTAGGCTAAATCTGAGATGTAGTGATAAACTCGTAGAACTCTTAGGCTAAATCTGAGATGTAGGGATAAACTTGTAGAAATCTTAGGCTAAATCTGAGATGTAGTTGATAAACTTGTAGAAATCTTAGGCTAAATCTGAGCAGTAGGGGATAAACTTGTAGAACTCTTAGGCTAAATCTGAGATGTAGGGATAAACTTGTACAAATCTTAGGCTAAATCTGAGATGTAGTTGATAAACTTGTAGAAATCTTAGGCTAAATCTGAGCTGTAGGGGATAAACTTGTAGAACTCTTAGGCTAAATCTGAGATGTAGGGATAAACTTGTAGAAATCTTAGGCTAAATCTGAGATGTAGTGGATAAACTTGTAGAAATCTTAGGCTAAATCTGAGCAGTAGGGGATAAACTTGTAGAAATCTTAGGCTAAATCTGAGATGTAGTGATAAACTTGTAGAACTCTTAGGCTAAATCTGAGATGTATGGATAAACTTGTAGAAATCTTAGGCTAAATCTGAGATGTAGTGATAAACTTGTAGAACTCTTAGGCTAAATCTGAGATGTAGGGATAAACTTGTAGAAATCTTAGGCTAAATCTGAGCTGTAGGGATAAACTTGTAGAAATCTTAGGCTAAATCTGAGCTGTAGGGGATAAACTTGTAGAACTCTTAGGCTAAATCTGAGATGTAGGGATAAACTTGTACAAATCTTAGGCTAAATCTGAGATGTAGTTGATAAACTTGTAGAAATCTTAGGCTAAATTTGAGCTGTAGGGGATAAACTTGTAGAACTCTTAGGCTAAATCTGAGATGTAGGGATAAACTTGTAGAAATAATGGGTTAAATCTGAGATGTAGTGGATAAACTTGTAGAAATCTTAGGCTAAATCTGAGCTGTAGGGGATAAACTTGTAGAAATCTTAGGCTAAATCTGAGATGTAGTGATAAACTTGTAGAACTCTTAGGCTAAATCTGAGATGTATGGATAAACTTGTAGAAATCTTAGGCTAAATCTGAGATGTAGTGATAAACTTGTAGAACTCTTAGGCTAAATCTGAGATGTAGGGATAAACTTGTAGAAATCTTAGGCTAAATCTGAGATGTAGTGATAAACTCGTAGAACTCTTAGGCTAAATCTGAGATGTAGGGATAAACTTGTAGAAATCTTAGGCTAAATCTGAGATGTAGTTGATAAACTTGTAGAAATCTTAGGCTAAATCTGAGCAGTAGGGGATAAACTTGTAGAACTCTTAGGCTAAATCTGAGATGTAGGGATAAACTTGTACAAATCTTAGGCTAAATCTGAGATGTAGTTGATAAACTTGTAGAAATCTTAGGCTAAATCTGAGCTGTAGGGGATAAACTTGTAGAACTCTTAGGCTAAATCTGAGATGTAGGGATAAACTTGTAGAAATCTTAGGCTAAATCTGAGATGTAGTGGATAAACTTGTAGAAATCTTAGGCTAAATCTGAGCTGTAGGGGATAAACTTGTAGAAATCTTAGGCTAAATCTGAGATGTAGTGATAAACTTGTAGAACTCTTAGGCTAAATCTGAGATGTATGGATAAACTTGTAGAAATCTTAGGCTAAATCTGAGATGTAGTGATAAACTTGTAGAACTCTTAGGCTAAATCTGAGATGTAGGGATAAACTTGTAGAAATCTTAGGCTAAATCTGAGATGTAGGGGATAAACTTGTAGAAATCTTAGGCTAAATCTGAGCTGTAGGGGATAAACTTGTAGAACTCTTAGGCTAAATCTGAGATGTAGGGATAAACTTGTACAAATCTTAGGCTAAATCTGAGATGTAGTTGATAAACTTGTAGAAATCTTAGGCTAAATTTGAGCTGTAGGGGATAAACTTGTAGAACTCTTAGGCTAAATCTGAGATGTAGGGATAAACTTGTAGAAATAATGGGTTAAATCTGAGATGTAGTGGATAAACTTGTAGAAATCTTTGGCTAAATCTGAGCTGTAGGGGATAAACTTGTAGAAATCTTAGGCTAAATCTGAGATGTAGTGATAAACTTGTAGAACTCTTAGGCTAAATCTGAGATGTATGGATAAACTTGTAGAAATCTTAGGCTAAATCTGAGATGTAGTGATAAACTTGTAGAACTCTTAGGCTAAATCTGAGATGTAGGGATAAACTTGTAGAAATCTTAGGCTAAATCTGAGATGTAGTGATAAACTTGTAGAAATCTTAGGCTAAATCTGAGATGTAGTGATAAACTTGTAGAACTCTTAGGCTAAATCTGAGATGTAGTGGATAAACTTGTAGAAATCTTAGGCTAAATCTGAGCTGTAGGGGATAAACTTGTAGAAATCTTAGGCTAAATCTGAGCTGTAGGGGATAAACTTGTAGAACTCTTAGGCTAAATCTGAGATGTAGGGATAAACTTGTACAAGTCTTAGGCTAAATCTGAGATGTAGTTGATAAACTTGTAGAAATCTTAGGCTAAATTTGAGCTGTAGGGGATAAACTTGTAGAACTCTTAGGCTAAATCTGAGATGTAGGGATAAACTTGTAGAAATAATGGGTTAAATCTGAGATGTAGTGGATAAACTTGTAGAAATCTTAGGCTAAATCTGAGCTGTAGGGGATAAACTTGTAGAAATCTTAGGCTAAATCTGAGATGTAGTGATAAACTTGTAGAACTCTTAGGCTAAATCTGAGATGTATGGATAAACTTGTAGAAATCTTAGGCTAAATCTGAGATGTAGTGATAACCTTGTAGAACTCTTAGGCTAAATCTGAGATGTAGGGATAAACTTGTAGAAATCATAGGCTAAATCTGAGATGTAGTGATAAACTTGTAGAACTCTTAGGCTAAATCTGAGATGTAGTGATAAACTTGTAGAACTCTTAGGCTAAATCTGAGATGTAGGGATAAACTTGTAGAAATCTTATAAATCTGGTAAGAAAGCCGATCATCATGGAGCAGTGTTTTCCAAACATTTTCCTTAGTGGAACACTTCGCACATTCACAATATTTATCAGAAAACTTTGTTTATTTTTAGAAAGGTTAATTCACGAGGTAGCCTACTACTTAATTATCCCAGTAGTTCGTGGACACCTATTGAGGCCTCGAGGAACACATTTTTTGAAACACTGCTATAGAGAATCCGAGACAAAATCTTGGAAATAAACTGTCCGTATCATGGGCGTAGCCAGGATTTTTTTTCTGGGGGGGGGGGTTTGTTTTCTCTACCCCCCCCCGCGAAAAAAAAATATATGTATTTATGAGTGTGTGTAAGTGTGTGCACATAATCTTTATTACATTCTGACCCTTCATTCTTTCGGAAGAAGTTTATTGTGCCCTAGAATAGGTTCTTCCATGAGTTAGTGGAAAAATTGTAGATTCCCCGCCATTAACAGCAAAGGGGTCTGGGGGAGCGCTAGGAGCTCCCCCAGCGCGGGGCGAAGCCCCGCCGCCAAGCACTATTTCTGATATTGAAAACCAACAAAATACATATTCTGAGGTATCTACAGTGCATTTTCCTGCTATTAAAAAGTTCTATTTCTTACACTACATTTAACTTTCTAGCTAAAACAATAGAAAATCTAATTATCATTAATATTATGTTCCGATTT
This sequence comes from Biomphalaria glabrata, assembly GCF_947242115.1. Taxonomy (NCBI): domain Eukaryota; kingdom Metazoa; phylum Mollusca; class Gastropoda; family Planorbidae; genus Biomphalaria; species Biomphalaria glabrata. Next base: position 37,611,949 of record NC_074718.1, on the reverse strand, counting down.
TTAAGGAAATCAACTTCATTACACCAAAGTATGGTTTAAAAATCTCCAAAAGGCTATAGTACATCTAATTTTCATAATAGACCATCCCACAAATTTAATTAACGGTATTTGATTAATCTGGAATTCTTATTTTCTCTCACTATAAATATATAAATATGACTGACAGACAGACTGACAGACAAAACAAAAAAGCGTCTTTAATCCTTATATATATATATATATATATCATGCGCGTAGCCAGGATTTTTTTTAGGGGGGGGGGATTTTTTTGCATATTCTGAGGTATCTACAGTGCATTTTCCAGCTATTAAAAAGTTTATTTTCAAAAACCTAATGTGCTATTCTTACTGACTTAGACTCTCCCTCGTCGTTCGGCGCATTTGCCATCAAGCTGTTTCCATAAAATTGTAGATTCCCCGCCATTACTAGCGCTCCCCCAGCTCGGGGCGAAGCCCCGCCGCCAAGCACTATTTCTGGTATTGAAAGCCAACAAAATGCATATTCTGAGGTATCTACACTGCTATTAAAAAGTTTTATTTCAAAAACCTAATGTGCTATTCTTACTGACTTTGACCCTCCCGCGCCGTTCGGAGCATTTGACATCAAGCTGTTTCCATAAAAATCTGTCACTGGTAATGTCTGAAGCCTCTTCCCACCTACCATGAGGACATCTTCTTATGCGTAATTCATTTTGTCGGAGAACATGTCCCGCAAATCTCATGCGTCGCTCTCTCACAATCTTACTAAAGGGTCGACTCCCAGTTCGGCCTTGATTTAGACCCGATCTCTATAACTGACTCCTAAAATCTGTCTTAGCCATCTTTGTTGAGCTACATTTAGTGTTTTTCGATTTCGGTAGATGATTATTCACTGCAGGTAAAAATGTGTAACCTCTCTTGAATACTCTCTTAGAATTAAGTGACTGTAGTTTGCTTTAGATTTTATATCGAAAAGAGAAGTTTTATCGTCAAAATCTTTTGTTGGGGGTTTTCAACCTCATAATGCTCTGTAGGGGGATCTTAAACTTAAAACCATCTGGAGGGGTTTTAAACTTTAAAAAAAAAAGTCATCTGTAAAAGAAGGGTTTAAACTCAAAACCCCCGATTGGATTGGCTACGCTCAAATAATTTTAGTGTGTAATTTGCTTTTTTTTATATTGAAGATGTATTTTTAGCACCAAACCCCTCTGAATGGGGGTTTAAACTCAAAACCCATTTTGGCAATGCTCACAGCATTTTGAGTGCATAATTTGCTTTTTTTGCTTACACTGAAGACGTATGTTTTATCCTCAGATCTCCCTGGAGAGGAGTTTAAACTCAAAACCCCTTTGACTACGCTCATAGATTTTGGAGTGATTAATTTTCTTTTATTTATTTTTATTGAAGAGGTACTTTTTAGCTTCTAACTAATAATAATAATAATAATTTTATTTATAAAGCGCTGTTAACAAACAAAATGTAGGCTCAAGGCGCTGTAACAACATTACAAACATAAACACAACTGTCGAAATAACAGTTAATCTAAAAAAGTTTTAAACAAGTAGGTCTTAATGTTCTTCTTAAAAGTGGTATAGCATGTTGTCTGTCTGAGATCAATGGGGAGTGAGTTCCAAACCTTTGGTCCGTGAACTGAAAAAGCACGCAGACCGTAGCTTTTGAGGGAGAAACGTGGCACTACTAAAAGCGTTGGGTCCATTGAGCGCAGGGTTCTCTGGGGGACATATGGAGTAATCAGTTCGCTAAGGTACAAGGGCATCTCATTGTTATATATACACTGATGACAAAGTGTGGTGACCTTGTAATCGATTCTCGCTTTCACGTGAAGCCAATGGAGCGTGCGCAAGAGCGTAGTAGCAGAATCTTGTCTAGTTTTTTTAAGGACTATTCGAGCGGCGTTGTTCTGTATACGTTGCAGCTTGGCTATTTTGTCATCAGGTATACCTGCTAGCACGGCGTTGCAGTAGTCAAGGCGGGAGAGTATGAATGCCACAGCTAGCGTTTTTGTTGACTCCGTTGTTAAATATGGTCGGATCTGGCCTAATCTGCGCAGCTGCAGATAAAGACCTTTGCAGAGCTGATTTATGTGTGGGTCGAAAGATAGTGTTGAGTCGAAGAAAACTCCAAGATTCCGAACTACATGGACAAAAGGAACATGGCAGTTCGTGATAAAGAGAGAATCTGTGCTTTCAACTTTTGAGACATTGTTCCTAGTGCCAATCTTAATTATTTCTGTCTTGTCTTCGTTCATCTTGAGTTTATTTTCAACCATCCAATCGCTAACCCTTGCAACGGTACCACTGATATTCTCTGCCAGATGGGACACCTCTGAGGGTACTGATGAATCGTATAACTGTGAGTCATCGGCAAAGAAATGGTATAAGATGCCGGTTGGCCGTATGACACCGCTGAGTGGATATGTGTACATAGTGAACAGTACTGGGCCTAGAACTGATCCTTGGGGTACTCCGTACTTCAAAAGTAAGCTTGTTGATTCCGTCCCGCTAACAACGACACTTTGGGTGCGTTCCGTCAGGTAGGATCCAAGCCACTTTAGGACGACTCCTGCTAAACCAAAAGTTGCAGAGAATCTGGCCATCATAATTTCATGGTCTAGCGTATCAAAGGCTGCGGACAAGTCCAGCATAGAAAGAATTGATATGTGGCCTTTGTCGGAATTGTGAAGTAAGTCGTTTAGTACCCTGACCACTGCTGTCTCTGTGCTACGGCACTTCCTATATGCAGATTGAAATTCTTCCAAGAGACAGTACTGTTCAAGATGAGAAAGAATTTGCACTAACACGATGCGCTCCAGAAGCTTTGACAGGAAGGGAAGATTTGAAACCGGGCGATAGTTTTTTAGACATTCCGGGTCAAGACTGGATTTCTTTAATAAGGGTCTGACAAGTGCATGCTTAAATTGCTGTGGTACAATGCCTGAAGTCAGTGAAGAGTTCACAATGTTGGTAATTGTAGGTACAAGCTCATCTAAACATTCAAGGAGCAAGGAGGTTGGAATGGGATCAAGGTCACATGACTTATTTGGCATCTTCAAAATAGTACTTTTGACATAATCTTCAGATACACGCTGAAACTCGCAAAAAGGAGTATTTTGAAAAATTGGAGAGTGGTCAAGCTGTGATGAGAGGGATGGCATGTCATTTCTAATCTGCTCAATCTTCCCAATGAAGAATCTATTGAAGGAATCAGGAAGTTCAGATAATGGGATAGATGACGGCAAACGTTCGTTATTTGCTCCCCCTAACATTTCAGCGGTGATCCTGAATAGCTCCTTTGAAGAATCAGAATTTTCGATTTTTTGTCGAATATGACTAGCTTTTGCGTCTCTAATCATACGGTTAACCTTGTTTTTTTCTCGAAAGTATATTTGTCGATGTATCGTCAGACCTGTCTTTTGAAATGTACGTTCGGCACGTCGGCGAATAAGTTTGGCAGTCTGTATGTCTTCCGTCAACCAGGGTGCAGATGGCCTAACTGAGACTGTACGAGTGACAAGAGGTGCATGGCTGTCCAGCAACTTTTTCAAGCAAGAATTATAATTGCTGAGAACGTCTGTGTTGCTCTGTTGCAACAGCAAAGAGGTCACGTCCATTTTGAAGGAGGCAATATCTATGGCTTTAAGTTTACGGGAAGTCACGTTTTTCTTTGGCCTTTTTGCTTTTGATAGGCGCATTTCAAAGTTTACGAGAAAATGATCTGACAAGCCGCGGTCTGAGACATTGAGTTTGGCTACAAGCTCACTTGCATTTGTAACAATCCAGTCAAGAGTATGGCCTTTGACGTGTGTCGGAACATTTATCAGTTGGTCTAAGCTGCGATCCTTTAGCGCATTTTTCAGCGACATCGCGTATGTCTCATTTTCACTGTCAAAATGCAAGTTCACATCGCCTATGACAAATAGATCTTTTGTTGATATGTGACTGTCAAGGAGGTCTTGAAATTCTTCGATGAAAACTTTTGTTGTCAGTTTATTTCTCTTGCTTGGTGGTGGGCGGTACAGGAAAATAAAAGTCAGTGTTCTACTGTGGTGGGAAAGGCGAAACTCGCACATCTCAAAGGTCGTGTACGTTGAGCTTTCAGGTCTTATTGTTACATACTTGGCTAGACTATCTCTGTACAGTATTGCTAAGCCCCCTCCGCTGCCTGTTTTTCGAGGTAGACTCTTTAAAATAAAGCCTGGGGGCGTTAGCTCAATGGTTCTTGGCTCATCACCAACTTCTTTAAACCATGTCTCACTAAGGAAAACGATGTCGTAGCTATCATCAGTGATGGTGTCTGCAAGCTCAAGGGTTTTGTTACTGCATGACTGGGCGTTGAGGTGCATTATTTTAAGCAGACTGGAGGATATAGTCACCAGAGGCGTAGCACATTTTGAAGACACCGGAGGAGTAATATCCCGAATTATAGGTTTTTGATGGGGACATCTGACCTCTGTTGTGTGAGGAGCAATAGGGGTGGGGTGGTTAATAAAACAGTTTAGTAGGGAACTGCTGAACTCTGTCGTAGAAGAAATGACAGGGGTAGGGGTGGGGTTAACAACACAGTTAAGAGTCCTGGAAACTGTGTGACATGTATCTGTTGAGTTGAATTGCGGTAGGTTATACCATAGGCGAATAAGACGCCCAGCCCTAGACCCACGAACTGTCGGCAGTTTACGCCCGATGCCAAGTCGACGAATATTTCGGAAAACCTCGCTGTCTAGTCGTGATTTGAGTAACACACATGTGCGTCCTATGCGACGTAATAGATTAGCGTCCATGACTCCAGTACGGTGATTTGACACACTAGGACTGATGATACACAGGTTTGCGCTCCGACTGCTATGTAGTCGCCACGGTACACGGTTTTACCAAGCACATCAATCCCTCGGGCTATGAGTATCACTCTGTTACTGTTTATATAGATGCTTGTTAAACTAAAGGATAGTAAATGAATACAAAAACTAATTAAATTTAATTAACGTGACTTAAATCTATCAAACTAAATACACCAATCTATAGACGAAATCAACACAAATCTAATGGTATAAGAAAGATCACTTAGCTCTAGAAAATAGCAACACAAAAATCCTCCAAAACGAGAGACGAAAAAACACGACTGCTGCCTGCTGGCGCAACAAAAACCATCTGGAGGGGAGTTTAAACTCAAAACCCCCTTGACTACACTCATAACATTTTGAGTGTATAATTTGCTTTGTTTTTATTATTAAAGATGTATTTTTTACCTTCAAACAACGCTGAAGTTGGGTTTAAACTCAAAACTGAGTCAAAACCCATTTAGCTACGTTCATAACATTTTGAGTGCGTAATTAGCTTTTTTTTTATATTAAAGAGGGGGTTTATCGTAAATTTTAGACGGGGTTTTAAAATCAAAATCTTCCTTAACTGTGCTCTTGGAATTAGGGGATTTTCGTTTGCATTTTTTTTTGTTTTGTTTTATAGAAGAGGGGGGGGGGGTTAACTGCAAAAACCCCATGTAGGGGATTTAAAACTCAAAACCCCTAGTAGGGATTTTTAAACTCGAACCCGTCTGGTAGGGGTTTTAAACTCGAACCCCCCTGGTAGGGGTTTTTAAACTCGAACTCCCCTGGTAGGGGGTTTTAAACTCAAAACCCCTTTGGTTGTGCTGGGGGAAGTGATGGTTTAGTATTAAAATCTCACCTAAAATAAACAAAATCAAAGTAAAAAATCAGTCACTAAATTCCGACCCCCCCCCCCTCCGAGGGGGGGGATTTTATTTCGGGGGGGTTTGAACCCCCAAACCCCCCCCCCTGGCTACGCCCATGGTCCGTATATAGAATTCTATTTGAAAAGAAAGTCTATTGCTACGGAAATCTTTGACTAAATCAAGGAAGTGGTCATATTCTATATAGATATTACACTATATCTGGGAAGAATGCCTATGCCTACGGAGATCATAGACTAACTAAATTGGAATATAGACCTATCGTGTGTAAAAGTAAATAACTTAAACATTTAACCTAAAACGCTTTCTCAAAATGACGCAAAGAAACACTCTTAAGTGCACTCAATATTAATTATTGTAATTATAATCAGAGATAGTATACACCTATATGGAAAATTCATTTGTTTCTATAGAAAAACAAAACAAACAAAATAAAGTAAATGTAATATATTGAAGCCTCAGAGCATTATAAGCTTATTTTTATAAAGTTTAAATACAGGGGATAAATACTAAAACAATAAAGCTCAATTAATCTACCCAATAAAGCACTTGTGACCGAAATACATTGTACGTTTATTTTGAAAGGCAAAGAGGCAATTATTTCACCATCAAACCATTGTCTCAACTCTCTCAGTAAATCATGTTCTTTGACTTCACGCTATTGATACCGCGATATCATGTTTGTTTACTGTAATTTATAATGTATTGAAAATTGAGATAAAATCAAGGAGAGACAACTTAAGGTGATCGAGATCTATATATATATATCTTATTAGTAAATTAAGGTTCCTTGCGTCTCGTTTCTTTCTTAGGGATATTGATACTACATTGTATTAGCTAGGAGAAGCCTACACAATATTATTCTTTTGATTTTGTATTACAAGTCTACTAAAGCTTGGCTCATACCACATACATCAATATCGACCCCTACCAACACTTTTGGATTAGTGTAGATGGATATTTCATGAGAGAAAACAAACAAGAATTATATGCATATTTTGAAGGTGTAATTCCATAACTACTATTAATTTAATTTAAACCCAGTAGTTACATTCTAATAAAATTAAGCAGGTACACACATTTTGTTAAATTCGAATTAATGTGCAAACAGTAGTAATACTCTATTAAATGAGCACACACTAAATTACATTCTAATGAATTTATACACATAGTAGCATTCTATTGAGCTAAAATACATTTTGTCAAATTCTAGGGAACGTATACACATATTCTAATGAATTTACTCACGCTAGTAACAATCTAATGAATGAACGCACATTTAGTCACGGTACACTCTAGTAAATGTACACACACACACTGAGTTTAAGTCATTGGTTAATATGCATGACTAAATGCATGACGCGTAGGACGTAATCATCTTCTTTTTTGAAGTAACGTCTGTATTCTATAAGATAAGATAAGAGTTACATTCTAGTAAATGTACATACATACTGAGTTACATTCTAGTAAATGTACACCCACTCTGAGTAACATTCTAGTAAATGTACACACACGCTGAGTTACATTCTAGTAAATGTAGACACACACTGAGTTACATTCTAGTAAATGTACACACACACTGAGTTACATTCTAGTAAATGTACACACACACTGAGTTACATTCTAGTGACACTTTTGTTGACTTTATTTATTTCAAAATCTCTATCAATTTTTCTCTTGTTATTTTCCTTTAATGTTCGTTACCTTCCATTATTTTGCCACTACATTTATCAGTATCTATTTCTCTTCTTTATTTCTTTATTTTATTGCTTAAAAGGGGATCTAGAAAATCAATGCATAAACACACACAAAAAGACAGATTACTGCGATTAAATCCCCAAACATATTATTCGCTCTGTGTACGTATCTTCTAAGACATTCGAAGTTTTGTAAACATTTTATCACAAATTACAATCGCTTGAGAACTTTAATTTTTTAAAACATTATGTGGATTATTTGGGGGTGTTAAATATAGTATACAAATAAATAATTCTCCAAAACAAAAAGGGATGAATTCCGATCGAATAAATAAAAGTGTCTTTTCCTTTTCTTTGTCCTGTTATGTAAATCAAACTGAAAATGTATGCGTGTATAGAGTGTACTTTCACCGTCACCTATTCCTTAGTCTTTTTGACCGTTGGGGCACCACCAGGGCCGGTCTTAGGGCACTGCAACCTATGCGGCCGCGGTGGGCCCCGCACTTTCATAGGCCCCGCGCTAACTCTAGTTGAAAATTATTAAATTAAAACATTTTAACTTATAGCAGGGTTTCCACAAGATCTGTCGACCTTTTTTTTTTCATTCTTCCCTCTCTGTCTTTTGCCTTGGCTAGAACCTCTTTTAATTGCAGGCCCGTCTTATCATATCTTATATAATACAGACGTTACTTCAAAAAAGAAGATGATTACGTCCTACGCGTCATGCATTTAGTCATGCATATTAACCAATGACTTAAATTCTGCCAAGTCACTGGTTTTCCTGGCTAGCTCAGGCAACCCATTCCATGCTCTAATAGCACTAGGGAAGATAGTCCTTAGAATGTACGCCTAGATACCAAATTTTTCCCTTGGAAAGTTTAGTGTTGATACAGTGTATACCAAAAAACAACAACAACAAACAAGCATATCACGGAAATGTCATGGACTACTGTGGTAGGTATTGGCTGTACAGAGACAGACTCATATCTTAGCGTCAAGGCTTCACGTCACTTATTTGGGTTAAACACTTTAGTTTATTGTTTGTGTATTGCTGAACTATTTCACGTTATATTTAATTTATTTTATTACTTAGTTTAATTATCAGTCATCACCTCACATGATCCTTATATACCAAGAGCCCGGTTAGTTTTAGCAACATTAAAAGCTCACTTTGTGTAAGAGGATGGCTAGGATAAAGGCTACAACTACGTTTACATCCTAGACTCAAGCAGAAAAAACACAAACGGAACTAAAAGGCCCCAACACGCTATGTATGTCACGAGAAGGCCCCAACACGCTATGTATGTCACGAGAAGGCCCCAACACGCTATGTATGTCACGAGAAGGCCCCAACACGCTATGTATGTCACGAGAAGGCCCCAACACGCTATGTATGTCACGAGAAGGCCCCAACACGCTATGTATGTCACGAGAAGGCCCCAACACGCTATGTATGTCACGAGAAGGCCCCAACACGCTATGTATGTCACGAGAAGGCCCCAACACGCTATGTATGTCACGAGAAGGCCCCAACACGCTATGTATGTCACGAGAAGGCCCCAACACGCTATGTATGTCACGAGAAGGCCCCAACACGCTATGTATGTCACGAGAAGGCCCCAACACGCTATGTATGTCACGAGAAGGCCGAGGGAAGTACCATGCGAATTATAGAAAGCCCGGTTAGCTCAGTCGGTAGAGCATCAGACTTTTAATCTGAGGGTCAAGGGTTCAAGTCCCTTATCGGGCGTAATATTCTTTTTTTTATTTCTGTTCGTCGTTTATTTCAAGATAGCTACTGATTACCTTTTATCCTCTTTATTAATTATTTTTCCTCATATACCTAAAACCACTCTCTAGACTTATCACTTTCTAAATTTTTAGATTGTTTGATGTTTTGTATCTTATATTTATGTTTTTATTGTTATTTTTTTTTATGAAACAATTTTAAATTTAGGCTTAATAAACATTATATGTGTGTGACTGTGTGTGTATGAGAGAGAGAGAGAAGAGAGAGAGAGAAATTAGCGGCAGAAATTTTCTTCAAATGTGTTTATATTTATTCTGAAATAAAGTTGGCTAATATTATGTCAGTGTGTTAACTGGATTTTTATATCTAAGTATAATTTCAATATATAGAGTCACGTGATATGGGTAAAAAAAATATATGAGAATAATATTTTTTTTTTAATTTACATTTTTAATACTATTAAGTCACTAGTTAAGACACACAAAACGGAAATAGAACAATTTTTGTGAATACATTTTTATACCGGACTCCAAAGTGTACCTAACTTTCAATTGGGGAAAGTCAAGGCAGTTTGGTGGTTTGTTGTGCTGGTGCTGGCCACATGACAACCTGCTCCTTAACGATTGCCAAAGAAACAAACGACCTTAGCGCCCTCGGCCCAGTAGATCTCAAGGTCTGAAAGGGGAACTTTATATTTATTTTGTATCTTAAAAAAAATAATTATTGACCTATCTATCGAGTTGTAATCATGTATACAAACTTCTGCCGCGTGACAAAATATTCTATAAGTTTTCAGAAATATTGTATTATTAATTATTGAATCAAGGATGTTGTTTTTTTTTTGCTATGTGGAATTGCGAGATTGTTTTTGGTGGCCACTTTCATAGTATTTATTAATCTAGATCCATATATATCTATAATTAACCTTTTGATGTATGGCCAGTACGTTAGCTTCGTTCGTAATAATGCGAATGGCATGGGTTCGATCCCTTTATTCACTATTTTACTCTCCCTCTCTCTCTTTTTTATGGTATTCCTATTAAAGAAAAAGGGAAAATGAAAATGCAAGGGAAAGGTATTCTATTTTTTTTTCACTTATTACAAAGTTCTGTCTGTCTGTCTGTTTGTCTGGTGCATTGTTTGTACACGCTATTTCTCCTATTTCCCATTCTCGGATCAAGTTGAAATTTTCGACAATAATTTTTAGTCGCTAACAAAATATGAAATTTGCCTTCTTTTGAATAGTAGGCAGTAATCAATTTAGTTTGATTTCGATTAAGGAAAATAAATCTTACAGTATTGATATATATATATATGGCAAAAATGTACCATTCTGTCCTTTAGATAGGCTTTTTAAAAGTATGTCATAGCTAAATGATCGAATTTAGACTTTCCTTATTATTATTATTAATATTATTATTATTATTATTTTTAATATTATTATTATTATTATTATTATTTGATATATTGAGGCTTTTTGTAATCAACATAAGTCATATTTTTCCTTTGTTCTTTCTTAAAAATGATTGAAACTATCCCCAATCCATGTTTAGGTTAGCCACAAGCGAACGGGTTCCTAATCTATATTCAATAGCTCGTGTTACTCATAGGTAAATCCTCACTGAATGATAATATTCTCTTGAGCTTGCTGCCTTAACTTTCTGATCCATACCCCATGTAGCATTGGGAAGGAGAATTTTGGTGGTGGTTTGATTCTCTTGAGAAAAAAAAATCCTTAATTTTCTGAACAGGTGCTTTTTGCAAAGAAAAGAAAAATCCTTCGCTGACAGAATCCTTCTGAGCCTAGTTGCTTAACTTTCATATCATTTACCATTGCAGCCAAGGGCTAGGTCTGTGCCTGGGTTCTCCTGTACCTACAAATGAACTACGTGGCAAGCTCTCCAAAGTCTCTCAGACTATCAGTCACGTGTGTTGAGAGGCCATAAATGACTGGCCCCTGTAACGCGTGTGTTGAGGGGCCGCCATAAACTGACTGGAGCTAAGTGGTCGCAGTCTCCGAAATTAGGGCCGACCCAGAAATACAAGAGGAATGGGACAAAACTTATCAAGTGGAGGCTCGATCTAGAGATGATCATAAAACTCCCCCCACCCCAACTTCTTTTTGTGTTATATTTAGTATTCATTCCTCGACCGCGCTGCCATCTCTCTCCTTGTGTTAGATCGAAGCTCTGTTCGAGAACTCTGCTGATAGTGTTGGGGGGTAGGGGAACTTTTCGAGAGGTTCCATAAAACCATAAACTACACGGACACCAAATCTTACCAAGTGTCGTTCTCGCATGACGGTGTGCAAATATTGCAAAGGCGGAGGTAAACAGAGCACTGGTCGATAACAAACATGTGACACGTTCATTAGGCGCGCGTGTTTGTGTGTGTGTGTGTGTGGTCCCTCACACACACACACACAATCACATCACTGGAATTAATCGACTTGTCACTTAGTATATCCATTGCGCTAGATTTGACCCAGTCACAATGGCGGATTTGAGCAGCCTAAGGATTGTTATTCTAATGTCTGGTTTAAAAAGATTTAAATTTCATGTCAAGTCTACACAAGTGTGGACTGTATGTTTTATTTCAATAAAAAATGACATTATAAGAACTGTTGACTTTTAAAAATATATTTGAAACCAGTGTTTCCCAAACTTTGTCCTTAACGGAACACTTCGCACATTCTGAGTATTTAGAGGAACACTTCGCACATTCTGAGTATTTAGAGGAACACTTCGCACCTTCTGAGTAACACTTTCCTTATTTATTTTTTTTTAGATAGTAATTCAAGTGGTGGCCTGCTGGCTAATCATTCCAGTAGATCGCAGAACACCCGTTATGGCCTTGCAGAACACTAGAGTTCCGCGGAACAGAGTTTGAGAAACACTGTTTGAAATAATTGTTTGCCACCTGAGTGTGTGTGAGTTTTGGTATCAGTAAATGTATTCTCGTGTAACCATGATGATGGATTTTGATGCAAAGTTTTAAAAAGTGAAGCTCCCTTTTCAAACCTTGAGATCTACAGGGCAGATGATGTAAAGGTCATCTGTTTCTGTGGCCCAAGGTTAATGAGGGTGTCATGTGGCCATCACAACAAAACAACTTTTCCCAAACCTATCAGAGCTGGAGACCAAAGATCCCGAAACTAAAAATCCCAGGACTCAAGCCATACCAGGACTCAAACCTTACCAGGACTCAAACCATTCCAGGACTCAAACCTTACCAGGACTCAAACCATTCCAGGACTCAAACCATTCCAGGACTCAAACCATACCAGGACTCAAACCATTCCAGGACTCAAACCATACCAGGATTCGAACTGGGGATACGGGAGGACGTTTTTTGATTGCACTTTTTTAGGGTGTTAAAAAATATTTCTATTTATTTCATTTGTATTTCTGCATAAATCTTCGAAACTGAAAACTATATATTTGTCAATTAAAATCAAGTTGTTGTTTGTTTTTTTTTGTGTTCTTTTTTAAATTTAAAAACATTAATACATGTTTTTTATTAAAAAAAAATATGTCTACAGACGTTTAGTTGTACTCAGGGCCGGATTTAGTTGTGTGGAGTCTCCGGGACATATAATTTATGGTGGCCCGCACACGTTTACCAAACCTTTAATAAAAATCCTCTTTTTAATAATACAATCAATATAATATCTAAAAGCATTCCATATTTCCAGAAGAAAAAAATATAGTACTTACAAATTTAATATATTTTCCTGCTTTAAAAAAAAAAAGTAAATTTTCTATATTTTTGAGTTTGTTGAGGTGAAGGTGGTTGACCCACGGCCGTAGATAGGAAACTGCATTGCTATATAGCGAGCCGGCTACAAGAGGACAGCTCTTGTCAATCGTTGGTTGAAAGTAATGGCGGTACAAATTTAGAAAAAAAAAATGTTAAAAAAAAAAAAAAACTCAAAATCTGCTGCACTGTTAAAATCTCTTTTGTAGAAACCCCTTTTTTTGATGGAGTCCTAGGGGCAGTAGCCCCGCCTGCTCTATCTCCTAATCCGGACCTGGTTGTACTAGCTGTCTGGAGCCACAACCCAACAAAGGTTTAGTTGGGCAGCTGTCTGGAGCAACAACCAGACGACCAACCACATTCAACACCACTAATAAGAACACGTGTAATTAAGAAAATCTTTATCAACTAGTTTCGTCTGTTCTTTTTTTTTATGTTTTCTTCAGTGGAGAGTTACCAAACAGAGGATGCCTATTTTAATATTGGCCTTGCTAATGTTCCTGTTTTGATTTGTAAAACTCTCTTTTAATAAGCTCTAATGCTAAGAGATCTTAGTTAGTTGATCAGTGTGGAGGCTCCTTGTTAACTTTTCATTTATTGATACAGCTAGATAGTTTGAGTTTTTAATCTGCGTAACTGGTTTACCATGAATATAATAGGTAGTTTTTGTTTTATTTTTACAAGCTTATATCAACTCAATCTGTCTGTCAATCTGTCTGTCTTTGTGGTAAAACGTGTGTACATGAATTTCTTCCACACCCATTCTAAGAATCAAGTTGAAACTTCGCATATTTATTCATTGGCATAGACTAGACATGAATCAATTTTAATAAAGTAACCAATAGGTCAATTATTACTTGCAATTAATTATTTTGTAACAAAATCCTTCAGTATTCGCATTTATGGCTAAATTTGTTGGGTTTAGTCCCCTTAAATAATTGTTAACTCTATTTCTCCCTCACACATTCTCCGATCAAGTTAATACTTTGAACAATTATTTATTGTACCTGACAAAACATGAATCAATATTTAAAAGAAATAGTTATTTTGTCTGATATTGAATAAGGAAAATAACTTGTACATTATTGATAGATATAGTTTTAAGGACATAGCTCTTCCCCTTTAGATAAGCTTTGTTTGTGTTGTTAAAAAAACGATTATTTTATATTTTGCTTGTCGTCTAGGTGGTATTGACGCAGGACCTTAGTGTATATGTAAATTTATTATGCTTTTGTTTATGTATACATTTATGGTGAGGGGCAATAGGAATGTAATATATCTACCATCTTGTGTCCATCACTTTCTTAAGAATGATCATTAATTATTACGATGGAAACCACTTTTTACAACCTGTTTGTAGTTTAAGTTATAGATTGTGAATGTGGTTGCCAACGTATGTAGACTCTTTCTATTGATATTTCTTTTTGTGTAACTTTTCTCTTCTGTAAAATGTTTAATATTTTATTGTATCAATAAAACAATACGACGTTTATTTCACCTGGGCTTGTAAACGTACTGTTTGTATGTCTAGATGGGATGATTACATGTTAATATGTGATACATTATATCTTGAGGTCATAATTTTTTAATAGATCTATAGCTTTAGTGTGTGTACTATGAGGCTGCTTTTTTTTTTATGTTTATTATTATTAAAATAAAGCCCTACAAAAGAAATAATCTTTAAAATGAAAACAGACGTCTAGTTTTTTTTTTGTTCTATTATTATTATTATTTTCATTATTATTATTATTATGTTAGAATCGAACGAGTATTTATTCTCTGGTGCTGCAAGGGTCGAGTTTCGTTAAAGAGAAACAAAATTCATCGTAGTCCCTTTATCAGTTTCCTCTGAGGAATTTTCTGGTGATGTGGCAGGTCTGCAGCGATACCCCCTCTGACAGGCAACGAGAATGTTCCTAGGAATGTTCGAGGTCTTGAAGGTATCTGTGAGGCTAGTAATTATTATCCCATCAGTTTATATAACAATGTGGTATATTGTTATTTTGGATAAACCCCATAAACGCTTAATCTCCAAGCATATTTTCTTTGTTTTTCCATTATCATTATTATTATATTATTATTATTTTTGTTTTGGCTTCTACTTGAACCAGTACTAAATTTGATTCTAATGTTTAAAAAACAATTATAAAACAAAAAGGGAACTTAAAATAAAAATTAAAAAAAAACTAAAGGGCAGAAACTTTGTAAATCTGTTTTTTTTTTCTTGAATTTTTTTTTTCAATTATTGGGCAGATGTTTATTAATTAAATTTTCCATACGAATATAATGCACAATATTTTGTACCAGTTTTTTTTTTATTTCTCAAACTGAAATTATAAAATAATATAAATATTACTAACGATATACAAAGTTCACGATAGGTCATAATATGAAGATAAATCCATTCTTATATACAAATATATTTGGAATGCGCACACACACACACATATAACGATAAACTTCTATACACACAAACACACACACACATGCTTTCGTCATGAATATTAAACAAGCAGATGACGAAACGAAAGTTCAACTTTAGGTTTAGCCAATCGTTGAACGCTAAAGGAAAAAGTCTGTGAGAAAATATAGACCAAGTGAAAAAAAAAAAAGAAAAAAAAGAAAATTTGTTACTATTTACATCATCCTGGGTACTTGTTGATTGCTTTACACATGAAACACTAACAGTACATCTGAATACATCAACCATGGCACTGGTGCAATTATGTTTACTGTATACAATAGAACACTGTTGTCACGGAACCTCATGTGTATTTCATGCAACATTATTAAATTATATTTAAGACAGTCCAACTTACGACACCACCAATGTAATGAAGTTAAATGTTAAAACTCGTTTGTGATTATGCAATAATGATAACCAATTATTGGGGCCTACGACTGTTATTAAAGCATACATGTTAAGAATCATAATTGTACTGATATGTTTAATTTTATGTTTAATTTCCTTTGTTTCCCCTCGAACTTGTAAAAAAAAAAAAAAAAGTTTTTACTTTTAAACATCTAGGCATATAGAATTATTCCTGTTGTAGCCTACATTTCGACCAACACTTTTGAAACATTGCCTACTAAATCTATGTCCTCAATTTACACTAACAAGATTGGGAACTGGAAATCAAATGATCCTATACTGCTAATTATAAACGTTCCTTCAAAGTCAAAGAAGAAATCGCGTATCCTTGGAACTTTACATGCCAAATAATTTCGGCCTTAAATGTCAAATATAAACGTATATCTTTTTTTTTTCATTTTGATCTGCTGAAAAAAAAAAAAAAAAGGTAACGAAAAAAAATGAAATGAGGATACGTTCATGAGCCCGGTTAGCTCAGTCGGTAGAGCATCAGACTTTTAATCTGAGGGTCAAGGGTTCAAGTCCCTTATCGGGCGATGTTTTTTTAATTTTTTTTTTTATTTACAGTCAAGCGTTTATGACTTGACAATTACATATAGTGCTGAAGTGGAGTTAAATTAAATACATTTTGTGTGTTTGTGTGTGTGTGAATTTGATTTCATATCCGTAGTCAGACCAGAAATAAATGGGACTCCCCCGATTTAATTACTGTTTGTCTCCCCGCCCCCTTTTTTTTTTCAGGTTGCGAACATGGCCAAGTATCCCATTCTGTTAAAATGCCCTGCAAATAGTCATCTCTTTAGATAGTAATTGTGTAATCATAACAACAAAACAATGACTTTGTTCCATTTACTTTAATTAGCAGTAAAATATCTTTCATTTGAGCGACTAAAAACATTACCAGAGTCCGTTCTGTTTTATGTATCAAATATATCTCATTAAGAACTAAGCACATCGTAAGGCGTTACTTTTTAAAAGTAAACTTACGCAATATAGCAACGTTTGAAGATACATTAGAAAATAGGCACCAAATACAAGTTTGCAGAATAATTAAAGAATGTTAACAGACCGCAATATATACATTAAAAGAACGAAACATTATAAAGACAGAGTGGTACAAACAAATGAAAACTAAATAATAGCTTATATTAAATGTAATATAATCTTGAAATAAACCCTTGCTTTTTTCGTATAATTTTATAGTAATTTTATATATACAAGAAAAATTGAAAATGAAATTATGAAAGAATGGATAAAAATAAAATAAAACATCTGCACCGTATTTCGAACTTTCGGACAAACCTGACAGCCAACAACATTTGAGAATTCGGGTACAGGGCATGAGGAAAGCCTAGGAAAAGCTGGATTGATAAAGTAGAGGCAAAGCAGCAAGAGGAGGGTCTGAAGCATCACACCTACCATCAGACCATCAGTTTCATTTCCCAGCGACACCTGCCAGGTTCAAAAGGAGGGAGTGCAAAGCCAATGGTCAAATCTGTAATTATAATCCACACATAAGTCCTCGTTGTTTTTTGTTTTTTTGTCGTTCCTCCGTATACAAAGCAATCTGAACGCAGACCTAACTTTGAGTCTGTCTGTATTACCTGGCCTAGCTTAACTCCGAGGAGTTTAGCACAAATGGAAGTTTGGTAGGGCGTCTCTACAAGCCTATTCAGCTAGATATTTATCATGCCTTATGCAATGCCGGTTTGTAGTAGAAATAAAATCACATTTCAATTTTATAACTATATGGATCGTTTCCCTATGGCCAGATTTTCTGTGTACAACAGGCCAAATTATAACAGAGAAAATAGACAAACATTTGTACACACATTCTTATTGATTTTTTGTCCAAACACTGATAGTAGAGGACGCGAACTTTGTATCAGACAATCTTTGTAAGTTTCCTTAATATATTTTTTTTAATCTTCATCAATCAAGACTATGATTTACGGGACTTGCTAGAAAGCTGACAAATAGTTTATCTTTTCCTATGAACCTTTCGCGCCTGGAGGCTATATGAGATAAACATTGATCCACGTCTATGGGGGTAGTCAATTACATTATTGTTACAGACATGTTAGTGTCTATTATTTCAAACTAGTCTTCGTACGCTATCCTTAAACACAGACTCATTTCCCTTTCCAATCACATCCTAATAAGTGACACGAACCACATATCTTCTTACATTATTTCAGATATCGTGGTACCAGAGTTCGGTTTAGGCTGTAGTTAAAAAGAATCTGATAAAAATAAAAACTTGAGCATCAGTAGTGTCATGAATAAATCACATCCGTACGCAATGTTCAGGCCAAGAACTGAAGCAGAAATCATTTCTAAGTCTCCATTCTGAAATGTCACTGTTTTCTTGGGTAGAAGAATGATTGCTTGTAGACAATAAATAAAGTTTTTATGTGTGTATTTATTTATTTTTTATTATTATTTTTTTGTGCCTGATCAGATTTAGCCTGACAAAAAAAATGAGAATGCGAATAAAGGAAATAAATGTCAATTATTTGGTCCAAATCCATAATATATGCTGCTCATCGTATAGCCAACTTAACCGGATTATTTATACAAAAATAATTGTTGTTTGATTGCCCTGTTAGGGTTTGATATATTGTCATTAGGGAGGCCCACAAATGTTAATGTGATGAGAGCACGCCGCTGTCTGAGGACCCTGAGAGATTCATGCTGTTGCCGGCAGAGTCGGTGCCATTGTTCATCCTGTAAGCGAGCTCCTCGCTGGAGGGTGTTGGAGAAATGCACGACCTATGAACGCCGTCGTGATACCGGGCCATGGCCGGGTGCCCGTGGGTCCGACTCATGAGTGCGGGCTGCAGGGTCATCAAGGAGCTGCTCTGGTGGATGGAAAGGTGGGGCGCTTGTTGCGTCAGGGGAGTCAGAGAAGGTCCGTGGCAAGGAATCTCATGCTTGATGGAGTAGTCGTCATCCTTCTCCGCCTTTGGAAAGGGGATGGCGTGGTGATGCATGTCCATGCTGTTCACCTGGTGCAGTGAGTGCTGCTGGTCTTGCATGCTGCTGTTGCTGACGGTGACGAGCTCTCCGGACTGCTCCTGACGCTTCTTGTTTTGTTTTCTTTCCTTGGCTCTTCTGTTTTGAAACCAAATTTTAACCTGTAAAAAAAATAATAATGTTTAGCTCATGGTATCAAATTGACAATCTCTACCTCTCCTTTAAAGTCGTGTACATTTCCTAAGTTTAAAACTAAACAACATCAGAATGAAAAGAGTGTCCGATTTGTAAGTAAAGTGCCACCTTTTAGATCTACCTAAAAATGTGGCAGACGATATTAAGGTTATGCGGATCTCGGTTAACGAGGGTGTCATGTGCCCAGCACAACGACCAATCTTCGTTTATTTTGGTGGGAAGCGTGGTCGAGAGGCCAAGTGCGCTTGAACTTGGCTACCTAGAAGGGGGCTCGAGGTTCGACACCCGACTCGGGCAGAGTTGTGTTTACTGAGCGCCAAAAGGCAGCACGGAAAACCAACTCCTAGATACCCCCCCCCCCCACTGGTCCACAAATGAGATTGGACCAAAAAGCGCTCTGAGCATGCTATAAGCATGAAAGTAGCGCTATATGAAAGCTATAATAATATTATCCCCCCGTTTATGGGTGGATTCATTACAGGACTGACGACACGACCTCGGCGATGAGCTATTGGTCTCCTCTGCCCGCAGGTTGCGAGATCGCAGGTCAGTGTCAGTGTCCCTAATCCTAACCCTACTGTAACGATTGGTCTCCCTTTAGCAGTACGAGGGGCCTAAACGATTGTCCAAAGATGTGCCTAACTCTAAAACCTAAAATATCATGCTAAGAATTTCCATAGATCTACAGATTGTTATATAAACCTAAAGTTCTGCACTATTTGATAACAAGGCGTTGTTTTGTAGGTCTGTATTCCAACCTATAGGTTATGGATATACTATTATAGAATGCTTATGATCAGAAGCGGCCTTGGGGGAGGGGGGGTGAGTGGGGCTCCCGCAACAGGAGCCGCAATAAAAAGTATCTTTTGTCACTGTCCACCAATCGTACAAATATTCGTGGCCATAATATGTCACTCAACGAGTGGCCAGGGCCCCGCGCTTTGTAGGGCCGCCTCTGCGTATGATAATGTTTGCATGACGGTGGCAAATGAATCTTCATTTCGCGGGCACCCCCTCGGGCGCAAAGCCTTGTTTGCCACACCTAGAAGTCGCAACTGCTAGGACTCTTAAAGTCCTAAAACAGTTTTAAAAATACGAGCCAAAACGCGGCGTAGCATACAACCCACCCCTTTTTTTCTGAGTTCGTTCTCTGTCCCCGCGAAAGTTACGTTGGGTAACTCTAGTCCGACTTGCAGAAATAAAAGCGTTTTCTTTCCATGACTTTTTCACCGAATTAAATATTTAGATTTGGTCAAAAACCTATTTCCAGGTTAATTTACGCTGTAAATTACTTTTACAGAGGCTTGTCACAAGAATACAACTTGTGTGGAATAAACGTCTAAAGACTAATAAGTTTATCTAAAAACTAAAATAAATGTCTAAAGATAAATAAGTTGATCTAAAAACTAAAATAAATGTATAAAGATTATTAAGTTGATCTAAAAACTAAAATAAATGTCTAAAGACAAATAAGTTGATTTAAAAACTAAAATAAATGTCTAAAGATAAATAAGTTGATTTAAAAACTATAGGAAGATAGACATTCATAGAGTTGAACTTTAGAGAACTTGTTGAAACGTCGATGAAAACGTTTCATAAAACACGGAAATCTGGACACCATTGCTCAACTCACATATCTGAAACCTCCAACGTGATAATGAGAAACTGTCTGATCTAAAAGACTAAGACTAAGACTGCTTTATTGATCCTTATGGACATTCGTTGTGATTACATGGACTCTTTTCTCATATACAGACAACACAACAGAAACATACACACAAATAGAAAAAACACAACATAAAGAGTTCATTCAGTTACTAAACACAGGCATCTTGGTCCTTTTCATGTGTCGCAGTTGATCTCAGATACTAGATATAGATCTAGGACTAGTCATCTCTTTCTCTGAACCTTCGTTATGGAATGTGTGTGCGTGTGTGTTTCCTATGTGATATGGAAAGTGAGTATTTATTGTTACTTGCAGAGAGGGAGCATTGATTTTATGTTAGTCTTGTAATAGCATGCAAGATAAGCTGCACTGTCGTGAGGTACGCCCGACGACTCCAGAAAGCCTGATTGTAGAGAGTTTATTTATCTGTTGACTTTATTTACTTTTTACTTCAAGTTTTATTTACCCATGTATGGTAATAAAAGTTATATTTAATTTTGTTCACAAAAAAAAGTTTATTCAAGATATTTCAAGTTTCGTAAATTAAAATACAATACGCCTGAAGCTGTCTACCAGCAGCTTGGTGCTACAAGTCAACGACCATCAACAACAACCTTCCAGCTTAATAAGAATGCACAAGAAGAGTGTAGTGTGACAAGCGTAAGCGTGTGAGCTGTTAAACATCAGTTCAACGTGTCTCTTTAACCCGGAAGTAGAATGACGTACCTGTCTTTCAGAAAGGCCAAGCTGCCCTGCGATTTCCGCTTTTCTCCTGATGGTGATGTACTTGCTGAAGTGAAACTCTTTCTCCAGTTCCAGCCTCTGGTGGTCTGAGTAGACAACTCTGTACTTGTCTTTGGTTCGAGTCTTACCTGAAAAGAAAGATGAGTGACCTGATTGGTGGTCGAGGTCGAAGGCCAAGGTTACAAAACTAATTAACGAGCAAGTTAGGGGAGATGGTAAAAAAAAAATCAAACTATTTTAAAATATTAATTTTAAAAAGGTCATAGGTTATGTAAACAAAAAATGTTCAGTTTAGCTAATGGGATTTTGTGTACTAACATTTAAATTATTTATTGGGCTGCCAGCGACATGCCATATGAGGAAAACTGGACATTGATGTAATTTTGGAGGACGACTTATTTCAAATCTCTCTCTCTCTCTCTCTCCCCCCTCTCTCTCTCTCTCCCTCCCTCTCTCTCTCCCTCTCTCTCTCCCTCTCCCCCCTCTCTCTCTTTCCCTCTCTCCCCCCCTCTCTCTCTCCCTCTCTCCCCCCTCTCTCTCTCCCTCCCTCTCTCTCCCTCTCCCCCCTCTCTCTCTTTCCCTCTCTCCCCCTCTCTCTCTCTCCCTCTCTCCCCCCTCTCTCTCTTTCCGTCTCCCCCCCAGGTATTTTAAAAATCAGTATAGTTAATGAGGTGCAACGCGTACCCTCTCCAAAGTCTTCCTGTACCCCACTTTGGGAAACACTGGTCTATTTGATGTATGAGTGGGGGGGGGTCAATGAGTATCTTAATACATTTTTTTTTTTTTTTATTCGTTTTTATTTTTTTATCTTTTCTTTATTTTCATACAGTATAATTCCTCAATTCTGTTTGTGCTTTCGTATGTTCCATTAACCTGGTTTAAACAAAAACAAATTTATTCTTGAAAATTTCGTCTAAATTTTAGCAACAATTGTGTCCTCTAAGCACCCTAACCTTAACCCTAACAAAACAAGGTTACAAAGACAGTTTGTGTGAAAACACAAACTCAAAATTGGCCCCCGAAGTGGTCCACCCAGGCAGGTAAAAGGGCAGGTTTCAATATTTTCAGAAAGAACATCATAATTAAATTCGATCAAAAACAAATGACAGAGAAGAATGGAGAAAGAAGGTTGACAGATTTAGATCTTCTGTGGTCCAGCAAACCAAAAGATAGAGGAAAGTAAATGTAAAGATGTGAACCTGGCCTAACTGATGTCTTATAATGAATAACTAATTATCTAATTGCTTAGTAAATGGTCAATCTCTAATTCCTCAAAAAAAAAATGACTTTAGTTGTGTGTTCTTCAGGGACTGTGTAATATTGTAGTTCACATGATAAAATGAAAAATTACTTATTAATTGTTGTTTTAAATAATGTCCAACTTATATGCATACTAAATAATTTTTTTCTATTTGAAAAAAAAAGTAAACATTTTTTTCGTGTAAATCTAGAAGTTAGTATGACAGAACTTATATAATTTAGCAATACAAATGTAAAAAAAAAAAAATAAAAAATTTCCGACAAAAATTAAAAAAAACCGTTTGCATAAATGTGTTACAAATTTAGTAAATTTCAGTCTGCCCTACAAAAGAGGCTCCAGTGTTTGTTACTTTAAATAGTGAATAGTTGTAAAAGTGGTGTATTTTTATGAAAATACTGCTTGCATAAGTGATTTAAAAAAATAAGATTTTTCGGTTTTTGAAAAGAAAAAAAGTAGCCGTTACATTAGAACTTTGAATTGACTAAAATATTATGATGTCGGATTTTCAATACCTTTTCTAGTTTACGAGATCTAAGCGGGACGGACGGACAGACGAACAGACATTTCACGGAAAACTAATATCAACTTTTCCCCTTTCGTGGGCGCTAAAAAAAAGATTTAAAAAATATATCAAAGTCTGTACAAATGTGTAATGAATTTTGAACGTAAAGAACCAAGTATAAGCTACTTTGGAAGCGAAAAGTCCGGAAGACTAATTGACCATGTGTCCTTGAAATAGGTCGGTCATATGGTCATTAGTAATACAGAGAAAGTAAAAAGTTCTGATTATCTTGCATGACTGAATGGTTCTCATGTTCAGCGCATCGCGCGGATCAAAAGGGCCACTTGTGGAAGTCTTGCAGCAGTGATGCGCCACTACAGGGTGCATCATCGGCAGCACCAACTTCACACACACCCAGCAAGCGCACACTGTATTGAGTTCTTATCTATCGGGTCATCTTGTACCCCCCCCCTCCTTTTCACTTTACTTTTTTTTTTCGGTATCCATTACCTCTCGCGCGGGAACAGCCCCGCAGACAACAAAGAAAGCTCCCCCGACGCGGTCATCTGATACGTTGAATCACTGACCGCTCGTGCCCCACCTAATCACCACCCGTTGACCGGAAGATCAGAATTGACGAAAAAAAAAGGGGGAGTCAACTTCAAAAGCCGCCCACTTCCTGTCCCGGACCTAGGCTTCGGCGCTTGAAGCTAAATGAGTAACATTCTAGTCAGCTATTAAAATTACGTCATCATTTTTTATAGTTTTTGTATCAAAAACATAAATAGTTCACATTTATCTAATTATAATGGCATGAGACAAGAAGAAAAAAATAGGTCTATATAATAATCCCTTGATCATTATAGCCTAGAATCTAGGTCAACGCTAAATGAAAAGAAATGAAAACTGGTAAACCTTTTCTACTTTCTTGTGGTATTGTTTTTGTGATATATTCTTAATTTGAAAAGTGTTTATCTTGAGGGGGTGTGGAGGCTAGAGATGGAATCCCGACTCTAGTTGAGTTATGTTTGCTGAGTGCATAAGGCTGGACAAGAGCTTTCTCCCGGATACCCCCCCCCTTTTTTACCCCACCCGCCCACACAGCCTTACCAAATAGATGTCTTTATCGTATTGAGCATAGAATGAATGATGCGCACTATAAAAGTAATTTGTAAAAAAATAAATGGTTTAGCACTTGTATTTCTATTACGGAGGCTACTTCATAAATAGATGTTTTATGTCTGTTACGTCGTTCTATCGCTATGAAACATATAAAGTGTTTGTCAACGACTACATATCAAAATAATTAGTATTGCATATATACATAATTGAGTACAAGTTTAAACCCATGATTGGCAAAATGGCAGGGGGGGGGAGAGGTTTCTAGCGCCTAAGGGCAGCACGAAAACCTCCCCCCACCCTCCACACTTTTACGCTTTGTATTACTAATGACCGTAAGAGCGACCTATTTCAAGGGCACATGGTCATGGTCGATTTGAGTCTGCTGGACTTTTCACTACCTAAGTAGCTTTAACAGAGTTCTTTGCGTTGCATAATTCTATTCACATGTTGGGTGTGGATGTGATAATGAACATCTTTTTGAAGAGTTTAATTTTTGATCATAAAACTATTGAAAACAACAATCACGTTTACCAATCGATATTTTCATCCCGTATATATCATCCCAGATATCATCCCAGATATATCATCCCAAATATATCATCCCAGATATCATCCCAGATATATCATTCCAAATATATCATTCCAGATATCATCCCATATATATCATCCCAGATATCATCCCAGATATATCATTCCAAATATATCATCCCAGATATCATCCCATATATATCATCCCAGATATCATCCCAGATATATCATTCCAAATATATCATCCCAGATATCATCCCATATATATCATCCCAGATATCATCCCAAATTTTTCCACTTGGGGTGGACACAAAAATTACGAAAATTTAACCTGTTATTACTTACTAATATGCATCCATCAAGATCGAAACGGCATCGGTTAATTTCTCCCTTAAATGATTCTTTTTCGCAATTATGTCTCAATACATATTTTTTTTTAAAGCCGACATACAAATGTGTAATAGCTAAATCTGAACCCCCTTTTTCGTAAGCGAATGCATGAACATTTTTTTGTGCGTAACTTATAGAACTAATAGTAATGTCAATGCCTTCGAGTCCGAAGATTAAGTATGAGTGTAGTGTTATACAAACCCAGTTTCGACCTACATATTTCCACGATGACCTGCTAACTATTAAAAAAAAAGAAAACAAGGGCCATATTTCAAGGTCTTCCTTCCTTCAGGGAACAGTTCCAGGAAAAAAGGAGAACAGACATACTGAAAGCGATGGGAAGACAACAAGAAAATGATGGACGGGTCTGCGATTTAAAGAGGTTCTATCCAAGGCAAAGACAGAGGAATGGAGAAAGACGGTTGAGAAGTCTTGTGTGGTGCCCCAACGGTCCAACAGACTAAGGGATAGGTTAGGTCAGTGATTATGTACAACTTTTTTTTTTTTTGAGTGTGGGGCGTTAAAGAGAGACTAAAAGTCATGGGTCAAAAGAATATGTGTAATGGAAAAGGGGGGAAGGGCTATATCATATGGCGCACCGTCCAAATTTAATATAATGAAAATAATTCATTGTTAATTTATTGTTACCATCTTTCTTTCAAACCCATACTAACGTCTGCCAACAATAAATATTTCTTTGTTGTTTAAGCATATGCAGGTTTGTCTAAACCATATAAATAAACAATAGAGATAAAATTATTTGTATAACGTTGTTAATAAGAAACATCCGATGCTGGGAAAGAAAGATATCAAAGATTAAATCACTGAGATCAAACATTGAAGATTTTAAAAGTCCACCACAAAAGTTTTTCAGCATTTAGCAGTTGCTGTTATCTGAATTAAGAAAAAAAGGAGCCTAGAATAATTGAATTGAGCAAATAATCACACACATATAAGGAGCTGTTAATTTTAATAAGAAGAAAATTGGAACACGTGAGGCGGGTAGGACAAGTTGAACAGCTAGGACAAGGAAACAGGTAGGACAAGGAATGAGGTAGGACAAAACAGAATGTGATTATGTTCCTTGTTGGTAGAAAGAATGTTTTAAGCCACGCCAATCTTTTGGGGTTTTTTTTTTACGTTGAAAAGAGTTTTTATTGCTGGTAATTAGGCAAAGTTTCTGTTTCCGCTTAGCCAAAAGTGAGGTAATCAAGGGCTTCAAGAAATAAGCGGATGTGACCTAATGACCTCCAAGCATATCACTTTCTCTATCTCCTTTCTGTCGCGCTTCCTCCGTTACAACTTAACACTTCATCAGCATCCGAACGCCCCTCCCCGCTCCAGCGCATACCTGGCCGAACTGGCCAATTCAATTTGGGGGTATCGACAGGTACAATTAGGTGTCGAAGTCAAAATACGTCCTGACAAAAAGAAAGGACGCGGCAGTATGGATGGACCCCCTATTGTTTAGCTAGCTGGTCACTATGTGACAATCGGTTAGCCAAGAGGTCGTAAAACTCCAAATACCAGAACAATGGACAGCGGTCAAGCATCAACAAATGTTTGTGTTAAGGGTTATTCAAGAAGATCCGATGGAACACAAAAAAACTCAACACCTTTAAAACTAACTGTAAAGATCAGGTAACTCAATCAAAGGGGAGATAATAATTCTGTTCATCCTGTTTATATAGAAAAGAAATGTCAATACTTCGAGGGGGGTCTTATTACATGGGACAAAACAGAAGCGATGATAAAGTAACGTGAGAACAATAACAGTTGAAAGGCAAAGTCCATCTTGGCTTTATGTCATAAATAGACAGGGAAGAAACAATGACAAGTGACAAATAGCATTTCCATAAAAAAAAGGGAAAAAATGCATCCACGGAGAAATGTAGAACCTAAGCTTTTATATGTGTTCAAAGAATTTGTATCGATTAGGATTATAATATATACTAGTGTCTATCTTAACTAATGGACTCATTCATCAAAACGAACGGTCACGTGATAATATTGATAAAACAATGGGAAAAAAAACTGTCAGTGATAACCATCTCTCGTATTTAATTGCTTCATCTCTCCCACTTAACAGCCCTTTTGTTTTTCTTAATCAATAGCAAATAAAATTGTGGAACATTCATTATGCCAGTGTAACATAATTATTCACTGGATATTATTTTAATTTGATTTTTTTTTGTTAGATTCATATTCTGATTCAATTACAGAAGTCGAACTACAATTATTTATTCATTTATCAGATGATAACTTTTTTTTTCTAAGGAAATGCAATTTCATCTTATTAATTACTATAGAGCGACTTTTAATTACTTTTGCCATATCATTACAATGCAATGACTTTAGACAATACAACAGCTATATAATTTACAGCCATTTTTCTTGTAACCAACTGTTTTCATTAAAGTTTCAATAGAAGCATTTGTGATAAAACAGCTTTAATTATTTTCAGAAATATTACAAATTAGTAAAGAAAATCTTTTCAAACAAAAGAAGTTTGAAGCCTATCAGATTCTAACTATAACAGGATGTTGTTGATTTATAACATTTTGTAACAGTAAAATTTTCCAGTCCAGTGATTTCAAACGTCAATGTCTTAAGTCAATAAAATCACGTCTCGTCTGCCAGAAAAAAAATTGACGTAGAAGACTGGCGCCGCCGATGTTATTGTTTCCCTATCACGTTCACACATTCAGTCAGCGGCGGAGCGTTATTCTCCAGGGGCGTTTGGACACGGAGGTGCAAAACCGTTACGTGGCCTTAGGGGAAGATGGCGCGACACCTCATCCATGGGACTTCAACACACAGCGCTAAATCTGATCTCCACCAGATCACCGTGCTAGCAAGTGATGACGTGTAATCCTCCATCTAGATCAACTTCTACTACGCCTATGTTCAAGAACTATTTTGTTGGCCTCCATTAGTCGTAACGACTAAGGTTTATCTCGTAGAACACTCCTGTGACTGTGGAGCAAGATTTGGAGAGGCACTCCTGTCTTAGTGTATAGTCTTTACTGAAACAATTATTATACAAATACATTGAACTCTATCTCTCAGTAATTATTTTGAAATGGTCAGAAGGAATTATTAACTTTCCCATTTGTATTTCATTAGCCTTTTAGGGTTAAACTTCAGTAATGGTTTTCTTTTAATCAGAAAATGTTATAGCTGGTATAGATAAATGCAGTCATTTTTTTTTTTTGTGACGGTACGCACCGGCACCGGTACCGGCACCTTTTTCAATGTGGGGAGGAAATTTACTTATCTTGCATTTTAACGTTTATTATTAATTTATTAGTAGCAAATATTAGCAATCCATCACTTAGTACCGGCACCTATTGTTGTACAGAAAAAAAAAACGCACTGGATAAATATATGCCCTTTTTATATAGAACAAATAACAGTTTACAAATCCAAAAGTGGTTAATTTTTAATAATAATAATATAATAATATAATAATAATAATAATGGGGTCAAATCGACGATGGTATCGTCAATCAGGAGAGAAAAAGGTTTTATTACAAAGTTGATGGTCGTTGGCCTTGTCTCATAAGATATTTGTTATTTCGTTGCTATCAGAGTAGCAGATGCACTGATCTTATAAGGTCTTGTGACATGAACATCTCAAAGTGAAACTTCTAATAATTATAATATGTATAAATATATTCTTGTTATTTCTATTTAATCAGGTCTAAATTCAATATTGTTATCTAGTCAGCGACCACTGGTTAGAAATCGCGTATAGGTTCAGCTCCCCCGCCCTTTAATTTCCCAAGAATCAAAATTAATTGATTACGTTTCCCAAGGAAAAGAAGGGGGGTAAGCCAACATGCTTGAAACAAAGGGAAGTAAGTTTTAAACACCGAAAGTTTTATGACTTATCGAGAACTAGCTAGATCTCGACATGCCCTCAAGTTGACCGTGACAGACGGACTGATGTCACCGGGTACATTCCAACATTGTAATAAACATGCCACACTTATAAGAACGACAAATCGACTGGTTTATACCCCCTCTGTCTTAACACCCCCCTCCTTAATTTCCCACTGAAGGATCCTCTAGTTAAATTTAATGTTTACTTTGTTTCGTTGCTATCTTTGTCTATATTATCTAGGGTTGGGGGGGGGGGGTAACAAATATTTCCTATTTTTAGAAATGTTTTCTGAAATAGATAACAAAAGTTTGAAAGTTTCTGTTCTCTGTTGAAATGACGATAAGGTCATAGAATGTTTATTACTCATAACATTGCAAGTGCAACAATGTTGGCACCTTTTGCGAACATGACAATTTATATGACATATCAAATGTTTTAACTTGCAATAAGCGATAATAGTCAAAATCAAGACTTAGATATAAGGTACTTCAAAGTGTAGCCCTGGCATACAATCCTAAACCTAACTCTAACCTAAGAAATAGAATCATACAAACAAACAATTTGAAATATGCAATCAAACGTGCATACATTTGTAAATCTACAATCATATAAGCACACAATCTTAAATGCACTATCAGTATTATGCCTTATACTGATTATAAGTAGATTTTGTGTGTGTGTGTGAGTGTATGGTGCTCATTTTATGGTCAGTTATAGAAAAGACCTGATGGAAAAAAAAATGTGTACACGAATGAACGGACTTTATTTAAGGCTGCCACAGACATCGCGAGGTTCATTCCGTCTGTACTTATCTACCAAAGTAAACAGTTTAGTTCTTGTCATGTATTGCCTATTGACTTTTAGAGTCAACTGTCTAGCTAAAACAGAATGACACTTAACGGGTCACACGATGATGAAGTCATGTCTGGTGCCATACTAAACCAACGCCACGATAATCTCTACCCCATTCCCTCCCCGGACATTCATCCCCCCACCCCCATGCACAGCCCCCCCCCCCCCAGCTAGAGAACGGTCAGACACAAGTTTCAAAAAGTGTCAACACGTACCGGTGTACCTATCCGCAGCCGTGCCTTACCATGTCTTGTGTTCCCTCAACCCCCCTCTCCCTTCCCCATTCCTCCAGGCTACGGGTAATATTGTAAACACATCCGTAAAAAATTGATTACAATTGAACTAAAAATCAGACTACGGATGTCAAGGACCCTCTGAGAGCGGGTAACGATCCAGACGCAATGAAGGAAGATTTAGTTCAATTTTCGTTAATCAGATTTTGAAAAGAAAACAATCCTTAAATAAGATTTTCATTAATCGAAATGTGATAAGTGATTAGCAGCTGGAAAGATATTTACTGGCATATAATATCAGCAGTCAGTAGGTTTTTTGTCGATAAGCGAAAAAATAAGACTTGCTATCTAGTGTTATGAGTATATAGCTAGGCCAGTACATGCATGCATGCCTTTGAATGTTTCACTATTTTTACTGGTACGTACTTAAACAATGTCTGTACAGTAAATTTCAATAAAGTATCTGCTAATTCTGCATAAAGTCAAATAGCAGTTATTAATTTTTTTCTCATTGTAACAAATATTATTCACAAATAGATAGCAAATTTTAATGTTAATGTGATTTCGGAGGTTTTTTAAGGGTTTTTTTATTTACAAATAATAATTGTCAAGTGCCAAAAGCTCATTGGTGAGCGAAAAAAAGCAAGTTTTTGTTTTCTCGCATAAGTTTAATATTTAAAATGCTAGTTCAGAGTTGTAAGTCATTGTACCGCCAATCGTTCAAGCAGCCAACGGATTCTGAAACATTATAATCTTCATAAGCATCAACGTTTTGAAAATGATCTGAGAATTTGTTTGGCAATAATTGTAGGGACTAACAGATTCTGTCCGACTTTATACAATACCCTGGTACTGGTACTAGCTACGCAACGTTCCAAATGAGTTACACTCTTGTTAGCATAAGTTTTATTTTAAAACCTTTCACCAAGATGTTATCTACTGGGAGGAACTTATCTTTGCCCTGTACACAAGTCACACAAAATTCTAACATCCAGAAGAATGTCTGAGAGTTCCTTTAAGATTTTTTTTTCAGTTTTTTTTTTTCAGTATAAACAACGATTGTTTAAAACGTTTCCTGGATTAAAAAGTAAAGTTTCCCTTTAAAACGTTGCGATCTATAAGACATCTGTAGATGTAAAGGTCATCTGTTTCTGCGGTCCACGGTTAATGAGAGTGAAACGTGAAATCTTTTTAAAAGACATTTTGTATGCAAGCTAAAAAGCTACAATAATTTTTTATTTAAATACCATGATATCTCATCTTCCTATTATATGAAAAGTTGATTTTTATCTTTCCTAAATTTTGAGACTTCGATCTCGACCTGAATCGTGAGAAAGGTTTTCGACGATCTAAACCTGTCTCCTACCCCCCACCTACCCCCCATACACTGTCGCTGCAGATGACCCCCCCCCCCCCCTTTTCAATATAGATCCACCCAACCGACAACAAATTGCTGATTATTCAACAACAAATGTGGGCACGGCACACCTCTTCTCTTCCCTGTGGATATAAGTCTCTCTTGGACAATAGCTTTCACCGTTCATTCACTGGACAGTGTTTACACCTTAGCAGGATCCAACTAAAAATGTTCTCGTGGGAAAATGTCCGCTAGCTCTGTCCTCACTCGGAGACCCTCACCACTCACAGAAAAAAAAAACTCTCAATAAACCAATAATAATAGTAAAAAAGATTCCACTTTCATATCTTGCGATTTACCGTTCGGGGGATGCCCATGTAACGTATAGGCCCTATCTATTTCTATGACCCAAGGTTAACGATAGTGTCATGTAGCCATCACAACGACACCAACATTCTTTTTACTTTCTTAAAAGATCTAGGTAACCTTAGCGCCTTCTTTCAAAGGCCGAAATTTAAAATATGGTTTCGGAATTCTTGATCTAGCTGCTACAAGGCCTAATTAACAGGTAACTAGAGTTATGATTTAAATATTATCAATAGCTTTATTTGTTAATGATACTAGATATAAAAAACAACATTTAAAATAACCATAGTTAAAAGATATAATAAAATATAGCCTAAGGAAGCTGGTTTGATATGCACAGAGTTAATCTTTGCACTTCTTCAGGACAAGAGTTTAAACTAGTTTAAAGACTCGGGAAAGCCAAAATAAATGAGCACAGTAATATTAAATAGCTTTAAAACATGTTAGGACATATGAAAAACACAAAATAAAAAAAGAAAAAAGCCATTGATCCAGAGGCGGCACTATCAGTACTTGGGGCCCCGGGCGTGTAACATACACGTGCCAGGGAGCCGTAAACGTAGAATTTATAAAACGTAACATACTATTTTGCATTTAAAAAAAAAAATTAACAAACTAAATAATAATAATTTCCGGTATTTCGGGGGCCTGCGTTCCCAATCGCCACTCCCAAGGCCTCCTCTGATTAATTAATATTCACTAACGCAGTGATGCACACAATACGGCCCGTGGGTCAGATTCGGCTCGTGACGAGCTTCCATCCGGCCCGCCAAAACGTCGGTTCAAAGTGTATAAAATCTTCCCACCCCCTATAAAAAAACAAAAGTTTGTAAAATATATCTTTACCTACGTTAGGGCCCTCCATCCCTCCCTTTTCTCTGATGGATTGGTACCACGAGCGTTAAAATTTGTCTTTAGTAAATGGGAATTTATGAGTCTACCAGAACAATTGAACGGATCTTTTTGTGGAACATGATAATAAGCAAACACATGTGTTTGATGGAGAAAGTGTAGCTGTTTCAGTAAAAAACACATAGAAACAGCATTTTAAAAAATATGACTGCATTTTTGGTTTGAGCCGCGAATAAAAGATTGTTAAACTACGCCTAGAGATTGGAGAATCGTTGGGAATACCGGTATTTACCAAAAATAAGAGACAAGAAAATGAATTAGTATTAAGGCTAGCTACAATGTTGCTAACAATTTAAGTAGAGAAATAAAGCCAGTTTTTCCGGTATGTAGAAAAAGTAGATTTAAGATAACCTTCAAATATCCCAATTTATCAATGTAAGTACTAGACCCACGGGTTTTTAATAAAATAGTTTCAGGTCAATTTTATGTCGCTTTGTTGTTTGTTTTTTTTTACCTTTATGGTCGTGTGGCCCGCGACACGAGTTTCGGAAATTAAAATGGCCCGCAGGTTGAATTAGGTTAGGCATCACTGCACTAACGCAATATTATACAAAATTTAACCAATATTGTGCCATTAAAGAAATTCAGGTCGACAGCCTACGATCCCTACATTGTTATATGATTGCTGTTAAAGCGAAACATACGTATACTTATGCTTAAAAAAACAAAACATATTCTTAGCAAGGGTTCAAAAAGATAACAGGGCCGCGCCCATCTTTACCCCACTATTACCTATTTATATATGAGGTCCCCGACCCCACCGCGCCGCTCCTTCTCTGCTAGTCTTTCCCTGTCACGGCGAGTCACTAGATCATCTTGTACGGTTACAGAGTGACACACGGCACACACTATGTGGCTTTGATTGTTCGCGTGGTGGACCCAACATCAAAAAGGGGTAGCCTCTGATTTATCGGGGCCACTTCCAAAGACAAAAAGAAAAAAAAAAGGGATTGTCGTTAGCGAGGCTGAGACTTCAAACACGCAGCGCCTTCTGTCACCTTCAGCGACCCCCCCCCCCACCTCGAACCCTACCTCACTGTTGCATGTTACACAGACTCGTGATGTGTTCTTTAGCTTCGGTAACATTGTGCTGTGTTGACCGAAGTGCAAACAGAAATAGTTTTAGATCTAAACTTGACTGTTACACGGCCATGCCAGACGTAGCAATTATTCTTTTTTTATGCTTACTACCCATTACCACTTTTTACTACAACTTTTTAAGAAATACTTAAAAAAAAAAAAAAAAAAAAGGTACTTACCGTAGACAGACACGTAGACTAATTAGTCTTATATCAATCCCGTAATTAAATTTGTAATAGATCTAGAGTTCCAGACTAACAATTATACATGTGTGTGATTACAAATATGTTTAACAAGAGATATCTGTTTCAATGCTACCATGATCGCCTTTTAAATGCATTTATTTTTTAAAAATTGAAACGACCTGAATTTGAACTCGATGGCTGAAGTCTATTTTAGCTTCCTCAAGCCCACGTACTAACAGACCACTGTGCGTAGGAAGTGCTTTTGAAAATAAAAGTTTTAATAGTTATCTATTGCTAGTTTTAAACTTTAAAGCGGTCACCTATTTCCTTCTCCATAGTTGATAGCGACTAATTTCACTTGTATTACTAAATACGTCAAGTAAAATTTCTTTCCCTTGTTCGATACCAAACAAAAAAAACTAATTATCAATAGTTAATTAACTAATTGGTTATTTTAAATAATTATTATTTTGTCTGGTAAAAGAAATAATTGTGCCAAATTTTAGCTTGATCCAAGATTGGGTGTGGGAGAAATATCGTGTACAATCTTTTTATTAGACAGATAGACTGATTAATATAACCTTTGTAAAAAGAAGACGCCTTGCTATGCTCATATGTAAAGGCTAGTTAGAAGTAAGTAAACATTAATTTGAGCGACCAAGTTAACATACGTATTTGTAGGTGTGGTAATGATGTTTCTAAAATTGTGTAATGTATAAGTTGACAATAATAATAATAACAAGGTTACAAAGACAGTTTGTGTGGAAGCACAACTCAAAATCGCTTCTGAAGTGGTCCACCCAGGCAGGTAATAAGACAGGTTTCAATATTTTCCGAAAGAATATTAGAATGAAATACAATCAAAGGCAAATGCCAGAGAAGAATGGAGAAAGAAGGTTGACCGATCTCATGTGGTGCCCCAACGGTCCAGCAGACCAAGGGATAGGTGAAAGTGAAGGTGAAGTTAGATGTGAACCTGACCTAACTGATGTCTTATAATGATTACTTAATTGATTTAATTGTTTTGTAAAGAGTCAATCTCTTATTCAAAGCCTCAAGAATTTTCAATATCTTTTCTAGTTTACGAAATCTAAGCAGGACGGACGGACAGACAAATCATACAAAACCGATAGCGTCTAATCCCCTTCCGGGGGGGGGGCTGGGGTCGCTAATAATAATATTGAAAATGAAAATAGTTGAATAAAAAGGTTTTGTTGAATTGGTATGCAACACAATACTTCATTCAAGATAAATTGAGTAGAAATAGATCTATTATCATCTAAATACTTTGTGCAATAGAGAAAATAAATGGCTGAAATGACCTACTCTTCTACACGACATCCTAGCACTTCACACAATACATGAATTTATAGAATACTCAAGGGGGATATTACACGATTTAGAAAATAACTTTTCATTTAGTCTATTTCTTTCTTTCTTAATTTAAAATTATAAAGACCTTTTCTATTTTTTTTTTGTATTCATAATCATGAAGGCCTTTAACATTTTAATGTTTTTTTTTGTGTTCTCTTAAAAGCCTCAAAATCATAATTTGTAACTGGAGAGATCATAAACATGCCTCATGCCTCACTCAGATGCTCACTGGCCAATGAGCAATGCCACTATGGCATTTAGTGTTCTTACACTCGTCTTGGTACAGAGATGAGTCCTACATTTATCATTCATTGTTTTGTATGACATCGCGTTGACCTGCCCTGAAAGTTTCAGCAGACCCTTAACAAGTTCCTCCGGTATAATAACGGTACTACTGGTGTCTGTTAGCTCTAAGCGGCTGTCGAGCAGTGCCACACAATTACACCAGACACTTTGACCTCCTATGTATGACCATTATAAGGCTTTAGAGTAAGAGCCATTATTTCGGGGCGAACTCAACAGGAAAACATAATGGTACTTATGATTTAGCTAGAGGTTAGGTTATATGCATCCACCCCCCTCCTGCCTTTTTTTTTCTTCCTACCCACCACACTTTCCAATAACTCACTTCTGCGCGTGCCAGATCCATGCTAACACCTACCAGCAGAGTGCTTCCCCGCCCGTTAGGTCAGCATGACATCCCTCGTGGAGGCGCGTCTGGTGACGTAACGGACCAGGTACGGTACCGGGCCGATCACTTCACACCCTGTCGTCAAACCTCATAGCTCACAACCTTGGTCATTCAACAGACCATCGTCATATAACCCCCTTCTTCGCTTTCTTTATAGTAGTATTATTTTCCTAACTATTAAATTTAAATAGTTAACAACATTTCATTAACTGTTGACAAAGTGCCTGCTCATTCAAATCCCGAAAATATTGGCAAACATAAAATTATCAATCTATGTAACGTATAAAGGACATTGCAAAATTTCATACATTTGCCTCATTTGCATATGTTGATCAGAGCAATGAATTATTTATGACTAATATTAATGTTTTCTTTTCATGAATATTCTTAAAATTTTTGAGGAGGTTGTAATACACGTTGGCACTCCCTGCCACTACTGGGGGCTCTAAATCATTTTTCTTTTAATTGTATTGGATTTATTTTACATTTAAATTGAGAACATCGACATGGGTCCATGTGATTCTGCCAGTCGTCAATATTTTTAGAGCCTTTCACTTTATATTTCTTATTCTTTCCTTATATTTCTTATTTAAAAAAAAACGCATGCATTTGTCATGACAGAAAGTGCATTGTAAGGAAGAAATACACGATAAAAGCTCAATGCTGTGCACAAAGTCTGAACTCGGCCATGCATCTATAGCAGGGGTGTAGTGAGGGGTGGGCAAGGCGGGGAACGATGCCCCGGGCGACACCCTCACGAGGCAGCCAAAATGAGGTGCACACATAATTATTGTAGATAACAAGAACTACATTATAAGGTTATTTTTATCATATTATTATTAAATACTTTTTATGTATAGGCTGTAAATTTCTATTTGATGTTCATGTGAAATCGGTGGGAGGGGCGCCAATAAGGTTTCTTGCCCCGGACGCACGTTTTACTCACTACGCCTCTGATCTATAGTATGCTTACCCTATATTCTTCCTTTTATTTCCCTCTTTTATATTCAACATGTTTATCGTATTTATGACACTGGTGGCACATAAACATTTACAGTAGGAGTCTAGTTTGGTACATTTTTAATAACAAGTGTCCTTGTATTCACATACTTTGAGAAATCTACTCTATCTCATTATAGAATGTTCCTAGTTGTGTTTCTACCATTGAGGACGTAGGGACCCAAATCTCATCTTTTATTGCCTCTATTCTTTTAAAGAGAATAAAAGATAGAGACCCAAATACTAAGTCCATCTTAAAACAAAAGAAAGTGACATGCATTATGTCTGGGAGTTTGACAGCCAAATGTTATTTTCTCGGGATCAATATTTGGGTTATCTTTCTTGTTCTTTACTATATGTCTAACTCGTGGAGCCTATAAATAGACTCGTAATGAGCACATTGAGATGACTTTGTGTTTTATAATACTTTGGTGTTTATAAGTCATAAACATGTCAAAAAAATAGATTTGACCTCGATTTTCGGGTGTTTTTTTTTTCTCACTTTCAGGCAAGGATTGACACCACGTCTGCCGGGTTGACACCGATCTGTTGACCAATGGCCATCTGGCAAAGACCAGGACCGCGTGCGCCGTGTCTCAAACAAGATGTGTGGTTTATATAAAAAGTTTACAAATAGATTATATATTATCAAGGTCTCGCTACTTAATACTTGTAGATCTAATAAGGACATTAACATTGCTCTGACATGTTTTTAGAGGGAAAAGAAATGTTTTTTTTTAATTGACATGCTTTTATTTACTTTGCATAAACCAATTACAAGTGGTCAGTGTTTTTGGTTACAGTGTCGTCTCCATCTGGAGTTAGGGCTAGGTGCACTTCAAAGTGTATGAA
Source organism: Biomphalaria glabrata (assembly GCF_947242115.1). Lineage (NCBI taxonomy): Eukaryota > Metazoa > Mollusca > Gastropoda > Planorbidae > Biomphalaria > Biomphalaria glabrata. Next base: position 37,574,001 of record NC_074718.1, on the reverse strand, counting down.
TTTGTAACAATGTATTGCTATCAGAATTTAACAAATCCGATGGGGAAGAACTCGTCTAAAAAAAAAGTTCTATTTCTTGCGGACCCAAAACAATAGCTTGTGTTGCCTATAGACTGTAATTACGGTGTATGTAAATCTATCGTAAAGAGACTTCTACAAATTTGGAAAGCTGTAATTACGGTGTATGTAAATCTATCGTAAAGAGACTTCTACAAATTTGGAAAGGTGTAATTACGGTGTATGTAAATTTATCGTAAAGAGACTTCTACAAATTTGGAAAGGTGTAATTACGGTGTATGTAAATATATCGTAAAGAGACTTCTACAAGTTTGGAAAGCTGTAATTACGATGTATGTAAATCTATCGTAAAGAGACTTCTACAAGTTTGGAAAGCTGTAATTACGGTGCATGTAAATCTATCGTAAAGAGACTTCTACACGTTTGGAAAGCTGTAATTACGGTGCATGTAAATCTATCGTAAAGAGACTTCTACAAATTTGGAAAGCTGTAATTACGGTGTATGTAAATCTATCGTAAAGAGATTTCTACAAGTTTGGAAAGCTGTAATTACGGTGCATGTAAATCTATCGTAAAGAGACTTCTACAAATTTGGAAAGAGCACGATGAAAATGTAAAGCTATGGGCTGAAACAATGAAGGGGCGGCAATGATTTGTAGACACAAAGCCACATCAATGAAACATTACATTACATTACGTCTAGTAGGCTACTATGTACTTTCCCACTTCCGGAATCAGCAATCGCTCACTTATGATGACCACTCATGCGGAATAAAAAATTTGTAGCATATAATTATGTTCTAATATTTCATAGATTTTTTTATTAGCCTTTTCTTCTGGTACTCAGATATGTATTCCATTTTGTTAGAAGAATAATTATAGAGAAATAGAGAAGTGAGAAAATATGCAAACAATTAAAAGCGAAATTTTGTAATAATTTTGTAGCTTATAAAAATGTAAAAAACAATACATGTTGGTATCCAGAAAGCTACTTTTGCACAATATTATATTATCGAGTTTAGCAAAAATTAATAGCAATCTTAGATGACTTTATGCCTATAGACTATAGTAACATTCTAATTTATATTTTACCATCAATAACATGTCCCTTCTCGTTCTTCCATTTACACCGCTTGAATAAAAAATAAATATGAGCACAGACTACTATGGAATCCATTTAAAGCTAGGGTACTCACCTGTCTGCGGCAGTCCCGTCGTAGGCTTCATCCACTCGTAGGGCGGCCTGAGCGACTTGGCGCCCTGGTTGTTGGCGCCGCCCATTCCGTTCACGGAGTGTTCCCCGGGCGACATTGGTGCCTCTGGAGACGGGGAGCAGTCCAGGACCTGGTGGTTGGACTCTGGCACCGAGGGCAAAGGAGATCCATAATCCAGTGCAGTGTGAGTGCGATATGGATAATTGTAATGACCCTGAAAAAGATACCAACATTGAAACTATATTACAATAGAATGGATATGTCGATTAATGGCATCACTCCTGAACAATTCATGGCTTTTCGACAGTTTCTTAGAGCTAGTCAAAAGTTTAGTTGTAATTCATCTCTAGACATTTCAGACTGGCTTCATCCTTTTGTTTTATTTATTATTATTATTTCTTATTACAATCCCTAATTGATCTAACATTTTCTTCATGTAAACAAAAAGTCGGGGAAAGTTGGAATTTGTCTAAATTGTATAATTTGTTTGTCTGAAGTCCCCTTCAATCGGTTATAATGAATGCATATCTCTACTTGACAACTATAAGATTATAGTGTTTCTTTGTATATATACATTTCCTTGTACAATATAAACAGAGAGAGACGTGAATAAAAATGAATAAATGAATAAAAAAGATAAAATATCACATTTTTAAATTACTTAATTTGTAACTAGATATAAATAACACACAATAACGAATGTATATTGTAGGGACATTATTATTAAAGGTAATAAAACACTTAATAAAAATCTTCAAATATAAAAATACAACGGAATAAAAATAATTAGAAAGACACAAACATTAGTGCGCATTTCTTGTTCCATATACTAAGACGAATTTATATAAATACTTCTTCATTAGTGGTATTAGAGCATGGAATGGGTTGCAAGATTTTACCAGTATACAAATGACTTGATTAACATGTATGACTAGATTGAAACACGCAGGACGTAATTATCTTTTTTTTTTAAGTATATACACAAAAATATATATTTTGTATGAAGATTGACTATATTAGTGTTGTTTTTGATGACTTAGGGAGAGACAGGAATAATATTATATCTACACTCTACAACAAACACCCAACAACCCAATGACAAACTGAAGGTGTAAAGTCGTCTATTTACAAGTATAATTAATTTACTAAACAATTTTCTAGCAACAAATTAGCTATCGTTGTATGCAAACACTGGCCTGGGTGTGTTGTTCGTGTTGAGCTGTCACTTAGGTTGGTGTGTGTTGTTATAGCTGTTAATGTGTCAAGTATGTTGGTCTGTGCTGTTATTTATGTTGATGTGCTGTTTGATGTTTATGTTGGAATGGTAGTTACGTTCATGGATTTATTTCATTGTATCAATGTATTTCTTTTATATCTTTTTGTTTATATCCACCAATAATACAACAGCTTCTAAGTGTATCTAGTACTGCTTAGTCTAGAATAGCAGAGTGCTGTACTTGATAGGTTTTGTTTTTATTCCGCATGTTTCTTCAGAATTGATAACACATCCTAACCCTAACACATCCTAGCCCTAACCTCCCCCATGACTTTGGGGGACATCGGGGAGAGGAGTTCGAACCAGTGACCACCGAGAAGACTGTCTACGGCGTATACCACTCGACCAACTACGTGGAACACATTTTAATAAGCATATTCACGACTTAGGTTTATAAAATGTAAGACAATGTTCAACGGTCATAAACAGTAAATTATCAGTTACTAATTATTATTTTTGTAGAGGTAACTTAACTCTTACTCTCCGTAATTTGTTACCATATTCTAGTGGAATCAACGTTGGTATCGTCAGTTAGGAGAGAAAAAGTTAAAGCCCCGACCGTACCCTTCACCACTGACAATTAATAATAATAAATAATCATTCTTATGTTATACAAAATTAAAATTATATTAATTTCTCAGTTGACAGGGAACTACAATGTGCGGTTTTTCCCTTTTAATAAATTTCAAAAGTGGCAGTGACAGAAACTTTAAATAAATATTAGGTCTAATAAATAATAATAATTTTATTATAGCGTAATGTGATACATTTCATACTAAACCTCTTTATATATATATACATATTAACATAGCACTCATCAGTATTGTAATATAAACGGTCAGATTACTTCGCTACAATCTGTATATATCACTCGTCTTTTTGTATTTCTTATTCAATTGTACTACATAATGTAGAGATTATTATATTTCTTGTCTTATTATATGTATTGTTAAGATCTTGAAAATGTCTTCATGCTTATACTAAATGTCGGCCTGTTAATAATATATTGCATTTCATACAAAAACATTATGCTTTTTAATGAATTTTTTTTAGACCGCTTAATAGTTTGTTGAAAATGTGGGCGAATGAAACATTGGAGCTACAAATTTGAGGCAATAAATGTAGAAGTTTTTTTTTTATATATATTAAATAAAGAGGCCGTAATCTTGTCCAAGTGTTGTATGCCATAGTCTGGTGTTGTGTTACTTTAATATTATTGTTTTTTAAGGGTCTTTTAATGGGACACACCTAAAATGTAGTCAAGAATATATGAATATTGACACTAACATTAAAATATAGAAAATATCTTCATTTCTTCAATGTGTAGCATTGGAAAGCATTAGTTGAACCTTAATGTTAAACCGTAACCTTAAAAGTAAAAGTGAATTCATAATTTAAATCTTTTTGTTTAACTCTAAGTAAAGAAGAGAGCGCAGTGGCTGAGTGGTTAAACTCTTGGCTTCCAAACGTGGGGTCCTAGTTTCGAATCACGGTGACGACTGGGATTTTGAGTCCACGCAACTCTAACACCTGACTTTAGTTGGGGAAAGTATTGGCGGTCGGTGCTGGCAACATGGCACCCTGCTCGTTAACCAAGAACGACTGAAACAGATGACCTTAACATCATCTGCCCTATAGATCGCAAGGTCTCAAAATGAAGGGGGGGGGGAAGAGAAAAGACAACTCAGAGAACATCCGACTGACTGGTATCCTTTCATCTCGTCACATACAAAACATGCTTGCAACTGACCAAGAAAGAAATGAACTCACCTGGTTCGGGGTGCTGCTCCCGCCTGGTAATAAATAACCCTGAGACCATTCGTCTGTTAGGGGGCCGTGACTAGACCTGCCGTTTATCACGCCCATCCCAGGGCCGTAGCCCCAGGACTGTGGTTGCTGCTGTTGCTGCTGGTGGTGAAGCTGCTGCGGGTGAACGAGGTGCTGTTGGTGGGGCTGCTGGTCATTTAGGGAGCCCTGAAACACATTCAGTGTCCACTTTATGACCAATGCAAAAAGGAGGGGGGGGGGACAACAAAAAACGGAAATGGTAAAGAAAAAAAAAGCAATTGAGTTTTTGGTTCAACAACGACAATAATAACAATAATAATAATAACAAGAAGAAGAATAACAATAATAATAATAATAACAATAATAATAATAATACGGATCATCTACTGTACTGGGATAGGCCTATTTTGACTGACAAAACGGTACATTTTAATCGCCCTGATTTGCTGCTCATCGATAAAAAGAAAAGGCCGCTACCATTATTGACATCGCCGTACCACTATCTCATAATTTAAACAAAAAAAAACTGAGCTGGAAAGACAACGAAAATATGGGAGCCTTGGCTTGGAGATTAAGCGTTTATGGAAATTATCTAAAACAGCAATATACCCCATTGTCATATCAACCGAGGGGATAATAACAAATGACCTCATAGATACCTTCAAGACCCTTAACATTCCTAGGAACATTCTCGTTGCCTGTCAGAGGGCGGTACTTCTGCAGACCTGCCACATCACCAGAAAATTCCTCAGTGGAAACTGATAAAGGGACTACGATGAATTTTGTTTCCCTTTAACGAAACTCGAACCTTGCAGCACCAGAGAATGAATACTCGTTCTTTTCTAACATAATAATAATAATAATAGGAGATTAAGTGACTAAGGAAGGGATCTACCCAATTGTTACATAAGCCGATTGGATAATGTCAACTAACCTCACAGACACATTCAAAGCGGCCCTAAGCATTCCTAAGAGGATCCTTATTGTATGTCATAGGGCAGTACTGCTGCAGAACAGCCATTAGTTTAAAGACTGGGATTTTGAATTTCGGGATTTATAAGGGGGCGTTGAGTCCACCCAACTCTAATGGCTAGATGACTTAGTTGGGGAAAGTAAAGACGGTTGGTCGTTGTGCTGACCACATGACAACCTGCTCGGCCACAACACCAGAAAATTTCTCAGTGGACACTGTTAAAAGGACTACAGGGAATTTCCCTTGTAACGAAGCTCAACCATGGCAGTCCCAGAGAATGTTAAGTTATTTCATTTTCATAATAATAATTTCCTTAGTTGTGGTCGAAGAGGAACAGTCCGATCTGTGCTTGAAAAGACTGATTTCTCTCAAGGCATGAGCCTGTTGCTAGATTGGCTGATTTAGATATTTTTTTTTTGGGGGGGGGGAGTTATAATTTCTCCTTCCTAGCAGCCTTCCTCTCTACTTGGTTTGTTTAAGGAACGGAATAAAACGTCTTAAGTTTAAATAGTGCAATGACTTGAAAGCGAGTGTATATGCGGCCTTAATACAAGATTATTATCACCACTAATTGGCGTCTCTTGTGTCATCCATTCCAAACAAGTATTCATCCCAAATATTTGTTTTCTTTTAAATCCTTGACGCTTGCGTGAAACTCTATTTAGTTTATCCTTAATATCATTATTTGTTTCAGCGCCTAGCTTCCCATCTATATTTATGTTCACGATATTCGCTTGACAAATCTTTTCTAGAATCCTATAAAATCGATAACCGATCAGTTTGATTATGACTGAGAAATAGGATGGAGTGCAGGTCTGTTTCCAGATCTAGTTGAAATCAATAAAGTCTTCTCAAAGGACATCTCACTGTTACCTTTAATGCTAGGTTCAGGTAATAAGTATGTGTATTATTGATATTATTATTATTTATTATTACACTAGTTCAACTAGACTATTATAATACAGATCCTCTTCAACCTCATAGAGTTTCTAACAGTAATCAATGCCTAGCAGGCTTACTAATGGCTGAGATTTAGCCTGTAGTAAATAAGTGTTTTACCTGTAAGTTGTGTTCTATACAAATATAATCTTTTCAAGACCCTTTTTTTTCGAATGTTACCAAAATCTCAAATGAATAATGATCAAGTTTTATATCTTCTAATTGGATTGAATAGAGTTTTTAGGGGTGTAATAAAGAGTTTGATTTGTAAACCGATGCTTACAATCAAAACACTTTTCTCATGCCATTGTTGTTACGAGAGAAGTAGTGGGTTGAACTGCGTTGAAGATAATTAGGTTTCAAAAAGAACCAAAAAGACTGATGATGTCCTCTGATGATGACAGTTGATGATGATAATGACATAATGTTATGACAGGCACATTTTGGTTAAAGTTTAGTTTAAAGACTGGGATTTTGAATTTCGGGATTTTAAAGGGGGCCCTTGAGTCCACCTAACTCTAACGGCTAGATGACTTAGTTGAGGAAAGTAAAGGCAATTGGTCGTTGTGCTGGCCACATGACACCCTGCTCGTTAACCGTTGGCCACAGAAACAGATGACCTTAACATCATCTGCCCTATAGATCACAAGGTTTAAAATAAGGAAATTTACTTTATTTAAAAACTTATTTACAGACTAACGACAGGAGTGGGTTTTTTTTTTAAATGACAATATTACTTGAAGATTAAGTTTTGTAAGCCAATGTTTACATATAGTTTGCTTCTCTAAGTCAGATGAATTCAGATTATATAAACATAATGTGTGATCATTTAGCATAATTGTTATAAAGTAAATACAGACACTTAAACATCTCTCCCACACACACAATACACATACACACACAACACTCTGCATTTGCATTCCCCGTTTAACTATAAAAATTAAATTCCAAATAAAAAAAAAAAAAACAACAAAGAATTGATAATGTAGGCTTAACTTTACTTAAAACTACTGAAATTGCAATTAAAAGTTACCTGAAATGGGCTGTAAGGCTCAGAAGAATATTGAACATGAGGTGACGAAGCTGGATATCCGCAATGGTTGTAGTATCCATGAGGTGGGCCTAATCCCTGGGGGCCCCGTCCTCCATAGACCGTAGGCGGGGTGCCGCTGCCGCTTGGACAAACTGATGCCATTTCGGGCATAATTTGAAATATTTTTTAGTAAGTGCCGCCTCTGGTCAACAAGCTTGGATCTAGCTTGCTAGTTAATAATGTGGTCAGTTTACGGAGCACCTATTAGCAGGCTAAGTTATTGAGCACAATCCTACACTAGATGTGCTAGGTCACTTTCAACAGGTCACAAATAATCTTCCGTCAAAGTAATGTTCAAATCTGAACAAGAAAAAATTAATCAATATTATGCACTAAGTCTATCGATCATTAAGTTTCAATCTTCTAAATCTCCACGACCCTTGCCCTGTCTCCGCCCCCCCCCTAATAGACCAATAGTAGTAATACTTAAAAGGGGCTTGTTAATGAAACATCTTCTCTTAATTTCACAAAAAAAGAATAGAAACTATAATAGTATAATATAATAGTATAATATACGATGTGTTTGATTTGAGACGCAATTAATTTTAAACTAATTAGTGAAGTGACAAATAGATGGCATCTACAGAGTCTCGTATTAATGTTAAGTCAACAATTTAATTGATAAGGTGGCGAAATTACATTCCAATCAAACACCATTTATTACAGGTTATAAATTTATAATTAGAGCAATATATGTCACGGCCGAATGAAATATTAGTAAATGACGAATAAATATTTATACTAGCCGGTGGTAAATGTTTAGCGCTCGCTAGCTATAAATGAGAACAAAATATATATTACCACACACAAGGTGAATATTTATTCCAGGCGTTAACTGTAGGCTTAATAAAAAAAAAACTTGCCGTGCGGACACTGTCTCAATAAAAGAGCCAACTTTATAACGGACCCTAAATCTTGCTCCCGACGGAAAGAGAGAAGCGAAGTTTACCGGAGAGTTGCCCGGATGTACTCAAATAGTGGCCACAGCGGCAAGATCACAAAACAGAAACTTTCCTTCAAGTATCCGTCCAGCAGAAAGTCGGCCAAGTGTAGCACTAGATCTAGTTATAATCCACTAACACATCCACCGGATCCAGTGATTGGAGATTTTTAGCCAAGGCTCACCATAAAAGTTTAAATTCCGACTCCAGCGAAGTGTATAAATAAGGTGGTGCTGAGAACAACGATGCAAGAAATAAAACGGGTGACTTGAAGTTTGAATCCCACGAAATAATAGAATTAAAAAAAAAAAAGTTGTGCGATAATTGAGTCCAGAAATGTTGGAATGGTTACATTGGGTCTGGGTTCGAGAGTAGACCAACTTTTTTTTTTGTTGACAGTAAGAGTAAAGGGGGAGGGGGTGCAAAGGTTAAGGAAGATTCGTAGGGAGAAGAATCTTTTAGAGGTTCAGGGGTAGGGGGGGGGTGGACAACAATAAAGTGTTACTGGTGAAGTATTTCAACACACACACACACTCTGACACAGACACTTGTGTTTGTCCTAGGCCCGCGAGTGTCAGTAGAGCAATAATTTATGCCGCGCGGGACTGGTCGTAAAACAGCCAATCACAGGGTCCCCCCTGCACTGGATCAATAATTGCATTTCTCCAGGTCGTATCAGACCACGCCCACCCCCCTTATTTGTTGACTAACGCACAGCGATTAGGCATGATTTACGACAACCCCACACTGTAAGCCGCGCCTCTATTCTCTTACACACAGAGTGTCGGCCAATCAGCATATGGTCGACGGTCACGTGTCGCCCATGCCTCACAAACAAACCAGCCCAAAACAAACGCAAAGGGGGGGGGTCAACATCTCTTGTCCACAAGCGAGTGGTCAATGTAGGTCGGTATGACTAGATAGCCTACAGAGACAGACGTAATTACTGCAGGGGCCCGAGAGTCTCTTCTCTGACGAAGTAATTTGAATTTTTCCGTATGCAACTACCGGCTTCTTTTTTCTTTGTAAGGGTGTTGGGATTCTGAAAAGCCGGAAATACTAATTCTGCATACACGGATAGTTGTGAACCCTCTTAGCATAAAGCAGAAGTCAGAAGCCAGGGATTTCTTGTCATGTAATAATTACCCCGACCCATTGAGACCTCAGGTTTTATAATGGCGTTTTTTTTCTCCTTCCTCTATTTGCTTAGTTTAAACTCTTTACACTGGAGAGTTCTCTTGATACTTTATTCAAGGAGCAAGCTGATAAGATTTTCAGACACGGACGTTTATCTATCTTGCATAATGTTTAGTTCAAATGTAGTTTTACAGCACACGGGGGATGCATAATACATGGGGGGGCGGGGGGGGGGGGAGGATGACATGCCAACACGTGTTGGACACTTTTTGTTAAGACAGGAAATGATTAGTAATGGTTAAAATTTCAAACAGGTCAATATGAAAGGAACAATGGATAATATAAATATATTCACACAAAATCGTTAACTGCCAATAACGTTAGAACTCGTCGATTCGTGATGTTGAAACAATTTTTTCTTACACCTTTTAATGTTTTATAAAAGATAAGGAAGTATATTTAAGTTTTTAAATACATATACACTTTTATACTATGTGATTACAAAAAAAAAAAAAAACAAACAAAGACAATGATGCAGATTATGCGGTATACAACTTGGCGGGTTTAACGAAACACGATTCATTTGAATACAAATCAATGTTAATTCTTGATGGCTGCCTGGTAGAGTTGTCAGCACTCTGGGCTATCGCCTCGATGGTCCCTGGCTCGAACTCTTCCCGACGCCATCCTCCGTATTCCTGCGGACTAGAAATAGGTTGTCATAATCTTCAAATTTATAGCAACATTGGAAACCTGTAAAGCAAAATAACACCATGATATCTTCTTATCTTATCTTATCTTAAAGTCTCTGCACAAATCAGAGAGCCATTTCACCAAGTTCGCCCCTTAAGTTAACAATAGCGAAATAATGAACAGCCCAGAGCAGCAACAGAACCAAAATTTTGACAAGCAGTTAGCAAATGACGAGAAGAGTCAGAGCTACATTCACCACTTTCTTCAATTAAGAATGCTATAGGCCTACTTTGTAGTACCATTATATTATCATGTAGCTGTGATGTTCTTACTACAGTATCTATTTTAGAGAGGGCGGTAGGATTTAAAAGGAGAAAGAAATACAAAACCAACAAAATTTAAAAATTCTTAAAAAAAAAAAATAAAACAACCTTATCTAAGGGAAAGCACTATATCTCTCAATAATGAAGTAGTTACTTCCCTTACTCAGTATCTAAAAAAAAAATAATGACCTAAAATTAATTGGCTAATTAATTGACTAATTAGTTAATTTGTTAATTGATTCATGTTTTATTAGGTACATAAATAATTGTTTTAAGTTCCAATTTAATCCGACTATGGGTGTGGGATAAATAACGTGTACAATTATCTAAGGGGACACAATCATATATATTTAGCCGTACCTGCTAGTGCTAAAGAATTAATTTCCTTTGTTGATATAAAAAAACGATTGATTACCTGTAATTTATTGACTAATTGGTTAATTATTTTATTACTTCATGTCCTCTCTACGTCAATGAATAAGCGCAAGGTTTCAACTTGATCCGAGAATGAGTGTGGGAGAAATAACGTGTACAAACATTTTAACAGACAGACAGAGTGAAATGATAGAAGCTGGTTCATCTCCTGTTTTACGACAAAGAGAGATGCTTTCCTATTTAGTGTAAAATTTGTCAATGACATTCTTTAGAAGATAATAAAGTTATCGTTACCAATGTCGACTTTATTTGTTTTCCCCACATCTACCGATAACGTAATGCAGCTGGTTGTAACTAGAAGACTAATCCATGGCTGCATTAGGATCATAAAAAGAAAATAGGAGGATACGCAGAAAAACGCTATGGTATTAAATTTAAGACAACGGCTTGACTAGATGTGTGCCAAATATATTTGTCAATAGATATACAAGTATGCACTAATAGATAATATCTTATAAGTCCAGTACAAAGTAATACGTACAGCGGCGTAGCTAGGGATATGGGGGCTTGAACCTTTTAGGGGACACTGCATTTCGACATTCCACATCATGAAATGATGATTTACGAAAGTACTTAATAAATAAATAAATAAATAAGTATATATATATATATATATATATATATATATATATGTGTGTGTGTGTGTGTGTCTAAATTCAAATTAGTACAGTATATAAGTAAAATAATATAAAAAAATAAAGTCATTCAGATTCTTTAAATGAATAATACCGTTGTTTATTGGTGAAATAATGCACAAGTGACAAATCTCAATTCATATCGCTTCACGTCGTGCTTTCTGTGCAGCAAAGACATTTATAACATCATCTAGGTCAACGCTGTCTATTATATTTGACTCCACGTGAATAGCAAGATTACTTGGCAGTGGTGTAATATATAATATTTAATTTAATAACAATTAAGATATTCAATAATCAAGAGAATCTTTTCCATGTCTTTATTGATTTCAAGAAAGCTTTCGATCGAGTATGGCACGGAGCACTCTGGGCGACAATGGAAAAGTACAACATTAATAAAAACATAATCAAAGTTATCCAGAACCTCTACAAGGAGGCCACCAGTGCGGTGTACTTCAACAATAATATTGGGGACTGGTTCAAAACCACAGTTGGAGTAAGACAAGGCTGCCTACTGTCACCAACACTCTTCAATATCTTCCTCAAAAGGATAATGGAAGATGCCCTCGAGGGCTATGAAGGTACTGTTAGCATTGGAGGAAGAAGAATTACTAACTTGCGCTTCGCAGATGACATTGATGGCCTAGCAGGGACAGAAGAAGAACTAGCTGACCTGGTGATGCGCATTGACAAGACTTCCGCAGCATATGGCATGCAAATAAATGCCGAAAAAACTCAAATTATGACCAATAGCCATCAGGGCTTTAAAAGAGGCATCAGTATTGGAGGTGAAAAGCTGACTAGTGTTAGCAGCTTCAAATACCTCGGAGCTATTGTCTCAGATGAGGGAACAAAACCCGAATTATTGGCCCGAATAGCACAGTCCACAGCAGCCCTTTCAAAACTTAAAATAATATGAAAAGATAAGGGCTTAGCCCTCGGCACCAAAATTAGACTGATGCGCTCTCTGGTCATGGCCACATTTTTATATGCTTGTGAGTCGTGGACGTTGAATGCAGAGCTTGAGAGGAGAATCCTAGCAATGGAATTGAGATGCTACAGAAGGATCCTAGGCATCACATTCAAAGACCGCATCACAAACCAAGAAATCAGAGACAGGGTTACTGCAGCGATCGGAGCTCATGACGACCTGCTTACTATAATGAAAAAACGAAAGCTTAAAACCTTTGGCCACATTACGAGATCTACGGGGCTCGCAAAGACCTTTCTTCAGGGAACAGTGCCAGGGAAAGAAGAAGAGGCAGACAGAAAAAGCGATGGGAGGACAACATTAAAGAATGGACAGGCCTGCCATTGAGAGAGGTTCTGAACAAGGCAAAAAAAAGGGAGGAATGGAGAAAGACGGTCGACAAATCTTGCCTGGTGCCCCAACGGTCCAACAGACTAAGGGATAGGTAAAAAAAAAAAAGGTAAAAAGATATTCATTCCCCCCCCCCTCAAGTGCTGTCCCTGGAAACTTTCGACTTTGTAACCCCCCCCCCCACTCCAACACTAGCTTTGCCACTGAATACGTATTATTTTTTCAATAAATTATTCTTATATGCCCTAATATTTACAGTAGGCCTTTTTTTTTTATTTGCAAGTAAGCTATTGAAGTGAGAAAATATACGGTACTCTACCGGTATAAAGTGTTTATAATATAATATAATATAATATAATATAATATAATATAATATAATATAATATAATATAATATAATATAATATAATATAATATAATATAATATAATATAATATAATATAATATAATATAATATAATATAATATAATATAATATAATATAATATAATATAATATAATATAATATAATATAATATAATATAATATAATATAATATAATATAATATAATATAATATAATATAATATAATATAATATAATATAATATAATATAATATAATATAATATAATATAATATAATATAATATAATATAATATAATATAATATAATATAATATAATATAATATAATATAATATAATATAATATAATATAATATAATATAATATAATATAATATAAATCTCTGTGATATCCAATGGTCTTAATTCATCACTCGCATCGCCACAGGGTTTGCTCTTAAAGTTAAACTGTAGTGTCTATTACATTAAGCTCTCGCTACGCGAGAACCGTGGCGTCTCGGACCCCCCCCCCTTTTTTTTTTTCTTCATAAATTAATGTCTCAGTGACTGTCCGACATGTTAATATCTCTATAACAAGCTGAATGAACTAATGGCAGCTCGCCTTCAGAACGCACCGCCAACAACGAAAGTTTTGATCGCCGGATGTTCCGGATGAAAGGGGGAAAACAAAAAAAAAAGGATCAGTGACGCCCTCGGGGGCAATAAGCGTACGCCACCGCTTCCTAAGTTATCCCAGTTGAAATTAGCGAGTAGGTCACTGCGGCGTTCGGACTCCAGAAGAAAGAACAAGTGATCCGCATAACAAGACGTGATTGTAGTCGAAAAAGTTTTGGGCGGAACAGGAAGTGGTGATCGCTTCCATGATGTAATGTTATATTATTAGCATTCTAGATCAAAAGAGTCCATTGCGCGTGCCATTGCGTGAGAATATTTCCTACCCAAAAAAGAAATGTATCGCTGGTAGTGTGGAAGAAGCAGTCTTCAGTAATGACTTTTAAAACATTTTCCCCATCACTATATCACGTGTATAGTCATTGTGTCTGATCTACATCCTTGTTACTAGAGGCGTAGTGAAAGGGGGGGGGCACGATGCCCAGGGCGTTTCCTTCAAAAGGGGGAGGTACAAAACTCAGCCTATATTTCTATGTGATGTTTATGGCAAATAGGAAGGGGGGCGGGCGCCAATAACGTACCTTGCATCGGGCGCATGTTTTGCTCACTACGCCTCTTCTTGCTACAATTTAAAAAAAAATCTTTTTATCTTTTCATTCAGGCAGACGTTGCTGCTATTATCTACTTAAAATCACTATTACAATATTTTTGTAATTGATGAGAATTTAGTAAATCTCTCTAATTAAATTCAGGGGCGTGGTGAATGAGTGATTAAGCGCTTGGCTTCCGAACCAGGGGTCCTGGGTTCGAAACTCGGTGAAGACTGGGATTTTTGAATTTCTGGATTTTAGGGGGGTCCCTGAGTCCATCCAACCTTAATAGGCGCCTGACTTTAGTTGGGGAAAGTCAGTTGGTCGTTGTGCTGACCCCATGACACCTTGCTCGCTAAGCGTTGCGTTGGCCAAAGAAACAAATGACCTTAACAATATCTACCCTATAAATCGCAAGGTCTGAAAAGGTGACTTTACTTTTTCTTTAATTTCAATTTATTTCCAGGGTGAATCCCCCCTCCCCCCTTTCCTCATTTTTTTTAAACTTTGGAGAATAGAATATTAGAAAAGTAAATAAATTATTATTTTGATTTTTTATAATGTAATATTTAAACAGTTGCTAAAATTAAAACTGGTGCTTTAACAAAAATAAAGCAAAACCTTTTCAGTGTTCTGAAGATTGTTACTCGATTGACGCATAAACATCCATAACATGTCCTCACTTTCTATCATGAAGGAACGTCTTTTATTCAGAAGATCAAATACCATATTTTGATCCTTTTGTGGCAAGGAAATAAATTATTTTTGTATATTGCGTTTATTAGCGCCCATAGAGAGAGGAAAAGACGATACTAGTTTTGTGTGGAATGTCCGTCGGTCTGTCTGTCCGTCCGGCCCGTTTAGATCTCGTAAACTAGAAAAGATAGGGAAAATCCGACATCATAATATTTAGACCATTTTCTTTTCCGAAAGCGAAAAATCTAATTTTTTAAAATCACTTATGTAAGTAGTTTTTTCATAAAAATACACCACTTTAACAACTATTCACTATTAATAGTAACAGACACGGGAAGCTCCCTAGCACATAATATAAATATCTACCAAATTTTAAACACATTTATGAAAAAACGGTTTTAAATTTTTTGTCAAAAAAATATTTTTTTTTTACATTAATATTGCTAAATTAAGTAACTTCTGTTTTACTAACGACTACATTTACACACAAATTCATTTTTTTTAAAGAGAAAAAATCTATTTAGCATGCATATAAGTCGGGCATAATTTAAAACAACAATTAATAATTAGTTTTTGATATTATCGCGTGAACTGTAACGATCCATATTATAAATAGAACACTGAACTAAAGGATTTTTTTTTTTTAAGGAAATATTTTTATTTTTTTTAAGGAATAAGAGATTGTCCCTTTACAAAATAATTAGAGAAATTATATATTCATTATAAGAGATTAGATAGGCCAGGTTCACATTTAACTTCACATTCACTTTCACCTTTCCGTTGATCTGTGGACCGCTGGGGCATCACACATGTTCCGTCAACCTTCTTTCTCCATTCTTCTCTGTCATTTGTCTTTGATAGAATTTCATTCTGATGTTCTTTCTGAATAAATGTCTTTGCAAGCCCCGAAGACCTTTTAATATGGCCATAGAATTTCAGTTTCCTTTTTTATGTACATTAGTTAGCAGGACAACGTGGGGTCCAATCGCTCTAGTAACCCTGTATTTTATTTCTTCGTCTTTAAATGTGATACCAAGGATCCTTCTGTAGCATCTCAATTCCATTGCTAGGATCCTCCTCTCTAGCTCTGCAGTCAGCGTCCAAGACTCACAAGCAAATAAGAATGTGGCCAAGACCAGGGAATGCATCAGTCTGAAATTGGTGTCGAGGTCTACGCCTTTGTCTTTCCATATTGTTTTGAGATTTGCCAGTGGTTATTTGGACTGTGCAATTCGGGCCAGTTGTTTAGGCTTGATTCCCTCAGCAGAGACAATAGCTCCGATGTATTTAAAACTACTGACACTAGTCAGCTTTTCACCTTCAAAATAATATAAAGCGACAAGAAAGACTTTCGGGTTCTATATTTTAGCAAATATACACCTATCTTAAAACCACATTTATTTTTACTTGGTTCTTGAGACTTAAGTTTCTTTAGTGTGTGAAATAATGTCCGTGTCTTAATTGACGATAGTATCGTTGATTCGATCTCATTAAATGATAAATTTTATTTCTTTTTAGTTCTATATTCTACACCAAACATAATAATTTCTGATAACAAACGATAAAGTTTTTGAAGCTTAATGAAGAATTCCATCGAAATGTGAAAAAATAATTTCGGAGAGAAAGAGTGTAATAGTAAAAAAAAAAGATTTAGCAGAGCGTGGTTTCGATCCACGGACCTCTGGGTAATGGGCCCAGCACGCTTCCGCTGCGCCACTCTGCTGATATACAGAACTTGAAACGTTATGTGAACAAGCGTTGTGTTTAGAGACACCTACACGTAAATTGGCGAACAAAAGGAGGACAACGTGTTAAAAAGGAGGACAAAGTGTTTAAAAGGAGGACAAAGGATTATAAATGAGGACAAAGTGTTAAAAAGGAGGACCAGGGCTTGCAATTGAAGGACCAAAATACAAATTAATATAAAAACTTGGCTTACCATGTATTTGATGAAGCAGATTGGTAAATCAAAGGCTATAACAATCTTCTTTTTTGAAGTAACGTCTGTATTATATAAGATAAGATAGTAACGTCCCCTATGAAACATCGTATTTCTCAAACCATGTATCAAGTTGCAAAGGGAGAGAATCCTCTCTCGAGACATAAAATCAAACATACACAAACACAAACATACACAAACACAAACAAACAAACAGACAGACACATACACAAACACAAACAAACAATCAAAATAACTAACTAACTAATTAATAAGCAAAAACCAAAAAAACAAAAGAAATACATTTTATGCAGCAGTTCATCTTTCGCGAAAACAGACTTTGCTTCAGATAGTTAGAGGCCCAAGGCGAAGTGAACTCTGTGGTCTAAATGAAATAGACAAAAAAAAAAAAAAAAAAAAAATTCACAAAAACTAAAATTACTTAAAAACCTAGTGTACGTCAACAGAAACATTGATGACTAGTTTCGCTAACCATACGTGAGAGTGACGATCATTTTCCATTGCAACTTATATTACTCAAATGTCCAATCTTTGGTGTCAGCTGCGGTCACAGGTTGGGCATCTGTATTCACCAGGCGCTGCTGATCTATCTCCCTTCTTTCTACTTCTGGTGTGTACGCCATCTGCCATCCAGGATCCTTCCTTTATGCTTGCTCTCATCTGGGTCTATCTAGTGCCTATTTTTCCCAACCGTTGGTGTCAATTTTGAAAAGCTTCCTAGAACACATGTGGGTATGCGCGCTGGACTGTCGTTCGGCCGTCTCTGTGGTCTCAAGTTCATACCCTGCCCGCTGCCATTCCCCATTGTCCTGCGGGGGTTTTGGACGAGAAAGTAGTTTATCTTCGACTTCACTGAAGAATTTCTTCAAGTGACGATGGACATGCTGGCGATGAACGTTTTTACAGTTCTGGGAGTCTTCTTTGCTCTAAAACAAAAAATCCGGTTTTGGAGCCCCGTTGGCAGGAGGACAGTGGTAAGATCACTGCTCTCCGGCAAGCTCTCCATCCACCTGATACCCAATTAGGAAGCCTTTGGATCTGGTCAGTATGGAAGAGTGACGATTGTCGACGTTTGGGAAACCCAGCACTCGCAAATTCACCACCCAAGCTTTTCCCCAAGCAATAGAGAGGTCACTCTTTATCAAGTTGCAAAGGGACATGTAAAACATTTTACGAACAGTTTGCAAGCTTCTTACATAGAACTGTGTAAATAGACCACAAGAAATCCAAGCTAGATATTTGTAAACATATAATAAGCACTATGTACTGTAGATTGCTTTTTATGAATAAAAAATTAAATCAGAGCCATCAATTTGTTCTGGATGATTTGTTTAATAAAAAAACAAACACTACATTATTACACGATTCCTGGACACTTAGTAAGTTAAAGATAAATTTCAGTTTTCGCACTACCCCATTATTTTCATGTCTTTCCTGAGACTTCCGATTCATTTATAAACTAATAATAAATTATCGAAAAATAAAATTGCTAGCAGAGCGTGGTTTCGATCCACGGACCTCTGGGTTATGGGCCCAGCACGCTTCCGCTGCGCCACTCTGCTGTTATACGTTGTTGTAAAAGTTACGTGAATTTAACGTATCGTTTACTGACCACGTATGCCCAAAGAGGTTCTTATAAACCAAATAAGAACAAAGCCTTAACAAGGAGGGCAAAAAAAAAAAAAGTTAACATTTAAAAATAGACTATTTGTGTACTTGAGTGTTTCCCAAACTGTGTTTCGCGGAACTCTAGTGTTCCGCCTGGCCTGACTAGGTGATCCGTGGAATAGTGAAATAATTAACTAGCGAATTAATTATAAAGTAAATGCAGAAAATAAAATACAACTTGATGTATTAGCTCTTCTCCGAAAAAAGGAAATTTCAAATAACATGACTTTGAATTTTGAACTGACCTAGATTATACTCTACATTGTAACAAAGTTACGAAAATCAACTATTCAATGATCTCTGGTCGAGTTTGTCTGAAGAGTACCATACCATTTCAAACAAGCTATTTTTATTTTACTTCAGTTTCCTACAGTAAGATTTGTAAATTCATCTAACCAATATCACGCCTTTTTGTCTGAGATAAATACAATTATGATCTTCAATTACACAGTATCATCCAAGTTAATCAAACTTAATTGTTCGAACTTTTTCGAATGCATTTTATTATAGTCCTTATTATATATTTGAAAATAAACAGTAAAGCTAAATTTATAATATGGTTTAATTATTATAAACAAATAGGAAATAATCCATCATAAAAAAATTTGCAAAGTATTACGTTTAATTTTCCAAACACTGGTGAATTCGATAGCATAAGTCGGCTAATCAATGACTTTATTTAAACATTATGAGAAGATGCAAAGGGAAACGATCGTTTCTCAAAAAATTAAATACCACACACACACACGTACACAGATTTAAACAAGGTTACAAAGAGAGTTTGTGTGGAAACACAAACTCAAAATCGGCCTCCAAAGTGGTCCATCCAGGCGGATAAAAAAAAGGCAGGTTTTAATATTTTCAGTAAGAACATCAGAATGAAGCTCTATCAAAGACAAATGACAGAGAATAATGTAGAAAGAAGGTTAACAGATCTTGTGTGTTGCCCCAGCGGTCCAGCAGATCAAAGGAGAGGTGAAAGTGAAAGTGAAGTTAGATGTGAACCTGGCCTAACTGATGTTTTATAATGAATATTCACGACCTATCTGTTCTAAAACCGAGAACTTTACGCGCTCCTAATTCTCCATATATAACATGTTCTCCGACAAAATGAATTACGCATACCAAGAGTTGCGATGTCTTGGGGGCTTTTACGAGAAAAGTGCAAACAGGGACGTCTAGTACAACTTGGCGCCACACTTTCATGTAAGTCCTCATAGCAGGTCGGAAGAGGATTCAGAGTTTGCCAGTGACAGATTTTTGTGGAGGCAGCTTAACGCCCAATGTGCCGAACGGATCAAAGTACGTAAGAATAGCAGATTAAGTTTTTGAAATAAAACTTTTTAATAGCAGGATAATGTGTAGATACCTCAGAATATGCATTATGTTGGCTTTCAATACAGGAAATAGTGCTTGGCTCACAGAGCTCCCCCCAGAACCCCCTTGGGAGGGAAGTCTAGAATTTTTCGACTTACTCCAGGAAGAACCTTTTCTAGGCTATAATGAAGATTAATCATTTGCGCGCACGCACACACACACACACACACACTGACACACACACACACACATACATACATATATATATATATATATATAAATATTTTAAAAATATTTAGCGGGGGGGGGGGAAACTCAAAACCACCCCCCTCCAAGTCTTGGCTATTCCCATGATATATATATATATATATATATATATATATATATATATATATATATATATATATATATATATATATATATATATATATGTATATGTATATGTATATGTATGTGTATGTGTGTGTGTGTCTGTGTCTGTGTGTGTCTGTGTGTCTGTGTCTGTCTGTGTGTCTGTCTGTCTGTCTTTCTTTCTCTATATATGGAACAAACAAAATAATTATTGTAACTAGATGGGATTATTAGTGTCTTAATGAGAAAAAAAAGGCATGAATAAAAAAATATAATAAATAAAAAAAAAAATTAGCAGAGCGTGGTTTCGATCCACGGACCTCTGGGTTATGGGCCCAACACGCTTCCGCTGCGCCACTCTGCTACACGATTATCTGGCTGTGTTACAAGGTCATTGCGCTGGTAGTGTATGTGGCTCCAGGTACTTGCCTTCTGTTCCACTCTCGTTACTTTCCTTGACTCTAGCAAGTTAAATAGTCACCAATCGTTACAGCGCGTTGCCACGTTCAATGTCGTGACCTCAGACCGGTGACAAGGCAACGAGCTATTGGTCTAAACTGCCCATAGGTTCTCACGTTGCACGTCAGTGTTTAGGCTTACTTTCACGATTGGTCTCGGTTGAATAGAACAATAAAAGTAACAGACATTTCAGTTAATTAATGATTTATTTACATCATAGGCGAACGGGCTTTATCCTCAATGGGGCAGTAGAGCTACCGCCGAATGAGCCGCATTACAATGTAAACTATTTTTATAATATTCTCCTATTTAAAAAAAAGGCCCACAATGCGCCTTGATTGGTCCTAGACTTTATCTTTTGATAACAAACTATTTTTAGAGATTTTACATAGAAATAAGTTACTGACTCGTTTTCGTAAATAGTATAATAGTCTAGATGGATGAATGGTCGTGTGGTAAGAGCGATGGACTGTGGTTCGAAGGTCCCAGGTTCCTAGCTGCCCACTGACATCCTTCGTTGTTCTGCGTGAGATATGAACTAGGAGCTCTAAAGGAACATTCGAAACATTTAAAACATTTTTACTCGACGGTATACTAGACTTATTTTAGGCTTCATTACATTATACGCACTGAGGTATAATATTAATAAGGCTTGTCTTCGAGTCCGAAGATTAGTGAGGCATACAGTATTTCCCGTGGCTGCGCAGCCCCAGCTGTGACCTACATATTTTGCCACAGTCAGGGCAAGCATAACCATTGTCCACAGGTGGTCGATTTAGATTTTCTCTTCGTCGTCTGAGTTTGTCCTCGGCAGCAGAGTTTCTTTTGGTCTCAAATGTGTATCCCACGGCCTTCGTGAGTGACCTCCAGCTGTCTTGTTCCGACGCCGCATGCAGCCAGGTGCTCTCTTCTGTGTCAGCCAAGGAAAGTTGCCGCCTAAGCTGGTCTTTGAAGCGTTTCCGTGGGGCGCCTCTGTTACGTCGACCACCTTTTAGCTCACCAAAAAAGACTGCCTTTGGCATATGTTCGTCTCCCATACGGGATACGTGCCTTGCCCAGCATAGCTGTTGGACCTTAAGGTATAAACCTGTAGCATTTTCCTTTGCAACTTCTCATGGGACTAAAGAGGCCAATCCTTGATACACAGCTGCCATCACACATGGGCATCTGTAATTACAAGACACTGTAACACTTTAACTCTTCTTTCTACATCTTCTGTAATTCAGGGCACCCAGTCTTCTCGCTGACTTACCCTCTGAGTTAAAAAAGCATTACATTTATTATTAGTGCGGATGAAGGCACAGTCTTGACGAAACAAATAATGCCCGTTATGCTTTGATATTCATAAATTCAGTGGCGTAGCATCCATGGCGGTTAAGTGGTTCTTAACACAAAAAAAAGAACATTCTTCAAGATAGAATTATTAGTATCGTAATAAGTAAAAAAAAATAAAAGTAAATAATGAAAAAAATAGCTATAATTTAGGGCACCCTGTCTACTCACTATATAAAAAAAAAGGAAAAATAAAAATTATTAGCAGAGCGTGGTTTCGATCCACGGACCTCTGGGTTATGGGCCCAGCACGTTTCCGCTGCGCCACTCTGCTTTATATATTTGCTACAAAGTAGCTATTTGTAGGAGTAGGTAGAGAAAGGTTAAATTTTTGTTATCTATTGTTAGTTATCTATCTATCTATCTATTTATCTATCTATCTATCTATCTATCTATTTATCTATCTATCTATCTATCTGGATTATATACATGCATTTATTTTTGTATGAATTACTTCTAAGTAAAGATGGTTTAAATGTAAGTCACAGCTAGATGCTGACTAAAGTATGTCTAAGTAAGTGACTACCTCGAGAACATCTCGACCCAGAGTACGGCTGTCTTGACACAGTTTACAGCCGGAAGCGAGTACTTATATAGGACCACTGTGAGCTAACGTGCTTAGGTGTGAGTTAATTTGTAAAGTCTGCTACCAGCTCGCCACAACGTGAATTATCTATCAAGTTTTGTTTTCTGTAGGATTTGCTAACATTGTTTCGTTTAGTCTTGGATATCATGGCGACTGGCAATATCCAAGCTAAGAGAAGATACGTTTTAGATAAGCTTTAGATGTAAAAAGAAATATAAGCTTTCATTCAAGATAAGTTTTATTCATTTCTGGATATAAACAATATAAGATTTATTTAGTCTCGAGTATCAAACAAATAAGTCTTATTCAGTTTTGGATATCAAAAACATGAGATTAATTTAGTTTTGATTATCAAACATATAAGTCTTATTCAGTTTTGAATATCAAGAATATGAGATTAATTTAGTTTTGATTATCAAACATACAAGTCTTATTCAGTTTTGAATATCAAGATTATAAGCTTAATTTAGATTTGATTATCAAGAAGATACGTTGTATTCAGTTCTGGTTACCAAGGCCCATCATTGTAGTCAGGTTGATTTTTCAGCCTATCGACTTCAATTTAAAGTGAACCTGAAGGGACACAATCTTATCATGTTCCGAGATGGTGCAGTTTCTAAACGGGTGTTCGGTGCAGTACTACTGCATTTACTCTTACATGTGCTGGTTTGTCCTCTGCACGCTGCTAAACCTGGCCAGTGGTTACCTGTGGACGATTATGATGAATTTGAAGGTAATTCTCACACCTGTGTTGACTTCTTGAAGTTTTTTTGTGTTGCTTTTCAAATTTTACATTTTTCTCTTTTCTTAAACGTAATTTCTTTTTCTTTCAATTTTTTTCATTTTTATTTCTTTTTTACAAAGCTTACATCAACTCACTCTGTCTGTCTGTCTGTCTGTCTGGTACGGATTTTAATTAACGTATTTATCCCACTTCCCATTCTTAGATCAAGTTGAAACTGCACAATTATATAATGTTCCTAACAAACCATGAATCAATAAAATTACTGATTAGCTAATAAAACAGTGATAATTAATTTATTTTGCTAGAGATATAAAAGGAAATAAATCTTACAATATTAAGATATGGCTTAACGTGACCTATAAATCTCCTTCGATAAGTTTTGTAATTTTTTTTTAGTGTGTTTTGTTTGTTTATTTCTAGCTTTCTAATGAGGTTTTTCCTCCTTCTCTTTTTTTTATTTTTAATTATTTCGTTAAAATTTATTTTTTCAATCTTATCTCTGTATTCTATTCGCGTACTAGCTGTGACCCTAACTCCCAATGACAAGAAAAGAGATAACCTCTTACATCTTTGACACATAGTTATTATTATAATATTCTAATTTTTCCACCCCTGACAGAAGAGATAGAGAAAGAAATTCTCTGTTCAGAGCCAGGAAAGATTGCTAACGGAGAAACAGTAGTCTGGGGTGAAGGAATGCTTTTAGAATACAGGTAATGTTATATTCACTTTGTCACTGTGTCAAACTAAAGTAGTCTGGGGTGAAGGAATGCTTTTAGAATACAGGTAATGTTATATTCACTTTGTCACTGTGTCAAACTACAGTAGTCTAGGGTGAAGGAATGCTTATAGAATACAGGTAATGTTATATTCACTTTGTCACTGTGTCAAACTACAGTTGTCTGGGGTGAAGGAATGATTTTAGAATACAGGTAATGTTCTGTTCACTTTGTCATTGTGTCAAACTACAGTAGTCTAGGGTGAAGGAATGCTTTTAGAATACAGGTAATGTTATATTCACTTTGTCACTGTGTCAAACTACAGTAGTCTAGGGTGAAGGAATGCTTTTAGAATACAGGTAATGTTATATTCACTTTGTCACTGTGTCAAACTACAGTAGTCTAGGGTGAAGGAATGCTTTTAGAATACAGGTAATGTTATATTCACTTTGTCACTGTGTCAAACTACAGTAGTCTAGGTGAAGGAATGCTTTTAGAATACAGGTAATGTTATATTCACTTTGTCATTGTGTCAAACTACAGTAGTCTGGGGTGAAGGAATGCTTTTAGAATACAGGTAATGTAATATTCACTTTGTCATTGTGTCAAACTACAGTAGTCTGGGGTGAAGGAATGCTTTTAGAATACAGGTAATGTTATATTCACTTTGTCATTGTGTCAAACTACAGTAGTCTGGGGTGAAGGAATGCTTTTAGAATACAGGTAATGTAATATTCACTTTGTCATTGTGTCAAACTACAGTAGTCTGGGGTGAAGGAATGCTTTTAGAATACAGGTAATGTTATATTCACTTTGTCACTGTGTCAAACTACAGTAGTCTGGGGTGAAGGAATGCTTTTAGAATACAGGTAATGTTATATTCACTTTGTCACTGTGTCAAACTACAGTAGTCTGGGGTGAAGGAATGCTTTTAGAATACAGGTAATGTTATATTCACTTTGTCACTGTGTCAAACTAAAGTAGTCTGGGGTGAAGGAATGCTTTTAGAATACAGGTAATGTTATATTCACTTTGTCACTGTGTCAAACTACAGTAGTCTGGGGTGAAGGAATGCTTATAGAATACAGGTAATGTTCTGTTCACTACAGCAGATATATACGTGTATTGCTTATAAAGCGATGGCAATCCATGCGCTTGAATTTGAGGTTGTGTAAATTGATTGGTGTTAAGCTGGATGGCTACATGGTCATGTGATATGCGCTCTGGGCTGTAGTTGTGATGGTTCCACGCTCGAACCCTGCCCTCCCCCCCAATCCACGCTACCCCAAGGGAGGTTTGGTCTAGGATGTAAGAGCGTTACATTCTGAAGAAACGTCCAAAAACATGTGAAACAAACGAAACTATGTGGCTGAGTTGAAAGCTTGGCTTCCTAGCTGATTGGGCTCGAGTTTGAATCCTAACGCACACCAAGAAATTTAAAAATTTGAGAATCGAATCTAGGTAAGTTGTGTTTATTTTGCACCTATAGCCTTTTTTTCAAACACGGACCTTACAATGAATTGTGTTTGTTTATCGAATATCAATCGTGGCAGTACTAGAAATAATAATTGTTCATATTTACAATAAGAAGAAAAAAAAAAGAAAAGAAAAAAGAAGAAGTAAAAGAAAAAAAAAAGAAAAAGAAGAAGAAAAAGAAAAGAAGAAAGAAGAAAAAGAAGACAAAAAATGATAATATGTAACAAAAGTTTTATCGTCTGATCTTAAATCTAGTTTGGTTTCTGACACAATGGTGAGGCTATTTAACCAGATGTCTCAATTCCTCTCTATTTATTTGTCGCCCTGATGGTGTCGTGCAGAGTGACAGCCCTTTTTCTTTCATTTCTACCACCCGATAGTTTAGAGCAGGCTCACTTTATTTTTTCTTCTGTATAACTGTTTCAGTTCCCTGTAGGAATGTATATGCATGTAAACATTGTTTGGTGTCATGGGAGTACATTGAAAGATCGTTTAAGGATCGGCCAATAGAGTTTCATGTATATGATTTAGAAATACGTAATTGTCTCTCTTTCTCTCTCTCTGTCTCTCGGTCTCTCTAGTCTCTCTTTTTCTGCCTCTCTCTCTGTCTCTCTCTCTCTCATTAACTTTCTTCTTATTCTTAATCTTATTTTCGAACGTTGAGATAGTGACTTGCAATTTTAAACCGATACACAAAACTACGACATAATTAAATGTATCATTTAACACACGATTACTTTTAATTTCACTAGGTGTAAGCCTGGCTACTCCCCAGTGGGGATAACTCATGGTGCCTGTGATGTTAAGACCGGAACCTGGACAATAGAGCCTCCAGTGTGTACAGGTAAGGACACATTAAGGACACATTATCCTATAAAACCAAATAGATTTTATGTTCCAAATGATAACTAGTCAACCCATCATTTCTTATCTTATCTTATAAAATACAGACGTTACTTCAAAAAGAAGATGATAACATCCTACGCGTCAAGCATCTAGTCATGCATGATAACCAATGACTTAAATTCTGCCAAGTCACTGGTTTTCCTGGTTAGCTCAGGCAACCCATTCCATGCTCTAATAGCTCTTGTGAAGAAGGAGCATTTGTAAATATTTTCATCCTAGCACATGGAAAGAGGAGTGTGCCTTTATCTTTGTGTCTTTCTGAGTATTTTATTAGGTTTGATTTTTGTATTTGAAGATTACGGTTCAGTCTTTTCTCCTGAAGGCTTTCTAAATTTAGTGATTTTACTAAAAGTGTTATTAGGTCAAATGTGAATATCGTTAGTTACGAATCTCGTTGCTCTATTTTGTGTCTGATCCAGTTTCTTAATGTTTTTTTTTCGAGTTATGGTTCAGTGTTTTATGTATAATCGCTACTCCACTTAATAACTAGTATCACGATAACTCTTCATTTCAGATGAGGGTTGTCCACAGTTAACTCCCCCTGCTCATGGAATAGTTAATGTTGACACTAGCGGAGGACTGGCAACAATAGTCTGCAGGTTAGTCACACTTTAAGGAAAAGGTACTATTAAACTAGTTTTTCATTTAGTCTTTGGTGAAAAAAACACCATATTTAACATTCTGGAATTTCAAGCGAAATGAAATGCTTTAAATACCTTATAGAACCAATAACTAGCACAGACCTGTGACATGACAACAAACTATTGGCCTAAACTGACCACAAGTTGTGACGTTGCAGGTCAGTGTTCAGGCCTTCTATAATGACTGGTCTGGCTTGTACTCGCCATTTAAAATTAATTCGTGTTAGGGTTCCCTCAATAATACTGAAAGAGAAACTACATTTAACCAAACGTATCGCTTCATTCTTAGAGTAGCTGTTGGGCTGTTAGGCTTAGTGACGGCCTTGTCCAGAGCTATGATACAGTTATATATATATATATATATATATATATATATATATATATAAAGCATTAGGATAATCAACTCGAGAAAAAGAGTAACATTTTCATTTCTCTGTCCCAAGAAGTAAATAGATCGGGTGTCTGACTGATTCGAACAAACTGGTCAGTGTAAGGCTAGTCTAAACTACGTGTAGTCGGTCATGACAAGACAACCAAGCTATAGTGTTTGTGTGTATTAAGTGGTCAGGCGAGAAAATACACACTGCCGTGGTTAGTCAAGCATGTAAACCTACTTTCAACACGCATTTTTTTCTTTGCTAACAAGATCTAGATCTAACTGCATAGACAAAGATATATTTCTTTTACGAGAATGTAAACGTTACTGTATGGTCTCCCGTTATACAATAAGTCAACAGATTAAATTAATAGGTTAGTGTGACGTCACATAGAAACACGGTAAAAATCTGATCGTTTTGGATGCGCAGAAAAAAATGTCAGAAAAACATCAATTACTAAGTTATTATTGCAAATTAAAAAAAAAAAGAATAATATATTCATTATCTGTAAACCAAAACACATATTATATCAAAAATTGTCAAAACCATCGGAGTTTCCCTTTAATGAAGTTTATCACTTACAGACCTGGCTACTTCCTGTTAGGGGACACTGCTCTAGTCTGCGAAGAAGGACAATGGAGGGGAAGCTACCCTGTTTGCGCAGGTAAGCACAAATAGACAAATAATTGGATACTGACTACTGTACACACTGGGTGTCGTAGCCTTTTAAAACCTAAAAGTTGGTCAGGAGAAAATGTTCAAGATATTTTTGTATACAGGTATAAAAGTCTTATACATACATGCACTCTATCTATTCCTCTCTCTCGTCCCTTTATTTATCTCTAACTAGCCCTCCTCCACTTTCTCTCCATTTCCCTATATATATAACAGATCATTTCTTTCTTTCTCTCTCTCTCTCTCCTCTCCTTCTCACTCCCCCTCTCTCTCTTGCCATCGCTCTCTCCTTCCTCTCTCTCTCTCTCTCTCTCCTATTTTCTTTCTCTAATCTCTGTCTTACTCCATCTAGCTCTATGCCTCCCCCCCTCTGTCTCTTTCCCTCTCTTGCTCTTTCCCCTTAATTCTCTCCCTCTCTGTCTCTCTCTGTCTCTCCTTTCCTGTCTCTTCCACTGTCTTTCCCTCTCTTTCACTTTTTCTCTCACTCTCTATTCATCTCCCTCTCTGTCTCTCCCTCTCTCTTCCCCTGTGTCTCTCCGTCTCCCTTTCTCTCTCATTTTCTCTCGTTACCTCTCCCTCTCATTCTAAAGGTGTTCTATTTACCTCTCCCTCTCATTCTAAAAGTGTTCTATTTACCTCTCCCTCTCCCTCTCATCCTAAAAGTGTTCTATTTACCTCTCCCTCTCCCTCTCATTCTAAAAGTGTTCTATTTACATCTCCCTCTCCCTCTCATTCTAAAAGTGTTCTATTTAATCTGCCCGCTTCATATGAAAGTTACCCGGAAATATCAAATGTAAACAAACTCAACAAATCAAAAAAACTCCCTCACACATACACACTCAAACACACACACGAAAAAAAAACGTAGCTTCTCACGCTCAGCTCTCACACTCCTCAACACACACACACAAACTCTCTCCTCTCTTACACACACACAGCCATGTACATGCTGTAAGATATAGAAGGCCCAGTCTAAGGTGTCCTGCTTTTGTTTCAAGGTTCTGACAGTCATTGACATGCAATACAATAATTATAGCTTTTATATAGCGCTACATTCATGCTTATAGCATGCTCAGAGCGCTATGGTCCAATCTCATTTGTGGACCAGTGGAAGGGGTATGTAGGACTAGCTTTTTCGTGCTGCCTTTAGGCAAGAGTGAAAAAAAAAAAGAAATCATTCATCTCTTAAGAGAGAGAGAGAGAGAGAGAGAGAGAGAGAGACAATTGAATAGATATGTAATGAAATATGAGGTGCACATGAAGCAAAAAAGTGCAGCAAAGATTACGATTACTAAGAAAACTGTCCTCGTTTAATGTTAGTGAAAAGGCCTTGGCTATGTTTTATCACGCTCACATCTGCAATATGTTAAGTTTCAATATCACTGCCCGGTATGGTAATCTGAGCATTAAAAATAAAAATTAACTTTATAGAATCCTAAATGCTGCTGGTAAAATCATTGGCAAAAAACAAACCCCATTTGGGCAGTTGTTTGAAACAAACATCTATAAAAAAGCTAACAAGATCCTCGAAATAAAGAATCACCCTTTGTGTCAGGATTTTGTGATTTTACCATCACAACAGATATACAAGACACCGATAGCAAAGACAGACACAAACACTCTTTTGTTCCCCTGGCAATCAAATCATTAAATAAGAACAATCTGGTATAAACTTTGTCACATGTAAATTATGAGTGAGTCTGGTGTGAATGTACACTTTGGTTTCTTATAGTTATAATGTTTTTTGTTTGGTGTAATGCACAAATTGTAAGACAAATTTCCATACGGATTATAAAGATTATTATTATTATTATTATTATTAATATCCAACGAGAATCTAGTATTAATAAATGTCGATGTGGGCTTGAATTCCAGGCACACTGAACTATGCGGATTTTCAATCAAATCCATCCTTACCATTCTTCTTGTAGGTTTCTAAAGACTACAAAAATGATAATAATAGCAATGTCTTTAATTCCAACATTTAAGCATGAGTCCAGTGTCGAATATACAAACATTAAGATACGTTTCACTAGAACCAAAACTAAGTGTTGATAATACAGGCAAAACTACTTACAAGTAGAGATGAGCTATAACAGGGATTTAGTGATAAACTTTTATAAACAAGAGAGATAGCCTATTAAGTATTTCGCAATTCGTTACCGAGTTTACCAAACAGAAGGCAAGGAAGCGATGAAGTCTTTGAATACTTTCACTTTTTTTTCATTTTGTTTTTAAATAAGAAATGTGTATGAAAGCTAAGGTCAAGGTGATAGATATAATGGTGGGTGTGTGTGTGTGTATGTCTGAGTGTGTGTGTGAGGGATGGGGAGCTGTATTAAAATGGAGGTGATCCGGATGTAGTTTGAAGAGTTAAGGTGAGGAAGAGTTTATTACTGGGTGGGGGGAGGGGGGGTATTTTAGTTTAAAAAGAAGTGATAGAGTAAAGGATGATAGACGAACATTAGAAATATAAATGTCAAACTCATTCTTTTTGATAGCATTTGAAGCCAACATGACTTGACTTGCCTTGATCAGTTTTTACTTTTTCTTTCTATGGCAATATATTTCAGAATATCTTGTTCTTATATATTTTTTCTCTAAATTCTTTTATTATTTTATTTCTTTCTCTTAATCATTTTTCTTAATTCTTTTTTTTTCTGTTGTTATCTCACTTTCTATCACTTTTCTCTCGTTTTTTTTCTCTAGATCTTAGACTTTATGTGCACCTCATATTTCATTAAATATCCATTCATTCTCTCTCTCTCTCTCTCTCTCTCTCTCTCTCTCTCTCTCTCTCTCTCTCTCTCTCAAAAGATGAACAATTTCTTTTTTTTTTCACTCTTGTTCAATGTCTACTTTCGATCAATCTATGTTAGTCTATCTATCTATCTATCTATCTATCTATCTATCTATCTATCTATCTATCTATCTATCTATCTATCTATCTATCTATCTATCTATCTATCTATCTATCTATCTATCTATCTATCTATATATCTATCTATCTATATCTATCTATCTATCTATCTATCTATTTATCTATCTATCTATCTATCTATCTATCTATCTATCTATCTATCTATTTATCTATCTATCTATCTATCTATCTATCTATCTATCTATCTATTTATCTATCTATCTATCTATTTATCTATCTATCTATCTATATCTCACGCTCTCTCTCTCTTTCTGTTTATATGTCTGTTTCTCTCATTCAAGAGATGAGTCGCTTCTGTTCAGGTTTCTCTCTCTCTCCTTTGTTCAATGCCTATTTCATTTTTATCAATCTATGTCCGTCTGTCTCTCTGTCTCTAACGCCCTCTCTCTTTATCTCTCTCACAATCTCTCTCCCTCAAACGCGGGGCCACTCTCTTCTTTTCCACGCCTGTTTCTCTCTTCCTCTCTCCCCCCGTCTCTCTCTCTCTTACCCCACGAGTGCAATCATACGCACATCTCACTCGCAGACGTCCAGCTTGTCTAGCAGTTGTCTTCCTGCCACCACGTCACTTCCGCCATGCCTGTCACTTCTCTGTACTCAGTACTCACCTTCTTGAGTCTCACGTGTTTTGCAGTCAACCCTGAGACCAATGAGCACACAAAGTCCAGGAGAGGTCAAGGCGAGAACACTGTCCTGAAACAATCGTACTCCATGCCAGGGATTACATTGGACGACTCGGACGAGACGTGCTTTTACAATCATGTAAGTTCTTTTGGACTGAACAAATTAGTCTGAGTGTGTGTGTGTGTCTGTGTGTATGTGTCGCTGTGTGTGTGTCTGTGTGTGTGTGTCTGTGTGTGTCTGTGTGTCTGTGTGTGTCGCTGTGTGTGTCTGTGTGTATGTGTCGCTGTGTGTACATGTCTGTGTGTGTGTGTGTCGCTGTGTGTGTGTATTTGTCGTTGTTAGGCAAACACACATGTCTTGTAATACAGTCCTTGTAGTTTTATCCTCGTCTGTGTGTGTGTGTGTGTGTGTGTGTGTGTGTACATTATTCTATGCTTATAATTGGTTTCAGAAAGTTTTCGCTTAAAGAGCTTACATTTTTCTGCAATTAAAAATCATAAGACAATTTCTCAAATTGAGACAGACGTTTCGGGCCGACATGAAGAAATGAAGACATCGAAGCTCGTAAATTTAGCGATGTTTTAGCATTAAGACAAACAGATTGGTATTGACACATTTTTAGCCCAAAACACTTTGACATTTTGCTGCAATGGAGACAATCTGGATTTCAGAACTAAAGACTTCCACCATAAAGACAAATCATTCACAAATGCTAACGCATTCCTTAGTTTCTTTTACCGCCGGCAACGCCCGAACTTTTCGATAATCTTTTTAACCCTAAATAAAAACTAGCAGGCCTATATAAAGAGCTATTCATGTATTACTGGGTCATGATGGGACAACTGTTGGTATTGTTTGATTATCACCCCTTTCCGTTGAACACTTAACTATGTTTAATAATGTGTAACCATCTTTAACATAAAGTGTATTATCAAGTAGGTCCTTATGCCTGTTGATACACGGACATTGGGTTGTAGATCCAACTACGTAGCCCAACTCAACTGTTGAAGGCGTTTTCTTGTCATAATGTCTACCTAGGTGTTAAAATAAATGAAAAACTGTCATGGAATAAACATATTGACTATATTAACTATAAAAAAATCAAACAAAGCATTAGGATTTATTAAAAGAAATTTCTATAAATCAAATAAGAACATAAAACTAAAATGTTATTTAACCTTGGTTAGGCCAATAATAGAATATGCATCCTCCGTATGGGACCCCTCAACTCAAGAAAACATTAAGAAACTGGAACAGACACACAATAGAGCAGTGAGATTCATAACAAACGAATATTCACATTTGACTAGAGTAACACCTTTAGTAAACTCACTAAATTTAGAAAGCCTTCAGGACAGAAGACTCAAAAGTAAAGTAGCAATTATACATAAAACACTGAACCATAACCTTCAAATACAAAAACAAAATTTCATAAAATACTCTGAAAGACACAAAGATAAAGGCACATTCCTCACCCCATATGCTAGGACAAATTTATACAAATACTCCTTCTTCCCTAGTGCTATTAGAGCATGGAATGGGTTGTCTGAGCTAGCCAGGAAAACCAGTAACTTGGCAGAATTTAAGTCATTGGTTAGTATGCATGACTAAATGCATGACGCGTAGGACGTAGTCATCTTCTTTTTTGAAGTAACGTCTGTATTATATAAGATAAGATAAGCTTCAATAACATTAAAACAAACGTCTTTATAAACACCTATAAACACTTATATATATTCTATGAACAGTATACAAACAGCTTTCAACTTCTACCAAATATGATAGAGCACACAATTTAGGAAGGGGCAGTGGCTGAGTGGTAAAGTGCTTGGCTTCCGAAACCGGAGGCTTCCGTATTCGAATCATTGTGAAGACTGGGATTTTTAATATCGGGATCTTTAAGGCGAGTCCATCCAGCCCTAATAGGCACCGGACATTAGTTTTGGAAAAGTAAAGGCGGTTGGTCCTTGTGTTGGTCACAGGGCACCTTCGTTAATCGTGGGCCACCAAAAAAAAAAAGGGAAAAAAAATGCTGGCCTTTACATCTTCTGTCTTATAGACCACAAGGTCTGAAAGGGGATCTCTTGTGACACACGCTTACTGTGTGGTCAACCGTGACACACGGTCAAGTGTTGGGTATCGAGAGTTAGGGGACTTGGGGGAAGTGACGAGTGTGTAAACAAGAAGAGAGGAAGTCAGCGAGTGAAGTTGGGTATCTGTACATAACATTGCCGTGTATGTATGTTTTGTTAAAATGTTCCACAATTAAAAGGCACTTTAAACGTAAAAGGACTTGTTTCTTTACAGGATCTTTACTTTTTTTTATGTTTGCACAATTTAAACAAAAAAAGAAACAACTAGAAGTCTGTCACTATTTCCACATTGTGAACTTATACTTCCACTTCTCTATTTATAACCTCAATAATTTCAGTCTATACAAACAATTATTGTCCACATTACTTTGACTCGACGGTTCTCAAAACGTTACATCAGAAACACGCACACACTCACTCCATAAGCCGTCATTGATCTAATCCACCGTTACCTCCATACCACCAGGTGACTCCACCGGATATCCAGCATGCTGTAGTGGAGACCACATACGTAATGAATGAGGCCAAACACAGGTATGTGATGGTGGCGACATACAAGTGCATGGGCGGCTACAAGCTACGCAGCAACAAACACAACACATTGTTCTGTAAGAACCTCTTCTGGACGGCACCCAGGGCGCCCGAGTGTATCGCAGGTAAAGATATTACACAGTTTTATGGACATTAATTTAAATATGATTTATTGAGGAAAATATATTGAACAATTTTTTTTTGTTTGGATGAGATACAGCGACATTGTTTGAAAAATACAAAAATTTATAATAGAAATTTGAGCAGCTTCAAGGCTTCACTTACAAATATCCCTTAGACTGTTGGACCGTCGGGGCACCATACGAGATCTATCAACAGTCTTTATCTATTTCTCTTTGTCTTTTGCCTTGGATAGAATCTCTTTCAATGACAGGCCCGTCCATTTTTTTATGTTGTCTTCCCATCGCTTTCTTTGTCTGCCTCTTCCTTTTTTTTTCTCTGGTACTGTTCCCTGAAGGAAGGTTTTTGCGAGGACTTTGTAATATGGCCATAGAGTTTTAGTTTGCGTTTTTTTGGCAGTAGTTAGCAGGTCATCGTGGGGTCCAATCGCTGTAGTCATCCTGTCTTTAATCTCTTAGGTTGCTGTTAAAGTTACTACAAATCTTGAACGTACAGACACAACCTATTGTTTGTTTGTTTCACATATCTCGGATGTTTCTTTAGAGTCCTAGCCCAAACTATTCACAGGATTGATCTCAGCGGTTTGGGTTCGAACCCACGACCTTCGAGATGAAAGTCCTAAGCGCATAACAGATGACCTGGCAACCCCTTGTAGGTTAAAAAATGTGCACCTTATTAGTTTAGTCCGTAATTAAACTGATTGTAGTTAAACTTATTTGAGAATTAGCCAGACATTGTGCTATTTACATGTTACCTATCCTGAAGTTGTATCTCATTGTCTTGGTTAGATTTATTTAGACTGAGATGAATGGTGGCATTGAACCCCAGACTTCTGGTTTAGATTTGTGTTTTCTTCACAATATTCTTTAGGTCATTTAATTTATATAACTAAAACCTCTTTGTAAAAAAATCTCTTTAAAATCTCCGTTCATATGTAGTGAACTTTTTTCTTTTTAATAATCATACTTTGGATTCTATCAGTTTGTACTAACATCACCTCAATTTGGCTAGAGAACTAGAACATATTTATATTGAACGGACTTATACACCTTCGTGTGGTTGAGGAGTTCAATAAATTTATGTTCAGAAAAATTGTGTGCGACGCATTTGAAGTCTAGATTTAAATGCTTTCCATTGGATTATTATAAAGTGTAAAAGATTTTGATTTTCCGGGGGGGGGGGTGCGGGGGGGGCCCGGTGGGGTGGTGGAAGGGTAAAATGGGCGGGATAAAATATGCTCAATTTTTAAAAGTCTATTATTCATAACTTTAGAGAAACATCATAGCACTATGAGCTGTATAACGGAGGTACTGTCTTCTCCACAGTGAATAGTGTCTGATCTCTGCTTTTCCTTTTGTATCATTGTTTTGTTGTTGTTGTTTTTGTTACATAAAAACTCTACATGCGTTTACCTATCTATCCTACTGTCTAATAATCAACTACAAAATAATTGTCACTAAGAGTTGAGTTCTGAAAAAAAATATTATTCAACAAGCTAATGTAAATAGAAGTATCTACATCTTGTGCTTAGATAATGACTCCGATTGTGTTTAGATGATGAGTTTGACGACTTTTTCTTGTATGTTTAAATAATGACTCTGGATTGTGTGTTTAAATAATGAATTTGTCTTGTGTGCTTAAATAATGACTCAGTTTGTGTGTTTAGATCCTGACTCTGACTTGAGTGCTAAGATAATGGCTCTATTTGTGTGTTTTAATGATAATGAGGACTGTCTTGTGTGTTCAGATAATGACTCTTGTCACGGATGAATGTGTGTATGTATGTATAATCTATTTTTACACTCTGCGCGAATGACCGGAAGTGTGTTTGTTGTCAGGGAGTTGTCAGACAGAGTCCAGCTTGTGGGAGATGCCGTAAAGATGATCAAAGTTTCTGTGTTTGATCGAGTGTTACTTGTTTATTTATAAATACATCTGAATCAGGGACACCTAGACGTAGCGAGACCTATGGTAGTTTGTACCCAGTTATAAGTAGATAGAGTTATAAAATAGGAAAGCTGTGACAACTCTATTTGTGTGTTTAAATGATAATGTTGACTGTCTTGTGTGTTTAGATAATGACTCGATTGGTGTGTTTAAATGATAATGTTGACTGTCTTGTGTGTTTAGATGATGACTCAATTGGTGTGTTTAAATGATAATGACGACTGTTTTGTGTGTTTAGATAATGACTCTATTTGTGTGTTTAAATGATAATGATGACTGTTTTGTGTGTTTAGATAATGACTCTATTTGTGTGTTTAAATGATAATGATGACTGTCTTGTGTGTTTAGATGATGACTCTATTTGTGTGTTTAAATGATAATGATGACTGTCTTTTGTGTTTAGATGATGACTCTATTTGTGTGTTTAGTTAATGATGACTGTTTTGTGTGTTTAGATAATGACTCTATTTGTGTGTTTAAATGATAATGATGACTGTTTTGTGTGTTTAGATAATGACTCTATTTGTGTGTTTAAATGATAATGATGACTGTTTTGTGTGTTTAGATGATGACTCTATTTGTGTGTTTAAATGATAATGACGACTGTCTTGTGTGTTTAGATGATGACTCTATTTGTGTGTTTAAATGATAATGACAACTGTCTTGTGTGTTTAGATGATGACTCGTGCGAAGAAGACAACGGGGGCTGTGCCCACTACTGCACACCAGAAGGAAGCAAGAAATACGCCTGCTCCTGTTACGATGGTTACAAATTGGGAACAGACGCCAAAAGTTGCAGTGGTAAGACAAATGTTACTTCATTTATTATAATGATTACATGTTTATACTGGCTCAATTAAGCATAATTAATGCTTCAAGGGAAAGGAAATATTTATGCCCCATTAGTTTGTATAATAGATGCACTAAATGTGTACCTGTTTTTATGTTGTTTTTAATACAGTATATCTACTTGTGTACGCCTCTGTATAAACAGCTCCGGTACCTTAACTTCTTGTTTGTTAGCATTGATCTCTATGACTTTATGTTATAGAGATCTGCTGTCACTATCTCTGTATCCGTCACTATCTCTGTATCCTTAAGACTCTACAACTTTCACGCTACACATTATAGATATTATAAATATCAGTTTATGTCTTATAATGGATGTCTTCAATGTCTTTAAGGCACTACAACTGAGCGCCATTAAAAAAAAAGAGAATGCAACTTACATCGAAATAAATCTTGTATTCCTATGGTAGTCAGTGCAAATAGAAGACGCTGTTTTATTATACGAAGCTCATTAACTCATTTTGCGTTAGAAAATAAAAAAAAACAAGGTTACAAAAGACAGTTTGTGTGGAAACACAAACTCAAATTCGGCCCCCGAAGTGGTCCACCCAGGCAGGCTTCAATATTTTCAGAAAGAACATCCGAATGAAAATATATCAAAGACAAATGAGAGATAAGAATGGAGAATGAAGGTTAACAGATCTTGTGTAGTGCCTCAACGGTCCAGCACATCAAATGATAGGTGAAAGTGAATGTAAAGTTAGATGTGAACCTGGCCTTACCAGTTCCCCTTTCAGACCTAGTGGTCTATAGGGCAGATGATGTAAAGTTCATCTGTTTTTGTGGCCTACGGTTAACGAGTGTGTCATGTAGCCAGCACAACGACCAACCGCCTTTACTTTTCACCAACTAATGTCAGGTACCCATTAGAGCTGAGGAGCTGAGTGGTTTCAGAGGCGCCCAAAGATTCTAAAGTTGAAAATCCCAGTCTTCACCAGGATTCGAACCCGGGACCCCCGCTTCAGAAGATATACATGTAGTGTTACTGATGGGTACCTCCAGTACCTAAAGAGCAACAGTTTTAGGTTACTGTGATAATGTGGATACATCCTGATAGCTAGATCTAGATTTAATTACAAAAAAAAATAGAAAGAAAAAAAAAAAGAAACAAACAAAAAAGGAAAAAAAAAGGAAAGATGATGGAGAAATAGAATATTATAACTAGAAAATAGCACAAGTTTTGAAGGGAAGCAATCATGAAAACCACAAAGCTAGTTGTACTTACCTACGCAGTTCCGTCCCTTGGGAATAAATCCTTCCATCAGAACTTTGAATGGTCTAAAATATTGTGATGTCGGATTTTCAATATCTTTTCTAGTTTACGAGATCTAAACGGGACGAACGGACAGTCGGACAGACATTTCACACAAAACTAATAGCGTCTTTTCCCCTTTCGGGGGCCGCTAAAAAAACAATCCGGCGAGATTTTTTTTTTTTTAAAGGCTAAAAATGTAACTAAAAAATTGGAAACGCTGGAACTTAACCTTAGGCGACACAGACTATAGTTTAGGGCCCCTAATAAATATTTAGCACTGACATGTAATATCAGGCAGGAACCACTTGACGTTTCGGATAGGAGAAACTAAGACAGGGGCTCTTAGAGTTTGCAATCTGCTATTAACTCATGTAACTAACACCTTATTTACACACACAAAGTAAAAGTAAAAGATGAATATTTTCAAAATACTTAAAAAAAAAACAACTTTATATTATGTGCATTTACAATATTCGGCTGGATGAGTCACATGTAATTAAAGTTGTAATAGATCTAGAGTAACAGTAATAAATCTGAGCGATTAGAAACAACTTTTTACCAATTTTTTTTTTTACCGCTATTTCATGCGTTTAGCTTTCTTAATTACACTATGATTGTATGACTTGTCTGAACCAGTTGGGGAGAGATGGAAAGAACGAAGGGGGTATCTGGTGAAGGTT
This sequence comes from Biomphalaria glabrata, assembly GCF_947242115.1. Taxonomy (NCBI): domain Eukaryota; kingdom Metazoa; phylum Mollusca; class Gastropoda; family Planorbidae; genus Biomphalaria; species Biomphalaria glabrata. The sequence continues at coordinate 37,534,705 of NC_074718.1, read as the reverse complement.
GCCGTGATAGCTTTTCTAGTAACATCATTTGAAATTGTGTAGTAGAGTTGTGCTTCGCACTTGGAACACTAAGGCCAGCAAAAGCGAACTAAAGCTCCCTTCCACCAACCTGAAATGGGCTGCGAGTTCCTCCTTCCCGCCACATTGTCCGACGGGGGTTGAGACTCGGGGTTAAACTTACAGTTTGGTTTTGTGTTCACTTCCAGTGGATACGGACACTCCGGACTCGCGGACTAGAGACAAACCACTGGGACCCCCGTCGTATTCCGATACTATACCAGGCAAACCGTGCGGGACACGTCATTTATGTAACGGCCTCTTGAGGGACGGCGCCGGGACTCTTGTTCATCCCCGCACAGTGCAATGAGGAATCTCTCGCACACTCTTAGGCACTACCGCGGGAGCCTTGTTTTTGCCACCCATTCGGCATAGTCGTCCCTTCTTACGACCGTTTCTTCCCGCGCACCACGATGAGGCAGGGCAGCAGGCCCGGGTTTCTAGTAACATCAGCTTCCAAGTTAAATTAAATTGTGTTCTTCGCTAGTGGTCTATGTACTCCTATATGGTTGTGAAAGTTGGCTGCATAACTTATAAGAATGGACCTACCTCTCCCTTGATACCATGCTAAGAGCAGCTGTTGACCGGGAAAAGTGGAGGGATTTGGTCGCCTCTGCGTGGCCCTCCGGTGGAAACGTCTAGTGGGTGGAGACTAAATAGGCTAAGTACGAGTAGCGAACCAGGCCCGGCCGGGCTATCCTGGGTGAGCTTTTGTTTTTTTTTCTCTCACTCGGGGTTGGGATGGAAAGAACGCCAGTCCAAGAAGTCCGCCACGCCGTTCCACATGGGAGCCGTCATCAGACCCGTGGCTGGAGTGGCGGTCCCTGCACGGAATTGTGGCAATTACAGTATAGGAATATGAGACAAGCTCCCCGCAGTTAGCACTGTTCTCGGCCACTTGTAGCGAGTGGACCCAGGACCGGTGCGCTGTGTACACTGCACGGCCCGATCAGGCCCAGTCAACCGATATGACCGTCTACCGTTGGGGGCCCTCAGACAGGACAGGGGTGAAGAGCCCCATGTCCAGGCCTGGTAGTTGGATAAAAGCCTTTCTAACCATCAACGTCGACGCCCTACTGGACTTCACTGAAGGTGACGAGATTTGACCCGTGTGATGAGAGTCAAGGGACAGATGAGAAGAGCAAGCCAATATGGGTTTGAGATAGTAAAGTGAAATAGGAGCACTAATATTCTTTAAATTGTGTAAAAATATATATGTCTTCTAAACACTTGCACACCTTCTTTCCAAGATAATAATAATAATAATAAAAAAGGGTATAAAAAAAAAAAAGAAAGGGACATAACTTTTTAAACTTTAAAAGAAAATGTTTTTACTGCCTATTTCCCCTTTGATAGATTTTTCTTTTCTTTTTTAATGTAGTTTTCCTTTTGGTTATTTTATTTAGTTATGCATCTTGTTGTTGCTGATCAACTCTTTAACATTTATTTAAAATGTAGACACTGATGAATGTGCCATTGAAAATGGTGGATGTCAGCACGAATGTGTCAACACTGAAGGCAGTTTCTTTTGTACCTGTACTGAAGGATTTATTCCCAAGGGACGGAACTGCGTGGGTAAGTACGACTAGCTTTGTGGTTTTCCTGATTGCTTTCCTTCAAAACTTGTGCCATTTTCTTGTTAGAATTTTCTATTTCTCCATCTTCTTTCCTTGTATTTTTTCTTTTTTTTTTTTTCTTTATTTTCTTTTTCTTTCTATTTTTTTTTACGTAACTAAATCTAGATCTAGCTATCAGGATGTAATCCACATTATCACAGTGACTTCAAACATTTGTTCTCTTATGTATCCTCTAACTAAGATCCTAATATTGCCAATACTAGATAATTATCTATCTGTATATCAATGTTTCGAGAGAGACCAGGGAAAGGCCTTATACATTCACCAGATTTCACTCACCAGGACAAATTATATCTCGAATGTTATTTTCCTAATCAGGGTGTTTCAGGATCATTTGTTACAGAGAAGTACATAGAAGTTCATAAAACGCTGGTGGTGTGTGTACAATACCAATTTGAATGATATTTGTGTTTGCACATCTCTATATTGTTATTGTTATAATAATGCTGAGGTGAACACTTGTAGCCAAATTGAATTTCCATTTGTTTGGATCAATACAATTATCTTATCATATCACATCATATCTTATCATATCTTATCTTATCTAGCCCCACCGCCACTCTTTTATTTTAAAAACAAAAATTTACGCTCCCTATTTAGACAATTAGTAGAGCCTAATGCCTACCCTGCATTTCTAGCTTCAGAAATCCATTCATCTGTCTCCAAGATAACACTTTTTGTTCTACTAAGAAGAGTTAAGATTAAAAAAAAAAAAAAAAAAGAGCGGTTGGGGCTATTCGATGTCAGGTTGAGAGTCATTGATGCAGTAGAGCATCCACGTTTGAAATGGTCTTCATCGTCTATACGTTCAACCAAGATGTCTTGAAAATACTGGAGACGTGTGTCACATGGTGGTGTGTAAGTGAACAGCACGAAGTCTACGATCAAACCCATTTGTTCTTTCGACTTTAAAATTAAATATTGAAATATTGATTTGTAACTGAAATACAATTACGGTGACGTTGTTTTCACTTTTGTCATATACTCTCCCTCTGAGGAATGCTGTACTTTTTATTGTTTCAAATATAGTTTTAGACATCTTGACTTTTTCATTCAAACTTAGTTTACTCTTATATTTAAAATAAAATTTATATAGTCTTAAAATGGGAATAAAGACTTGTTAGCTTCCCCTTTCTATTAAAAAAATTATATTTAGTTATTGATTTACTTTGTAATAAAAGAAGTCTTTTAAAGTTGTCTTAACCTTTTTTTTTTTAATACAGACTATTGCATGGCCAATCAATCTGGAAAAAAAAATAGATTTCTATTTTATTTTTATTTTTTTTTACGTATGACGTAATGTTGAATTTTGTTGAACTCGCCCATTACAACATAGTCTCTAAGCTGTGTTGTTGTTTTTTCTCTACATTGGAATCGTGGATGACTTTTAAAACCTTAGATCAGTGGCCTTCCACTTTGTTTGGCCCACCGCCCTTTTTTCGTATTTTTATTTTTTTATACGTTCGCCAGTGCCCCATCCCCTTTGCAAGAAAAATACTAATAAAGAAGTGTGTGTCTCTCTATCTAAATAAAATGTCATTTATTTATTAATTTTCATGCTGCCAGTAACAGATCATTAGTTTTATAACTACTATACCAAAAATATGTCAAATGACTTGCAGCAAATACACACTAAAATTAACCTCATTGTCAACACTCTGCATCATTCACTTTGAAAATTCCCTTTTTAAGTTATTGAATATTAGGGCCTACTTTTTTTAAGTATAAGTGTAAATTTAATTTTTTTTATATCTAAATATAATTTTTGATAAATTTACTTTAAAAAATGAAATTAAGCTAATGGGAACCTTGTGCCCCCTGCAGTCCAACAATATTAGAAATGTCCAGCTTTAAATTTGTCAAAGTAAGGTAAAGGGGCTCTCTAGTGGCTACATCCAGTCTATTTCTTTCCTTACTCATTTAGTTTATTACGCGCTAACTTCAGTTTAACCATGTATTTTGATAGAAAAGCTAAATTCTAATTCCATGTTCAACTACAGTTTAAAAATTGTACAGGAACATTTAAGTGCAGCCATGTCTCTGTGCCTCATATGTTGCATTCCTTTTACTGTAGATTTTTATATTTTGCTTGTTTTATAGAAATCCTTACTTCATGAGCTGATAGTGGTCTATACATTGGTCATTCTATTTATTTCTTTTACTGATTCATTACTGCCACTATGATGTTTGTAACATTTAGCACAATAAGTTCTTCTATTACAGTCGAATTTATTGTCTACTTACGATGGTGCTCAAAAAGTTCATCTACGTCTGTTTATTTTGTTCATTTCTTAACTGAAAACAAAGAAACATTTGAGGCGAGTGAAGGGATTCCCGTTGATAGCGTGACTAAATTAAAAAGAAGAAAGCCACTTGTAATGTTAGCACGTTTCTTTTTAAATATATAAAAGTCAAGCCTGATTTTCTAGATGTGCATACGGAGCGAATTCAAAATAGCCAAATTTGATGTTAAGATGATTATATTTTGAAACACGATAAAGGTCGGAACAGATTTTTCACTGTGTGGCCAATTCGTTTGTAATTTTATTCCCAAAGATATTCAGAAATTGACAAATTTTTTAGGAATATCTTTCAATATTGGTTTTTCAAATACCCGTTCGGTGTCAAGGTGTCCAGTCAGTGTAGGGCCTACGTCATAGGAGGAAATGTAACCCACAAGAATGTCATGTCAAATGTTTGACATGTTTCGGATGTTCCTTCAGAGTTGAAGATAGTTTACTTCCTAGTCCAAACCTCCCGAAGGACGACAGAGGATGGGAGCGGCCAAGGTTTGAACCCGGGACCGTCGATAAGTCCGAACGACAGTCCAGCGCGAACATCATGTTTGTGTGTAAACCTAAGTTTTCAGTTTAGCTGCAGGATTGGTGCCTTTCAATTTTTTTCAAGTATATACCCCCCCCCACACACACACAGTGTAGGGCTGGAAAAACTTGAGTTTTAGACTCTTGAAATTGCTCCTCTGCACTGAAACCACAAGTAAAGGGCGAGGGGATTAAACATTGTGCAGCATTACATGCAGTGCATGTAGTTCTAAGGTGTAATCAGCCCGATGTCAACATTTTTCATACAAAATATGTTTTTGTATCTTTTGTATTTATTGGCATAGAATCATTGGAAAGCAAAAGAAATTCACCGTAACTTGCGTTGCGAAAAAGTAGAACGGTTTTGGAACTTTAATATGTGTTTAGTATTGTTCAATAATAGATATCATTTCTGCACTTTATCCTCTTAAAGAAAGTTTTTTGTCTTATTGGTAGCAACACAAGAGTTGCCCCCCCCTTCCATATACCAAGGGCGATTAATTTTTGTGGATACTTCCCCTTTGATGATCATTCCTATTATTTCTCACGTGTCTTTATAATAAAGATCACAAAACTTTCAAGAGTGTTCGCCAACATTGAATACAATGTAGTGTACACAAATAGTTATTTTTTTTCCACCCATGAAAAGTTTACAAGCTATATAGAGGAATTTTAATAGGAAATTTAAAAAAAGGTGCGCAAAATGTCGTGAATGTCTATTATTTCCAATCTAAGTTTTAACAGTATAATAATAGAATGCACAAAAATGCCAAATTTATTTTTAAGACTATTATATTTAGAAAAATTATTACGGTCACTGTGTTGCCAATTACCAAGCAATTTTATTCCCAAAAATATAAACAAATTGACAACCTTCAAGGAATATTGTTATAATTATAGGCTGTATATTTATTTTTTCTGCAACTCATTTTGAACATCGGTAATAGAGTTTAAAAAAGGTTTCTCTGTCTTCCTCTTAATATTCTACATAGTACTGTTTCCTGAACGAAGGTCTTGGCGAGCCCCGAAGACTTTGTGATGTGGCCAGAGAGTTTGAGTTTACGTTGTTGTTTTTTTTTTACAATGATTAGCAGGTTATCGTGGGGGGTCTAATCGCTGTATTAATCTTGTTTCTAATCTCTTCATTCATGATGCGGTCTTTGTAAGTGACACCTAGGATTTTAACTGTATCTTCATACGTATCAGGTCATTGAATACATATGAATATTAACAATGTAATAATAATAACATTTATAAATCTCCGTATCCTGTGGTATCAAGTCGTTAGTCAAACTAACAATACAACAGTATCGACAACACTTTCGTCACGAGCACGTCTCTTCTTGTTTGTATAGATGGAGATAGAGTTGTAGTTGTTGATAGTTTATAGTTCATAGTTTCTGATATTCTTTCTGAAAATATTGAAACCTGCCTATTTTTACCTGCCATAGTGGACCACTTCAAATCATTCAATAACACCACTTTGGAAGCCGATTTTGAGTTTGTATTTCCACACTAACTGTCTTTGTAACCTTGTTTAGTTAAGATTCTGCTTTAACATAGATGTCAGACCCTCTGTTGTTGTTTTCTTCACGGAGTGATTCAAAGCTAATACGTTCTTCAATAATGTTACTATTATTATCAATTCTTCTTATAAAAATTCTTAACTGGCAGTGGTGTAGCTAGGGTGGGGGTGGTCTTAATTTGAAAATCTCCGCGAGCTTCACTTGAGAGGGGCCCCCTAATAAGTGTCCGAAATTTGTTTTTACATTAAATAATACGCCATTATCTCATGTTATGATGTCGAATGTCAAAATGCTAGGGCCCCTAATGAGGTCAAGCCCTCGGGCCCTCAAATCCCTAGCTACACCACTGGGAAAAGTAGCAGATCTGGCATAGGAGAAGACCGCGATCTTCAAGGAGTGGGTGTGTTGCTGGACGCCTTTATCTAGAACGCCTTGGTCTTCCCTCTGTTTATGGTAAGACCCAGTCTAGCTGAATTATTCATCCCCTCATATGAATTTCTGACGATATTTGTCATTTTTTCAGGCACTCCGTAGTGTCTCAGTAGTCACCGTAAAAGTTTTAAAAGTACTCATTGTAAACCTTGTCATCTATAGGGCAGATAATGTAATGGTCATCAGTATCCCTGGCCCACTGTTAACGATGGTTTCATGCGGCCAGCACAATGACCAACCTCATTAACTTTCTCCAACATATGTCAGTTACGCTTCAGATTCAGAGGTGCCTTAAAAACCTGAAATTTAAAATCCTATTTTTCACCGAGATTCGAACCCGGTTCAGAAGACAAGCGCTTTACCTTTTAGCCACTACTCTCCTGCTTGGCAGTTAATTTGTTGTATTTTTTTCAAACCTACGTCATTATGCAGAAAGCTCCGCCCTTCTCCCACGCGCCATTAGCAAATGACGTTGCAATGCAGATGAACATGTTTATGCATACAAGTATACAAGTTGGCCTCGTGACATGATGCATTGTCTTCTCAAGATTAGTGAGTATCTAGGGCAACACCTCATTTAAGAGGTGGGGGGAACACAACATTGAGTGAACTTCCTTGAGGTTATAAACCAGCGAACTTAAATCCTTTAAATCTTAGGGTTTAAATCCCATTCAGTACTAGCCTATGATTGCTGTGACCTCTGTAATGTAATGGTTGCTAATTTGTAATTCTAGACTTGAACCTAGTGACTTAACAAGCAAGTTCAGCCAGAGATCCGTGTACAATAACAAAGTTATGTAAAAGTACAAGCCACTACAAATTTACTTTGGAAAATGTCGAGATTTAATAGCACTTGTATGAATCATGTTATGGAACATGAAATACGACTTTTACGATTAACTAAACGCTTATTTGCGACCTTTGACGCTTAATTATTTTGACGGAACACTTATCTTATAAGTTCACGTCTCTGTTGGTCTCCCACAGTCTTGAAACGATTTTAGTTCATCGCGCGGAGAACCTTTTCACGTGACTGTAGAGCCCTCTTCAGGAGTGATATTAAGGGTGGTGGTCCAGCCTTTTTCGCTGTCCAAAACTTTCTTTGTCACCATCTCTCTCCGTATTGTGTGGTCTAGGGCTATGTCCCTAACACCTAGTATTTAGAGCTAGAATTTCGTAAACATTATTGTGCACAATGTCCAGAAATGTATTGTCATTTCACTTACAAAAATTAGTTTAGATTCTTTAGAAGTTTAAAAATAATGAATAACATAAAAATAATGGCAATGTCTTCGGTTCCGAAGATTAAGGCTGAGTACACATGGCTACCCAAATCCACTTGCGACCTGCATATTTTTCCGCACCTCGTGCAGACAAAGCCGTTGTTCGCCGGTGGTTTTCTTTCCGTCTTCTGCTCCTGTCTTCAATAAGGGTTTTCCTTTGTCTCAAGTGTGTGTCCCGTAGCCTTTGTGAGAGCTCTCCAACTGTCTCTTTCAGAGGCCATCTGCTGTTAGCTACTTTCTTGTATGCCAGTTGGGGCGAAATGGCACTTGAGTTGATCTTTATAGCGATTGCGGGGGGGGGGGGGGGCACCTCTATTACGCCGTCCTACTTTGGGCTCGCCAAGGAAGATCGCCTTTGGCATGGGTCTTCTTCCATACAGGATAAGTGAAGTGGTATATCTTCATTGCTAATGGTTGTTCTAGTCCTAGTTCTATTAAGAATATAAACCAAGGTCTCTATAGAGTGTATTCAAAGTTTGATTCTTTCAACTATTTTTAGGTTCCTGCGTTTTGTACAACATTCTTTATGGATATGATACATTGTAATTAATTGTTCAAGACTAAAAAAAAATTATTTCTATATTAAGGGGACACCACTCCATTTTTCAGTGTCACGAATCCTCAAGTTGTCAGTGTTGTATGCATTACGTCACATCTTTTTTTCAAAACGTGCGTCAGTGACCAGAGCATGTCTGTTTTCTGGTGTGTTATGTAACAACAGGGAATAGATATCTGAGAGGAGGCTCTATTGCCATGATGCCTGTGTCTCTTTTCTACTTTACTCACTAGCAGTCCTAGTACTACTTATACTAGGTATTGTATGTTTCAAAATAGGTCTATGTAGTAAAACACGATAACATTGTAGGAACATGTGGCTTTCAGAATAGATAATATCTTTTTTTTTTCAGAGAGTGCTATACGTAGTTATTTCGCGCGCCTACACACCTGCCACTTTGAAATAGAAATATTTATATATATACACAGTAATAGCTTTAACTCCAGATTTGATAAACTGTCAACATACGAAATCTGGAATGATTCGATTTTCAAGACTGAGACTATTTATTGTAGTTTTTAAGTGAGTTATTATACAGAGGGTTAGACGCGGTAGTTTAGATGCCAAAACGCGGAGGAGTATGGTTCATGAATCTCTGTGTACATTGGGATTTTGAAGTTAATGGGATTTCGAATTTCGGGATCATCAGGGTACCTGCTCTAATGGGTACCTGTATTAGTTGGGGAAAAGCAAAGGCGGTCGGTCATTGTGCGGGCCACATGACACACTTGGAAACCGTGTGGCACAGAATCAGATGACCTTAACATCTTAGCGTGCGCAGGGCCTACAACACAAAATTGTTGACAACTCTGGAGTCTCGGAGAGCGTTGACTGCTGACCGGTAGCCCTAGCTACAGTGGCGTCACTAGGGGGTACGGGGGGGGGGATGCGGTCCGCACCGGGTGACACCCATTAGGGGGTGAGCGAAAAAAACAAAAAACACAGAAGGTGAGCCAAAAGAAAAATGTCTTGTTCCTTCACCTTCAAATCCAATGTTACCTCCACCTTCAAATCCAATGTTACCTCCACCTTCAAATCCAATGTTACCTCCACCTTCAAATCCAATGTTACCTCCACCTTCAAATCCAATGTTACCTCCACCTTCAAATCCAATGTTACCTACACCTTCAAATCCAATGTTACCTCCACCTTCAAATCCAATGTTACCTCCACCTTCAAATCCAATGTTACCTCCACCTTCAAATCCAATGTTACCTCCACCTTCAAATCCAATGTTACCTTCACCTTCAAATCCAATGTTACCTCCACCTTCAAATCCAATGTTACCTCCACCTTCAAATCCAATGTTACCTCCACCTTCAAATCCAATGTTACCTCCACCTTCAAATCCAATGTTACCTCCACCTTCAAATCCAATGTTACCTCCACCTTCAAATCCAATGTTACCTTCACCTTCAAATCCAATAATAGCTTCACCTTCAAATCCAATGTTACCTCCACCTTCAAATCCAATGTTACCTCCACCTTCAAATCCAATGTTACCTCCACCTTCAAATCCAATGTTACCTACACCTTCAAATCCAATGTTACCTCCACCTTCAAATCCAATGTTACCTCCACCTTCAAATCCAATGTTACCTCCACCTTCAAATCCAATGTTACCTCCACCTTCAAATCCAATGTTACCTCCACCTTCAAATCCAATGTTACCTCCACCTTCAAATCCAATGTTACCTCCACCTTCAAATCCAATGTTACCTCCACCTTCAAATCCAATGTTACCTCCACCTTCAAATCCAATGTTACCTCCAACTTCAAATCCAATGTTACCTCCACCTTCAAATCCAATGTTACCTCCACCTTCAAATCCAATAATAGCTTCACCTTCAAATCCAATGTTACCTCCACCTTCAAATCCAATGTTACCTCCACCTTCAAATCCAATGTTACCTCCACCTTCAAATCCAATGTTACCTCCACCTTCAAATCAAATGTTACCTCCACCTTCAAATCCAATGTTACCTCCACCTTCAAATCCAATGTTACCTCCACCTTCAAATCCAATGTTACCTCCACCTTCAAATCCAATGTTACCTCCACCTTCAAATCCAATGTTACCTCCACCTTCAAATCCATTGTTACCTTCACCTTCAAATCCAATGTTACCTCCACCTTCAAATCCAATGTTACCTCCACCTTCAAATCCAATGTTACCTCCACCTTCAAATCCAATGTTACCTCCACCTTCAAATCCAATGTTACCTTCACCTTCAAATCCAATGTTACCTCCACCTTCAAATCCAATGTTACCTCCACCTTCAAATCCAATGTTACCTCCACCTTCAAATCCAATGTTACCTCCACCTTCAAATCCAATGTTACCTCCACCTTCAAATCCAATGTTACCTTCACCTTCAAATCCAATGTTACCTCCACCTTCAAATCCAATGTTACCTCCACCTTCAATTCCAATGTTACCTCCACCTTCAAATCCAATGTTACCTCCACCTTCAAATCCAATGTTACCTCCACCTTCAAATCCAATGTTACCTCCACCTTCAAATCCAATGTTACCTCCACCTTCAAATCAAATGTTACCTTCACCTTCAAATCAAATGTTACCTTCACCTTCAAATCAAATGTTACCTCCACCTTCAAATCCAATGTTACTGTCACAACATTTAGATGGTATGATGTGTGTTGTGGTGCCGGGGATTTTACTTGAATTCAATAGTTAACAAAAATGACGATCTAGAATCACAATTGACGATTCTTTGATAAAACAAAACTCTGGAACTTTATTAAATACAACGTAAGTACAGTTTATGTACAAATTACAAATCAATGAGCATGAAACATATTACAAAGGCTTTTCAAACAGAGTTCTTAGAATCGTGACTATCTACAAGAACCTTATTTTATCGACTCCCTTTACCTTCTTACTACCGCCAATTCTCTGGCGCTAACTCTTTTCAAAAATGTCTTTGTTTAAATTCAAATCAACCAATAGATTTCAAACATACTAATTACGTCCCTTGGGTAAATCCTGACTTGAATGTCAAGTGTCTAAATTTGAGGATTAAATCCCGAGACTCATGTCGAGGGCTTATATTACTTTCAAAAGTGAAATGTACAAACAATTCTATAATGTAATCTGTGACATATTACTCCCCACTCCATTTAGCATTTGTATGGTAATAGAAATGCTCATATGTATTAAAAATATTTAAATATACACAAAATACCATACATGAAATTATAGAAAAATGGTTGAGGTAACATATGACAAAATAAAGTCAACTTGGAGATAACAACAATAAAAAATGTAAATGCAGTGAATAAAATTATTGATGACTTTGAACACCTGTCCCACTATGCAAGTGGTTATGAAAATGAGACAATGCTTGTCATGAACAATATCAAAAGTTGTACAAAGCATAATACTTGGATAAATTAAATCTTGAATTGAATAGGTTACTTTTCTTCATGGTGCCTTATGATGAAATTAAAATATGACATTATAACTCATTTGGTTAGTACTAATGTGAAAATGTGTACGTGGAAAAATATATTGCATATGAAAAATTGACATAGAAAAATAATTGTGATAGTACATGACAATCTTCTGAGAAAATAATACTCAATGTGATATAAATCTCAATATGTGTGAAGCAATGAAAAATTCCAATTGTCTGTCATGTATCTGTACTATTTTAATAGGATATATGCAATAATATTCGACCTGAAATAAAATACCTGAAATAAAATGCTCATGATTTAAAAATTAAAATGTCTGATGCATGTCATATGCAAAGATGCTGAAACATAATAAACGAAGTATCTTGAATGAATGACCTTCCTCAGTGGGTTGCTTGGTGCTAAAATAAATGTAACATCTGATATAGAATACCTGTGGAAAATGAGTAGACAAATTAATTGATTAAGTACAACTGAATACTGTTCTTCCTTGACGAGTATGAATGATAATGGATCAAGTGGCACTAAATATGCTATAGTACATATGTAGAGTAGAAATGTAAAGTTCGGAACCTTTCTGAATTGCCGACATGGATGTGCATGTGCGTTTTCTAAACTTGAAGAAAAGGTCTTTCAGTTTATGAAGCTGTTGTCTCCATGTCATAATGATCTCACAGATAATGTCTGATTGAACCGCTTTTGAGTTTGGTGAAAATAAGAACTGTCCGAAACCAAAACTCAATTTTCTGGTTGATGAACTTTGACGCTGTAGAACAATGGTAGCAGAATGATTTGCATTAGAATGTTCAATAGAGCAATGACTGAACATGTCTGAGTTCAATCGGTCAATACAGCAATGTTGAAGAAGTTCATTTGTTCCTTTCTGAAGAAAAGTTGCCCCTTGAGTGGACGGAGGATGAACCTTGGTGTTGTCAGTGTTGTTGCTCTCTGAGTTTCTTTCAAATTGCAGTACTGGAAATGTCTCAGAAACACTGGTAAAGAAATTTGCATGGTCTGTAAACACTTTAATGTTCTTCACTGTTTGTAGTGCTATGTCATTCAGAGTGATGACCTTGGGAATGTCAAATTGATTTGATGCCGGTAATGAAACATCTATCTCAGGAATGGGTGTTGATGATGTTTCTTCTTCTTCCTCAGGAATAGTTGCTAAGCTTGTAAAATGTTCATCTTCTGCTTTGATGTCTTCATTATCTGTTTCATGGTAATGTTCAAACATATGAACATGCAATACTCTGGTAAACTTGTTGACATTGATTTCATAAAGCAGGTTGGAAATCTTTCTGGTGATGGTAAATGGACCTTGCCATTTGTAGAATAGCTTGTTACTCCAATCTGGTAACAGTAAATTGACTTTATCTCCTTGAGCAAAATATCTTGATTTCATGTGTTCATGTAATATTCTTTGACTTTCAATGTTCTTGGTTGTAATGGCTCCTTTAGTTGACTCATATTCTTTCAAATGAGGAATACTTGTATGAGTGATAGAGTCAGATTGAACAGTTTCTCTTTTGTCTGGTATAGCCAAAGTTGATTGAATATGAGTATCTGCTTCTGGTTCATGAGACTTGTCTTGATGGACTTCAGTTTGACCAGTTAGAGTTCTTGTATCATTGCTAGAGACTCTGGGCATGTCGTCTTGTTCTTCAAAGTTCAACAATGGACATTCGGGAATTGGAGGTGGACTTATGACCGGTAGGGATGGGCTTGATGTAACTGGGGGTGTCCATGTTGAATGTTCTTGATTGTTGCTGGCTACTGGACTAGTAACTGGTTCTGTTGCATTCTGCATAACTTGAGTAACTGAGGTAGCCATGTGATTATTTTGGCTAACTTGTTCAGGTGCCAAATGTTCTTGTTGTCTGGACATGGATCTTGTCATTACTGCCAAACATTTTTGACCTTGCTCTATGTCATTTGTACATTCAGCAAGTTCTTGAGGGGTGCATTCTTTAACTCCTTCTATGTTTCCAATGATTAGGTCCACTGGTAGATTGGGTGTTACTAAAGCTTTTGTTTGACCACTGAAGAATGGTGTAGTAACATAAATGATGGCTTCAGGTAACTTGCTGACAGTTCCGTTGAATGCAGTGACTTGGACGTGGTTGCCTGTGAAACGGTTTGCGTGTACGAAGCGTTCATGTACTAATGTGGACGTGCTTCCAGTGTCACGAAGAACTTCCACCTTCTTGTCTCCTACAAAGCCTGGATAAAATTTGAGACCATTGGACTTTGCAATGACTGTCATAGTTGAGTGCTCATTGTAATAGCTTCTGTTATATGGGCTTCTGTTTGGCATATATTGTGGTTTGGAGTCTTGTGAATGACTTCTGTAGCGAGGTTTGTTATCTGGTTTATTATTTCCAGGTGCTTTGTTGAGATTGTATTGCTCTCTATTGCTGTATCTTTGAGTTGGTGATGTGGGTCTATCAAAATTTTGATTTTTGGAGACTGCCTGTTTTTTCCAACATTCATGATTTTGGTGACCCTTTTTATGGCAAAATGAACATTCTGTGGTTCTGCTGCGGCATTGAGACGTGAAATGCCCTAGTTTATGACATTTGTTGCATTTGACTTTGTCATCTGACTTATATCTTGCATTTTTGTCTTGAGCAAAGCAGACAAAATTTTCTTCAACAGATGGTTTGACTGACTTGTTTGGATAGGCTGCTCTATATTGTCTGATGATCTTGGTTAATGTCTGTATATCAGTAGGATTTCTCTCTATAATGTAGGATTGAATATCTTCTGAGTGAGCATGGGTGATGTTGTCGATAATAATATGTTGACGAAGAGCTTGGTAACTTTCTTCTATTTTTGCCATGGATACCCATCTATCAAACCACATTGACATATTAGCTACAAAAATTTGAGTATCATCATTTTGCTGTGGCCTTTCATTATATAATTTCTTTCTATAGTTGGCTGAAGTTGCTCCGTATTGGCGCAGTAGAGCTTCCTTGATATCAGAGTAAGTGCTGCGTTCATTGATGGACAGTTGTGAGCAAATGTTGACAGCTTTGCCAGTCAAAAGGGTGAGGAGTGAGCTCGACCAATGTGCTTCAGGTAGACCGGATGTTGTAGCTATTTCTTCAAATCTTATGAGATACGAGTCCATATTGTCAATGTTTTCGTTGAAAGCCGATATTTTGTTCATTAATCTGTATTTGTCAAACATACTTGAGTGACCTTGAATTGGAATGCTTTCTTTATTTTCTTTATTTTGCCTTTCGGATTCCATTTTTTCTTTTTCATGTTGTCTTTGCTTTTCGGCGTCTTGCCTTTGTTTTTCGGATTCTTGCCTTTGTTTTTCAGATTCTTGCCTTTGTTTTTCAGATTCTTGCTCTTGATATTCTTTTTCTTCTTGTTTCTCTGCCCACTGCCACTGGTCTGGCTTTGGGATATGCTTTTCTTTGGCTAATTCGAACAATTCGAAGAATCGTTGTGTTCTAGAACTGGAAGCCATATTTAATTTTTTTGTTAGTTTCTTGTATTGGAGCAAAATGTTCGATATCTGGATTTTGGCTTTATCTCAGATATAATAATAATATAGATCTAGTGACAAAGTTCTTGAAGCCTTAATTTGCTGATAAATTCTTGACAGTAGACTTGTAGTTACTGGAGTCGTATGATTGATATATAGATCTATTGAGCCGATGTACTTTTTACTGGTTTAACAGTTGGTTAAATCTGGTCTTCTTTATAACGCCAGTTATTTGATTTACTGGTCTTTTTTATACTGCCAGTTATTTGCTTTACTGGTCTTTTATATTGCCAGTTATTTGCTTTACTGGTCTTTTTTATAATGCCAGTTATTTACTTTACTGGTCTTTTTTATAATGCCAGTTATTTGACTTACTGGTCTTTTAATAATGCCAGTTATTATGTATATTGGTCTTATTCCTTTTGCCAATTACATATAATAATAGATTTCGTGAGTTAGACGTAACTCTAACGAAAATCTTTATAAAAGAATTATCGATAACCAACTGACCTGTTAAACACAGAAATTCTGTCCTCCGTTAAATAAGAATGAAGTTCCTTTGAAGAGTTTAGAAATTGGTCCTAGATCTTGAATAAATTTGGTTAAAAGTTGTCCATGAACTTTTGTTAGTCGGAGAGTGCCAATTATGTCACAACATTTAGATGGTATGATGTGTGTTGTGGTGCGGGGATTTTACTTGAATTCAATAGTTAACGAAATGACGATCTAGAATCACAATTGACGATTCTTTGATAAAACAAAACTCTGGAACTTTATTAAATACAACGTAAGTACAGTTTATGTACAAATTACAAATCAATGAGCATGAAACATATTACAAAGGCTTTTCAAACAGAGTTCTTAGAATCGTGACTATCTACAAGAACCTTATTTTATCGACTCCCTTTACCTTCTTACTACCGCCAATTCTCTGGCGCTAACTCTTTTCAAAAATGTCTTTGTTTAAATTCAAATCAACCAATAGATTTCAAACATACTAATTACGTCCCTTGGGTAAATCCTGACTTGAATGTCAAGTGTCTAAATTTGAGGATTAAATCCCGAGACTCATGTCGAGGGCTTATATTACTTTCAAAAGTGAAATGTACAAACAATTCTATAATGTAATCTGTGACAGTTACCTCCACCTTCAAATCCAATGTTACCTCCACCTTCAAATCCAATGTTACCTCCACCTTCAAATCCAATGTTACCTTCACCTTCAAATCCAATGTTACCTCCACCTTCAAATCCAATGTTACCTCCACCTTCAAATCCAATGTTACCTCCACCTTCAAATCCAATGTTACCTCCACCTTCAAATCCAATGTTACCTCCACCTTCAAATCCAATGTTACCTCCACCTTCAAATCCAATGTTACCTTCACCTTCAAATCCAATGTTACCTCCACCTTCAAATCCAATGTTACCTCCACCTTCAAATCCAATGTTACCTCCACCTTCAAATCCAATGTTACCTTCACCTTCAAATCCAATGTTACCTCCACTTTCAAATCCAATGTTACCTCCACCTTCAAATCCAATGTTACCTCCACCTTCAAATCCAATGTTACCTCCACCTTCAAATCCAATGTTACCTCCACCTTCAAATCCAATGTTACCTCCACATGCTTTGTATGTGGACGGGAATGTCTTACTAGAGTTGTGCAGTTCAGCTTTATATTCGTATGAAAAAGTGCTCCTCGAGATGAATCAAATTCATTCTGTAAGAGACCAATGATGATTAAATGCAGTGTTCAGTACAACGACTGCTGGGAAATAAATATATTTAATATATCTCTAAATTTCACTCTATATCATCACTATAGTAATTTGACTATTGAAATCAGTGCTTTTTTGTGTAAAAAAAATAGGTGCCGGTACTCAGTGATGGATTGCCTAGCTTTTAACTACTAATAAATTTATAATAAACGTTACAAATACAAGAAACGTAATAATTGTTTCCTCCCATTGAAAAAGGTGCCGGTACGCAGTACCGGTGCGTACCGTCACAAAAAAAAAGCCCTGGTTGTAATACTTTTAGAACAACTGGCACCCTTCTTCCCCACCACTTTTCAGTGACGCATTCCGAAGAACACGTGCGGGGCGGCCCTTATCTTCTTCAAGTCACATGTGACACTTCATCACTTACCCATACCCACACCATCTCGTTGACGAGATTACGAAACACTCACGCGAGATTTCCGTATTTGTGATGTGCATTTAGTTTGTAGCACTTGAAGTTTGAGCTCGCGGAGTCGAGAGTGATTCACATTTAGTACATGATTCGCTCACTCATAGGAACTATTTCTGTAAACTTGTTTCTTGTCATCTGCTTCCAAGTTTTTTGTTTACTGTAATGTCTTAAAATAATTATAATACCTGACTACGCCCATTTCAAAACGATGAGTCTAGAATTATATAACGTGTGAATCTAGTTCTAGTTCTCGTGGCCGCTTGCTCATAAATGTAGCATTCAAAGTCAAACTATAACATAAATGTAGCATTCAAAGTTGAACTATAACATAAATGTAGCATTTAAAGTTGAACTATAACATAAATGTAGCATTCAAAGTCAAACTATAACATTAATGTAGAATTCAAAGTTAAACTATAACATTATCGTAGCATTCAAAGTTAAACTATTCAAACTCGAGACTTGAGGCAAGAAGAGTGGCCAGCGTGAACAAAAAGCTGAAAGAAGCAGGCCTGTCTACAACTAACCAAACCCACCCATGCCACGTATGCGGCCGGCTTTTAAAAGCGAGGATTGGAATTTACAGTCATCTTCGAGTCCATTGGATATGAGAAATGTGCTCATCTTCGATCACGAAGGAGGAGCTATAAAAAAAATAGCATAAATGTAGCATTCAAATTCAAACTATAACATAAATGTAGCATTCACATTGCTAGCCCAGTTGCATCTTAGGACCCTCGTATGACTTGTTGGGCAAATTTCTTCTAGGTTTTCTCAGTGTTATGTTTTTTAAAATAGTTTTTCTTCTCAAACTTGTCCTTTTTTTTTTTTTTTTAACAAAGCTTATATCAACTTATTCTGATGGTTAGTCTCTCTGGTACACATTTTGAACATTCATTATTCATTGTCCCTAACATCATAGGAATCCATGAAAAGAAAAAGAAAATTAATCAATTTGTTAATTAAATAGTGGTTATTAATTACTTTTGGTTTTATCTAGAAAAGGGGAAATAAATCTTCCAGCAATATTGATACATATTTCTGTAAATGTAGAGTTCTTCCCCTTAGATGTGCTCCTTTTTTTTTTTTTAAAGTAACTTTTATATTTTTGCAATTTTTTTTCTTAATTAACTGCCTTAACAGGGTGGAAGTTATTACATAACTTCAGTGTGATATTTTGAACGTAGATAATGAATCTGGCCGATCTCCGTGTTTATGTACATACCTTATGACCTGTTAGAATTTAAATTTCATTTAGACCAATGTGTTAGCTCACTTTAATGTTATATGTATCATCCGTGGAAATCAGGCATATATGTCATTTAGATAAATTTGTTTTCGGGGAAAGTAATACAACATAGAAGTACTAACATATTTTGTTCAACTGGACAGTGGCATACCCATAGCATTTCCTTAATTTGGCATGATCAAAAGATTATTCCCATAACCAATTGCCAATATAAAGGCATTGTATTAAGTCCAATGCTATTTCGCATAACCTATTGCCAATATAAAAACATTTAATACTATATGAAGTAATGCAGTACTTATATTTAATAAAGACTCACCCACAAACATATTTTGTGTCAACCTTGGCTGAGAAAGACGTCTGTTTATTACAAAGCTTTTATCAACTCACTCTGTCTGTCTGTCTGTCGTGTAAAAAATTTGAACACGTTATTTCTTCGACACCCATTTATGGAGCAACTAAAACTTTAAACAATTATTTATTGTACTAGAGAATACATGAATCAATAAAAAGCTAGTAAATTAATTATTGGTAATTAATTATTTTGTATGGTTATATAAAAGGGAAATAACTTCTACATTTTTGAGTAATATAGTTGTAAGTGCGGAGTTCTTCTCCATTAGATAAGCTTTATTTTTTTTTTAAATCGGATTTCTTTTATTTTGCTTGTTGATTTTCTCTTCGCCCTCTGAACTTTCTTTTTGACTTCCTTGGATTTGAGGCAAGTTTATAAGTATAAAAATAACTAACTATGGATTATGTAGCTTTAGCTCAACTCAAGCTCATGCAACTTTAATTTTAACTCTTTTCTGAGCAAACCAATGGTATGTTTTGTTTCTGCTAATGACGTAGAATATTCCTTCATGCGCCATGCTAATTATAGCGATCACGTGAATTCGCGTGACCATGATCAGTTAAAAAAGTTCTGAGATTGTTGACTTTCCAACATAATTTGGTGGCTTAGAGAATTCGGTTTATCTACAAATCAAACATAATAAACATTGAGCAGGTGATAGCTGTATACTGTATGTGTCGTCAACTAATAACTTGGTTCAGCCGTGGAAAGCTGCTCCTCGATTAATCTCCCACAACGCCTCTCAGCGACTCATAAGGAGTGCTACGTCACACCCAGCACGTTATTTTGGACTCTGAACCTGCTCTCATGCGCATGCGCTGCTTGCTCGTCTGCCCACTTGTCCTTGACGCCTCCGCCCTCCGTGTCTCGCAATGGTTGCAGCACTTGTGGTAATTGTCTCTTCCTGGTATACCCCTCAGGTTAAGACGGAAGACCAAAGCAACTGAAGGCAATACTTGACCCTAACCATCTCTTCTGACGATAAGCACGGACAATGGTTTGGACATGTCCGGTAGACTCAGCACGAGCGATTAAAAAAAAAAAGGACGCCAGTCCGGCTGATTTATGAATAAATTATATTTTTGTGTGTAAGCGTCAGTGTGTGTGTGTGTGTGTGTGTGTGTGTGTGTGTGTGTGCTTATGTGCACATAGGAATGAATGCACTCAGGATTGAAGAGTAAACTAATTCTTGTATTTTGGGGCGACTAATCAAAGTAAACAGAGCCCTTAAAAAAAACAATCTGTCTGTCGGACTTGTTGAAAGTACCAACTTTGGAAAAACGGAGGTGCGTTGGCTGAGTGGTAAAGGGCTTGGCATCCAAACCGGTCGAATCCTGATGAAGAATGGGATTTTTAATATTGGGATCTTCAGGGCGCCTCTAAGTACACCCAGCTTAAATGATTACCTGCCATTAGATGGGACAAAAGAAAAGCGGTTGGTGGTTATGCTGGCCACATGAGAGCCTAGTTAATCGTGGGCCACAGAAGCAGATAATCTTTAAATCATGTTCCCTATAGGCCGGATGGTCTGATATGGAAGATATGGAGAAACGTAAAGGCGGGCCTTCATTCATATGACCGTTTGATTGTCAAAATAGCTGAGTCGAAGTCTCTTCGATCTCTAGACTTGTAAGCCTGCCTGGACAACCGTTCTATCTGGAAGAGATCTAAGTCTACGCCTATGAAAAGCATTGCTATTTCCGATATATCTGGCACTACGGGCGCATGAACAAGAATGCATGGCCGAAGGCCGAGTACACCGGGAACCTCCGCCATTTTCCTATGTTGTACCAAGCTAACCGTGCAGGACGCGCCATTAGTGTAACGGTCCCTTGAGGAACGGCGCATAGATTATCGACAGGGACGTGAGAGCTCTCTTTCAACTCCGCTCCGTGCAATGGGCACTCCCACAGGAGTTTTATTTTGCTATTCATTTATTCTAATTACTTCCTCAAGTAATCCTTTCCACCCGGGTGCCACTTTGAGGCAGAATAGCGTACCCGGGATTCATATGATCTGATTGTTATGGAGATATAGATCAGTGTGAATCTGGTCTAACTGATGTTATTGAAGGGTTATCTCATTGACATTTATGTGTTACAGTCTAGACGAGTGTGCATTGCGCTTCTAAATGCTGCGACAGATACACATAGACACAGATAAATAATAGCACAAACAGATCAATAGATTAGATAGACGATGAGAGTACATTTGCATATTTGGTGTAAATCTACCAAAACCAATTGCACAGTTACAGTCAAACGTTACTGGATTCACTCCCCACACTCTACTCAGTGATGTAGCTAGGGCGTGATACCCCGTGTGGCAGCTCTTCTAGGGTGTGGTACCCCGTGTGACAGCTCCTCTAGGGTGTGGTGAGCGGTTTGGCAGCTCCTCTAGGGTGTGGTAACCCGTGTGGCAGCTCCTCTAGGGTGTGGTGCCCCGTGTGGCAGCTCCTCTAGGGTGTGGTAACCCGTGTGGCAGCTCCTCTAGGGTGCGGTGCCCCGTGTGGCATCTCCTCAGGATGCCCTAAAAAAACACGAAATAAAACAGTAAAGACGTTGTATTTTTTTTTTTTGTTTTTTGTTTTTTAAATAATGTGTACTCATTGTTAATGTACCGCTATTTATAAATAAATAAAAAATGTACGTGCTTTCTATTGTTCATAGTCGAAGACAATACATGCATCAATATAAAAAAAATTACCAATTAATTAATTAGTGGCAATTAATTAATTTTGTTTTATATAAAAAGGTAAATTATTGCTACACTATTAAGATATATTGCCGAAATATGGAGGTTCTCCTTAAGTTAGTTTTTTTTCTTTTTTTTTTTTTAAACAATATGTTTGTTTAACATTGGACTTGAGCCTATGGAGAGCTGACAAGCACTAGCCAACTGAGACCCACTCATTCCATAGATACATGTGACATATTCAAAGCAGTACTAGGGATCTGCAAGGCTTATGAAACACTGTGCCGATCAACCATTTTCTTTATAGGGATTCTGGCTGATCGGAAGGATTACGTGCCAGGTACTGTGTTGCTACTTGGCGGAGTTGTTGAATCGGTGGGTCCATGGTCCGGGCACTGGTCCTCGTTTCTCTATACTTAGTTCACCATTTAATCTCATTACAATTGGATCTCTAGTGTTGCCCTTACATAAGTAATATGTAGGTACAATTATTTTGTGCACTTAGCTTCACATGTGTATTTACTTTCTATTGTTAGTAGTTACTGTACGGTATGATATATATATTCCGCCTCTGAATAAGTATGTATTATTTATAGAGAAATATATCTTTTAAAAAAAGGTCTATGATAATGTGTATAAAACTGCGCGTTATATGACTAAATGCTTAAGAATCACTACCATATCGATCTGGATAACCCATGAAATCCCCCAAGCGAGTCATGTTTTATCAAAGTCACGTGTTTTCCCCATCAATAAATTATTTGTCAGACTAGCTCTTGCTCAGTCTCAGATGCATTTTTTCCCACTCACCCCATTTCTGCACTGTCCTGACAACGTTATGGTGTATTGTGTGTGTACTTTCACAAAATATTTTAGAAATTATTAATAGGCCAGTGCGAATGATGAAATAATAGTTTCCATTGGCTTGAATAATTTATTATTTGAAGTAGTTTATATTGGATTATATGCATTCCTCATTAATCTTTGGACTCAAAAACAAGCCTTATTATTATTATTGTTGTTATTATTATTATATTGGATAAAAAAAAAGTTAAATCACGTGCTATTAAATGTTGAGAGTGGATTTATTGCTTCGCTTTCCCTCCCTCTCTCTTTCTCTCTCTCTCTCTCTCTCTCAACTAATTTTCTTTTTAAAATAGGCTCTATTTAGTATTACAGCTATAAGAGAGAGAGAGAGAGAAAGAGAGAGTACATATACTTCTGACCTCGTTTTTATGAATCTTAAAGCGTATTGATTAATAAAGTTTCGATTTAAATGTTAAGTATAACATTACTAAAAGTGTTGGATCGCTTGACTATTCCCCCGAGGGTAATTTTTTAAAAAAAAATATATATGTCGAATTTCATGGCGTTTCTGAGTCTCATTGTTTGAAAGTTTCTAATTCTTTTGAGTTTCTGTGGTTTTTTTTTTCTTCTTTTCCCCCTTTCAGACCTTGCGATCTATGGGGCAGATGATGTCAAAGTCATCTGTTTCTTTGGCCAACGGTTAACGAGGGTGTCATGTAGCCAGCACAACGACCAACCGCCTTTTTTTCCCCACACTAATGTCAGGTAGAGCTGGGGCGACTCATGGGAAACTCAAAGATCCCGAAATTACAAATCGCAGTGTTCACCAAAATTTGAAACCGGGACCACAGGTTCGGAAGTTAAGCGGTGTCAGCCTCCTTCTGTGTTTTTAGTTTTCCGAATTTGGTATGCCTATGTTTCTGTGTTTTTTTTTAGTTTTCCGAATTTGTTATGCCTATGTTTCTGGGTTTTTTTTTAGTTTTCCGAATTTGGTATGCCTATGTTTCTGTGTTTTTAGTTTTCCGAATTTGGTATGCCTATGTTTCTGGGTTCTTACGTTTCGTAGTCTGAACAGTTTATTGGGTAGCTTAGTCGTTTAACAATAAAAAAAGATCAGGTCCTTCTGGCCACATATCAGCTGTGGCGTATAACAATCATAAACTGATTCCATCTTACAGTCCTATTCTCTTCAAGTAAAATTGTTGTTAAAATGTTGTGTATTACATGCTGGAACATTTTCCCCCACGACTCGCTTCAAGAGACACTACGTACAGTCATGTTTCTGTGACAATTTTGTACTAAAATATTTCAAGGCCTCTTAAATAAAAAATAAATTTGCACGAGACAATGACATCTTTAACAAAAAAAAGGATGAATCATGTTACTATATTTAGAATGCCAAGGTGAACTGAAATAAGAAAAGGAAAGTCCAAGCCATAGTTCCTGGTATGACTTGAGACATTCTAGATTCGACGTGAAACAAAGAATTGTGTCAAACATGTCTTCCCCTACGTGGAGAGAGTCAGGACAGAAAATGAAACAATACACATAACTGGGATCTACTGCTGATTGTTTATTACCAGACTATCCGGCAAATACCATATGAACTCTATTTATAGACATGTAACATGCGCTTCTTTCAAAATGACTTGCTATTTGATAGTTACACCATAGAGTACTTGAGTGCCACAGGGGTACCTTATCTTATCTTATAAACTACAGACGTTCCTTCTCTACTTGAGATAATTACGTCCGGAATCCATATGTCAATCAAATCGTGCATATTAATAAGAGAATTAAACGCTGATAAGTCATTGGCTGATTCAAGCAACCAGGAGATTAGAAGTGTAAATCTAGATAACTGTATGTTGATAGAGATGGAATTTTGCGTTGTAACTTCAGACAACTAGACCAACTTATCCTTGCAGTAATTTAACTTTTACAGAGATCTTGAAAGCCTTGAAAGCCTATTTCTTGAACAAAATAAACTTGATTGTCATGGTGGGTTTTCCCAGCTCGAGGTAGACATAAGTTCCTCGAACTCCCAGTATAAACTAAAGCAAAGAGTAAATAATACGTCAAACTAAGGCTGACTAAATGTCGACTAAATGTCATTCAACTGCACGACAATTGTTCAACACGAACACTAGTTACAAAATAACGATAAGTTTAACTTGCATTAACAACAAGATCGTACGTTTAACAATTTAATTAATGGATGAATGTTATGACATGAATGAGGAATACATATCAATAGTACTTTAAAGCAAATACAAGTCACACATATTATTACAATGAGACAAAATGCACCTTAATCTCAGCGTCTCAATTCAGCCCACAACCTAAAGCCATGGATGCAAGGCCCAAACCATACAGTCAGGCTAGACTACACAGAGTCCCAAACCTGCGTCCCTAAACAAGAAAAATAAGCATTCCTTGAGATCGCCATTCATAAGATCATAGGACCAACACATTTAGTGCTACACCACGAAGAATTAAGTAAACTAAACTAACTTTTCAATACTGGGGAAGGAAAACACCAAAGGAAATAACTCCAACAAAAGATCTGCCATCAGTACAGCCACAACAGAAGCAAGGAAGCCAATGACATCAACAAAAGCGCGTCCTTAGAAACGAAAGTCAATTCTTGTGCACAAAAGAAAACATTGAACAAGATGCGCACGACATTGATCACTTCAAAACTACTGGTTTTACCCATACTATCACTACAAGCCACATAGGAAGTTACATCAGAAACTATGCGTACACACACACACACAAACAAAAGATTTGATTTTATCTTTTGTTTATATTTTCCTATACAGTTTAATACGTTATCTGCAGTTATTGGGAATAGATGGTCAATTGTTAAAAAAGCGCTTCGGTTTTCAAGCGGAAGGGGTCAATAGTTCGTAAGTTCGCCTGCTGGTGAAGGTAGGATTTTGAACTTTGGGATTTTGAAAGTGTCATGTCAACTTAACTCTAATTTGGGTTGGGGTGAGATTGGTGGGGTAAAGGCTGGTCACATAACGACGTCTGCCAAATCAACCGCAAAGATCCAAAAGAGAGGGGGGGGGGATTTCAGAAAATATTGAAAATTTGTTGTTGTGTTTTTAATACTGTTAAACAAAAAACAACCACTGAAATTGTGTGTGTGTGTTTTTTTCGGTGCATTATATCAATTGGGGATTTTAATACATGTTTGCAAATCCACAAAAACCAAGCTTTCTGTTGTATATTGTGAACAGCATACGGAAGTATGAATTAACAATATTAATGTTTTATTAACATTAATGGGAGTAGTCAATGGATAATGTGAGAGGTTTTATCTAGAAATAGAGACATGATGGCTGAGTGACTAAACGCTTAGCTTCCGAGCCGAGGGGCTTGAGTTCAAATCTCGATGAATACTGGCATTTTGAATTTCGGGATTTTTAGAGTCTACCTCACCTGAGTACACATAACTATAATGGGTACCTGACATATTTAAAAAAGTAAATTAGGTTTGTCATTGTTCACCCGTCTTTAACTGTCGACCATTGAAACTGAGAAATTCTACATCAACTGCCTTAAAGCTTGAAAGGTCTGAAAAGGGTACTATAGATACTCGAAGTATTTGAACCAAATAGATCTAATGAACTATAGAAACGCGAAGTATTGGAACCAAATAGATCTAATGAACTATAGAAACGCGAAGTATTTGAACCAAATAGATCTAATGAACTATAGAAACGCGAAGTATTTGAACCAAATAGATCTAATGAACTATAGAAACGCGAAGTATTTGAACCAAATAGATCTAATGAACTATAGAAACGCGAAGTATTTGAACCAAATAGATCTAATGAACTATAGAAACGCGAAGTATTTGAACCAAATAGATCTAATGAACTATAGAAACGCGAAGTATTTGAATCAAATAGATCTAATGAACTATAGAAACGCGAAGTATTGGAACCAAATAGATCTAATGAACTATAGAAACGCGAAGTATTGGAACCAAATAGATCTAATGAACTATAGAAACGCGAAGTATTGGAACCAAATAGATCTAATGAACTATAGATACTCCAATGATTGGAACCAAATAGATCTAATGAACTATAGAAACTCGAAGTATTAGAACCAAATAGATCTAATGAACTATAGATACTCCAATGATTGGAACCAAATAGATCTAATGAACTATAGATACTCCAATGATTGGAACCAAATAGATCTAATGAACTATAGATACTCCAATGATTGGAACCAAATAGATCTAATGAACTATAGATACTCCAATGAATGGAACCAAATAGATCTAATGAACTATAGATACTCCAATGATTGGAACCAAATAGATCTAATGAACTATAGATACTCCAATGATTGGAACCAAATAGATCTAATGAACTATAGATACTCCAATGATTGGAACCAAATAGATCTAATGAACTATAGATACTCGAAGTATTTGAACCAAATAGATCTAATGAACTATAGATACTCCAATGATTGGAACCAAATAGATCTAATGAACTATAGATACTCCAATGATTGGAACCAAATAGATCTAATGAACTATAGATACTCGAAGTATTTGAACCAAATAGATCTAATGAACTATAGATACTCCAATGATTGGAACCAAATACATCTAATGAACTATAGATACTCCAATGATTGGAACCAAATAGATCTAATGAACTATAGATACTCCAATGATTGGAACCAAAAAGATCTAATGAACTATAGATATTCCATTGATTGGAACAAAATAGATCTAATGAACTATAGATACTCGAAGTATTTGAACCAAATAGATCTAATGAACTATAGATACTCCAATGATTGGAACCAAATAGATCTAATGAACTATAGATACTCCAATGATTGGAACCAAATAGATCTAATGAACTATAGATACTCCAATGATTGGAACCAAATAGATCTAATGAACTATAGATACTCCAATGATTGGAACCAAATATATCTAATGAACTATAGATACTCCAATGATTGGAACCAAATAGATCTAATGAACTATAGATACTCCAATGATTGGAACCAAATAGATCTAATGAACTATAGATACTCGAAGTATTTGAACCAAATAGATCTAATGAACTATAGATACTCCAATGATTGGAACCAAATAGATCTAATGAACTATAGATACTCGAAGTATTTGAATCAAATAGATCTAATGAACTATAGATACTCCAATGATTGGAACCAAATAGATCTAATGAACTATAGATACTCCAATGATTGGAACCAAATAGATCTAATGAACTATAGAAACTCGAAGTATTTGAACCAAATAGATCTAATGAACTATAGATACTCCAATGATTGGAACCAAATAGATCTAATGAACTATAGATACTCCAATGATTGGAACCAAATAGATCTAATGAACTATAGATACTCCAATGATTGGAACCAAATAGATCTAATGAACTATAGATACTCCAATGATTGGAACCAAATAGATCTAATGAACTATAGATACTCGAAGTATTTGAACCAAATAGATCTAATGAACTATAGATACTCCAATGATTGGAACCAAATAGATCTAATGAACTATAGATACTCGAAGTATTTGAATCAAATAGATCTAATGAACTATAGATACTCCAATGATTGGAACCAAATAGATCTAATGAACTATAGATACTCCAATGATTGGAACCAAATAGATCTAATGAACTATAGAAACTCGAAGTATTTGAACCAAATAGATCTAATGAACTATAGATACTCCAATGATTGGAACCAAATAGATCTAATGAACTATAGATACTCCAATGATTGGAACCAAATAGATCTAATGAACTATAGATACTCGAAGTATTTGAACCAAATAGATCTAATGAACTATAGATACTCCAATGATTGGAACCAAATAGATCTAATGAACTATAGATACTCCAATGATTGGAACCAAATAGATCTAATGAACTATAGATACTCCAATGATTGGAACCAAATAGTTCTAATGAACTATAGATACTCCAATGATTGGAACCAAATAGATCTAATGAACTATAGATACTCCAATGATTGGAACCAAATAGATCTAATGAACTATAGAAACGCGAAGTATTTGAACCAAATAGATCTAATGAACTATAGATACTCCAATGATTGGAACCAAATAGATCTAATGAACTATAGAAACGCGAAGTATTTGAACCAAATAGATCTAATGAACTATAGATACTCCAATGATTGGAACCAAATAGATCTAATGAACTATAGAAACTCGAAGTATTTGAACCAAATAGATCTAATGAACTATAGATACTCCAATGATTGGAACCAAATAGATCTAATGAACTATAGAAACGCGAAGTATTTGAACCAAATAGATCTAATGAACTATAGATACTCCAATGATTGGAACCAAATAGATCTAATGAACTATAGATACTCGAAGTATTTGAACCAAATAGATCTAATGAACTATAGATACTCCAATGATTGGAACCAAATAGATCTAATGAACTATAGATACTCGAAGTATTTGAATCAAATAGATCTAATGAACTATAGATACTCCAATGATTGGAACCAAATAGATCTAATGAACTATAGATACTCCAATGATTGGAACCAAATAGATCTAATGAACTATAGAAACTCGAAGTATTTGAACCAAATAGATCTAATGAACTATAGATACTCCAATGATTGGAACCAAATAGATCTAATGAACTATAGATACTCCAATGATTGGAACCAAATAGATCTAATGAACTATAGATACT
This sequence comes from Biomphalaria glabrata, assembly GCF_947242115.1. Classification (NCBI taxonomy): domain Eukaryota; kingdom Metazoa; phylum Mollusca; class Gastropoda; family Planorbidae; genus Biomphalaria; species Biomphalaria glabrata. The sequence goes on along the minus strand of NC_074718.1, from coordinate 37,505,392 downwards.
CCAATGATTGGAACCAAATAGATCTAATGAACTATAGATACTCCAATGATTGGAACCAAATAGATCTAATGAACTATAGATACTCCAATGATTTGAACCAAATAGATCTAATGAACTATAGATACTCCAATGATTGGAACCAAATAGATCTAATGAACTATTTCACATTTCAACAGAAGAATCGTATTTCTAAACATCTTCACAGGAAGCGCAATTATGTACAACTCAGAAATCTTGGGTTTCGGTAAAACCAAATTCTAGACTCGCTGTAAAACTAACAAATCTTTCGGGTCGATAAAAACAAACTCTAGACTCGCTGGACAAAAGATTGTTTAGAAAATCTTTCCAATAGTTCTAGAAGCTTATCTTGGAGACAGATGTTTAAGTGTAGAGACCTTGACCTTTCAACTTGGAGTGAACTTAAGGAAAATCATGACTCGTAGTTCCGTAGAATCACAGATAAAGATCTGAACCACGCACCTTACTCACCCAGCTGTGTATCTCTTCAAATGAGGTCAAAGTTCTCCAAATTAGAACTTGCACGTTCCATGGATTCGAACTAAAGACTCTCGGTTTATAAGCCGAGCGCTTTTCACTTATCAATTTCTTATGAATATCTTAAAACATTGTGGCCAGACTAGTCTCAAGACATGACTTGTGTTTCAGGAGAAGTAGAAACTTCATTTGATCCGTTTTGGGTGGGAACTAAATCAAGACGGAACTACACAAACAATGCTACTCTTTATGGTGTTTCTTTTTTAAGTACATGTTTTCTTGAGTGCCGGGATTCGTTTGACATCTTTCTCTATCTCCCTTTCTCTTCATCCTTTTCTTTCTCTCTCCTCTGTATCTCTATTCCACTTTATCTTTTTTCTATCCCCCCCCCTTTCTTTATCTCTTTCCCACTTACTTTCTCTCTCTCTCTTTCTCCTCTTATCTCTCGAACTTTCTTTCTCTTACTTTCTGTTCCTCTTTCTCTCTCCTCTTCTCATATTTCTTCCTCTTTTTCCATTTTTCTCTCTATTTTGTGCTCCTCTCTTTCTCTTCCTATTCGTTTCTTTGTATCTCTCAATTCCTCTCACACTACCTCTTTCTTTTGCTTTTTTTCTCGTTCTATTTCTCCCTCCTTTCTCTCTCTGTCTTCCCGTTTCTCTTCCTTCTCTCAAACACTCTCTCTTTCCATGTCTTTTTCGCCCCTCCCTCTCTTTTCTCTCACAAAGCCAATCTGGTTTGTCCATACTAGGGCTGCTCTTCTTCATTTCAGAATAATTCCAGGAAATTCTTATGCCATGAAAACATTTTGAAAGCATCTTCTAATTTTATTCACGCATTCTCTTTCTACCAAAATGACTTAATTGTGACCACAACCTTTAAAACTAGACCTTGCCTAACATAGTAGACTATTATATGCTAAGTTTATTGAGATGACGAGCTGTTCCTTGTATAGGAACAAAAAATATTTGACTTTCTCGATGTATTTATTAAAAGTAAACAAACAGTTCAGCATTTATCTATAGTGTTACCTCATTATGACGTGAGTCTGTACAGTGAACTAGACATCTATAGTGTTACCTCATTATGACGTGAGTCTGTACAGTGAACTAGACATCTATAGTGTTACCTCATTATGACGTGAGTCGGTACAGTGAACTAGACATCTATAGTGTTACCTCATTATGACGTGAGTCGGTACAGTGAACTAGACATCTATAGTGTTACCTCATTATGACGTGAGTCTGTACAGTGAACTAGACATCTATAGTGTTACCTCATTATGACGTGAGTCTGTACAGTGAACTAGACATCTATAGTGTTACCTCATTATGACGTGAGTCTGTACAGCGAACTAGACATCTATAGTGTTACCTCATTATGACGTGAGTCTGTACAGTGAACTAGACATCTATAGTGTTACCTCATTATGACGTGAGTCGGTACAGTGAACTAGACATCTATAGTGTTACCTCATTATGACGTGAGTCTGTACAGTGAACTAGACATCTATAGTGTTACCTCATTATGACGTGAGTCTGTACAGTGAACTAGACATCTATAGTGTTACCTCATTATGACGTGAGTCTGTACAGTGAACTAGACATCTATAGTGTTACCTCATTATGACGTGAGTCTGTACAGTGAACTAGACATCTATAGTGTTACCTCATTATGACGTGAGTCTGTACAGCGAACTAGACATCTATAGTGTTACCTCATTATGACGTGAGTCTGTACAGTGAACTAGACATCTATAGTGTTACCTCATTATGACGTGAGTCTGTACAGTGAACTAGACATCTATAGTGTTACCTCATTATGACGTGAGTCTGTACAGCGAACTAGACATCTATAGTGTTACCTCATTATGACGTGAGTCTGTACAGTGAACTAGACATCTATAGTGTTATCTCATTATGACGTGAGTCTGTACAGTGAACTAGACATCTATAGTGTTACCTCATTATGACGTGAGTCTGTACAGCGAACTAGACATCTATAGTGTTACCTCATTATGACGTGAGTCTGTACAGTGAACTAGACATCTATAGTGTTACCTCATTATGACGTGAGTCGGTACAGTGAACTAGACATCTATAGTGTTACCTCATTATGAGGTGAGTCTGTACAGTGAACTAGACATCTGTAGTGTTACCTCATTATGACGTGAGTCTGCGCAGTGAACTAGACATCTATAGTGTACCGGTTTAGTAGTCCAGGTCTGTGGTTTGTTTTTCTTTATTGTGTGTGTGTGTTTGTCTTATCCTGTTTCTGTGTTTCTCTTTCTAGAACTTTATGGAAAAAAAATATCCTGTATATTAAAGTACCGCGCAAAAAAAGCATTATTATAGGAATAGGGGTAGCGTCTAGATTCATAGTTTTTTCATTCAAAATCAATCACACATATAAAAAAAAAAGATTTGATTTTTCTGATAACATTCAATTTCAAATTTATGTCAACATGTTTTCAAATGGCAATCAAGTCCATCTCATTATTTTCTTTTCTCTCCTAGACTTATCAACAACTCCACTTTGTAAAGAAGAGGTCAACAAATGTTACAGTAAAATTCTATTTTAACGTCCTGTATAGGCGCCCTGAACTGAACACCATTCACTTCTTTAAGCAGGGAATGTTTTCGCTAGAATAGAATGCCCGCTTTCTTGTCATAGTTTCATTGAAAGCATTAGTGTACCCCGATATTATGGATGGTTCTTTTTTTTTTTCTTTTGTTATTTGTTATACTCGTTGTTTTCTATTTTCCAGGATCGAATCATGAAATTGAATGTGCAGCGTCATCTAACAAGGTGGTTTTTCTCCGCAGTACATGTGACCGTTATTTATGGGTTGGTCGTCTGCTGGATGAAATTTTTCATCCTGGTTGCTACAATTTTCTATATCTAAGACGCGCTTTTGAAATGCCAACCAGTAGCATTTAAACTACTTTGGTCTCGGGCCCTTGCAACCTTTCATTAAGCTTTTCACCCCCCCCCCCCAACCAAAAAAAATGGTAGCTTTATTACTAACTGTGGGTTGAAGTCTCAAAGGCCTGATAACACAGTGACAAGGGATGGAAATTCATTGGAAATGGATAACAGGGATATTAGCTACCTCTCCTGTTTTGTCTGATATATATAGTTCGTCCGTCGTGATTCCATGATGACCACTTTCTCATCCAGGGGACTGAGAGCTTTGGTTCCTTGTGGAACTATTGAGACCTATGTGAGCCCGGAATGTTCGACTGCACGACTATCATTGGCCTTGCATTTTATTTTCTCTGACGCCTTGTCTGATTGGGCTCAAGTGAATTCGATTGAAAAGGATCAAGATCAGAGACACTGTGGTTGCCCGAACTGACCTTATAAGTGCTAGCCGTTAAAAAAATTTGGAATACATAATACCGAATAAATTGATGGAATGGATCCATCAATAGCTTTGCTCTACTCCAGTGCTTAAAAAGCATGAATGATCCTGAGGATGCTCCATGAATCATCTACGACTATTGATCCTTAAATGGAAAAACATAGCGTTTTGGTTAAGAGCACGTGATAGTTAAGTTCCCCTTTCAGACCTTGTGATCTATAGGGCAGATAATGTAAAGGCCATCTGTTTCTGTGGCCTACGGTTAACCAGGGTGTCACTTGGCCAGCACAACGACCAACAGTCATTACTATTCCCCAGCTAACACCAGGTACACATTAGAGCTTGGTGGATTCAGAGGCGCCCAAGGATCCCGAAAAAAAAATCTCAGTCTTCACGAGGATTCGAACCCGGGACCCCCGGTTCGGAAGTCAAACGCTTTACCGCTCAGCCTCCGCACATGATAGAGTGGAGCACTTTTGCAGCTTGAGGAGGGGCGGGGCTTGTACGGAGACGAGAGTATCTTTTTGATTGCTTCTTGTTGGAGGGTGGAGGTGTTATGGGGTGTTTCTGTGTGTTTCCTTCAAGGTAACAATTAGGAAAGGGTGCATTAATTTTGTTCGTGTAGAATGATGAAACCACGACATGGTCTGTCATAATTTGTTATCACCTGGGTGATTGTTAATGAAAGCCGAATCAGAGACGTGTTCCTGTAGTGAGATCAATTTTGTTTAAAATATCATTTCATATTTTTATTATTCATATTTTTATTACTCAATTTATATCTCAATTATATATATATATATATTTGTATATTGTAATAAAAGTACTATCAAACAAACACACACTGAAAAAGTTTAAGTTATTAAAAGTCTATTTCACTAACGTATAATACACCTACATCGGTTTACTTGTACTAGTTGTTTTGAGATATAAACCAACAGACTCATGTCCTCAATGTTACCTTGGAAACACAAGCACACACTCCATAACAAGCATGGATCTTATAGCGAATGAAATATTAACAATGGACAATCTATTCAGAAATATGTGTTCCTAAAATGTATCCTGTAAGATAAATTTGTTTATGCTGTTGTTCTAAAAATATTGAATCCGGGTTGTATTTTTAAAACTTTGCACATGTCAGTCAATGTCGTTTCATATTACAAGATTATGTGGGTGACCATGCAAAGATAGTTTGAGTAGAGAAAGACAAAGTAATATAAATCTAGTAGTTTGAAAGGGGGATGATACAGACTTTGTTTGGTACAAAAAAATACAACAATGCATAACTAAAAAACAAAGTAAATAAACCTTACAGCTCCCGATGGATCAATAATAAATGCTATCTCCAAGGCAAGGTTGTATTCAACGGACGTTCTAATATAAGAGAGAAGGTTGTCTTCAACGGACGTTCTAATATAAGTGACAAGGTTGTCTTCAACGGACGTTCTAATATAAGAGACAAGGTTGTCTTCAACGGACGTTCTAATATAAGAGAAAAGGTTGTCTTCAACGTACGTTCTAATATAAGAGACAAGGTTGTCTTCAACGGACGTTCTAATATAAGAGACAAGGTTGTGTTCAACGGACGTTCTAATATAAGAGACAAGGTTGCCTTCAACGGACATTCTAATAAAAGAGACAAGGTTGCCTTCAAAGGACGTTCTTATATAAGAGACAAGGTTGTCTTCAACGGACGTTCTAATATAAGAGACAAGGTTGCCTTCAACAGACGTTCTAATATAAGAGACAAGGTTGTCTTCAACGGACGTTCTAATATAAGAGACAAGGTTGCCTTCAACGGACATTCTAATATAAGAGACAAGGTTGCCTTCAAAGGACGTTCTTATATAAGAGACAAGGTTATCTTCAACGGACGTTCTAATATAAGAGACAAGGTTGTCTTCAACGGACGTTCTAATATAAGAGACAAGGTTGTCTTTAACGGACGTTCTAATATAAGAGACAAGGTTGTCTTCAACGGACGTTCTAATATAAGAGACAAGGTTGTCTTCAACGGACGTTCTAATATAAGAGACAAGGTTGTCTTCAACTTACGTTCTAATATAAGAGACAAGGTTGTCTTCAACGGACGTTTTAATATAAGAGACAAGGTTGTCCTAACGGACGTTCTAATATAAGAGACAAGGTTGTCTTCAACGGACGTTCTAATATAAGTGACAAGGTTGTCTTCAACGGATGTTTTAGCATTTGAACAAAGGAAGAGTAGACGGTATAGGATGTTTTAGTACCGGAGGCAACGGTGCCTGCAGCGGATGTTTTAGTACCGGGGCGGCATTTTCTAACTGTAGCTTAGGGCAGAACACGCCTAATTATAACCAGAAACATGTTTAATGTTTGCAAGAATAAACTCTCATCACGTAGAGCCGGTACTATCAACCATTCGGGAGTAGAGCCTCATTTCTAAAAATGCTTGTCTCTATTTCAACTGACTGAGAGATATAACTAGTGCACGAAAGATCCGTGTACCTTAACAGACTGTAGAGAAATGTTATGCAGATTTAGACAACATTCTTCTTGCACAGACTAGAGCTAAACACGCGCATGCGCACATTTATATTTTTAAAAATTTCAAAGAAGTTGTTTTTTTTTAAAAGTAAAAGCAGGATTATCTTAACTTTTGAAAAGATGTTCTGGGCATTTAAACTTACGCTGAAGAAAAAAAAACACAGAATCGTGGCTCCCCCCCCCCCCCCCCCCCCAGTTTCTATTTGTGCCATTAGATTTGTTGTCACAATCCAGAGAATCCACGAGTTCCATTTCAGTTCTAGAAGTCCTTAGTTAGATAGAATAGATACACCTAGAAGTCCTTAGTTAGATAGAATAGATACACCTAGAAGTCCTTAGTTAGATAGAATAGATACACCTAGAAGTCCTTAGTTAGATAGAATAGATACACCTAGAAGTCCTTAGTTAGATAGAATAGATACACCTAGAGTCATTAGTTAAATAGAATAGATACACCTAGAAGTCCTTAGTTAGATAGAATAGATACACCTAGAAGTCCTTAGTTAGATAGAATAGATACACCTAGAAGTCCTTAGTTAGATAGAATAGATACACCTAGAAGTCCTTAGTTAGATAGAATAGATACTTCTAGAGATGGCGCGCGTTTTGTGCATGGGCGTCTTAAGAAAGAAAGTCTGTTAAAAATAATATTAGATGATAACGGATTTACAGAGAAAATTACATTTTAATGAGAACACTATAGTTATAAATATGTGCAATAGAGTTTAGTTCATGCTTCTTTTCACAGACATCGATTCAACATTCTATCACGTGAATGAAACAAGAACATCGAAACGAAAAGTGGACTCTGAATGTAGAAACTTTCAGGAAAAGTGGACAGATCTTTACTTTTTTGTGGAACATGATAGTTTGATTTGTAAAGAAAGTGTGGCTGTTTTTAAAGAACATAACATTAAAAGGCATTATGAAGCCAAACACATAAACAAATATGGTGGCATTCTTGGTTTGAGATTGGGGGATTCACAAGAATATTTAACAAAAAGAGACAAGAAAATGAGTCTGCGATAAGGGCCAGCTAAAGAGTTGCTCACATCTTAAGTAGAGCAATGAAGCCTTTTTCCGATGGCGAATGTGTAAAAAAGTGCTTGCTAGCAGTGATGGAAGAAATGTGTCCGGAAAAGAAGAATGCAGTAGAAGCTGTCAGCCTTTCTCGCATGACAATTACAAGGCGAGTGGAAGATTTGGGTGAAAATCTCCATTCACAATTAAAAGACAGAGCAGCAGAATTCGAAATGTTTTCTATTGCTGCTGACGAGTCCACTGACATAACTGATACTCCGCAACTCTTGGTATTTATTTGCGGTACAAACATCAATTTTTATATAACAGAGGAGTGAGAAGCTATGAGGAGCATGCATGGGACAACAACTGGAGAAGACCTGTTCAAAGAAGTGTCAACCATCAAAGAGGACCTTGCTCTTCCTTGGAATACATTAGTTGGAGTGACTACTGATGGCGCTAGAAATATGGTTGGATGTCACATGGGAATGACAGCAAGAGTTATAAAAAAAGTTGTTGAGTCAAATGGAACTGAACCCCTGCGGCTTCACTGCATCATTCACCAACAAAATCTCTGTGGAAAGGTTATGACTCTGGACCATGTGATGATGATTGTGTTTAACACTGTAAATTTCATCAAATCACAAGCGTTGAATCACAAAACTTTCAAAGATTTTCTGACAGAAATAGAGTATTAATATGAAGATGTTCTATTTCTCAGTGAAGTGCGCTGGTTAAGCCGAGGAAAGGTATTAAAAGTTTTTTTTTTATTTGAGACACGAAATTGAAATATTTATGACCGATAAATCAAAACAAGTGCCACAACAGAACGACCCCTCATGTTTGTGGGATTTGGCTATTTTATGCGACATCACATCACATCTAAATGAACTCAACACAAAACTACAAGGTAAAGACAAATTGATTTCGCATGTGTATGCAGACATATGTGCTTTCCAAACAAAATTGCAACTCTACATTCAACAGGCGGAAAAGGTGCATCTTGTCCACTTTCCAACCCTTACCACTCTACAAAATGATAAGAAGCTAAATATGTCTTTCCCTAAAAAATAGAATGATCCAACTTCTGAGGCTGTTGATGAATAATTTTAGTGAAAGATTTGTAGATTTTCAGAATTTAAAAAATGAAATCCGTCTTTTTGGAAATCCGTTTGCTACCGATGTGTCAATGGCTCCGACAGATCTGCAACTGGAACTGATTGACTTACAAAGCCAGACATCCCTGCTTGACACATTTCAAGTGATGCAGACCATTGACTTCTACTCCATGTTACCTGCAGAAGCGTTTACAAATCTTCGAAAACAAGCGCTAAGGATGATCACAATGTTTTCAAGCACTTATTTGTGTGAACAAACTTTTTCAATGATGAAACGGGCGAAAACCTTGTGACGTAATCGCATCACGGATGAACATCTAGATTCAGTCCTCCGACTTGGTGTTTCATCTATGCAGCCAGATATTCAGAAGATGGTTTTGGATAAACTTCATGCATCACATTAATTTATGTAAGTAGGTCCACAAATAAAACTATTAAAAATAGCTTATTGTATTTTTTTTTTCTTTTTGATGATATGGCCCGCGACACGAATGCCGAAAATTAAAATGGCCCGGAGACCAAATAACGTTGGGCATCACTGCTGTATATGATACATTGTATTGTACATGTTGCGTATGTTGTATTCCACATGATTTATTTCATTTGATATTCATAAATACATTACCTTTTTAAAGTTTATTTAGTTAGTCTTTACTCATTTGTAAAATTTTTATTGTTTAAAGACCAAAGATACGCAATTAGTATCATTCTCAAATATATCCAAGAAAAATTTTGACATAATCTGAAAATAAGCGTGTCATTTTTAAACAGGAAATCCAAGAAAAAAATCTTTGTTTTTTTAGCGTTTCCAAAGCTTACATACTAGGAGACAGAACTCATTGGCGTACTCAGTGACCCCCCATAAAGGGAGGGAGAGACAGTGGGCTTCAAACAAATAGAGGAAATGGCGAAGAGCTTTTTCTTACAATTGTTAAAGGAAGGTTAAGGGTACACGGAAATAACAAGTCTTCCCATGTGTGTGTGTGTGTGTGTGTGTGTGTGCTTTTATTTTTTCGTTTTGAAGAGAGGCAGGGGGGAAGGAGGGATGGAGGGGGACTATTAAAACGCATGTCAAATGTAAAATTCGGAGACTTCATTGTGAACTTGAAAGAAAGCTTTATTCAGAAGAGATCTACTAGGTTGACACCTGATCACATTTACCTGAAGTACTATATATAGAGACGTTGCAAGTGCGAAAGATATCATCTTATCTTATCTTATCTTATTGAAATATAGACGATACTTTAAAAAAAGAAGATAATTACGTCTTACGCGTGTTCCTAGGTCAAACTAGAGATTGTAACCTTTGTAGTATCTGTTAATCAATAAATACCTTTTCTAATTTGATAAACGAATTTTGAAATTCTGGTTTAATTAATTAACATCACATTGTGGATAACAAGAGTAATTACAATAGTTTTAATAAAATAACAAAGAAAGATTATCATTTTTTTCCATTGAAATATACATTGCAATAATTTTACAAGAGATATAGTTTCAGTCAAGTTGGAGTTACATAAATGTCATTTACATTAAAATGAAATCTGAAACCTTTTTCTTTTCTCTATCGAAAAAAAACAAAAACATTTTAGATTTGTACTAACGAAGTCAATCAAAACAATCTCGTAAACTAGCTTTTATCAGGATCGTTAGTTCTGAAGTACAGCAGGATCCTATTGAAGCTAACAGCCGTGGTGGCGTGCATCAGACGGAACAAAAACTAAAGGAAAAAAAAAAAAGGTTAGATTTCATCCTAAACTGCGTGTATCAAAATTTTCGCAAGAGTCACTGTCAATCTCGCAATCACACTATTGACATGACTTTGTTTCTGTGTCTTGTTCTACTCTGGCAAGTTTCTATTCAATTAATAAGATTATAGGGATTGTAGGGAACTATTTATTGCATATAACGTGTACGGGGCGGGGTGGCTGGGTAGTAATGCAAGAAGTCCCGGGCTCGAATCTCGGTGAAGACTGGGATTTTTTATTTCGGGATTTTTTGGACGCCCCTGTGTCCATCACAATCTAATAGGTAACTGACTTTAGTAAAGGCGGTTTAAAGTTAAATAAAATAAGTTGAAGTGAAGGCGGTTGTGTAGGTCTTTGCTGGCCACAAGACACGCTCATTAACCGTCGGTCATAACAGATAACCTTTACATCATCTGCCCTATAGATGTCAAGGTCAGATAGGAGTAAAATTACTTTGTATATAACTTGTCAGTCTATCTAGATTACCTCATGCAAAGCGTGGGGGAAGAGCTTAGCGCTGAAGGTAATTACTACATCCTCGGTGGTTAACAAACAATTATTCTTTGCTACTGTTGCAAAACATGAGAATTCTTTCGTTCAAAATAAGTAAAAGACTAAAGTCGATAATTGGTATCTCTAGATTTTCATTCACTCATTGTCTGCCCTGGATACAACGACCTTATAATTGCTTATAAAGACGTAGAAGATAATTGGACATACAATCATCTATTACTACCAGGGATTGACCATTAGAGCTATTATATTCCTCCACTGCCCCAAGCACATGACAAACACACTCCTGCTTAGGTCAGGTATAGAGCTGCTTGGCCTTTTTTTTATTTTTAATTTCGAACAGGATCCACGGTTTTCTAGACTTATTAGTGTTTGCAAGGAGTCTCAAAACGGATTATAAGACCCATGGTCGTGTATTTATTGCAATTCAATGTCACTGTGTTTAAAAAAAAGCGTCGTCCAGTATGAGACTTTTATTCAGGGGCGGAGCTTTTATTCATATGGTGCAATACGTTTGTCTTGTGGTTGTATGATGGCTGTCTGATTTCGGTAAATTACTCTAGAGATGTCTGAGTGTCTTGTACGGGTGTATTCTTGCAAATTCGATGTAACAGACAAACACTATCACAATTAAGAAGCCGCCAAGTATGGTTCGTCACTACTCTAAAAGGAGGCGCGGTGGTTGAGCGGATAAGCCCTTGGCTTCCGAATTTTTTATTTCGGGATCTTCAGGCGCCTCTTAGTCCACCCAGCTCTAATGGGTACCTGACATTTGTTGGGGAAAAGTAAAAGAGGTTGGTCATTGTGCTGACCACATGACACCCTCGTTAACCACAGAAACATACGACCTTTACATCATATGCCCTATAGACATAAGGTCTGTAGGGGAACTTTTTTTTTTACTACTCTAGCTAAATATCTAACAATGGAGAGGGATATGTTTTTCTTTGTGAATTAGCAAAGGTAACACCACCCCTCCATCTCCTCACGATGTATGCTTTCAGCTTTTCTTTAAAAAGTCAAGACTTCTTCAGATCGTGAGGAGGTTCTGCGGAGGCTGTTAGCCAGCTCCTCCCTCCTCGTTAATAGATGCACTTTCCGAGGACTTTATATATATATATGAATGTAATATGACTCATTGCTTACGTCTTTTATATACTACACACACACACACGCACACACACTTTATTTGGATGATGGTTCAACAATGAACACGTCACAGTATTATTTGTGTAGCTAAAGTGTAACAGCAATAAAAGCAAGTGTGGCGTATCAAAGTCACACAGCTGGGCGTACTTCACTTCATGCCACAATGTAGTCAGAAATTTGCGACAATCAGGTGTTAAAAAACATTAAGACTTTAACAAGGCAAATCACATGTCAAACAGTCGCATTTCTTTTAACTTGCATGTCGACTAGACGTATTTCTTGTAACGTTAATGTTAAACCTGAGACAGACGTTCCATTTAATTGATGTTTTAATAGAATAAATGCGAACCAGAAGTAAAACAATAGCTCCAAATATATTCTCAATGAAGTGTAAGAATAAAACCACTACATTTAGAAACTTGTACATATTCCTAGAGTAGAACGTATAGATATTTAGATATATACATTTCTTTTTTTTTTTACCTAGTGCAATGCCAGCGTTATACGACCATATTTAGGTAATGGTAACTAAAAAAAATATTTTAATCTCTTCAGATGATGAATATTTAAACCAGAAGCGCAAAATTTGTTCAGCCTGAAAGTCAAATAAATTTCCTACCCGCGATTTACAAGAAATTGAACCACTTTAAAACAAAAAACCAGTCCAATAGCGCAAAAACGTCTGCTGCCAACGTCTGCTGCCAAACTTCTGCTGCCAAATTTCTGCTGCCAAACACAAATCTCCTGCTAACAAACATCTGTTGCATGCAAACGTTTGCTGCCAAACAGAAAACTTCTGCTGCCAAACACAAATCTCCTGCTAACAAACATCTGTTGCATGCAAACGTTTGCTGCCAAACAGAAAACTTCTGCTGCCTATGCCAAACGTCTGCTGCTAAACTTCTGCAGCCGATAGAGGTGTTAAAGGTGCCGAATACCACCGCGCAGTGGGACCGGACTTGTCACTCAGGCGTAGGTTGAACACCGATGGTCTATCCAGTTGTAATGGTCATCTGTTAGATTTTGTACAAGAACATTACATGCTGTTTTTCTATCTCCATCTGGAACTCCTAGATAGAACATTTGGTATATCTATCAACATATATCGTAAGCGATTCTTATGGGCAAAGTTTTTGAGAACCGTTACTAGAATTATAAAACAAAAATTAACAAGAAAATGGGAAATGGACTGGAAGTTTAATTTTTTTTTAATCTAAAAGGAAGAAAAAAAAAGCTTTAAAAATGTCCGTGGAATTTTCTGTCCGTGTTTTCATGTTACTTGCCCCCAGGTGTCACATTTGTGTTTGGCTGAGTCCAGGATGACATATGACATTCCTGAATAGCATACGTAAGCATTGTCCCGGATTTAACTTAAGGCGCTAAGTTAGTGAACAAAGAGAACTAACGTAGATATGGCTATGAATTCCTTCATGCGGGGTACCTCCCTATGTAAAACATGGCGCCTGGCATACGGAATAGCTTTGTTTCATTGCGTAATAAGTTTGTGATGTAAGGTTAACTGTAAGGTTAACTCTTTTTGCCCGATAGCCAACAGTTTTACAGTTAAAGTCCTTCTGTAGATGTAGGTCCAGATTTCCTGTGTTCAGAAGTGCACTGAGCGATAGAGGGGATTCTAGTGCCTGTAGTCTGTGAGGAGGATGCAGACAATGACGCCAGATGCCTTTATCTGCAGATATCTCGTAGATATCACGTGATGCTCAAACTACGACCCGCGGGCCATTATCGACCTATGATGTGATGCTCTCAGGCCCTTGAAAACATCAGCGCACAGTGCAGAATGAAGCCGCGTAGAATCAGTGCCATTGACTCAATGAGTCTTTTCGGCAATGCTACCCGAGATACGCGTATTGGAAATGTATATGTTACTGGTCAAGTAAGAAATCTGGCATTCTTCATGAACATTTCAGGCAAAGTTGGAAATGATTTCTCCATGTCGTACTTTGCCTAGACGGCATATGAAAAGCCCAGGTATTCTAAAGAATGACTAGAACTGCCTCAAGCAAAATGTGAAAAGTTGATTGGAAGTATTATTATTAATAATATACCTCTGACTAATATTTGCATTAGCGAAAAAGATACATTATTTCGTCCTGTTCTATCAACTGTGAAGTTTGTTTACTTTATTGCGCTAGGTCATTGTTTCTTAAACTTGTTTTCCTTAACGGGCCAACACTTCGCACATTCTGAGTATTTAGCAGTAACCTTGCTTATTTCTATAGAAGAGATGAATGCACGTGGTGGCCAAGTAGTTAATTATTACTGTAGCTCTCTCTTTCGCTATCTGGAACCCTCATGTTTTTTTTTCACCTGCGTATAGTAATTTCTCCCACATAGACTTTTGACGTGATTTGGAAAGACCCGCTTCATAATTCACACCAGACACATACACTCTCATATTTTGGGCCTGTTAATTTTAGTACCACTTTTACTTATGCCACCCTCCACCCCACCCCCACCAACAACAAAAAGTAAATCCTTCGTTCACCTTCCCGTTACCATATCTACATTTCTCTTCGTATTTTGTTCTCTAAATAAAAAAAGATTTTACTCTTCATGAAATTGAACTAATCAACTCTGTGAACTTTGCTAGAGACAAGCCAAATATAAATCTTTAACCTTTACATCATACAATACGGGTAGGATAAAATTGACATCCTTCAATCAAATAAATACAGTAGGGCTATATACTGACCCCGCATATCTATGGTAGGATAAAATTGACATCCTTCAATCAAAATAAATACAGTATGACTATATGCTGACCCCGCATATCTATGGTAGGATAAAATTGACATCCTTCAATCAAATAAATACAGTAGGGCTATATACTGACCCCGCATATCTATGGTAGGATAAAATTGACATCCTTCAATCAAATAAATACAGTAGGGCTATATACTGACCCCACATATCTATGGTAGGATAAAATTGACATCCTTCAATCAAAATAAATACAGTAGGACTATATGCTGACCCCACATATCTATGGTAGGATAAAATTGACATCCTTCAATCAAATAAATACAGTAGGGCTATATGCTGACCCCACATATCTATGGTAGGATAAAATTGACATCCTACAATCAAAATAAATACAGTAGGACTATATGCTGACAACACATATCTATGGTAGGATAAAATTGACATCCTTCAATCAAATAAATACAGTAGGGCTATATACTGACCCCGCATTGCAATATATCTATTTATTAACATATATTATTTCATTTCTCAACAAGTATGAAGACAGGAAGGGGAAACACTGTAAACACTCTAATAAGATAAAATATCAAAAAGCATTCTGAATAAATATACTTATATACATTGGGTGAAATGATTACTCAATGACAAAGAAAAAAGATTTAATTGGGGATGAAGTGACCGAGGATGAAGTGACCGGGGATGAAGTGACCGGGGATGAAATGACCAGGATGAAATGACCGGTGAGGCAAATAATGTATTAAAGGTGAAGTTGGTCTAAGCTCAAGATTTAAAGAATGACTCAAATGTGCATAGATAATTCACGTCTACAATATGTCGGACAACCAATATTTAACTTTACCATACCTTTACCTATCCCTTACGGTTGTACCGTTGGGACACCATGCAAGATTTGTCGACCGTCTTTCTCCATTCCTCTCTGCCTTTTGCCTTTGAACCTCTTTCAATAGGCAGGCCCGTCCATTCTTTTATGTTGTCCTCCCATCGCTTTCTCTGTCTGCCTCTTCTTCTTTTACCTGGTACTGTTCCCTGAAGGAAGGTCTTTGCGAGCCCCGATTAAATCAAACATACAAACAGTTTTTAAAGATGAATTATGAAATAGCAATGCCAAACGTTATTATTATTTTGTTTTGAACACTGACCTAAAACTAACAGAGATGTTGTCATATCAATGCTGAAAAAATGTTTCAACTTTTGGTCAAATAAAACTAATTTAAAAAAATGTCCACATGAAATTTAATAGATATATCACTCATGTATAATCATGTCATCAGAAAAGTTTAAATTTCGGATATATCTCCTCCCGTAATCTTCTGACACCACACACACACACACACACACACACACGCACGCACGCACACACACACACCACACACACACACAAGGCGTTGTCTAATATTTCTCTCTTTTATTCGAAAAAGAAATATTTACATCTGTCTACTTAATTCAATGCCCTACATGCCAAGCTCCCCGATACAAAATTTTCCAGCCTTTGTTTTTTAATTCTCTAAATGTAACATGCGCAACTGATACATGTTCAGAATTATTCCTTTCAAATGACGTCATAGAGCGCACCCGAGAAGATTACCGTCATAGTAAACCACCCTCAGATGAGTCAGACCGAGATTAATTTGAGTACCAAGAGGTAAGTGATACGGTAGGGCTCTTCGTTAGGGCGCTTCAATAGGGCGTAGTCTTGTTTTTTTTTTCTTTTTTTTTCGCAAAGGTTTTTTTTTCCATGTAAGCGATAGTAGGTAACAGATACAACAAAAGAATATAATGTCAGGGACGTACTTGTGTTTTGGCTAGGTCATTGTACTGCTCCCATGGTTCTGTGGTGATATTTATGTTGCTCTAGAACATGAGATGAAAGATCTAATTAATCGTGCCAGCCGGTTACACCCAAGTTGTTCTAACAAAAATTTTTAAAATTAAAAAAAAAAATTCATATTATATTGAAGCATAAAAACGATTTTTTGAAGGAACTTTAGTACTCTCTAAATCTAATGGCTATAATTCATATCACAGCATTGCCCTTCCGCAATTAGGAAAATCTGATTTCCCAGAAAGTTCAAACTTAAAAGTTTTAGTGGAATGCCAAAACTGTCATGAAAATAATAAAATAAAATTTGGGTTGAAACATTTCGTTCTTCCTCCATGTTGAGTTCATCAGTGATCGTGTGTGTTATTTCATTAGGTCTCAATGTAAGACACACACACACACACAAACACACACGCACACAGTCTTACGCTATGTTGAAGTTTAATGTCTTCAAACTCTATCACAAACACATTATACTATGGCGTCTCGTGGAGTTCGAAAATTAATGACAAAAGCAACTTATAGGGCAGAACGCCACAATAGATTCAATATTCTTTGTTTCTTAGAGAGCGATTATTTAGTATGGAGATAGATTACATTGGAAAAAAAAAGAGGTTTATTGCGTCATCAAAACTTAATGTTCATTAGCAGACGGTGCGTAAAAATGATTCTTGAATCAAGAAATGCCTTCCATTCGGAAATTCCCTAACACGACATTCAATTTTAAGAACGCGACAGTCCTTTCAAAACCGATATCGGCTCTAGATCTTACACCTAGTTCAAGAAAAACAAATTGAAATTTATTTAATTGTATTCTTTGAAAAATTTAAAAATTCAAAAAGTGTTCTCGTTACGACCAACGTGCTGCTATTTTGTTTTTCACATCAATAGAAATGAACTTTAAAATTCATAGAAGAAAAATCGTTCGCGCCGTTGTTGATATTCGCGTCCACCAAGGTTTCTCAATAAATTTCTGACTTATTTAGAGACATTGTAAAGAGAAATAAAAGATAGATGAGGATAAATCCAAAGACGAAATAAATTAGAAAAAAAAGAATCACAAATGTAATTATATAAATCTTAGTACACAATGACAAATATGTTTACTGATTGCTAGCTAAACGTGATAAATATTAGCAACCAGGGTCGGATTTTACTCTAAGGCAATCGGGGCTACTGTCCTTGGGACTTCATAAGAATTTCACAACAATTTGAAGCAGCCATTTTGATTTTTTTTTTGTTTAACATTTAAAAACAGAAAAAAACAGTAAAGAAAAAAAAAACAGTAACACCTCTGGTTTCATTTATCTAATTACCTAACGAAACCACCAGACGAGCTTCCCGATTTTCTGACCTGTAACCCGGATGTAGAGAAACTTAAGATCCAAAGAACAGGGATTAACCTGAGTACATGGATTTCTATAACCAACAACAACAGCACCTGATACAAATCAAGGTGCTCGAGTCGGAAGACTTCAGACTTAGGTTTCAATAGATGTTCATCCAGGTGTGAAGGCCCAGGTCACGTGACCATGTCATATTCTCCAATCTAGGTGACGAAAGTTTCCACGCCTCCATGGAAAATTTCCCGACTTTTATCCGACCTGCACGCATTTAGATTCACATTTGAATTTTTACCAGTCATGGTTCCGGAATAAAGTGGAAAGTGATTCCCAAAATAGACAGTTTCTTTATTGAAAGAGATTTCAGACGAATAGAAACAGAACGGTTGATGAATTTAACGTGGTCTGTTTCGACAGATTATCCAGAAATGGTTAAGAATAGTTAGGGATCTATAAAAAAAATTTCAATGTAGTGCTGAATTTATTCTGGGTTAATTAAATGCCTTTTGTGAATTTGTAAGCATTCGGAAAGTTTCACTTTTTTTTTCTGTCACATTTTCTTTTTTTTTATTTCTTGTTTCAACTTACACAGAGGTCAAAAGTCAAATTTTACGTTAAGATAATCGAAACTAATTTGACTACAATGTACTCCCATTTTCGTCATATTCAAATTTCAGAAGCCAAATATAAATAAATAAATAAATAGATAAATAATCATTATTTCCTATAGAATAGATACATGTATCAGAAAGTCATAATACGTGACAACACATTTACTTTAATTCCACTATTGTAGGAATATTTCATTTTGTTTTCGCGTTACTTGGAAAGAAGAGATCGTTTTCGGTGGTCACTTTTATTTTCAATTCATTTTTAATAATATATCAGTGTTTCCCAAAGTAGGGAACGCATACCCCCCCCCCCCCAGGGGTACGGGAAGAGTTTGTAGGGGGTACGCGTTTCACATTGTTAACTCTTCTGATTTTTTTTTAAATACCCATTTAATTTATAAATTAATAATAATAATTTCATAAGTTTTAAATCATTTTTATCATTTATTGTCATTTTTTTACAAACTCAAATACGGTGATATTTTACATTTTAAGATTTAATTTCTACAAAGATCAGAAAACAGATAGAGATGTTACAACTTCCGTCGACGCGCCCACTTTTCAATGTAAGAATGTAATTAATGTGTCTCTGAAGCATGCAAAACATAAAATTACTAATTAATTACTTAAGAGTGAAAGAGTAATTATTATTTTGTGTATGTAGGCCTAAAATTTTTTAAAAAATTGTTATTAAAATAAAGCCCTTCTTTTTTTTCGGGGGGATTGGGGGTAAGCTGGGGGGAGGGGTGGGTTTCAGCGTTACGAAAATTCTAGAAAGGGTACGCATAGGTCAAAGGTTTGAGAAACACTTATATATATAAATACAGATCCAATACATTTCTATGTGGCCTCTTGTTTCTTGGCTTCAGTGGGTTTGAAAAAGTAAAAAAAAAAAAGTAAAGTTTCCCTGTCAGACTTTGCCATCTGTAGAGCAGCTTATGAAAAGGTCATCTGTTTGTTTGGCTTACAGTTGACTAGGGTATCATGTGACCAACTCAACGACCAACAGCCCCATCTAATGTTAGGTACCCATGAGAGCTGGATGGACTTAGAGGCACCCTAAAGATACCTAAATTAAAAAAAAAACTCTAGTCTTAACCAGGAATCCAAAGCCAAACGGTATACAACTCAGCCACCGCGTTGGTTAGAGCATCGTGCTACTTTAGCTAATGTCTTGGTTCGATCTCCATTGTAGATAAATCTGTAAGATAAAAAAAAAATTTTCACTATTACGACTTAATTGGTACTTTTAGATAAATTTTGACCAAATACGCTATTACCGTTGAATAGTGATAAAGGCCCCCTTTCAAGCCTACTAACCTATCGAGAGATAAAGTTCAGGTTACCGTAAAATACAGGATATCTATGTAAATGTATTATTTTATAAAACATTATATGGAAAAGTTGTCGCAGGTTTAGCTTTGTAAACTATTGTTAGAATAGTTTGTAATATCCGTGAATATACATTACCCACTATCATTTTTACAAAACTTATATCAACTCACTCTGTCTGTCTCTCTGTCAGGTACAAGTTACGTTATTTCTCTCGATTCTCGTTCTTGGATCAAGTTAAAACTTTGCACAATTATTCATTGTCCCTAATTGAAAATACATCAAATTGAGCATTAACCAGATAACTAATTAATTAGTGGTAATAACTTAATTTTGTTTGATATTGAAAAGGTGGCTGAGTGGTAAAGCGATTGGCTTTCAAACCGCGTGTCCAGGGTTCGAATCCTGGTGAAAAGTGGGATTTTTTATTTTGGGATCTTTGGGCGCCTCTGAGTCCACCCAGCTCTAACCGATACCTGACACCATTTGGGGAAAAGTAAAGGCACGTTGGTCGTTGTGCTGGCCAAATGACACCCTCGTTAACCGTGGGCCACAGAAACCGAAGACCTTTACATCATCTGCCCTATAGATCACAAGGTCTGAAAGGGTAACTTTACTTTCTTATTACGAGTTATGGCTGTAATTCTACAGATATTTCCCTGACATAAGCTTTTTTAAAAGTATCTTTTTATAGTTTGTCACGCTTGGGTCTTTCTTGTTCAAGAGACACTCCTTCTTCTATACTGGGTACACCATAGCTGTATGACTCACTTGGAAATAAAAAATCATATCTTGTTGATTTGATCTCCACTGCTATTCCTATTTAACTAGGGTACTTCAAAGAAGGTGTGTTTCCGTAACGCGTCCAAATTGAACTACGTACAAAATGAACTTTAAAGATATTCAGTAGATTGCGTCACTCTTGTCGGACGATAGTTTCCAAGCCTATCTAGTTTCCTAACCTGGACGTGGGTTCACTAGTTGGGCGGGTAAACAAGTCGTAGTTCACGCAGAGTACGTGCCCCTGAGCAGACGTGGAGTAATCGAGATCCCAAAGAAACACATAGTGACGTTCAATTTTAAAAAACTATTTTCCTGTGATTTCACTAATGTCGGTCAGAACGGATTGTAATTAACCTTACGATGGATCCGAATTTACTTTTAAGGCATTTTTAATGTTTGACTCTTTCTCACTGTCTGTGATTTCGAATGTTAACAACACAATGTAGGCCAGTGATTCTCATCTTTTTACTTGCTACGTTCCCCATCCCTTCCGAATAAAAAAGATCTCCCCTACCCCTCTCATACAGCTCCGGGAACTGGGGAAAACACTCTCTTGTATTCCGAGCTGTGGAAATGCATTCTCCTAGAGTGTACAGCGCACAATTCCTAACAATGACAGCAGTGGCGTAGCTATGGTGGGGTAAAGGTTCCGAATTTTAAAATCCTCCGGCCCCAATAAGAGGGATGTCCCCAAATTAATATTAAATAGTACGTCATTATCTCAGGTCATGATGTCGAATGTCAAAATGTAGGGAGCCCCTGAAGAGGTCAATTCCTTCCCCCTGCCACCTAAATCTCTAGCTACGCTACTTATTAACAAGTGTGAAAGAGCAACACAAATTTTGTGGAATGAGAATTATTCAGGGCACATGTAGCACAGCGTAATGAGCTCCCTCTTTGTACAACGCTATGTATAATCCCTACTGTGGTCCAAGACCATTCGTTACTGAAGGCCTCAACACTGACATGCGACGTCACAACCTTTGGGCAGTGGAGACTAACAGCTCGTTGCCACGTCGCAGATCTAAACGACGTGGCGACGAACGATTGGTCTCCACTGCCCACGGGCTTAGACGTTGCATTTCAGTGTTGAGGTCTTCTATGACGATTGGTGTCGTTTGGTCACACATAAAACTTCATCAAAACAACGGCATCGGATCGAGACCAATTGTTATAGAAGGCCTGGACACTGACCTGCAACGTCACACCCTGTGGGCAGTTTAGACCAATAGCTCGTTGCCAAGTCACAGGTCTGTACGACGTGGCGACGAGATATTGGTCTAAACTGCCCACGGGTTATAACATTGCAGGTCAGTGTTAAGGCCTTCTAGGTCTTTAACGAATGGTCTCAATCGGACAGGGTACCAACTCGTCAGCAGAGTCAGAAGTACAACCAGGCAGACATCCAGGCTTCAGAATGGTCACTGGTCACATTTCTCACTTAGTGTTTCAAGGTCTGAAGTATATTTCTCTAAAAAAAATATTTTAAACTTAATAAGAACACACACACACACATTACTCTCTGTGTAAATACTTGACGTTGGCTGAACCCCTCAGATTGTGGGAAAAAAAGATCTACAGTATAAAGTGACACTTTCTTTTAAGTAATTGTTCTAGCATCCGCCTCTTATTTCTTCGAAATAAAAATAACAGAGTTGCGTTGACAGTGTGTTCTATCCACCCACAGATCCCACAGTGAGAACTTACTGCCCTTTTTGGTACGTGTATACATACATTTACATAATGCACGTACTCTGTTCGAATCCAGGTGAGGACAGGGATTTTAATTTTTGGATCTTTGGGCGCCACCAAGCTCTAATGGTTACCTGACATTAGTTGGGGAAAGTAAAGGAGGTTGGTCGTTGTGCTGGCCACATGACACCGTTGTTAACTGTGGGCCACATAAACAGATGACCTTTACATCTGCTCTATAGATCGCAAGGTTTGAAAGGGGAATTTTTTTTTACTTATCATACCATAATAATTTTTTTTTTCTTATATTTAACTTCAAGCTTAACTATTCAAATGATCCTTCTGTTTCTAAGCATTTGTGTTTTGTGTTATATCTGTATATTTTGCAGTACAATATGTTTTATCGCAACATTCAATGATCTGCCCACCTACGGGCCGATCTGAATGAAATGTATCGATCTGCCCTGAACTGTGTCGGTCTGCTTTTAAATTTATCACACTTGACACTTGACAAAATAGCACCAAAGTTAGCCAAAGTTAACTAAAGTTTGCCAAAGTTAGCCAAAGTTAACCAAAGTTAGCCAAAGTTAACCAAAGTTAGCCAAAATTAGCCAAAGTTAGCCAAAGTTAACCAAAGTTAACCAAAGTTAACCAAAGTTAACCAAAGTTAGCCAAAGTTAACCAAAGTTAGCCAAAGTTAGCCAAAGTTAGCCAAAGTTAACCAAAGTTAACTAAAGTTAACCAAAGTTAACCAAAGTTAGCCAAAGTTAGCCAAAGTTAACCAAAGTTAGCCAAAGTTAACCAAAGTTAACCAAAGTTAACTAAAGTTAACTAAAGTTAGCCAAAGTTAGCCAAAGTTAGCCAAAGTTAACTAAAGTTAACCAAAGTTAGCCAAAGTTAACCAAAGTTAGCTAAAATTAGCCAAAGTTAACCAAAGTTAGCCAAAGTTAACCAAAGCTAACTAAAGTTAACCAAAGTTAGCCAAAATTAGCCAAAGTTAACCAAAGTTAGCCAAAGTTAACCAAAATTAACCAAAGTTAGCCAAAGTAAACCAAAATTAACCAAAGTTAGCCAAAGTTAACCAAAGTTAGCCAAAGTTAGCCAAAATTAGCCAAAGTTAACTAAAGTTAGCCAAAGTTAACCAAAGTTAACCAAAATTAACCAAAGTTAGCCAAAGTTAACCAAAGTTAACCAAAGTTAGCCAAAGTAAGATGCAGGCCGAAAAACAAAACGTTAGACGTCTTCATTTGCGCCATATAAGTAAATAATGTTCTCATTGTCACTTAAATTCGGAACTTCTGCATATGCCTTGGACTCGATGACATTTTCTCTTATTAAGAATTGTTATTATTATATACTCTTAGTAAAAGTGTACAGAAATATTTTGTTTTTCACCACTTGAAGTGTAAGTGAGCTCTAGACTAAAAGTAGTTTAAACCTGGTCCATAGATTCAGTTGGTTTCATCCACTAGTATCTTCAGGATGAAGTACAGACTAATCGTGATCGCGCAGAAGTATCTAATCACGTTGATCCATGATATAACGCCCCTGCACTCCCAATGTCAGCGTCGACGATTCCGAGACCACGATCACTTTACGAGTCCACGACTATGTCATTATGTTCTCGTCACATGGAACTGTTTCATTGCGAGTGGTTTAAGTTTAAAAAAACAACAAGCAAATTAGAAAGCAGTTAATTATAATAATAAAAAAAATGATTGTATTAAATGTATCAGTTAGTTTGGAATCAGCCATGTGATTGAATTTGTAAAAGATCTAGACTAACAATAATAAATATGTGTGATGACTAGAAATATTGTTATCCATTGCTTTTGTTTAGTACAATTTCGCGCTTTCAGCTTTCCCAATTCCCCAAGAGCCTATCACTGGACCAGGTGGGAATGGGTGAGGAAGAAAAAACTGTGTATCTGGGTGATCGCCTTTATATATATATATATATATAGTTATTAGTTATATGTATATAACAATTTATCACCAATAGTTGATTAACTAATTATAATGTTATTCATTGATTTATATGATCTCACGTAAAGGAAATAATTGTCTGAAATTTCATCTTGACCCGAGTGGGTGTGGGAGAAATAACGTGTACAAACTTTTTACCAGACAGACAGAGGGAGTTGATAGAAGCTTTGTAAAAATGGCAAGTAGTAAGATAAAGCTTCAGTAAAAATGGCAAGTAGTAAGATAAAGCTTCAGTAAAAATGGCAAGTAGTAAGATAAAGCTTCAGTAAAAATGGCAAGTAGTAAGATAAAGCTTCAGTAGAAATGGCAAGTAGTAAGATAAAGCTTCAGTAAAAATGGCAAGTAGTAAGATAAAGCTTCAGTAAAAATGGCAAGTAGTAAGATAAAGCTTCAGTAGAAATGGCAAGTAGTAAGATAAAGCTTCAGTAAAAATGGCAAGTAGTAAGATAAAGCTTCAGTAAAAATATGTAGCAAAAAGACGAATAGTGTGGTCAAGTCTGGGCATTGGTGAAAGTCTCTATATTTTTAAACTGTTGTTACACGCAACTCTTTGGGGCTACAAGCATGCTTAGTGCGCTATGATCCAATTTCTTTGTAGACATATCTTGGAGATTTCCCTATTGTCTTTAAGGGCTCAGCTACACAACTCAGCTGGAATCGGGATCAGACCTCGAATAACAGTTAAAGTACCCACTCGGGTTTTGGTCACTCACTATACATTCCACGCCCATTTTAGGGAGGGGTGGTGGGTTCAAAGGTTTCCTTGTGATGGACTCGTTCAAGCTCTACATTACTATAGTGTCGTAACCTGTTGACACCGTCACTCCCTACCACCCCCCCTAACTTCCCACTACCCTTTTATTTGCGGCCTAGTCCGTGGGCTGCATTAAGTAGACACTTCAAATTAATTGTCCCGCTGTATCCACTATTTGCGTAGCTTCTCTTTAGTAGGACTACCCTCCCTCACCCTCACACATCGACACTCATACACTCACACATCGACACTCATACACTCGCATAACGACTCTCATATGCACATGCACACACAAAGTCCAGGATGCAGACAAAATGCTTATTTTGCAGTGAGACTACATTCTGCTATTATAGCAAAATAACTCAATAGTCTGGGAGAAAGAAATCTCCCATTAATCAGACATAGACGTCACATAGAAGAATGATAAAGATATTTTGTGTGTGTTCTGGAAGCTTGAATATCAGAGTCAGTACGTTGTCCAGGCTGAGATCGGGATCTTTGGGTGTCCATCCAGCTCTAATGGGTACCCGACGTTAGTTGGCTTAAGTAAAGGCGATTGGTCGATGTGCTGGCTACATGACACTCTCGTTAACCGTAGGCCACAGAAACAGATGGCCTTTACATCATCAGCCCTATAGATCACAAGGTCTGAAAGGGAAACTATACTTTGTACATAGTCCAGAGCTCTGCTTGATTTCAATATGTTGGTAAAGTCTTCTGTTTGATGTTGTTATGAAATACCAATATATGTTTGCCACAGTTCATGCAGGTATATGCCTCTGTGCTAGGGCTAGCTGACAGGGCAGCTTTCTTTTTCTTTCTCTTGGCTGACGCAGCTTCGTTTCTTTTGCATTCGGCGAAGTTTGTACCAGCACGTACAGTCTGTCTCCATGCTTTCCGGTCTTGGGCTATCTCCTTCCACATACTTTGGTCGATGCTCGTGGCTCTCATGTCTCGCTTGCAGACATCTCTGTTGGTTAGTCTTGGGCCGCCCTTCGGTCTGACTCCCTCTGCAAGCTCAGCGTATAGGATGTCTACGGATTCTTTCATCTGGCATGCGAGTGACATGACCGAGCCAGCACAGTCTTCTCTGTTGAAGGAGAGCATAGATGATGTGCATATTGGCCCGTTTCAAAACTTCCTGGTTGGTGACACGATCCCTCCAGGAAATGCACATTATGCGTCTCAGGCAGCGTAGGTGGAAGCTATTTAATCTGTGTTCTTCAAGCATGTAAGTTGCCCAGCTCCCACTGCTACAAGAGGTGTGCTCAGAACACAGGCATTGAAGACCAGGATTTTTATTTTCCCACACACGCTAGGAGAGTTTTTGCCATTGCTGCAGAAGTCTTTCCTATTCTTTTTGTCAGCTCAGTGTCTAAATCTAGGTTGCTGGCTTTATATATTGTTTTAATGCTTGGTCTTCAAAATTATTGCAAAGAACTTCGTTTTAAAACTAATGAGAAATGTGTTCTTTATATCTTGACATCTAGACCTCTTTATTTATTTAATACATAGACTTCAACTGAGCGGTATTTCCATGCATTGATACATCTATGCGTTTGTTTGTAGGGTCAGTTAGTCAGTTAGTTGTAGTTGTATTACTTTCACAATACAGAAATTTGGAATAAAGCTTGAAAGCTTTTTTTTTTGGAATCAAACAGAAATTAACTTTTATTGACTAATATATATATATACTAGTCGGCCCACGGCGTAGTATACGCCGCTATTTCGCAGGGACGGCCCTAGGCCACTGCAATCTAAGCAACCACTGTGGGCCCAGCACTTTCATAGGACCCGCGCTAATTTTAGGTGTAAATTATTAAATTAAACCATTGTATAACGTTTAACAGATTCCCCGAGGCCTCCTGTCGAGCTCCTGGAAATCTCCTGAAATTGCAAAATATACGAAAAAGTCCTGAAAATCTCCGGATATTATTAAAATCTTTTAAAAACTCATTCAATATGGAAAACGCCAATCCTACGCGCGATTAAAAAAAAACGGCATTTTGCAATACCCGTCATTGTGAAATCTGGTGAAAGCTTCTCGCGCCTCAAACTAATGAAGAATTACTTGAGGTCAACAATTCTCGAAGATAGATTGAAACATTTGGTAATTCTTGCTATTGAGGGGGATCTATGTATGAAACTGAATTTTTTATGATATACTGTATGACTTCGCTACACGCAAGGCTCTTAAAGTAATTCTGTACATAGTAAAGAATAAATAAATGCAAAGACGAATTAATTTTCTAATACAAATTCTTAATTTTCACTTATTATCCGTATCCCTACCCAAACTTGGCCCCGACTAATCCGTTTTGCATAGGGACCCACAACGGTTAAGTCCGGCCCTGCTATATTTAGTGACGGGTGAATATAGAGTAGATTACTTGTTCTCTACCCCTTTTTTACGTTACGTAACTCTAGTCCGACTTGCAGAAATAAAAGCGTGATCTTTCCTTTACTTCTCGGTGTCAAAACTGTTGAGCCAGGAAGAGAAATTATATCATATATACACAGGTTAATAATTCTTTGAAGATATACGCAGAGATAGAAACGAAATAGGAAGATTGAGACTGAGACCATATCACTTCAAATATTGCGATCAACACATATAGTTGCGTTACGTAACTCGGAATTGTTGTCCTTTTATATCAACTCACTCTGTCTGTCTGGTAAAAAGTTTGTACACGTTATTTCTCCCACACCCTATGTAGCATCAAGCTGAAATTTGTGCACACTTATTTCTTTTACCTGACAACACAAGAACCAATTTAAAATGTAATCCATTAGTTAATAAATTACAATGTTTGAAATCTCGAACAAAGGGAAAGGATTGTACTTGACTGAATTAGTCCCCTTTATAGGTCGCCGCTCTAAATTGAAACAAGCAGTAAATAACTTTACAATTTTCTCGTCACTAGCAGAGTGGTTAGAACGTCGGCCCTTGAGTCATGAGTTCGAATCCAGGCCTTCCCCCCCCCTTTTTTTTTTTGTAAATTCTTTGAAAAACAAATTCCATACAAATATGTCTTTCTTTCTCCCCCCCCCCCCCCAATTTCCCAGCTGGCTAGATAAGTGATAGGATCACAGAGTACCGAGAAAGCTTAAGGTATGAAATAGCGCTAAACAAGAACAAAGGGTAAAAATATATTTAATCACACAGATTGTTTCCTATTGGTCTAGATCTATGGCAAATTAAATGACATGACTGATCCAAACTACAATTCCTATAAGCTTTTTGTTTCTTTTTAAAGTGTTTTTTTATGTTCTTGTTGTTTTATGTTCTTTTTTTTTTTTTGGTGGGGGCGGGGGGGGGGGGCGGGGGGGTTGAGTGCTGGAAGACATATTGGCGGCTTAGTGCATATTCTGCCTTGAATATCAAGTTAACTTTTTGGCGCCCTTTGTGTCGGGAAACAAATGACTGTAACGTCGGACTGCGTGGTCGTTAATATGGCGTCAGAGGCGGAGCCCTGAGACAGGGCCTCATAAACAGGATGTTGAGGCTCACGTGTAGTACATTGGACTTCTATAAATATCTCCTCACATTGAGCAATACACGAAAGTCTAAGTAGTTATTCTAAATGTGATGATATCTATTTTCTTTTTTAAATTGCTAAACACGTTGTTGAAAGCATCCTAGATTAACAGTTGGTTTGTCCAGCTACATAGAACATACATCTGACCGTCACATCCGGGATCAAGAAAATAAACAAAAACAAACTTTGAAACAACATTTCGTCCGAATTCAAACAGACTCGACCTTTCTTCTTTCAAACACTCCCAACATGAAATATTTATTTTGTTTTAACCCTCTCCTCCCCACCCCCAATTTAAAAAAAAATGTGTATGAAGTTTGAGATTGTGTTTCTTTAGAACTTGAATATTATTTTAAAAGTCCAAACATCTGTCTTAATGTTGATGAGAGTAAAGCATTATAACTTTAATTACATAATTAGCAGAATTATGTTTTCCCACTGATGCCAAGGCACTTATCCAACAGCTTTGCAGTTCGAACAAGGAGACAAAATGTTTTCAAGCAGTCTAGGGACTTTTTTGTTTGGCTATAGCTGGATGCAGGGCCGAATTTAAGTATGAGGTGGCCCCGGGGAAAAATGTTGGTGGAGGTCACTACACTTTTTCAAAACCTTTAATAAAAATCTGCTTAATAAAAATTACTAATATCTAAATGCAAGTAATATTATAAAAAGAAAGAGAGTACTTTAAATTAAATTAAATTTTTCTTCGTTTAAAAAAGAAATATTCAATGATGTGCATATTTTAGTAACCAAAAATGCAAATTTAAATTTTCAGTGTTTACGCAATGGAGAAAATCCGGAGCATACTTATAATCAATGACGATACTATAAGCGGAAATTCTCAAACACAACAGTGTTGCCAACTGTAAGATAGTAAAAATGCCAAACAATCGCTAGAAAACATTTATTTTAAAAATTAATTTAAAATTTAAAATAAAATTAGTTTTAAGTATCTTTAATGGATTGTTCTGGATGCTTGTATATATAGTGAGAAAAGAAGAGAATTCTAGATAAATCTAAAACCGTTAATTAAATTTTTAGAATGGTCTCGTATGAGAATTAAATGTACCATTGCCTCGTGTAGAGAATTTTAAACCATACTTTGGTGTTAGGAAAAGAAAGTATTTTTCATTAAAAATTGTAACATGATATTAACGATAATTAAATTTTAAAATATTTTAGCTAGAAAATTGAATGTAATGAAGCCTACAATAGAAGAGCCATTTTACATAAATGGAATTAGAGTGTTTTTCATAAAAATCCGAAACAACCGATATTCGTAAATGAGAAGCAGATTTTTTTGTTTTATTTATTAGAAGAGGTATTTCAAACAGTTATTTGTGTTAGTAGACTTTTCAGATAAAATTCGGAACAATTTTGGCGACGATGTGTAAGAAATTTTTTATTGAAGCTTTAAAAACAAAAGTGTACAGGCCTCTACAAACATTCTACCCCAGGCCTCCGCAAACATTCTGCCCCAGGCCTTTACAAACATTCTGCCCCAGGCCTCCGCAAACACTCTGCCCCAGGCCTCCGCAAACATTCTGCCCCAGGCCTCCGCAAACATTCTGCCCCAGGCCTCTACATACTTCAATCCGGCCCTGGTTTGGCCTATGCATCCGAATCTCGCACCATGTATATCTAGGCCGTCCTTTCTTTCTCTTACTTTGGCGGGCTCAGAGTGATAGGGAGTTTTAGGATGTTGGAACCAGGCTTGTGAAGGTTGTGGTATTTTCATTACCAGCGTCTCTAGAATGGGTCTTCAATGAGCCGCTGATTTGTTCTTTTTTTTTGATAGTTTCTCACTGGTGACCAAGTCTGACCAGTTGACCATAAGATGATAAGAATCACTATAAGCTAGACAATGTTAGAATCGAAAACGAAAGTTATATTACGATTTGACTTTTTTTTTTCTATCTATTTAATTTTCAATCGCAATGTTTGTTTCAATACTAGGAAAAAAATCATTTATTACAATAATTATACAAAATGTTTTTTTATTATCTTCCTAGGATTTCACAACTAACAGAATAACGGAAAATCGTATTATTTAAACGCTGAATGTACAGCCCATATCTGGTGTAGCAATTCCCGAAGTTATTCTAAAGTAACATTTACCATCCGCTTCTGCTGGAGTTTGTTACATGAATAATGTAGGCTAGGCCTCTAGGCTTGTCTGTGTGACCACGCAAGTTTGTGTTTCCAAACTGTGGGTTTTCCCACTCTTTAAATTTATAGCGGCGTACTCTAGTTGATATGGCCAGTGCAAGAGAAAGTGACTTGCACAGATGAACGTAACAGGAAATAGCAGTGGCTCTCAAAAACTTTTTATTAAAAACACATACTAATTTTAATGATAGGTTAGCTCAGCAATATTTCTCAAAAAAATGCTTACGAAAAATGTATAAAACCGAAATTCAGGGCCATTACAACAGGGAAGCAATTTCTGAAAGTTTTGTTTTTTCCGCAGAAGGAAATGCAGACTTTGTAGAGTGATCATTGGATGAGGGCAATTAGGAGGTGGGGGAATCAAGGAACAGTTTTCGTTTGGTTTAGCATGATTGTGTCATTTAATGTTAAATTTCTCTCAAATAATTCTACCACTGAGGCTCTTCAAGCTTACCCAGTCTTTTGATAAACAATATCAATAATAGATTTCAAACGCCCTGATCTGATGTTTATTGATAAAAAAGAAACAAACCTCTACTATTATTGACATCGCAGTACCACTGTCTCATGATATAAGAAAAACTGAAATGGAAAAACAAAAAACAAATATGGGAACTTAGGCGGAACTTATCTAAAATAACAATATACCCCATTGTTATATCAACCGAGGGGATAATGACAACTGATCTCACAGATACCTTCAAGGCCCTTAACATTCTTAAGAAGATTCTCGTCGCCTGTCAGAGGGCGGCACTGCCGCAGACCTGAAACATCACCAAAAAAATTTTCAGTGGACACTGATAAAAGGATTACAATGAATTTTGTTCCCTTTTGCGAAACTCGACCCAGAGAATGAATACTCGTTAGTTTCTAGCATAATAATAACAATAATAATGTATACATTTTGTTCTGCCCATAAACTACTAGAAGAGGAACAACAAGGTTGCATTGAAATGTCAAAGGGCTGTAAATTACAGCGAACTATAGATAGTATTATACTATAGATGGCATTATACTATAGATGGCATTGTACTATAGATGGTATTATACTATAGATGGCATTATACTATAGATGGCATTGTACTATAGATGGTATTATACTATAGATGGTATTATACTATAGATGGCATTGTACTATAGATGGTATTATACTATAGATGGCATTATACTATAGATGGCATTGTACTATAGATGGTATTATACTATAGATGGCATTATACTATAGATGGCATTGTACTATAGATGGTATTATACTATAGATGGCATTGTACTATAGATGGTATTATACTATAGATGGTATTATACTATAGATGGTATTATACTATAGATGGCATTGTACTATAGATGGTATTATACTATAGATGGTATTATACTATAGATGGCATTATACTATAGATGGCATTGTACTATAGATGGTATTATACTATAGATGGTATTATACTATAGATGGTATTATACTATAGATGGTATTATACTATAGATGGTATCATACTAAAGATGGTATTGCACCAAGCAAATAGAAGAAAAAGAAACGTACACATGTGCTACATCGACTACAAAAAAAAGCATTCGACTCAGTTCCGCATGACTGGCTATTAAAATCCCTGGAAATTCATAGAATCAACCCAGAATAAATAAACTATTGAGTCTGTATGGAAAATTGAAAGATAAATCTACACCTTAATGGTGATAAACTAAGTTCTGTGCACATAAGAAGGGGTATACCAGGGTGACTTACCGTCTCTAATCTGGTTCTGCCTAGCGATTAACCCACTATCTAAATTACTCCATGGCGCTACAAACGGCTTTTAGATTGACACTAAATGTACAAAATGTGTGACTCACCTATTCTACGTGAATGATTTTAAGATAAATGACCATATGCAGAAACCGAGCAAAAGCCATACAGCATCACTACTATTTAAAAACGCTTCAGTAACGATAACCCTAATACCCCACACCTCTTTAAATGTGGTATAAGCATTAAAAAGGGCAAGGCAGCTAACACTAGCATTGCATTTGAAGGCCAGAAAGTCACAATAAAAATATAAAAAAGGACTTTCTTTGTAAATATAAGCAAAGAGTAAATAAAATCCACAACACTAAATTGTCCGGCAAAGTAACCTCATCACTGCAAAAAATAGTCCTACAAAGCGGAGGGGGAGGGCTGGCATCTCGACCATAGGTAGAAGAATGTGAGAGTAGCTCAATTGTTCGTCTCTTGGCATCCGAACCTAGTGTCCTGGGTTCGAATCTCGGTGAAGACGGGGATCTTAATTTTTGGAATTTTTAGGGCGCCGCTGAATCCACCCAATCCTAATGGGTACCTGAATTTAGTTAGGGAAAAGCAAAGACGGCAGGTCGTTGTGCTGGCCACATGACACCCTGCTCTTTGGCCATAGAAACAGATTACCTTACATCATCTGCCCCATAGATCGCAAAGTCTGAAAAGGAAAGTTTACTTTACGTGGTCCTACGTAAGTCCTAAATATTTTGCTACATTCAACGCAGTCATAACTATTGTCTTCCGGTAGCTGATTTGAAATTTGTTTTTTGAGGTCTTTACTTATTTTATGGATGCACAATAGGGAACAAGCACTTCAAGTGAAAGCAAACAGACGTCAGTTAATACGGGTCCTTCCAAGAAATTGACCCGGGTTAAATTATAGCCTGATGTAATCTGAAATACAATAGTAAATGTTTAAAAATAAAATTAATTTTGAAATGGTACAAACATTGCAATGTCAGAGTTTGCAGTTTACAGCAAGACATAATATTTGTAAGGGCACTCATAAAATTCTCACAATTTACATTGAGTTTCGACGGTAGGCTGCTTTGCTCTAAATGGCAAAACAAGGAGGGACCGTAGTGGATATTTTCAAATCTTTCTCACCACTAACTTTGCCAATGAAGATACCTGTTGATGCTGAAAATTGAGATTGTTTCGTAAGCATACACGAGTCAGTACGTAGTCCAGAGGTCCGTATTTTTATTATATATATATATATATATCAGAGAGCACCTGGTTGCAGGCGGCTTCAGAACGAGACAGCTGGAGATCACATACAAAGGCCGCAGGATACACATTTGAGACCAAAAAAAAAATCCGCAGCCGAGGACAGACATGGACAGGAAATACTGCATTCCTCAATAATCTTCGGAATCGAAGACAAGCCAAACCAACAACCGACTAAATCCCAAAAAAAAAGTCAAATTTTTAGCGTTCTTAAAAGAATCAGTAGGTGGTACTCTCCTTCTGAATTATTCTCTTTCTTTCCATTATGAGAACCCCTGTTTTGTGTGCGTGTGTGTAAAGTTTGTTTATTTGGAATGCAATGATTACCACTGTTAACTATTGGCTATGACCAATTTTCGATTCACGGTGCCCCCGCCCTGCGGGGAAGAAGAGGAAACCGTGCCTCATAATCTGTTTGACAGCCCAAGACTTGCTGATCTCCGCCTCGACAGGTCTGGGAAACCAAAAATTCTCGACCTGTATGGTGACGCGTACGCACTACGCAAGACAGCAGGGTTTCTGTCCAGGACTTTTGCAAGAGAGGATTTGAGCCTCTCAAGCCCTCACTCAAATGGAGTTTGATGATGATGATAACTATTTCATAACTTAACGCCAAGAGTCTCGGTCATCTGATGTTTGTTTTCAGAGAGACCTTGAAAGACACCCAGTCTCTATTCTTTATATAAGTTTTTTCTTCTCTTTCCAATAAAGCCAAATACAAATTTTAATTAAAGGTACATCTTTCTCATCTTGCGATCTGCACATGATGTAAAGCCAATGTGTTTCTATGGCCAACGGTTAAGGAGGGTGTCATGTGGCCAGTACAACGACCAACCTCCTTGACTTCCCCCACGTAGGTCAATTAGATTCGGATGGATTCATGCGTACTCAGTCTTCACCGGGATTAGAACTCGAGATTCTTTGATCTGGTAGCCAAGCGATTGATCACTCAACCACCACATTATCTTAAATGTATCAGGCTTATCTTTTTAAAAAATACAAAATATCAACTGTTCATAATAGACTCCTTTAAGCCGCCTGTTTGAGATGCCTTGATAAAGAGACAAAAATTGAAAGTTAGATAATAAATAAGCGACATCCCGCCATAAATAAACCTTTTACCTCTTGTATAGTGACGTCATGACAGTGAGCTAACACATTAAGTCAAGGCAAGCCTCGTGACTATGTATCCGACGAGACATTTGACCTTGATGTGTTTGGACGTCACAGCGGGCTTACCCCATCGTCATACTGGCCGCCTCCTCTCTCTCTCCCCCCCTCTCTCTCTCTCTCTCTTACTTTCTCTCTCTCTCACACTCTCTCTCTCTCTTTCTCTCTTAAACCTACCCGCCTACAACAAAATTAACGCCTTAAAGCATACGCTTCAAATGTACTTACTCACGCAACGTCTGAAAATGTGTACAGTGTATGAGTTCCTGTTAATTGGCGTGTGTGTTTGTACGTTTGAGTGTTTGTGTGCTTCCGAGTTTTGTTTAGATGCGAATGTGTTTATAAGTTCGAGTTTGCGTGCATCTATGTGTGTGTGCGTGTGAGTTCGAGTTTATTTGCGTGTGTGTTAATGTATGTTGTTTGTTCTACTGCCAACTAAATCCGACAGTCTTTAAATTTCATTTTGTTAAGAGAACTTTGAGCGTGGGTGTTGTCATTAGATCTCTCTCTCTCTTTTTTTACAAAGTTTATATCAACTCCTTCTGTTTGTCTTGTACAAATTTTGTACACTTTATATCTCCGACTTCCCATTCTCGGTTCAAGTTGAAACTTTGCACCATTATTCATTGTCAATGACAAAATAGGATTAGATTAAAAAAGAAACACAATTACTTTATCAATAAGTCTCAATTTATTAATTTTGTTTTAAACAGAAATGTGCTCATCTAATGGAAAATAAGCCGTGTGTAGAGATTTAGGCTGATATTTTTTTAGACTATAAAAACTTTCAGAGACTAACGAGTCGGCCTTCCACCATCGAGACTTGAGAACTCGAGCTCGAATACAGACTGCAATTTTTTTTTGTTTTTAAAATTTTGAATAACCTTTGAAATAGCAGCACGGAAAAGTTCTCCAGGGTACCCCATGTCACCTCCCCCCCACCCCAATTGGCCACAAAGGTGATTGGACAATAGAGCAATAATCATACACTTTCAATCTTTTTCTCTCTCAGAGTTCTGCCTCCTTCTCTCTCTCTCTTTCTCGCCTCCCTAGAGCCCTAACAAGTTAGCTTAACTTTCTTCATACATGTATTACTATTGACTGAAAACAGCTATTCTGATTCGACTGAAAGTTTCAAATTTCAATTAAAAAACAACTACCTTTTTCTTAAATAGAATTCGCTTCCCCGCCCCTTTTCTCACACACGAAAACACACACTTACACACACATACACAGACAATTGAATCCTAGCTGATGCAATTAAACCTAATTTTTTGTCGAATTTCATTCTAAAAGAGTTACGTTTAAAAACTGCTGTGAAAAGCGTTTTTGTACCAAAGGTCAGAGGGTCGAGGGTAAATACAAAAAAAAAAAAAGAGAAAAAAAGGTGAAACTATTAATCCAATGATTCTTCCCTTTGAAGTGAACTGATATTTAGAGATGTTTTTAATACAAAAAGATGAGTGTTTGGGCTTGTGTGTTTGTGAAATATGTTTGTCCTGAACACACTAGTGACAAATGTTGAGGAATTTTGACAAGTTTAGTGACACATGTCACCTCTTTCCCATTATCTCGACCTGGCTTCACTTGGCTAATCTTTTTGTAGTAGTAGCAAGAAACGAGGCATATTTAGAGCAATTAGAAGCAGCGTTTCTCATATGTGTTATTAATTCATCTTAGATTAATGTAATTAATCTTTGATTAATCTAATTAATCTTTGATTAATGTACAATTATTATTTTTGAGTAAAGATTTATTTTATTGAATGTAAAAAATTCAATTAAAAATCTATGTTAAAATAAGTACTCATATTTAATTTTACATTCTTCTAGCATTGAAAAATTCTTTTTTTATGTTAATTTTGCGGCCCCCGAAAAGGGAAAAGCCGCAATTTGTTTTGTTTGGTCTGTCTGTCCGTCCGTCCGTCCCGTTTAGATCTCATAAACTAGAAGAGAAAATGAAAATGGGATATCATGACATTTTAGACTTTTCAAAGTTCTGATGCCTTTTTTCTTTTTCCAAAAATGATCCATTTAATTTATAAAAATTAACTATTCAAGCAGATTTTTCGTTTCGTAAAAATATACCACTTTCAAATGAAAAATTTCAGGGGAAATATGTTATTGTTTTTTTGTTTTTTTTTTGCATAAATCATAGACACCTTCATTAATAACTCAGCTAGATTCATAGATATGCGCATTAGTATTTGCATCTTAGGTCACAATGGAAAAAAGTATCAATAGATCATTATAAAATATATTTTCCATTATTAACTATTACATTGCATAAAATACTGATTCACAGTTGTTTTTAAAAAAAAATATTTTTTTTACGAACTACGCTTTTGTTAACAACAACAAATTGATTATTGTTATAACTCTCACTCTTGGTATATCCTTATTATACACTTGACGACTAAATCAGACTAAATAGAGCCCAGGTCTAGATTTAGATATACATGTAGAAATAATTTGAACACAATTTACATCTATAAATTACTAGCAGTATACACCGGCTACTTCAGTTGATTTTATCCTTTATATTGTTTATTATCGCCGAAACATCCTGTTACAGTGGTAGCGCAGTTTACAATCGATAACAAAGTTACAAAAAAATTTGAAATGAATTTCCTCAGTTATAGATGTAATAGTTATATAGATCTATAAGAAGCTAATTAAACAACTTCTTAGTAAGCAATTACTAAGTCGTAAGACAAACCTTGCTACAAAATGTATTATTTAACACTTTACTTTGATACGCCAAAACGTATCAAATAGTTATTGACAAAACAACAACAACAACAAAGACGTTTCATCATTTGTATTAAACCAATTCATGCCATGTTTTTGAGTCTATATTGAAAGGGGAAAATATTAGTGTCAAGTAATTTATCCAGTGGGGCGAGCCTTCCTGTACAAAGGGAACTTTTTAATTTTTTTTTTTTGTTACAGGCAGAACGAATATTTTTTTTTCCCAAAATTTAATTTAGAAGTTTGTGCCCCCCCCCCTCCCCACCCTCCCGAATTAAAAAAAAATTAAATAATCTTTTTTTCTTTTTTTGAGTCCATTATATGATGTAAGGGCTTTTGCAGCTTTGATAATAATAACATCTGTGTATATAATTCTCTACGTCTCAAACCATGCGGGACACCACGCACGCACGCCGACTCTCTAAACCTCGATCAAAAAGTCATGGAAAGATAACTCTTTTATGTCTGCAAGTCGGACCAGAGTTACCCTACGTAACTTTCACGGCGACGGAGAGCGCGGCTCAGAAAAAAAGAGAGGGGGGGAGAACAAGTAACCTGCTCTGCATATATAAGTCTATACGTCGCCAAACCATGCGGAACACCACGCACGGACGCCGACTCTCTAACCCGACTCCTGCCCGCACCCGCGCCTTCCTCGCTCTCCAGGCATGCGCACACAGTCGTTTGCCCAAACCCATCCCATTAGCTGTTTCTTTCAGGAAGTGTTACTCGTCACTAAAAAGCGGTGTATGCTACGCCGCGGGTCGGCTCGTTTATTTTATTTATAAAGGACTGCAATATCCAACTCTTTATATTCGTAGTTCCAATTTTTCTATGGATATTTAACATCCGCAACTAGGCTCGCGTGTGAACAATCGCATTCCCCCCCCCCCCCCAAAAAAAAAAAGAGGGTTGCCCATTGCATACTTCTTCCTCTTGACGTGGCAGTCTATCAGAAAACTTGAGCCCACTTAAATGTGTACTTTGAAATGACGTCGCCTCGGAAGACAGCCCTTTTCCAGCCACTATCTTATCTCCCCATGCTGCAACGAAAAAAATTCTATTTATAGAACTGATCTAGATACAAGACGAACTCTCTCAACGACCACACATTACCAAATGTAGAAGAAACAATTCAACTTTTTTTTTCCCCCGTTCAATTATAACTAATAAAGTTTGTTCGCTCTTTTTTACAAAATAAATCTACACAGTGGCGTCACTAAGGGGTGCGGGGGTGCGGTCCGCACCGGGTGACACCCGTCAGGGGGTGACACCCAAGTAAAAAATGCACTTTGTGAATATCTGACAATTAAAAAATAAGCGACAGTGGCTAAATAATGGAACATGCTATTCACAATTAATAAATAGATCTATCTACCTTTTTTTTTCGTTTCGACTAAACATATTTTAATTGTTTTATGAAATTCTATCAAAAGGATTAAAATGCTATATCAAACTTAATATATCAAGGAAAACATGATAGTGACTGTTCATCAAATGACGACATTCTTGAGGCATAAAATATTATTGAAATCTCACATATAATTAATGTACATTTTATAGAATTTGAAAGTAAATAAGTGGCCACTGAGATTTCTGAAGATTATGATGATATTTCATTTTTCTGTAAAGGAGGCTCTAGCCAGGATGAAGAAATTGTTACAATGTGTCAGTCGAATGATACACTTGAATATTGTAGGCCGTGTAGGGGATTTTTCTTCTAGGCTAGTGCCCAGAATGGTTCTGATGCTTCCTAATGGGGATGATTTAGTCATTAATAGTAAAAATAACGTATTTTTTTGTTGTCGACTATTTTCAACTAATTGTATTGAAATGATATAGAATTTTGTAGCTTAATTTAATGTGTGGTTGAAATTAAGTCCAATAATGGAATTTTAAAAGACGAATGAAAATTTCTTCTGGATTGGAAAATTTGAAAATAAGGACATCCGGCTACAAATACAACTGACAAGGAAATCGTTGCTATGATTGATGTAAAGAAGAAAAACAAAGGAAGGAGATAGTGCACGGACTGTTTCTATAAAAGCAGAATATTTGACGTTTTTTTTGACTATATTAACAAAGAATCTTTATTCAATTAAGTATTTCCTTGGGATAATGGAAATGATAAATTCGATAAATCCCATAGCTGAAAGTACATCAGTAATGTTAAAAAGTTGATAAATGTTTTAGCAAACTACGTAAAATATATTAGAGTCAGGATGACTAAGCACCTTTGTTTGTTGTTTTTTTGTTTGACAACACACCTGACATAACACACCTAACATAGCACACACCGATCGGATTCAAAAGTTATACGATTTTAAGGGATACCAAAAAAGCTGATGAGATCTAGAAAAGGTTGAGTTTTAATGTATATGTGGAGCTCAAAGATATGAAAATGCAGCTTCAATGTCTGGAGTACAGGAAATTTATTAAGAACCCAAAGAATAGCTATTTGATAGATGTAACATTCA
Source organism: Biomphalaria glabrata (assembly GCF_947242115.1). Classification (NCBI taxonomy): domain Eukaryota; kingdom Metazoa; phylum Mollusca; class Gastropoda; family Planorbidae; genus Biomphalaria; species Biomphalaria glabrata. The sequence goes on along the minus strand of NC_074718.1, from coordinate 37,465,273 downwards.
CTCAATCTATGTGGTCAACATTCTTTTTCAGAAATTAGCTTTTTGCCTAGATTTTTTGATGCGACTGAAATACTTTTTTTTCGTTCTGAGATTATTGCCGCTAGAGGCGCAGCTTAACATCTTTTATTTTACCTATCTTTAATTTTTTTTCGGTGGGACGGTACAAGCAGGCCAACGATACACAAGAGTAAACATATCTTTAAACTATTGACAGTGTGTTGACTAATTGAACCTTTGAACATTTTACCGCAAAGTGTTATAAAAAGGGCTCTTCTAAAAAATAAAAAAGCACTGTGTGATTCAGAAATAATAAAAAAAAAAAAGATGAAGAAATTGTCAGGCGAACGATCTCAAGATGCCGGGCTCACTATGTAAGAAGAGATGAAAAGAGATTCATTCTCATATGCGTTGATCGTAACGCTGAGCTTCACCTCCTACTGGAAGCAAGCATTGATGTAGCATAGACATTTGGAGCAATCATTGATGTAGCATAGACATTTGAAGAAATCCAACCGAAAAAAAAATGTAGTTCTACAACCAACAAAGTATTGTAGATGTCAGTTTCAAAATATTGGCGTATATGATGATTTTTCAAAGGCGACATTCAAACAGAAATGCCAAGACTGAGAATGGATCTAAGGACAACAAATAAAAGTTGACATTGCAGGATTCAAATGCCACTAAGATCTTAAAAAATATCTCTAAATCATTCAACCGTTTCTTAACAATTGCTTATCTATTGCGTCTGTGAAAAAGGATTAAAATTTAAATTAAGAACTTTTGAGAAAAAGGAACAAACGACACTTTCACAATGTGGTATTTTTTATTAAAAATTAGATCGTTACAGACAATTTTTTTTTAAGTTTGAAATCCAGAAAAAAACAACTGTGTAATATACTTATAGCTGTATTGTTACACAATTGAACTCTAGATTAATGGAAATGTCTTCGATTCCAATGATTAAAGGCGCGTGCAGAGCTTCACGTGACTACGTAAAGCCAGTAAACTGTAGATTAATTGTAGCTGAACTGAATTTAATAGACACCCATTTTATAGTTTTTTTGTTGAACAATCCAATAACGTAGGTAATTAATTATAAACTATATGTATTACAGCGCAACAAACCAACAAAAAAAAAAGGATTTTTTTAATTTGGGGGGGGGGGCGGGGGACACCCTGAGCTGACGCACCAGGTGACACCGGCCCTAGTGACGCCACTGAATCTACAGCCAACTTTTGTCCACAGCCTCAGACTACTAAGTCACTGTGGTCGACATTTGGCATAAAGAGGTTGGATCTCTTACAGTAGTGAGGCCCAATCTAATTCGACCTGCGGAGCCATTTTAAATTCCGACCCTTGTGTCGCGGGCCACATCGACGAATAGGTACAAAAGAATAGATAAAATTGACTTGAAAACTGTTTGATTAGAGACCCTTGGGGATCTGGTATTTACATTGAGTAAGAGATTAGTGAAATTTATCCTATTTTTTACGCATCGGAAAATGGTTTTCTTGTCTCTTTTAGGTAAATATTCTCAAAAATCCCCCAATCTCTAGTAGTTTAACAAGCTTTTATTCGCGGCTCAGATCAAGAATGCCGCCATATTTGTTTTATAGTACCAATTATCTGTTGCTGTTTTTTAAAACATCCAAACTTTCTTTATAAAACAAATATCATGACTTACTATTAGTATGTTCAACAAAAAAGTATACATCAGTTCAATTTTCCTGTAGATTCTACAAGTCCCAGTTCATAAACGCACAAAAGTTAAAAGTCATGTTGCCAATCTATCAGACAAAACATGAGGGTCCTAACGTAGGTAAATATAAATTTTCCTTTTTTTTTTTCGAAAAAAAACAAAAAAAAAACAACAGGGGAGTGATTTTCTATCCTTTGTACCGACGTTTCGGCGGGCCGGATGGAACCATGTCTAGTGCCGGATCTGACCCGCGGGCCGTAATTTAAGCATCACTGCCTTAAAGTGTTTCACAAACCCTACGTAATGAATCTTTCGAATCGACGCCATTGCCATTATTCTTATTTGTATTGACTTGCAGTGCTAAAATAAAACAACAACTAAATGTTATATTAGACGTGTAATATATCCCGTATAAAAATAATACTAGCTATTTATGGATTCGCTTACATTTTATGAACTTCTCGAATTCGAAATAAATTTTTAAAAAAAGTTTGGTTTTAGGAAGGGGGCACGCCTTTTAAACGTGACCAACTTAGCCTTCCCACTATAACGACCCTGATAAACGTGTCTAAACGCCCTACTCTTGTTACAGTTTACGACCCACAGGGTTATCTTTTTGTTCGCGATTTTATTTTTCCAGGATATGAAATGATTGAACTTGAAACATTCTAGTGTGACGGTCTGTCTGGTGAAGCCTCGTGTACTTTGTACAACAAAGAATACTTTAACATTGAGCTCGTGTCCGGGTTCTGTCCGGGCTAACGTCCTGTTTCGGAAAACAAAAATAACTGACGTACCCCGAAAGTCAGTAAAACAGACGAAATTTGAAAAGTAACTGCGTAAAATGGTCCTGGGATTATTTCCCCCTGATTACATCTTTGCATAAATATTCGTTTTCCAGGATGTTGAGGACATTTATTTTTCATCCAAAGTTTATTTAGTTCACAGTTCACACATATACACAAACACACATAAACATACACACATACATACATACACACACACATATATATACACACAAACACAAACATACATACATACATACATACATACATACATACATACATACATACATACATACATACATACATACATACATACATACATACATACCTACATACATACATACATAGCCTATATACATACATACATACATACATACATACATACATACATACGTACATACATACATACATAGATACATACATACATACATAGCCTACATACATACATACATACATACATAGCCTACATACATACATACATACAAACATACATACGTACATACATACATACATAGATACATACATACATACATAGCCTACATACATACATACATACATATATATATACATACATACATAGCCTACATACATACATACATACATACATAGCCTACATACATACATACATACGTACATACATACACATTTACATATACATACATACACACATACATACACACATACATACACACATACATACACACATACATACAAACATACATACATTGTTCTGTTGTCACAGATAAATAAATAACATACCGTAGACATTTATTACTAATAATAATACTAACAACAGAGACTTTGTATTTATACCAGTAAACATAGAAGACTTATCTTTGTTTGTTATTGCCTCACTTCCTGTTTGATTACTTTCTTACGAAACATTCACGAGAAACATTGACGAAGTATAAACATATTAGCACATACATACATACACACATAAATGGTTGCCTGGTCGTGCGGTTTTCGCGCTGGACTGTCGTTCGAATTTATCGATGGTCGAGGGTTCAAATCCTGCCCGCTCCCATCCCCCGTCGTCCTGCGGGAGGTTTGGACTAGGAAGTAAACTATCTTCAACTCTGAAGGAACATCCGAAACATGTAAAACAAACAAACAACTAATACAAACATACATACCTATAAACACATTTACATATGCATACATACATACATACATACATACATACATACATACATATATACATACATACATACATACATACATACACACATATATATTTTCAGTTGTGTATCACCTTTTCTTATCCTCTTATGTTTCGCACATGAGTTAATTACTTCTAGTTAGATTGTCCTATACCAGATATCAGACCTGTGACATGACATCAGACCTGTGACATGACATCAGACCTGTGACATGACATCAGACCTTTTGCCTGACCTCAGACCTTTGACATGACATTGGATTTGCTCGTCGTTAATTTCATTACGTTAGAGTCTTCACGTCTGCCTTCTAGTTGCTCTTTCTTGCTCTGCCTTTTTCAGGAACGGTTGGGTGTGATTTGAACGAATGGTGGCGTAACACTAGAAGACACAATTTTAAGCATCAAGGAAAATCATGTCATAATTATAACTAAGGATATATGTTACGTTATATCATTGACATAGACACATGACTATGACTTAAAGACACATGTCTATAACTTAGAGACACATGACTAGGACTTTAAGACACATGTCTATGAATTAAAGACGCATGTTTTGGATTGAAGACATATGTTTTGACTCGAAGACACAAGTCTATGACCCGAAGACACATGTCTATGACTTAATGACACATGTCTATGACTTAAAGACACATGTCTATGAATTAAAGACGCCTGTTTTGACTTGAAGACACATGTTTTGACTTGAAGACACATGTACATGACTTAAAGACACATGTCTATGACTTGAAGACATATGTTTTGACTCAAAGACACATGTCTATGACTTGAAGACATATGTTTTGACTCGAAGACACATGTCTATGACCCGAAGACACATGTCTATGACTTAATGACACATGTCTATGACTTAAAGACACATGTCTATGAATTAATGACACATGTCTATGAATTAAAGACACATGTCTATGAATTAAAGACATATGTCTATGACTTAAAGACACACGTCTATGACTTGAAAACACAAGTCTATGAAATTAACGTTGTTCTCATCAGAATTATCACCACTGATCATTAGCTAAGTTTTTTTTCGACGAAAGTGTAGTCTGACGAAAGTGTAGTCTGACGAAAGTGTAGTCTGACGAAAGTGTAGTCTGACGAAAGTGTAGTCTGACGAAAGTGTAGTCTGACGAAAGTGTAGTCTGACGAAAGTATGTACCATGACAAAAATTTTGGTCTTATGAAAATGTGTGTCTGGCGAAAATGTGTCGTCTGCCTCTTTAGGAATCCAAACGGATTAACCCTTCAACTCACAAATTTCACTTGAACTGTTTAGTAAGTTGTTATTGACGGTTCGGTAGTGTACCGCCTTAAAAACCAAAATACCAATAACAGATTTTGCGTTCCTGTTCTAGTTTTGGTGCTGACTGGGTAGGCTTATGTGAAAATAAGATTATTCATCCGTAACTATTTTAAGCGTAACTAAAACTAAATGTAAAATATTGATTGGAATAGCATTTTTTTTTTGTAAATATAAAGCTATTATTTTCTTTATATTTACTTCACTTGTTTCATGCCTAAATTCTTTATTTCAAAAGAAAACAAACAAAAATAAACATAAACAAAACATAAATTAAATTACTTTCAAAAATATGTCTCTCGTTTTTTATGCACAGTCTTTAGCACTTTTCTTTGTTAATATATTTGTCTATTCAAAACAATAGTGGAAAGAATGTTCAGAGAACACATATCGGTAGGGTTTGTCAAAGTTCCATCTTCAATGGAATCAGCACTTACCATCACTGATAGATAGATAGATAGATAGATAAATAGATAGATAGATAGATAGATAGATTTTTTTAGTTCTGACATTGAGACACCTATGTCTTGTCCTCACCAATCGACCATTTACTAGCCACGCTGCCCTTTCAAGCTTCATCGTGACATTTTTATTTTTTATTCTTTTCTCTTTGTCTTACTGCGCACTTGAATGTTGCGATACATCCGTAACGATCTGTTTCTTTCAATAAATTAACCAAGAGTATTGAGATCCGAACTCTACGGAAATAAACTTAACCAAGGGAGAGCACTCTTCATCCTGTTTCTAATAATCATCTTTTCTTGCTGTGCAGACGACTGTTCCAAGAATTGCTCTCTGGACCTTACCAAAGCCGCTCAGTTCGCTGTGTTCCCCACACATTCTAAATTTCCGGACACATAAAAAAAATGGAGTTCCACCTTCACCTCTCCTCTCCTTTTCTCCTCTTCGTCACGTGTTTTCCCGATTGATCTGACTCGTAGCTTTGCGGGACTTTCCGTTGACAAAGATAGATCACGAGCTGTATATAAGAACGTGTGTCTCAGCACGTCCGACTTAACTCTGGACTAGCTCGAGATATTGTTGTGGTGGTGTTGTTTTTCTGTAGCTGACAGAAGGATGGGGGATACATCGACCAGTGGATGAGCTTGGAAATTGATAAAATATAGGTAAGTTATTTCAATTAATTAATACCATATTATATCGATCTAATATTTTTAGTCTTGTTAAGACTTTAGTTATAGAGTCAAGATCTCTCTAGTCTCTATTATTTAATATAGATCTAGATTTATAGTCTTTATTTATAGATCTAGATACTAGAATCCTCTAGATCTAGATTATCATCATGATTATGATAGAACTAGTACAACTACTGTACTACAATCTACATTTAGAGCCTTTATACGACATTTAATTATATAACTAGAACTAGAGTCTATATTAGTAGGCCTAGCCTAGATCTATATATATCTAGATATCTATCATAAAATTTATACAAATAAAAGGTACATTCTAGATCTATATCTAGATCTTTATATTAAAGATCTTATATCATCTTATGTAATACAGACGTTACTTCAAAAAGGAAGATGATTACGTCCTACATCTATACTAGATGAAGGTCTAGAGATCTAGTTCTAGATTATTATATAATTGGTTTTAAAGCTAGATTTAGTCTAGATCTTAATCGTACATTGATAGAACCTAGTTCTTGATTAGATGTAGATTATAGACTATTTATAATCAAAGACGTCCAAACTGAAGCTGTGAACAATAAATTCTAGATCTACATCTATTATCATTTTTTTAGAGTAGCATTTTAAATCAATGTGTTTGTTAAACTTCACAGTAAGAATAATTGATCTAATTCCAGATATATGGTTACCCAACTTTACAATGTCTTTTTCAGTAGTCACACAAACATAGATTATTAGTTGCTCTTGCTTTTTAAGTTGTAGAATCTATACTTAAGTAGATACTGACTGCTGCTGGTCGTCGGTATGCGCCCTGGACTGTCTTTCGGTCGTCTAGATGGTCCTGGGTTTGTACCCTGCCCGCTGCCATCCCCTGTCGTCCTGTGGCAAGTTTGGACTGGGAAGTAAATTAGCTTCAACTCTGAAGGAACCTCCGAAACATGTAACAAACACATAAGACATTTAAAAATAGATTTAGATATGTAATGACCTATATAAGTATACGTCCAGATATGGAATTGGCCGACTTCGGGATTGGCTTAACAACTAGATCATAAAACTATACTAGAATTATAGTGTCAAACCATTTTGGTCTGTAATAGATATTATTACGCTCAGCGGGTCGTTGTTGTAGTGTAGTACCTGGAGAGGAGGATACTGTAATCAATGTCTGTTGACGTTAACTAGAGGACTGCCTGGTCACGTGGTATGCGCTCCATCTGTCGTCGCGATGGTCCCGAGTTTGAACCCCGCCCTACGCCATCCCCTCTCCATCCTGTGGGATGACTGGAAGGTTTGGGCTAGAATTAAAAGTCTTTAATTCGGAAGGAACATCAGAAACAAAGTAAAACAAACTTTATGTTCGAAAACTGAAAAGGGGGGAGGGGTACTATGAGAGGTTGATAATTACAAAATACTACTTCCTTGGTAGTTTTAGCCAAACCCTCCACAATAATCTCGAGATTTCAATAATGTCAATAAATTGTATTTGAAAAAAAAATAATTAAAAAAAAGTATCAGGTATAAACCGTGAATTCATCTCCATTTCATACGTGTGGACACTGTTGAACTCTTTATCAAACAGGAAGCTTGCTATATTTTGTGACCCGATAGACTTTTTTTTTCCTTTTATTTTATTGGTCCTACTTCCTAGTAGATGTAATTAACTTCTGCTAATAAGGAACGTCTGCCATTTATAAGGTCAAGAAGATTGACTCGGGATAGTTCGTGGAAGCTCAGTAAGGAGACGCGTGTGGAGCCAATACAGAAACCTCCATGATTTGGAATTTATTTCCATAGCTACGAATGTAACTCGGAGTTGAACTTTCATTTTTATAATTGTATTGATTGTTGTTTTTTTCTGAGACATTGAGTTATTAATTGAAATAAGGTTAAAAAAGATGTGGGTTCAGTTCCTGTACACTTTAGCCTACACTCGTGCGAGATGGGTTCAATATTTCTTTGTGTTGTTTACTTCACGATACCTCAAAAGTTTTGCCCTCTCCGTCCATTAGGTTCAGACTTACGGTGCTTCGTTGCCTTCGCTTTATCATGAGTGTCGATTTTTTACGCTCTGTGATCACTTTGATCCACCACTGGGTATTTTTCACCAGATCTGGGTTTGTGTGTGAGTGTGTTTGCCAAATACTTATTTGTAAAATTGAAGCAAATATTTAATATAATGGATAATGAAAAATAATGATTTTTTTTATAAATTATTTATATTGAAAACCACCCTCTGTAATTATTTCATTTAGTGTAGAAGCCTCTTGAAGTTATTTGTTTAAAGGATATTTCAATACTAAAAAGGAAGTGACCCTAGAAGGAGGGGTGGGGGTGGACAGAGACAAATAAAGGAAGGTTTTGGCCTCGGCCATGCGTGAATATTCTAGCAAACCCTTTGCCTTTTGGGCTCTTTTTCTGGAATAAGTTTGAGGGCAAGAGGAAGTGTGTGTGGGTGTATGTTTGTATCAGGAAGGAGTGTCAGAGCATTTCCAAATCGTTGGTTTGAATCCGTTAAGTGTTGCGTAAAACGGCGGTACTGTGCCTTAAAGTTTCTATTACCACGTACTGTTATCTAGTATATTGGCCTAAGACTTCATTCAGACCAAACCTTCAACATTCTGATGACAACCCACTTACGTTCCAATGTCAAATATTTGTCCACTTTTTTGTTACAACGAATATAGGTCATTGACTTTTTGTATTAGGGACTCCTTGGGTGTTTCAAATTTAATGTAGGTAGAACTTAGTATCAATGGTAACGATTCTTTAGCTTTTCCACTCGTGAATCTGCCTTTAATTTTTATAGGAATCTGCAATTTAATCAGAGAGCCGCCTATGATAGTGCACACCGCACCACCCAGTGTTTGGTGTTAAAAAAACAAACAAACAACACACTACGACTATGATTGTAGAGACATGCATGTAGATCTAAGCCAGACACCTCTCCATTAGCGTGCAGCAACGAGCACAGAAAGCAGCACACGCTTCCATACACACACAAGCAATAATGGGCAGCTAAAAAAACAAAAAACACGGAACGAAGCGGGGAAAGGGTGGGCGAAGGAAGAGAGAAGCACAGCTAAGCTAGTAAGGGGAAAGAAATTAGGTCAGCCGTGTTCTCTCTGCACGCCGTGTAAATAGCTTGACGCAGTTTTGGATTAATACCTATCTCTCTTGCATATTTCTTCCTTCAACCTACGTGTCTCGTGTACTGTCGTTTCCCAATGTTAAACCTCCTATAGCAGCTATTCGACCCAACCCTTCTTCGTTTTCCCCTCCTCTATTACCTTCTAAATAGCTGAACTCTCTGTTAGTGTTATCTCTGGCAAAAGAAGAAAAAAAAAATAATAATGCAATCTCTTACGTTATTTATTTTTATTATTTTTTTGTTGCCAAAGTTCAAAGGGCAAAATTAGGCTTTCTATTCATAGACGTCCGGACTAACCCCACCCCCTCCCTTCTCCCCTACTTTTTTTTTTTCATTAATTGTTTTTCCTAAGTTTAGGCTATGTCACGTGACGCGATTGTTCAGCCAATGATAATTTCTTTTTTTTTTTTCCGTTGACGTCATTCAGTACGCCCTTGACAGTATCCGACCAAAGCAGACGACATTCGCTAGTGGACTGTGAACATAGTCTGCTCGGTTGGAGTTGAATGTATTTAATGTTGACTGCGTCAACTAGGTCTAGTTTTTAATATGTGGATACGATAATCTGTTAGGAGAGTAGACTATTAAACCTTCCAGTGTTTAAATAAGTAACACCTGTTAGATCTATTGATCTAGTTCTTTTATAGAACCTACAAGTAGGGCGTTTTTACCATGAATTAATTCGATCTACACATAAAACTATTACCATGGATTTTACTGAGCTAAGGAGAAACAGAATTCTGAATTATTTGGGTGTATTTCGAAAATAAAAAGGATGTAGCGTTATTTACGCAGTAAGTAGGATTAGATATCAATAAACTTAATTAAAATAAATGTAATTTTAATTTGGGGCACTTTTTTTTAAAGCGCATTAAGCAAACATGGTCTAGATCTTGAATCTAAGTTGATCTACATTATTTTTTTCTGCTTCAATTGTTTTTTTTAACGCACACTCGTTATTTTTATTATGTTATTATTATTATTATTATTTTGAAACTGTAAAGGTTGAATGTTGTAAAATTTTCCTATTGTAATAGTTAAGTTTCACTTCTGATGTTTACAAATACTCAACACTTTGCTAAAGAATTTAAATATTGTAATAAATGTACATTAAGTATTTGTAAACGGTGTCAAAGAACATCTAGGTAAAAAAAAGTCTATGATCTTTTGAAATTATAACTTTAAAAAAATCTCTTTTACGAGTGTGTCCGGTTAATAAATAAATGTACATCAAAATGGACAAGCAATAATTGGGTTTAGCTTCTGTTAGTGTTCTTATAGATGAAAAATAGATTTAGTACTTCAAACTAAACTAGATCTGTTAGTTATGTGTAGAATGGTTGAGCGTAGTTATGTACAGCCTATTTCGACAGGGCCGTAGGACGTAATCATCATCTTTTTTTGAAGTGACGTCTGTATTTTTATAAGAGAAGCTAAGGCCCTTAATATGTCAAGTATAAAGGACGGTGTGCGTGTGTGTAAGTCTGTGATCTTACGTCCCACAAGAAGCAAGATAACCATCTGTTTGTACGTCCGATGTAAAAATTAAAAACTTTCATCAGAAATAATGTAGTCGAAGACATGGGACAATATAAGATCATTTTGTTGAGCCAAACAAATGGGGAATTCAATCAGAATGCTTATCTCAGTGTTACTACTGTAACAATAACAACATACAGATGCAAACACGAGCAACATTTAAACACGAAACATACACAATAACTAGAAAATGGCCGTTTTACAAAATTGGATAGTCCTCCCCCATGTCTCCCTGGATATCTCCCCACTCTTTCTGTCTCTCTCTGTAAAGACATGTTTATAAAATGTTTTACATGTTTTGGATGTTTCTTCAGAGTTGAAGATAGTTTACTTCCTAGTCTAAACCTCCCGCAGGACGACGGGGGATGGGAGCGGGCTGGGTTTGAACCCGGGACCATCGATAAATCCAAACGACAGTCCAGCGCGCAAACCGGACGACCAGGCAGCCATCCCGAACATCCTGTCACACATACATCTAGATTTGCTAGCTCTCATGTGTTGATTGTTGTCCCTTCGCCTTTCTTAACCGCTGCACGAACAAAAGAGACATATTATTAATAAATAACTTTGACAATATCATAAGAACTTATCAGGAGCCGAAAGGTGCACAGCCTAGTTTCTAGCCATGACACTACGAGATAAGTAACCCTTCGTTCCCTCTGACCCCAGGTCGAAGTTCATGTCGGGTTTCCTGGTGTTTGATGTATTTTAATTAAAGCGCACTCAAATATTTTTTTAGGACACATTTTAAGACAACTTAAAAAGAATTTTAACTGTTTCAGTTATTACAGACAGTACGGTAACACATAACGGCGCCGCACTTATAATGTGTTTTCCCCACGAACACACTTCGATCAATAAACAGCACACCATTTATGGCTTATCATAGATCATATGACTGTATCGTCAAACTTGTCATCACAACGCACATGAGCATCCCCGACTAGAAAATTCCAAATTAGTCACGTGCTTGACTCAGTGTGCGTGTGCGTGTTTACGAGAAAGAGTTAAGAGGAGGGAAGGGGAGGTAGGTCATGGAAAATGTGTACAATCGATTCGGAAGTCACTGGATTTTCCCAATGTTTCGCGTGTCGGATTTTTTCTTTTCTTCAACTTTCGAGCAAACGCTCGCTGACATGTTTTCCAGTTTCTAAATTTAGAATAATTTACTGAGGTGAAACATTAATTATATTCCTTTTTTTTTTCCTCCCTAGAGTGTTGGTGACATATAACTAAGGATATAAATATATCACAAGACCAGAAAGATACAATAAACAATTTACAGTCAGATCAAGCAGTTTTAACCACAACGTTATTTTACTTTTGGTCGCCAAATTGTGTGAACCAAAAACTACCTGGCAGGATTGAACAGTTCTCGTTGCTTCCTTGTCATTGTTCTTCAGAGCCTTTTAAATACGCAGAAGTCAGTGCGACCTTCTAACTGTTTATAATTGTAAAAAAAAAAAAAATAACATCCGGGAGCAAGGAACATTCGAGAAACGAAACAATTGGAGATACAAAGACCAGCTCAACGTCTTAGCGTTCAAGACTTCGGTGTTTATGAAACTCTGCACAGTGACAGACCAAAAAGCAATAGAGTAGAGAAACGGACGAAAAATACAAACACAACAGGGATATTTAGAACTCGAGTTATGCCCTCGTTTCTTTTTGTTTGCTGAGTTTATCTTGCTTTGCTTTGAGATAGGAGGTGGACAAACATATGCTTCGATAAGAAACTGTTCCTGTGTTACAGTGAAACCTAGTCCCACATTGCCTAACTGAAGAAGTTGTTTTCTTTTTTTTTAAAAAAAGCTTTAGTGAACAAGTGGTGTTATAGACCAACGATTTCATAACTTGAATTTTTCTTTCAATCTTAATAATACTTCTGATAAGACCAAGTGAAGGTCATTAATTTGATTACTGATCACATTTTAGATCTGTTATATTTTGTATGATTAATATTTGTGCTATTTATTACATTGTTATCTAGGTATATTATTAATTCTATTATAGTTTTTGTGTGTTTTAAGGTATTTGTTCAACATGAATGACTTTATAGCAGAGATGAGGCCTCGTACTAAACCCAATCCAAATTTTAACTACCCTGAAGGTTTTGTTGCAGAATTCAGAACCAGGCCATTAAACACAATCTTAGAGGATTCTCAAATTGTTTGCCAAAAGAGTTTGGCCACCGTTTGTTCCCCACCCCCACCCTGTTCCAAAACTAACTTTGACCACTGTAAAAGTGATAGCCTTGATGTACATATGGGCTACAGTGATAAAGATTTGTTGAACGCTCTCTTCGACAAAAAATTCTCTAAAGAAAGAATAACGCTATTGCTGGAGAACTCTGTGACTCAGTTAGTGGAAAAACTTCTTATAAATAGAGCCATTAGTAGGATTCAAGGCAGTATTAGGATCGTTCTTTGTGATGACGAGTCACCCATTTCTGTAGACTTAAACAAAGTGTACGAGAAGTCTCCGTCTGGCAAGCAGGACATTTTAGCGGAGCTGAACACAGACTTCAACGTGAAGCTTCGAGATGAGCTTGCTAGTGAAGGTAAAGACAGCCATGCCTCTCACCGCGAAAGGGATATAGTTTATGAAACAGAATGCATGCAGACAAGAGCTCTTAGCCCGCCCATGGAAGTAAGCGGCCTCAGGGACGATGATGCCAGAACGCTTTGCAGCCCGCCACACGAGCCTGACTCTTCTACGCAGCATCTCTCTGCTGTTGATGCTGGAGCCACACAGGTTGTCAGGGAGGCCAAAAAGAGGCGAAGGGATAGTGACAATGAAAGTGGCTACACAAGCAAAGACGATCTGGATACGAATTTGGACGATTCCGGTGAGAAAGCAGCAGTCAAAGGGAAAGACGCTTCGGCATCGCGCCGTGTCTTCAATGAATACTTCTGCAATGGGTTTGACGGAAACGACACTTTGTACATACCTGACAGCGAACAGCTATGTGATATGACCACCGACAGTGACCACCTTGGGTCATCGGCCGAAGTGAGTGATGACATGGACGACGATTTCGCAAATGAGTCGAGGCTTGTCATCGATGAGAACGCAGATGTTGTCCCAGAGTCGATCGCGAGGATGGAGGTGGAAGTGAACGCCCTAAACAAGGAATCGCTCTTTGTTCAAGAAGTCTTGAAGCCATCAGTGACTTTTAAACCCAAATCACTGAACGAACTTTCCGAATCTGAGGAATTCGAATCACTGATTAGCTCTGATCTAACAGATGTTGATACAGACGCGCCCGTTGATCTTTCTGGGGACAGTGATTTGTCTAGGGGTGTATCATCACTTCTTCCTCATCCTCAGAGTTTGGTTACCAAGCATTTGGATGGCCTTAAATGCAAACAATGTTCGCTGATAATCCCCGACGGCCAAGCTGTGTCAGAACATGCTCTATCAAGACACAACCTTTTCGCTTGCTCCTATTGCTTCAGGACTTTCACTGCCAAAAACAACCTTAAACGTCACGTGAGACTCCACACCGGATCACGACCTTACAAGTGCTCTCAGTGCCCTCAGACCTTTGCCCGGCGAGATGATCTGAAAGGACACGTGCTGCGCCACGACTACAGCAAACCTTTCCGTTGCTCAATCTGCCACAAGGGATATACGGACAGAGCGTGCGTTAAAAATCATATGGCCAAAGAGCATCGATCCCGGCTTATGCATGTGTGCCCTTCCTGTGGCGAAAGCTTTGACAATGATGATTCCTTCACGCAGCACAAAAAATCTCACCCGGAACTCCAGCAGTTCTCATGCAAGAAGTGCTCCTTCATTGGCACCAACAATCTCATGACCCTGAAGCACAACCTCCTTCACACCCACAAGCTTTTCGCGTGCAAGCCATGCAATGCATATTTTGCCGATCCCTTCGATTACACCATTCACGTAAGGAAACACAAGAAGACCCAGAGCTTTACCGACTACATCTGTTGTTTCTGTAACATGTCTCTTTCAACATATGACCAGTACGTGCGCCATGAGTACTCGCACGCCCAAGGAAAAGCGCACACTTGTAAAGTCTGCAAAAAGCAGTTCAAAAATAAATCTATTCTGAATGAGCATTATCAATCACACCCCGAGACTCAGACTGAGAATGCATCAAGGGAACTAGAGAAAGTTAGCGTCTCTTCCGAAAAAGCAACAGTGCCTGCTGCTCCTGATGCAGCCCCTGCAAGGCCAGTTATGGAAAGCGTCTTATCGCAACCTTTTGTAGAAGAAGCCGAGTACGACGAATACCACGGACAGCTGCTTGATTTGAGCATGAAAAAGCCTTCCAGTCCTGACTTTAGTGGTAGCTTTGAATCTTGCCAAAGGGTAAATGGACATTTCAACGACATACCCAGAAATGGCTATGTCATGCAGTCCTTTGCCAAGAGGCCAGAATTCCAAGCTGCCACACCTTATAGACCCCCTCATGTCGTAGAAGAAAAAACGTTCAGGCCCGTATTTAATGTTAGACATGATAACATCCTGAATTGCAGTAACAGATCAGAGCTGAAATTACGACAGAATCACACGCACGTACCCGCAGAGAAACAGAACACAGAAAAGAGTTTATTGTCTGAAAGGTTGACAATGAGCCATTCACAGCCAAGCAGCTTCGGAAACAAAAACTCCTCCCTTCGTTTCGCTCCATACAACATGGAAAAAATGCTGGACTTTGCCAGCAAATTCATTGCTGCTCGAGGTTCTAAGATTAGCTCTAAAGTAGCGCTGACTATAAATCCAGAAAGTGCCGACAAGTCTCTGCCAGCATTGATGGCAAGAAAGGAGATGGCTATTAAGCAAGCTCGATCATCTAGCAGCGAAGATAGAGGAATGTCCGTCAATAGTTTTCATCTTGAGCCCAGTGCCGCTCTTCCTTCCGTTGTCAAAACCGAAATTTCAATGGACAGTGATATGGAAGAGATCTGCGATTCTCCACCTACGACCATTCGATCCCCTGGACAGATGCACAGTTCTGAGGATGACAGCATTGAGTTGTCCGCCCACGGAATGATGGAAGAAGAGAAGCGAAAGCCACACTCTTGTGATCTCTGCAAGGAGCTCTTCAGGTCCTTCAATGAGCTGGAGGCACACAGTGTCGACATCCACAAGCGCTATCTGTGTGAGCACTGCATGAAGACCTTCACCACACGGCCCAACAGGGACCGCCACGCGCGCGTGCACACGGGGGAAAGGCCTTACAAATGTGACCTCTGCGAGATGGCGTTTTTCAGGGGTGACGACCTGAAGTACCACCGGACCACCAGACACCCAAGCGCCCAACCTTATGTCTGCAGCCGATGCTCCGTTAGTTTCACTTGGGGGCGCGACTTGGAAAGGCACATTCGCCATTCTAAATGCAAAGCGTAATTCTTCTTGATTTAAAAAAAGACTCATTCCATTTCCAAACGAAACTAAATCTGAAACCTAACCCTTAAATCTTTCTATAAATAGTATCCCAAGTAGTTTTTTGTTTTACTTGAAGTCCCATATCTTCACAAAGTAGTTACCCTCAAGATTTATGTGCCTTGACAATAGCTTGTTCTTTATATGAGTTTATCTCAATATTAACAGCAGCAATCCTTAATTATACATCGGTAATGTACTAACGTTTTCTTTAAACAGTGATATTGAAACATATTATTTTAAAATATATCTTCTTCCTAAGCTGAAAGTTGAGGCTCAGACATATCTTGTGCTTTTAGATGTTATGCAAAATTCTTATAACAAGTTAGTGTTTAATGTACAAGTTAAATGCGTTACTCTAATACAAGGATCCACTTAGAAAGTACGATCATGTCTTGACCTAAAGATATTGTATGTCCAATATGGTATCTAAAACAACCTAGACCCACCTTTACCCTCTCCACCTCCCATACAAAAAATGCTATGACCATTGTTTGGTACTGCTCATGCCATGGGGTTCACTCCCCTTGGGTTTCACTCCTGTGTTATGAATCGTCTTTCAGTTAATTCTATATTTTGTATAGAGTGCTGCCCCTTTTTCCTATTCTCAAAATACATTCCTTCAAGAAAATACTTTATAAAAAAAAATAATACAAACTATATATTCCCATGATTCTTTTGAATTTCCTGACAATTTGTTTTAATTCAATAAAACGAGGCCTTCTCATATGTTATCTCTTTATTATATATATATATATATATATATATATTGTGATAATGTACATTGTACAGACATTCAATTTCTATATGCTATTTTGTGAGTTCGCTTGGATATTATTTATTTTAATCCTAATTTTGGTGCGTTCAATATTGTTTTTTTTTACTTTATATTTGCTTTGTATTCTTAATTATAATATTTACAATGTATTGAATAATGTATTGAATAACTATATTAATAATTTGTTTGTACAATGTGTTTAAAGAATTGCAAGTGGCAAGGACGTCAAAATGCAACTATTTAGTACTATTTTGTGTATGTATTTAGTGATTTGTCTTTTAAATATACGAAATGTTTTATGGGGGCTGCATTGTATCTCAATGTAGGCATTCAATATGTTATATTGTTTTTCTTTCAAATGTATTCTTATTTTAAAAATAAACATTTCTTTCTTACCTAAACAAATAATGTATAACCCTTAAGTTGCCCTTAACTCAGACGTTGTATTATACATTATAACCTTTCAGCTGTGAATAGTAACCTACAAAGCTCATTGCTACTAATGTGATATATAAAAAAAAATAATCTCTAAACTTAAACAATTAAGGCTTCATTTATGCTCATATGAAACATACTCTCGTGTCCCAGACCAAACCCATTTTGGAAAAGATGTCCAACTATTGTTTAAAATTACCCGTTTTTTTTGTTGTTTTTTTTTTTGCATGTGTTGTAATAGTTTAATTTTTTTTAATGTGGTCAGTACTAGGAAATTACTGGACAGTCAATCTTACTCTAAGCCATAAAAAGAAAAAAAAATTTAACCAATGGCTAAAACGAGTTTATCCACCATTTCATTACTGGCATTATATGTTTTATATTGTAATACAAATCATACAGAAGTGCTATAAATATAACAATGCAAAGCCTTTTACATATATTATCTATGTCTATGTTTTCATGTGGGTGAATGTGTGTGTTTATATCGTTAGCATGTGCCAAGAATGACGTCTAGATGATAAAAAATATTTTTAGAAACATAGCCATATTAAATTTTTATTAATGTACAATATGCAATTTCTTTCATTTTTTAATTTTACTGGTTATGTAAATATAACAATATCGTTGTTTTGGATGTTTCCACAATAAACATTTATGAAAATAATGTTCAGCCGTTATTTGATTTATATTTATGTTGATTAATTTGTATTTTTAATAGTGCTTTCTTAAGGACTCTAGGCCTCGATTAAAATTGTATCAAAAAGTTACATATAAGGATTCTTCATACCATTTAAACTTTATTTAAAACAAAAAAAGGGGGGGGGTCAATATACACTGCAGATTACAGATTTTCCATTTGATAAAATGTGCAATGCACAAAATGTTAAGTGTACCGGTACTTATGTCATCCACACAATAATGTTCGTAATAAACAAAAAAGCTTGTATAAAAAGAAAATAATTAAAGTTCTGCCTTCTGTCCAAAGAATTTAAACTTAATATGGCCACATATTTTGCCACATAACGACTCATTAAGACCTAACAGCCCATTAAGCCTTTAAAATATTTTAAAACTATTCTAGTCCAATGGAGTCGAGCTTTTGAGAGTTCATTGTTTTTTGTAGGCAAAACTCGCAAGCCGAATGTGGCCCACGGGTCGAAGGTTGGATACGACTGTATTCTTTCAGTCAGCTACACCCTTTCTCAAACCCTGTGCTTTGAAAACGTCACTTGTATAATCTTAAATTGTGTTGATCATGGTTTGTGGTATCAAATTAAATTAATGATTTATTGATCCGATTTGCACTTGTCAGTTAAACCACAGACAGTAAAACAATAGACAATCATTAGAACTACATTCTCTACAGGAGCTAAATTTTCCAGAAATCTCTTTCCACCTATGCACATACAAATGCTATCGACCTGTTTTGAAATTGTGAGACTCATAAGTCAAACTTATATTTCCAGCTGTAAATAATGGAAACTAAAGCAGACACACAACATTAAAGTAATTCCTCATTACCTATATGGACAGTAAATAGAACCATCGTCAAGTCACTGAAATATACATCAATCTAATTTTAGCTACACTAGTGCTAAATGGAAACTCGACACTTCAAAAAAAAAAAAATAAAGCAAAAAAAAATTCACTATCTCATCTCTGCCTGGGATTCTTTTTGGGACATTTTGCCCTCTTCCTTGCGTCTCGGTTCTGAGCGAGTCTCTCCAACTGTCTTTGCGTCTGCTGAGCACCTATATTCAAATCTTGCTGACAACTGGACAATCTACTCTTCCTTTCTTTGAAGGTTACAGGTGAGGGCTTGTCTTTTTGATATTGGATGCAGACTTGCAAAGGTTGTAGCCTATCCATCCACAGCGTCTCTGATAGATTTCTTCTTTCAGGAGCTGCTGCTTTACTCTTTTCTCAAGTCATATGTAAAGTTCCCCTTTCAGACCTAGGGATCTATGGGGCTGATGATGTCAAGGTCGTTTGTTTCTATGACCCACGGTTAACGAGGGTGTTATAATAGTAATAATAATAATCTTTATTGTCCGTGAGGAAATTTATCTTACAATTTGTTCATTGCACAAAAAAACATTAAACTATAAAAAAACAAAATGTACATTCATACCAGACTCAGTCATAATTTACAAGTGAAAAGTTTATATCATTTTCTATTTAATAATTTGACAGCCAGTGAAACAAAAGAGTGTTTGTGTCTGTTTGTCTTTGCTATTGGTGTCTTGTATTTCTTTTGTGATGGTAAAATCACAAAATCCTGACCCAGAGGGTGATTTTTTATTTTTAGAATCTTTTTAGCTTTGTTATGGATGTTTGTCTCAAAATACTGACTAAATGGGGTTTGGTTTCGCCAATGACTTTATTGGCAGCATTTAGGATTCTATGGAGTTTATTTTTATAGTAATGCTCAGATTGCCATACCAGGCAGTGATATTAATACTTAAAATATTGCATATGTGATCGTGATAAAAAATAGTCAAGGCCTTTTCACGAACATTAAACGAGGACAGTTTTCTCAGTAATCGTATTCTTTGCTGCCCTTTTTTGCTGCTATAATCAGTATTTGCAGTAAAATTTAGTTTATTGTCTAGGATAGTACCAAGGTAATTAAAAGTTTGCCCCATTTAAATAAGGGCCAGCACAACGACCAACCGCCTTTACTTTTCCCCAGCTAATGTCAGGTACCCATTAGATCTGGGTGGACTCAGAGGCGCTCTAAAGATAACGAAAGTAAAATTCCCAGACTGCACCAGGGTTCTAATATATATTGTTGAGTGGTCAAATCTTTGAAGTTTAGGACGGAAAAAAAAACGTGAAATGGATTTCTGGACCTCTGGATTGAATTTTCAGACAGACCAACCATTATACTATTGAATGGGTCATTTGATTATTGAAAGTGTTGCTAGAATTATTTTTTTTCTAATGACCCTATAGGGCCTAATTATTTCTACCTAATCGACTAGAACATTGGTTTTATAGGATACGAAAAGAAGAAATCAAAATTCTGATGATAATACTGGTTTTCTTCTTACTAAAATACAATAGATCTACATAGTCCCCTGTCATGGGCCGCCAAAAATAGATCTACATAGTCCCCTGTCATGGGCCGCCAAATATAGATCTACATAGTCCCCTGTCATGGGCCGCCAAATATAGATCTACATAGTCCCCTGTCATGGGCCGCCAAAAATAAATATATTTATTCCATTACCCGGGGCATCCTTTCATTTTTCCAAAAATGTAACCAACCAAACTTCAAGGTGTCCGCCGCTGGTTCGCTTCTTGGATGCCTCCATTTTTCTTGTACGGGTACCTCTTTTAGTTCTTGCCTTGTGATGCTGATTGTGCACAAACCAACCCCATCTTTTCTTTTTTGATTTCTTCTTCTACAGGAGCTCTTCTCTTTGCAGGAGGTCACTGTTGTGTCAACGAATTTGTTAACAGAAGCTTGAATCTATTTTTAT
Source organism: Biomphalaria glabrata (assembly GCF_947242115.1). NCBI lineage: Eukaryota > Metazoa > Mollusca > Gastropoda > Planorbidae > Biomphalaria > Biomphalaria glabrata. The sequence continues at coordinate 37,444,342 of NC_074718.1, read as the reverse complement.
TTTTAATATCAACTTTAGTTGCCATCCTGGTCTCGGCTTTATTTAACAAAATCAACAATAAGTAATGTGTTTTTGTTTGAATTAAAATAAAAGAACAATGTACGTTCCAGCTAGACCCATTGTGACCTTCAAATGTTATGGCTGCTTGGTCGTGTGGTATGCGCACTGGATTGTCTCGGTGGTCCCAGGTTCATAACCTGCCTGCTGCAATTCCCCGTCGTCCTGCGGGAGGCTTGGGCTAGGATGATATTATCTTCAAATCAGAAGGAACATCCGAAACATGCCAAACATTTTTACAAACAATCCTTATTCCATTATGCAAACTATAAATAAAGACTAATAATAAGGCTTGTCCAAATATTAATGAATGCAGTATTTCCCGTGGCTACACAGCCCAGCGTTGACCTACATATCTTGTCCCCTCTAGCACAAGCATAAAGAATAACAAGTAACAAACCACAACAGATTCTATTAGTCAATAACAATAACTTTAAAGTGCTACCTGTTTTGGTGATGGTTATATCTTCTGTCATTCATTTTTTTTTTACAGTCTAAATTTTACATTGTCGCTCTCCATTATACACTTTTGCAGTCATTCCCCCCCCCCCCGTTCTGGGCGGATTTGAAGGTGAGGAAAGTTGTATGAGGAATTTGTGCCATCTTTAGTTGACACATAGACACGCCTATGTATACATTTTCATTACTTCCGATCTGATCCAGTTTTCCAACGTCTTGATTCATTTTTTTCCGATTCCCAATTTTCCATTACTTTTGATTTTTGATTTTTTTGATGAGTGAGGCTTTGGTCATACGTTTATTTTCCTTTCAAACAAGGAATATTATGAAATTCTGAGTGACTCATTTAGAGTTGATTATCTTCATTTGAAAAAGCTCTTCATTATCGTTATGTGTTTGATAAACGTATGAATAGTGTGTGCTATTTATTTTGTGTGTTTTAGTAATGACTTGTTCTTTGGAATACAAAATCAAAACCTAGTAAAATTCTCAGAAAGACACAAAGATAAAGGCACATTCCTTGTTCCATATGCTTGGGATAACGTGTACAAACGCTCCTACTTTCCTAGTGCTATTAGAGCATGGAATGGGTTGCCTGAGCCAGCGAGGAAAACCAGTGACTTGGCAGCATTTAAGTCATTGGTTAACATGCATAACTAGATTGACTAGGAACATGCGTAGGACGTAATCATCTTCTTTTTTAAAGTAACGTCTGTATATTATAAGATAAGATAAGCTTGCACTCCCAACTTTGCGCAATTTGATGTGTTTCATTTCTTTGGTTTCAAGAGTTTCCTTTATTTAAAGTTTTGGGCGATAAGCTCGTCAAAAAATAAATAAATAACAAAAATAATTAAATAAATAAATAAAATAAAGCAGGAATCTGATGAAAACAAAGACTCACTACGATATTTAAAAGTATCGAAGCTGTTTGGCTTTTGAAATATTCATCAATCCCTTGTGATTAATGCAGTAGAACTTGTAATTGTGGATTAACGCCTATCTTTGTTCTTATGTCGAAATGATACTTAAGGCTAGTTGTAATCTGTTGGTCGGGAAAGTATAAAACCTTTACAGTTTTACAAGACAGATATTATACTAATCATTCTATAAAACTTATCACTCATGATTTTAGTATATTGAAACAAATATTCAATTTGTAGATTTGGTTAGGGTTTGGGTTAACAACATAATGGGTTAACAACTTTTCTCATAGTTCTGAAAGAAGATACGATCATAGAGACCAATAGTATGGTAAAAAAAAAAATCCAAAAAAAAAATATGTATGTCCCTAATGAGCCCTAATCTATGCTGGAAACAATATACATTGTAACCAGTGTTAGCTAGAAGTTAGCATAGAGGTAGCCAACTGTTAGCTGTCTAGCTAGATATCTAGATCTAATACTTTGCCTCCAAGACCATAACTTATTAGTCTATACTAGGCCAGGGTACAAGTTGAACTACACTCAGACACTGTACAGTAGTACACACTCAGATAAAAGTAGGCAAAAAGATCCTGGTTAAGTCAAAGTCAGGTGATACTGGGAAGACATGTAGGTGGGGGACGGACCAGGCAAACTACGCAGTTGAATTGAAACAATAGGCTGAAGTTCAAAAGGATAAAAACATTGCAGTCTTTCTGCTAATTGCTCGTGAATCATTTGGAGAGAACGAAAATAATTTGCACTAGAAAAACCCGCAATGCTTTCCGATGTCGGAGAGTACAAATAGATATTATGTCCCTATTGTATTTAAAACTTTGGGGTTTGAAGAACACATTAAACATGAAATTACTCGAAATTCTGAAAAGCTATTGGTCTAAAAATGTTAATACAAATGGCACGTGGGAGAAATGATGTGTAATTTTTTTTGTCCAGACAGACAAACAGACAGAGTGAGTTGATAGAGGTTATTAAAAAAGAGCAGGGTACACTTGTGAGTTTGAGAATTTGTTCTCGACAGATAAGAATTGAAGTGGGCGATTTGGTTCTAAACATGTGAGACTATTAGAAAATAGTAGGTGATTACATCAGAATGGGATTGGTGCTAGACAGATTAGACTAGTAGACATTAGTAGGTTAATTGGTGCTAGACAGATTAGACTAGTAGACATTAGTAGGTAAATTGGTGCTAGACAGATTAGACTAGTAGACATTAGTTGGTAAATTGGTGCTTGACAGATTAGACTCGTAGACATTAGTTGGTAAATTAGTGCTAGACAGATTAGACTAGGAGACATTAGTTGGTAAATTGGTGCTAGACAGATTAGACTAGTAGACACTAGTAGGTAAATTGGTGCTAGACAGATTAGACTAGTAGACATTAGTTGGTAAATTGATGCTAGACAGATTAGACTAGTAGACATTAGTAGGTAAATTGATGCTAGACAGATTAGACTAGTAGACATTAGTAGGTAAATTGATGCTAGACAGATTAGACTAGTAGACATTAGTAGGTAAATTGATGCTAGACAGATTAGACTAGTAGACATTAGTTGGTAAATTGATGCTAGACAGATTAGACTAGTAGACACTAGTAGGTAAATTGATGCTAGACAGATTAGACTAGTAGACATTAGTTGGTAAATTGATGCTAGACAGATTAGACTAGTAGACATTAGTTGGTAAATTGATGCTAGACAGATTAGACTAGTAGACATTAGTTGGTAAATTGATGCTAGACAGATTAGACTAGTAGACATTAGTTGGTAAATTGGTGTTAGGAAACATTATTAGAATATAGTTTTCCCTTCTTAACGGTACTGAAAAAAAAAAAAAAACATATGACCTTTACATCATCTGTCCTTAAGATGGCAATGTCTGAAAGGTGTTCATCTCCCTTCGTAGTGAGCTTTGACCACCACACCCTCCCCGCCCCCAATGAAGGACATAATAATGTCTTCGTTCAAACTAATTGTTACATTATCTAATTAGTATTTTTAACTACTAGTCAATCTAGATCAGGTCACAGAAGAGCATGACACGAGTGTAGGAGTATCTAATGGATGTCTTCAGTCTCAACAAGTTCTTTCCGCTTCTTTTAAAATCCCATTCAAGGCTTCTCTGAAAACATATATTTAGATCCCAATTTATACTTTTTATAGAGAAAAGGGGCGATTTTTTTTTAAATTCCCAGTTTGACAATGTCTAAACTGTTGGAACTGATAAGCGCTCCAGTTTAAGGTCATACATATACAAGACTTCATTAGAGGTACTTAGGGTCGACTGTGTAGGTGTAGAGCAATGGACTCCACTTATTAGTAACAAATTAAACAACGTCAATCACTTCTTGGTCTTTAACCATCTGTCTCCTAATTAATGATACCATCGTAGATTTAACCTCATTAAATTAAATTAATTTTTGGTTTTATAAACTTTAATTTGTTTTATATAAAAACAGCATGCATCCTCCTATAATTCTATAACCAACCATTTTCTGATTACAAACAAAAATGTGATTAAAGTTTAATCATAACAGGGTAGAATATACAAATGTGGAAAGTGGACAACTCTGTCAGAATGTGTAAAACTATTTACGGAGTTAAAGAGTTAATTAACCCTTGTCTCACAACGTAAACTGTAACAATCGTGCGCCACTGACCAGACTTTGAGACTTATCAGTGGCTTGTATCTTAGAATCCCGGAGGATTTCCAGCTACCCGTCGCCTCAGCGTGGCCCTCCGGTGGAAACATCCAGAGGTGGATCTGGACAGGCTAAGAACGAGTAGCGAACCAGGCCTTCTAGCAGGTCTCCCTGGGTGAGCTTTTGTTTTTTTTTTATCTCACTCGGGGTGGGGATGGAACAAGTAACCTGCAACCCAGTCCAAAAAGTCCGCCACGCCGTTCCACAAAGGGGGTCGTCATCAGTTCCGGATTGCTGGATTGGCGGCCCTTGCACGGAATAGTGGCGGTTACAGTATAGGAATATGAGACAAGCTCCCCGCAGTTAGCGCTGTCCCTGACACTTATAGCGGGTGACTTAAGATTCGGGGACGGTGCGCTGTGTACACGGCACGGCCCGGTTTTACCAGTCAGTCAACCAATATGGCCGCCTACCGTTGGGTGCCCTCAGACAGGACAGGGGTGAAGAACCCCATGTCCAGGCCTGGTGGTTGGATAAAAGCCTTTCTAACCATCAACGGGATAATGGCGCCTCCGGCGCCGATTCCCTACTGGACTTCATCGAAGGTATCTTAGAATCAATGTAGACTGCTCTTTCCAAAGGTTGAACGGAGTATCTTTATACCTAGATTTATGAAGGCTCGTGATAGAAGTCAAGTATCGAGCCAGAGCACATCACCAAGGCGTCTCATAGATCATAACAGAACTCTTATTTCCGAAACAAGGTCTAGTTGATAACGCAGCTGTTATCTTAAAAATATTTGGCTGAAGGAAAAAAAAAGCATATATGTTCAATGTCTACCTTACCCCACCCCTTAAATTATAATGGTGTGTGTGTGTTTGTGTGTGTTTGTGGGGTATTTTGTGTGATTGAATGCGTGAAAGACTGTCGGAGATCAGATAGAGGACAGGAAATGTATGTATGAATAGAATGGCATTGGATACAGAGAGGCAGAGAGGGAGAGAGGCAGAGAGGCAGAGAGGGAGAGGGGCAGATAGGGAGAGAGGGAGAGGGGCAGAGAGGGAGAGAGGTAGAGAGGGAGAGAGGCATTGAGGGAGAGAGGCAGAGAGGGAGAGAGGCAGAGAGGGAGAGAGGCAGAGAGGGAGAGAGGCAGTGAGGGAGAGAGGCAGAGAGGGAGAGAGGCAGAGAGGGAGAGAGGCAGAGAGACAGAAAGGCAGAGAGGGAGAGGGGCAGAGAGGCAGAGAGGGAGAGTGGGAGAGAGGCAGATAGGCAGAGAGGGAGAGAGGCAGAGAGGGAGAGGCAGAGAGGGAGAGAGGCAGAGAGGGAGAGAGGCAGATAGGGAGAGAGGCCGAGAGGGAGAGATGCAGAGAGGCAGAGAGGGAGAGAGGGAGAGAGGCAGAGAGACAGAAAGGCAGAGAGAAAATTTGTTGACGGGAAAGTCCTAGAAAAATCAATGGGCCTATTTTTGTAGAATAATTTTATTTTAAAAATATATATTTTTTTAACTCTCAAAAGTTTGCTTGTAAATCCTTTCATGCTCTAATGACAGAATGTTTCCTCGTGTCTTTCAGGCAGCTGAACAAATACAACTCAAATAAGGATTCGAACACCCTTTGAGAAGTGGCCAGACAGCACAACAACATTTAGAAAATACTATTACAAGGATGTAATATTATCTTCACCTTTCCCCATCCCTTGGTCTGTTGAGCCGCTGGGGCACCACACATGACCTGTTGACAGTTTTTCTGTATTACTCTCTGGGGTTTTTGTGCCAAGGGTAGAATCTCCTTCATTGTCAGGCGCGCCTATTCTTCTCTATTTCATCACTATATTTGTCTGCCTCTTTTTCTCTTTCCTTGTAGTGCCCTCAACACTCTCTTTCTCTCTCTCTCTCTCTCTTTCTCTCTCTCTCTCTCCTAATTGACGATATCATCGTTGATTTGACCTCATCAAATTAAATTAATGTTTGATTTGATAAACTTTACTTTGTGTTATATAAAAAGAGCATGCGTTCCCCTTAAATTCTACACCAAATAAAACACTTTCTGATAACAAACTAAAAAAGTTATTCAAGCTTAATCATAACAGGGGAGAAAAAAATACTAGTGAGAAAAAATGAAGAATTCCGTTGAAACGTGGAAAATAATTACGGATAGAAACAGTTAAGAAAGAAAGGTTTTTGCCCTGAGGACTCTATGATACGGCCATAAAGTTTTACTTTGCGAGACTGAAGTCAGCAGGTCAACGTAGGGCCAATTGCCATTGTTATCATGTTTCTAAACTCTTTGTATGTGATACCTAGGATCTTTCTAGAGCATCTCCATCCCTTTGCTCATATCAACAGGGTTTTCAAAATATTTCTGACCCATTCGTGTGTTATTGCTTTTTTTTTTTTGGTTGTTCAATACTAGGTTGTTGTTTTTTTTATGTCTGTCACGAATAACTTTTTTTTTTAGCCGTTGCGTCTGAGTCATTACAGCTACAATCCTAGTAAAGTTCATTTTCCTAAATATGGCCATGAAGCTCATGACGGTATAAAAAAAATGTGTGTCGCTTGTTCCGTGACAACATACACACACGTCCAATCAGTTGATATCAGATTCATATATAGAACAGATTGGACCTATGTTTCCAAGCGGTTTTTCCAACCCTCCTAAACCAGGAAATAAATCAAGGATTATTAGTTGCCACGTACTCCGCAGCTCGCCCCAGCCCACAATATAATCCTAAAGAATTCAATCTGAAATGTACATGACTATGGTCGACATGTTGATAAAAGAATGTTATTGAATACAGGACACACTTTTCTATGGAAGTAAAACCTTTATGCATATTAATACGGCTGTCGAAACTATAGAGTCTATAGCTAAAGTGATGTTGAGTTCGCCACCCTGCTTCTAGGGTACTATAGGAACAGAAGTTATGACCAAATCTCATGTCCTTAAGATCTGATTTCTCGTGTCATTTAAGACTAATAGACTTCAAAATTGCTTTCATGCTTGAAAAAAATGAAAATTTCATCAACAAAGTAGTCGTCCTTCTTGAATTATCAACCATGTCCTTAGTCAACATCTGGTAACCATGTCAACATTCGGTAACCATGTTAACATTTGGAAACCATGTCAACTTTTGGTAACCATGTCAACATTTGGTAACCATGTCAACATTTGATAACCATGTCAACATTTGGTAACTATGTAACATTTGGTAACCGTGTCAACATTTGGTAACTATGTCAACTTTTGGTAACCATGTCAACTTTTGGTAACCATGTCAACATTTGGTAACTGTGTCAACATTTGATAATTATGTCAACATTTTATAACCATGTCAACATTTCGTAACCTCACCCAAAGTCTGTCTTTCTGTCTGATTCGTTCTAATGCACTAGATCGAAAGCTTCAAAGCCATTAAAAATGTGAATGCCAGATATCGCAATTATATCAGAAGATTTATAACGGTGCTTCTATTATTGTTAACGTACTTCGTGTGTGTGGAAACCATTTAAAGATCAGTCACTAAATACACAAAATCACAACTGCATCTAACAGTCAGTAGGCAGACAAAGAAGCTTTTGCAAGGACCTATCTTTTTGTTTTGTTTTCAAATTTTAATAAACGTGCCACATTTTAACAACCCCCTAACATAATTTTTAGCCGTGAATTAGTGTATGTGTTACAATAAAATTAAACGACCCTCTTTCTTTTTCTTTCCTTCTTTCTCTCTCTTTCTCTCTTCCTCTTTCTGGAATCCATTTTGTTTTCATCCTCGCTTTGTAATTACTCCGACTTAGACATGTGACTTAATTTTTTTTTATAAATATATTTTTCTTTTATTTTGAGCGCAACTATATCCATATATAGAAAGTAAGGTATTTTTCTTTTAAGTTTCCTTTCTTAAAATACAAGAGGCACTATTTTGTATTACTTCAATTTATACTTTATTTATACAATGCAGCCTCTTTTTTAGCGGCCCCCGAAAGGGGAAAAGACGCTATTAGTTTTGTGCGAAATGTCTGTCCGTCTGTCCGTCCGTCCCGTTTAGATCTCGTAAACTAGAAAAGATATTGAAAATCCGACATCACAATAATTTAGACCATTCAAAGTTCTGATGCAACGGCTACTTTTTTTTTTCCTGAAAGCGAAAAATCTCATTTTTAAAATCAGTTATGCAAGCAGTTTTTTAATGAGAAAAAGCTAATTAGTATGCATTATAAGCTAGACCTAATTTCAAACAAATAGTAATCTTATAAATTTTATTTTCCTTAACAGTTTTTTTAACATATAACTGATGAGAATTCGAATACAAGATTATTTTTAGGTTTCAATTGTTTATGATTTAATACTTGTGAATTATGATAACTTACAAATAAAAACATAAAAAAAGCCCACAAAAGAGGCAAGATGGCCCATAAAAGAGGCACATAAAGCCCAAAAAAAGAGGCAAAGAAAAGAGGCCTAAGGCCCAAGGACTCCTATGATGATAAAGCTAAAACTGAATAGCGCAAATTCTGAGGTTTCCTTTAAAAAAAAAAGTCTTTTCAAAACAATTATATTATGTAAAAACCAGGAGAGGCTCGGTTAAGCGCTTAGCTTCCGAACCGAGGGTCCCGGGTTCGAATCCTGGTGAAGACTGGGATTCTCAACTTCGGAATCCTTGGGCGCCTCTGAGTCTACCCAGCTCTAATGGGTACCTGACATTAGTTGGGGAAAAGTAAAGGCGGTTGGTCGTTGTGCTGGCTACATGACACCCTCGTTAACCGTAGGCCACAAAAACATGAACTTTACATCATCTGCCCTATAGACCACAAGGTCTGAAAGGGGAACTAATTAGTCCAGGTTCACATCTAACTGGCATTCACTGGCACCTATCCTTTGATCTGCAGCACCTTTGGGGCACTACACAAGATCTGCCAACCTTCTTTCTCCCTTCTTATCTCTCATTTGTCTTTGATATAATTTCATTTGGATGTTCTTTCTGAAAATATTGAAGCCTGCCTGGGTGGAACACTTTGGGGGCCGATTTTAAGTTTGTGTTTCCACACAAACTGTTTTTGTAACCTTGTTTTTTTGTGTTTTTTTTTTTGGGAAATACCGAAAATAAAATACACTATTTTGATAGAAGGCATGTGGTGTTCGAGAATTGCGTGTTCAGGCTGTGAATCTTTCAGAATCGCTTCTTAGCAAGCATCTAAGTGGTAAAAGGAACCTGTGTACAAAATCTCATGCAAATCCCTTTGCTAGTTTAGACGATCTTTTGATACATAAGCCAGTCAGTCAGTAGCATTTACAATAGTCGTCTTCTTTTGGTAGTCTTGATTGAAAAATATAAGACTCTCTGTTTATTTGATACAAATTATAGGACTTCCCTTTTGCAAAATAAAAATCATAAGACTCCCTGTTTCCAAGATAAAAAGTAAAGGAACCTTCGATTCTAAAAGAAAAAAATGTGTACTGTTGTTTGAATAAGTCTATGTTCCGAGAAAACGACCAGCTGATTTAACAAGCTCTAGTCATGCGCAACTTTGGCTATTTATAGACGTAACTCGTCAGCCTGACATGACCATTTCAGTTTTTTAATTTTCCCTTAGCAATAAAAGGAAAAACATTCAACCAAGGAAGAGAAACACTTTACTATGGGGGAGCGGGTAAGGAACAAGAAATTGAGGCATTAGAACATGAGATTATGTTTATTTGTGGCTTTGATCTTAATCTCTGGTCTTGTGGTTTCGTTTGGCACTGCCTTTAAGAAAACTTTACGATGGTCACAATTTTGGAAAATCTGCTGGTCATTAAACCATGTCGTCGTTCAGGAGGTGGGGCTTCCAAGGAGTTTGGAGTTTTGAAGAAACGTCTGGAATTTCTTCCACGTTACACGTCACCTCACCATGTTCAATATCATTTCATTCAACGAAAATTGGTGGTAAAAATATTAACACATTTTTTTGGTCAGTTTAGTGTGAGACAAATCATGAAATTATGAGCACCCAGCTCAAACAGATTATAAAAGTATCGCTTTCAGACCTTGCGATCTATAGCTCCACAGAAATCTCCCCTGAAATCAGACAAAGCGATTCGTCTAACAGTACTATTATCCTTGTAAAAATAACTTTTACGCACGTCAGGTTTTTTAGTGGACTAATAACTGTGTTGACATGAAATTATATTTGTTCCCAAAATTACAGATACAATTTGAACACAATTAGTTTCTCCCTTGCTTTGTGTGCAGTAAAGGTAATGAGTCAACTTTGATTTTTTTTTCCAAGGTGCGTTAAAATCTGACTTAGGACTACGGTTAGGCTTTGAGGTTAGGGTTAGATTACCATTACATTATCTGCCTTATAGATCGCAAGATCTGAAAGGGGTCCCCAATTTAAAATTTAGACTTTAGGAATAAAACTAACTTTTTAAAAATTCTAAACGCATTAGGATTTCTCGTTTATATATATATATTTAACTGTTTATTTTATATATATCTTTATATATATATATATATATTTGTATTGCGTAACATTTTAAGAAACATCTTTACTAACAATTCTGTCATGATATCACTGTCAAAGATCGACCGTATTGTATCAACGTGACGCGAAACACTGACAGGGAGAGACGTCATGACGTCATTGGATCGCGTGCACCACATGTGGGCATCACTACACAATTTCCACTCTTCCCCTTAGCAACCGACCAGCGAGTGACCTCAATCTATGACGCCAAGCAACCATTTCAGTTATTTTTTCTCCACTGAAATCCCAGTTCTTGAGTACTTCATAATCTCCCGACAATCACTAAGTGGTAGCTATTTTTAGAATGTTGTTGTTTTTTTTATTTGTTTATTATGTACCGACTTTTTTTTTTAAAGCCGGGTTAAAAATCTTCAATGTCATTACCACGTGGGTATGGTCCGATGTCACCATTTCGTCATGTAAGCGTTAGTTATGATTGGATATAAAGATTAGAACAAAATGCTTAATTGAAAACTCCGCAAGATTTGGAATTTCCCTTTTATCTGATTCCATTCTGTATTAAATTAGAAGGGGAGAGAACTGGGAAAGCGTATTGTAAATTGTGTTTTAACTCTTTCTCTCCTTAATTATTTTCCATGTTCCAACGGAATGATTCATTTTATTCATTTGTAGTTCACTTGTTATGATTAAACTTCTATAACCTTGTTATCAGAAAATATTTTATTTGGTATAGAATTTAAAGGAAATGCATGCTTTTTATATGACACAAATTAATGTTAATAAAAAACAAAAATTGTTTTAATGAAAACAACAACTGTTCACATATCAAATAGGAGACAAGAGTTAATGAGTTGGCTATAAAATAACAGTTGTGTCAAAATTGGCGATCTTTCATCAGTTTAACAAGAACTGAAAGTTGACATCTTATTCATTTCTTCTTCTTCTTCTAGCCAGCTAGCTACTAATGAAAACTGATTTTAAATCATGTAGCTCATTAGCATTGCTGCTATCCGGACAAGACCAACGTCTTATCTTTCGAATCAGGACCGGACACAACAGAATGAGACAACACATGTACCGGAAGCTCAAAACCAGTGAAATCTGACCATGTCCCTCAAAACTGCTCTCTTTACCAAGAGGTCCGAATAAGACACTGGCCCCAAAACACCCCAATAGAAAGAAAACCAAATGGAGAGCTGCCTGATTTGGAGACCGCTGCGCAGTTCATCTATTGTATTGGTCTTGTCATCTGAGCACTCCAATATGAAAATGAGAACGAGGAAGAAGAAGAAGCATTTGAGTCGCTACTGTTGTTTTTTTTATTGGTTGGGGGGGGGGGGGGGTAAATTTGTAACATATATAATCTTTTATTATAAAATCTGTAAATAGTAACATACAAGGAACGATTAGTGCCGGGTGATCCTTCCTGATTCACTCTGCCAAAACTTACAGAGCTTCGGGGGAACATTCTGTTACTCTAATACTACATCCAGATAAAAGAGAATTGTCTAGTATACAAAACACTTACAAAATATCAAAGAGACAATATTTTTTGAAGGAATATTTAATATATAAATTGTATTCCAAGTATATGGTAGATATATGCTAAATAAAACCGAAAGTTACAGTTATGTCTTTTCTGTTTCATCAGACTCCAAAAGATTTCTCGCATACTGTGCTCCGCAGGGTCCTTCAGCTACATAATTCTTCTCCTTCAGGGAGGCCCCGCTGGTAACGTTTGAGAACACTGGATTAACATTTTAAAACAACGAAAACATAAAAATATTTTAAAAAACAAAAAAACAACCAGAGCTTATATTAAATGCAATTGTATCAATTCATTTGGATCATTCATGTCATAAAATTTGTGATAGATATAGACTAACAACACTAAATATGTGCGATTAGAAATAGTCCTACCCATTCTTTTGTTTAGCGCTTTTTGCGTTCTCAGTGCGCTATGATCCTATCACTTGTCTGGACCAGTTGTGACAAGGGGAGGGAGGGAAGAATGGGGTATCTGCATGAATGTTACCGTGATCGCTTTTTAAATGCATTGAAAAAAAACAACAGACTTGTTCAATCAGGGCTCAGTGGACAAGTTCAGCTTCTACCACCACATCTGTCAACTATCATTTCTTTCTTTTGTTCGATGCAATAAAGAAATAATTAATTTCCAATAGTTCATTTACTTATTGATTATTTTATTTTTATTGATTCTTGATTTATCAATAAAGAAATCATTGAGCATAATTTCAAATTAGCAAAGATTGGGTGTGGGAGAAATAATGCGTAAAATTTTTTACCAGACAGACAGAAAGACAGACAGACAAGACATATTGAGTTGATATAAGCTAATGTAAAAAGCTAGCACTATAAAGTACACTTGGTTATTACAGTAGGTTTCCACTTGAAACTTCCACTTTGAGAATCGTCAATATTTGAGTATCATAAAATAAACTAAAATAGAATAGAGATAAGGTTCTAGTGTTACACCACACTCACGGACTTCAACTAAACAGAAAGTACATGTTTCAAACTGTACTTACTGGACTGCAGGCTATTTTTAGAAGTTTGAATTCATGCGCGTATCCCGGAAAACTTATAGGCTGTAGTATTTTATTTTCAAGTGTTTTTTAGTTTATTGTGATGTTGAATCTGGGTCACCGGTAGATATGAAATGAGCTTAGTGTGTGCGTCGCGTGTAAAATTTGTTAAGTTATGAATTGATAATATGTTGACTGATAATATGTTGACTGATAATATGTTGACTGATAATATGTTGACTGCCTTTATGACAACGTTATAGGCGTACATGTATAAGATGTGTCAGATAACGCTTCGACCAATAGCTCGTTACCACTTCGCAGGTCTATTGGTCTAGGCCAGTGATGCCCAAAATACGGCCCGCGGACCATATCCGGCCCGCAACGTGGTTTCTTCATGCCCGCGGAAAAGTCGGTACAAATTTTTACCCCCCCCCCCTGTGACAGGTGGGGAAATGTGACGTGTGTTTGGCGCGTTTAATGTCTAGGGGATGATTATTTTTAAAGCTATCACACACCAACCTATCACCATATGAATCGGGAGCAGACACGCAACGAGACAAAGCAATGAAAGATAGATACAAAAGTTAAAAATGAAGAATATTTATTTACATAAATATACATATAAGAATAAAAAGGGGGAGGGTTTGCATCTATCTCCAAATATTACTAGATTTAGTCATCACTCTTGCACCTAATAAGAGTATGTCACTTTGTCCTCTGACTTAGCTGGTTGTCCTGTTGATGTCGCAGCTGGCTGTGTCCTGGCTTGAGGTTCTGCAGCTGGAGATGGCGCTCTAGCGGATAGAGGGACGCCGGTGATATAGTTCTTGTGGAGTCTCAATCCCCAAAATCTAATATCTGTAGTGGGCACAGTAGGGCGGGTGGCCGGCTACCGTGGGCACAAGGTTACTGCGGGCAGAGCGGATCTGCCGTGGGCAGCGTAGTTGACAGGATATGTCCAGTGAGTTGCAGAGGGTTGGCGTAGCTATGACGTCTCACACAGATCTGAATCTATAGGGACGTCGCACCTAATAGCTTGACAGGTGGGCTGTCGAATAGGCGGGCAATGCCGATAGCGCCAAGTAATAGAGTTGAGTGGATCTCAGTAGGCAAAGGCAGTGCTGAATTGCACTAAGCACAAATGCAGGTAAATAATTCTTGATAGCAAATAGGTGATTAATCCAATAGATAAATAGGCAGACACCTGAGGGAGGCTGCGGATAAATAAAGACAAGTTAGGACATGTCTCTCATGCATCTTATCGATGCCCTCAACTGAGGTGCATTCGTCAGATTGGTGAAATTGCTTTAGAGCACAATGAGGAGATGATGACAAATGGGATTTGGAAAATAGATGGCAGATAGTAGCATTATATAAATGTACATAAAAGGGGAAATACTAATATAAAAATGTACATAGAAGGGAAAATAATAATCTGAAATAAACAACACAGGTGGATAGAGAAAGAAAAGGGGGGGGGGGGTAATTGGGCGGTGGTCGGCGACCAAGACGGTTTGTTTACATATGACCGTAGGTCGAGAACAATGGAGCGCGCTTGAATGGAGAGGGTGTCCGTTCAAGAGGCGCAACTCTCGTTAGAGTGAAATGGCTACAGGGGAGATAATTCAATACAGGGGAGATAACTCATATCTCCTTTCTAAGCGCAGTATTAGTGCGATAGTAGAATTATCAAGGCTGTCAACCGAGATAAAGGAAATAAAATAAGGTGTACAAATATATACATGGTTGCATCAATGATCAATTGATGCAACGTAGCATTAATAGATTAATGCAATACATAAAATATACATTAGCCATGTTCATGTTTTCTACTTACGACAGTGAGAAATACACAATGCACTAATTAAATATAAATGAAATAATAAACTACACATGATAAAATCCAATGGAAATATACACAGAGTAATTAAGATGGAACTTGTGATTAAGTTCGGCTTACCACCAGGTATTCCTCTAGAAGGGAGAATAAATGATATAGTCCAGACTCGATAGCTCAGCTCGAATGAGAAAGAGAGGGTCTGACTTGATTTAATTTACCTTATATACAAAGGCCTGGAAAATGTGAGCGGAAACAGGAAATGTCCTAGGCTTAGAATTATCTTACACGTGGGTGAAGTCCGACAAGAGATGGGATTCGCACATTGGGAGGTCAATGGGCGTGTTTGTCCTCGTGGTCTCCTAGATCAAAGAGAGACGTGGGAAAAAAAGGGGGGGGGGGGAGAAAGATTGGTTTGCATTCCAACCAAGGTGGTGTCAACCGCGAACGTACTTCAGACATCCGGCGGGTAAGACAAAAGAAATTGTGTGTTTACCTTTCCCCGATCAGGGGCAGATAAATGAAAGATAAATGTGGTCAACTAAGTCTAGTCTGGAGAGAGGAAAGGTGGCGCGGGTGGAGAATTTGGGGGTAAGATGGGAAAATAATTAAAATAAAATAAATAAATAATGAAAAATAATAATTAATGCTGTGATAAATTTGAGTGACTCTGACAGCGAGTTTTTGACTTGTCACCCCCCCCCCCCCCATTTAAAAAAAAAGTTTAAAAATTGTATCTTTACCTACGTAAGGGCTCTAAATTTTTCTCTCATGGATTGGTACCACAACAATGAAAACGTGTAGGTTTATGCAATGGGAGAGCCAAAGAAACTAAAAGTGGACTCTGAATTTCAAATCTACCAGGAAAAGTGGATGGATCTTTACCTATTTTTTTGTGGAACATGATAATAAACCAGCAAATTTATTTTGTAAAGTGTGGCTTTTATAAAGCACAATATATAAACAGATTATAAAACATTCTTAGTTTGACTTCGAATTAAAGATTATTAAACTACGCCCGAAGGATCGATGGGGAATATTTACTAAAAAAAAAGTCAAAAATATGAGTCGTTTGCTCACATTTTAAGTAGAGAAATGAAGCCAGTTTCCGACGCTTTAAAATGATAGACTTCCAATATCCCAGTAATTAATGTAAGATGCAAACGTTTCTAATAAACTTGTTTTAGGTCAAATTTCATTTCGTTTTTCTACATTTTCGGTAATGTGGCCCACGACAAAAGTGTCGTAAACTAAAATGGCCCGCAGGTCGAATTAGGTTGGGCATTACTGGTCTAGGCCTATTGGGGTAAGCTCCGAACTTAATCAGATTTAGAAGTTACTACCAGGAGATAAATTTTGTAAAATGTTTGAGAGGAAGTAAGAAAAGTTCTATACTAGTCTATACTAGTCAATAGGGAAGAGGATGTGGCCCACGGTTACCGAGGGTGCCACCAGCCGCCTTTATTTATCCCCCAACTAATGTCAGGTACCCACTAGAGCTGGGTGGACTCAAGAGGCGCCACAAAGTTAAAAATCCCAGGATTCGAACCCGGGACCTACGTTTCGGAAGCCAGGCGCTTTACGCCTCAGCCACTGCGCCTCCATGGTTGAGAGAACTTTGGTCTTAATAGGTCCAGGTAATACAACATATATCATGTCTTTCGGATTTCTAGCCAAGGTGAAGGAGCCGTAAAAAGGGGAAAAAGGTTCTGCTTGGATGCGTGTCCAAGTTAATGTAAGGGCAATCATAAAAATTAAAAAAAAAAATGGGGGGGGGGGCGTGCAGGGGAGGGGTGTGTAAAGGATTTTCATGGTATTTACGCAATAACGTTTGACCTTGACAGATTTGCAGACGGCTTAGAAAATAAGAAAAACTGAATGTCAGTCAACAAACGTGAACTAGCGGTGCTAGAGGTTTTTTTTTTACAAGAAAAGAAAATGTGATTTATGGTGTCACATGTGTCTTGCAAACCCCGTAACAATTTGTTATCCAGTGATAAGTCTATGAAATAGGTGT
This sequence comes from Biomphalaria glabrata, assembly GCF_947242115.1. Taxonomy (NCBI): domain Eukaryota; kingdom Metazoa; phylum Mollusca; class Gastropoda; family Planorbidae; genus Biomphalaria; species Biomphalaria glabrata. The sequence continues at coordinate 37,427,375 of NC_074718.1, read as the reverse complement.
ATGTCATATATTAATGCAATAGGTCTATGTAATAGGTCCGTGTAATAAGTCTCTGAAATAGGCCTAGTAGATAGGTCTATGAAATAGGTCTATAAAATAGGTTTATGTTAATAGGAGAATGAATAAGGCTTGTCTTCGAGTACGAAGATAAATTTTTAGCATTAATAGCAAGCGGGGGAGGGGGGGGAGCACTATCATTTGTTATGGCACGATTAGGGATTGGCTTTTTGTTTCGGAAATAGGGACAGTTTTGACTGAGAGACAATGACGTGACTAGTCAAAACAAGACTAGACTTCAGGAGGAGATAGCGACATATCAGCCGATGTAAACAGACTACTTCTAGGACGCCTCAGAGATAGGAAGCCTGCTATGAACGTAGTGAGTTAGCTTGACGACATTCGACGGTTTCCTTCGTCACTGTTAAACTTCTTGGTGGACATTCATTATCAGCGTCGACTAACTTCAATTGATTGTTCAGCCTTTCCTCTGTGCTACTGGATTTCGTTTATCTCCATTACACACAGCGCGGAAGCGCCTAACACATTTTTTAAAGTCTGTCTGTCCTCGTGACTGTCAAGTTTAAATCTCAAAAGAATATATAAAAGTTAGGGAGAATCTGATCGTCGTCTTCATGGCAGAAATCGTTTTAATAGCTCTTTTTAGTTTTCTGAAAACCCGCCCGTTTCCCATGTCGTATTCACATACATCTCAACCATATACAACATTGCTTTCCTTGTTATTTATTTAATAGATGGGGGTGAATATAAGTATGGAAACGGTGGTAATATTATTTTCTATTGTTTTCCTACAAAGTCTATTAATAATATTTTTTTTTCTGAAGTCACTTATGTAAATGCGATTGAGAAGTGAACATATTTCTTAGATTAACGGGCCCGTAGTGGCGCCAACCAGTTTGCTTGTAACAAAAACTCAATATGTAAAACATGTTTAAATTTTCTGTAATGTAAAAAAAAAAGAGACGTACGTAAATAAAATATTACAGACATTCAGAATAGAAACAGAATTTAGAACATTTAATTTAAATTAAATGTACATTTTGAATATAATTACAATTTTAAGACATTTAGAATATGATTAGAATTTAGAGATAGAACTTAAAGGAATCTATAATATAATTCGAATGTCCCAACATTTAAACTCCAGTGAGATAAGATAACATTCCCACAGACTCGTTACGTTCTAATGCAAAAGCTTAAAAGAAATTCCACTTAATCGCCCAGGTCATGGTTCACTAACTTCGGATACAATATAGGTCAGTGTTCTGGAAACATGGACACGTGTAGGAGAAAAACGTGGACTGGATTCTTTTCTTGATCTTTTTAGTCAACACGTCTTCCATTCATGTTTATTTGATGTCGCAATCAAAGATAATGTCATGACCTCATAACTGTAGCCGCAATCATAACCAATGCTGTTGTCATAACTATTGTCACAATCATGACTAATGCTTCTATTAAAACTTTTGTTGCAATCACGACCAACGCAATCATAATTAATGATATTAAAGCCAATGTTGCTAGATGATTCACAAACAAATATATGGCTTATAAAACTTAAAGTTAAAAAGGTTCCTAATATGTTAGCAAATTACTTCTTCTTCTTCTCGCCAGCTTTTTGATGCAGAGTTGTCAGCTCTTTTGTTGACTGTGCCTAGGAAAAACAGTGTGCTGTTCTTTTCAGTTGTTCAGCACTGCCGTATAGGGGGTTGGGTAGCAAATTTCTTTTTAAAAAAGTTGTGTACACAAAATTAGAACTCAATTTGTTTTGTTTTGTTTCCCTTCTTCACGTCCACATAGTGAGATTTGGACAAGAAAATAAGTGGTAGAGTACTTCACCGAGCAAACGATGTACTAACACTGCACTTAGTGTTTTCTTTAACTCTTTCTCTCCTAATCAAAGATACTATCGTTGATTTGACCTCATTAAAATTAAATTAAAATTTAATTTTATAAACTTGACTTTGAGTTACATAAAAAGAGCATATATTCCCCTTTAATTCTATACCAAATACAACATTTTCTGATAACAAACAAAAAGGTATTGAAGCCTTATCGTAACAGGGTAGTGGAAAATAGTAATGAACTAAAAGAAGAACTCCTTCGAAGAGTGGAAAAATAGTAACGGAGAGAAAGAGTTAAACAGGCTTGTTATGAGGAAATTATTCACAGGAAATATCTAGATCTATGGTACGTAAATATGAATGTTTTGCATTATTCGTTTGAAATCCTACGACGATATGAAATGTAGGTATTCATGTGGCTATTGAGAGTGCTCTGACGGTGTTCAGTCTTAAGTATCTAATATCACACTGCCAACCATCGACCTAGAAAATCTTGAACTGGTTTTATTAATATTTATCGTAGCCATAATTCACTTTCAAAGCAAATTATTCGTAATCCTAATTACCAAGTTTGTGATGAAGCTACTGCATTATCCCCATTTCCTAAATCACGTGTTCTTTATACGCCAAAAAGACAAAATTTCATAACGTCCTTATTCATTGTGACTTGATGCATGTATAGGTATTACTATCACCCTGTTCTATTTTCATGACAGGACTCCACTCATTCCAAACTGTTAAACATTGTGTTTACATGCCGCAGCGACCACACACTTACCTTATGACATCATGTGATTTCTATCTGACCTTCACATTCAAACTGTAAACAATCTATCATTCATTTTTAAACAAGAGCTTTAGGTCTATTACACTTCCGGAATCATATCTTTCTTTTTTTTTATGTGTAACTAGACATATCTAACAAACCTATTGTATCGGAATCGATGGCTTACTTTTTGTCAGAATGCCTGATTCTGAAGTGTTGCCAACTTTAAATGAGTTTTCAGAGTTCAATTAAAAATAAAAAGATTTATTTTTCATTTTTTCTTATGAACTTTTTGCATTTGTATCAAAAGTCTAGAATAGTACGAAACATTTCATTCATGATAATCCAGACTTCAGACCTTATTAAGTTTGAATGTAACAAGATTATAGACAAGCAGACGTTCTTAGTTGATTGAACTGAGAATATACACACAATATCTGGGAGTGGACATTTCATGCTTCAAATAAACTCTAGTAAAGTAAAAGGTAGGAAACAGCCTATATAGGTAAGAAGTACTATTATATAAGTGAGAAGTACCATTATATAAATAAAAAGTATCATTATATAAATAATAAATAGTAATGTATAAATAAAAACTACTATTGTAGAGAAAAGATGTACTAAATAAGAAACTTAGAAGAACTATTGTGTGAATAAGAAACTTAGAAGAACTATTGTGTGAATAAGAAACTTAGAAGAACTATTGTATAAATAAGAATCTTAGAAGAACTATTGTATGAATAAGAAACTTAGAAGAACTATTGTATGAATAAGAAACTCAGAAGAACTATTGTATGAATAAGAAACTTAGAAGAACTATTGTATGAATAAGAACCTTAGAAGAACTATTGTATGAATAAGAAACTTTGAAGAACTTTTGTGTGAATAAGAAGTACTTCGGGTTAGGTTTTTTTTTTTTTTAAATGTAAAATTATTTCAATATCGTGTGGCTGTGATAATTGGCATAAAGATATATATATATATATATATATATATATATATATATAAATAAGAGAGAGAGAGAGCAAAAACAGAAAGCTAGTGAGAGATAGAGAGAGAGCAAAAACAGAAAGTTAGTGAGAGATAGAGAGAGAGAGAGCAAAAACAGAAAGCTAGTGAGAGAGATAGAGAGAGGGAAAGATAAAAGGAGTGAAAGAGAATGTGCTAGAAAGAGAGAAGAGAGTTTGAAAGAGAGACATGTAGCAAGGAAAAGAGAGAGAGATGGCGAAAGAGAAAGATGTAGCTAGAAATTGCGTGATTATTTCTATTATTAACTTTTAGAAAAGACTTGATCTCCATTATATCGTTCTTATTGCATTCAGAATCAGAGCTGTGCCTAGTCCTATATTGTGTGCATTGTCTACACCACAGCATGTGACCACACTTTGTGACACTATTTTAAAACTATATTTATTCTAACAATATCTTGTCCCATGATGTAATAAGCCCATAGTGGCTTCGTTAACAAAGCCACCCCCTCTCCGCCTCGCCCTCTACTTACTGTCAAGATAAACAAAGTCGTTAATCATCGTGGCTCCAAAACATTATGTCGTAAAAATTGCATTGTTACACAACAATTTGTTACACTTTGGGAGCTATTTGTTACAGAGCACTATGACATGAACTGTTCGGAACGAATCGTTCGTATTTTTTTTAACTCGTTAAGAGACAAAAATGACCTCAAAGTTAGGAGACGATCTAGAACAAAGCGACTGTACTATACACAACTCTATATAACATAATACGGCGTGGTGGCTGAGTAGTTAAGCGATTGGCTTCCGACCTTGGGGTCCAGGGTTCGAATCTCGGTGAAGACTGGAATTTTAAATCTTTTAGGGCGCCCCTCAGTCTTCACAGCTCTAATGGGTACCTGACTTTAGTTGTGGAAAGTAAAGGCGATTGGTCGTTATGCTGGCCACATGACACCCTGCTCTTTAACCGTTGGCCAAAGAAACAGATGACCTTAACATCATCTGCCCTGTAGGTAGTAAGGTTTGAAAGGGGAAGTTACATACTTACTATACAACATTAATGTTACTCTGTGTTGTGTGTCTGAGTAAGAGAGATAGAATGTATTAGGCAAAACTAGAAGCAACGGAGGCCCTAGGCGAAGTGAATTTGGGTGGTCCCAAATGAAGTAGAAAAATGTTAAAGTAAGGCCTAATTTTACGAACTAAATGAAAAATCTTCCTGTATCTTTGTCTAAATTAAAAAAAAAAAGTTAAATTCATAATCATTGTAAACAGCCATTTCCCTCATGTTTAAATAGCGTTTCGTAAGCTTCTTCAGCATATTCGTACACATGTCATAAATCGATTTTTCAGCTCAATCCAGGCGTCGATAGTACGAATGTGCTTCATAGAGATCCATGAACCGTGCTTCGCAGTTTTTTCTCCAGTTGAGAGAATGGGGAGTGGGGGGGGGGGAAGACAGAAAGAGATATTTTGGTGAATTTTACCATGCTTGGTTTTTTAAAGCATTTGAATTTGAGCTCGTGGGCTTACGGCTTCTCGGGCCGACGTGCTAACCACTCTGCTAAAGAAGTTTGTATAGTTATATATTGATTGTTTCAATTTAGAGCGGAGACCTTTAAAGGGGACTAATTCAGTTTATACCACTACATCAGTCAAGTATGATGTCTTTCCCTTGTTCGAGATACCAAACAAAATAATTTATTACCAATAGTTAATTAACTAAATGGTAATTTTTATTTTTTATTTTTGTGTTGTCAGGTAAAAGAAATAATAGTGCGAAATTCTAGCTTGATTCGAGATTTGGTGTGGGAAAAATAATGTGTACACCCTTTTTTACCAAACAAACAGAGTGAGTTGATACAAGCTTTGTACAAATAGATCAAGAAATGTGAGGACGGTTGAGAAATTGATCAAGTTTACTTTTCAATTCTCTCTATACATGTGTATATTTCTTCCTATGTGCAGGATTCAATTATAAAGGGAAACAATACATGCAGTAGAGTGATTTGCCTATCGCAGCGTATTACAAAACAAGTATGTACACACTGTAACACACATATTTAGACCAATACTCACATATAAAATAATAATTCTAATAATAATAATAATAATGGCAATGTCTTCGATTCAGAAGATTAAGGATGAGTACAGTGTTTCACATGACTACGCAAACCCAGTTGCGCGGCCTGCATTTGTAAAAAGATTATTAATGCTATTCTTAGGTTCGTAAGACATTCTTTAAGTAGCAAGGAACGTGAATGACTTTTGATAGGTAACACAGAGACTTTGTTTCAACTACAAAGAAAGTAAACAAAACATTTCTTCAGACTATTTTTGGGCAGAAATGTTTCAAAACAAAACATCAAGCTGTGGAGTTAAAGTACGTTTAGGAAGTGACGTAATATTTCTTACATGTTTGCAGATTGTGTGTATGTGTGGGATGTGTGTACACACAAAAGTGCATTGATGATTCTGTACTTTTAGAAATGCAACTGTATGTGAAAACATTGTTTACGGGGCTCCCTGGGAGGAGGGAAGCAATGTTAATTACATCAAACATTTTTTGCATGAAGAATAACTTATACTACTAATGACTAGAGTAGTTGTTCTTGAGTCCTTTGTACAAGTGACAGTGTTGTTTGTTATTGTTTATATGACATTTTCATGTAGACACGTTTAATGTATAATAGGCATAATTTATACTCTTATTTTCTTTCATGAATGAAATGGGGAATTAAATATGGCTAAGTAAAAAGACACTCCTGATCAGGGCACGAACCCCTAGTAGCATATTTGGACTATTTAAAACTATCCATCAGAAAGTATTGTTTTTTTTTGTGTTTTTTAGGGGGGGGGAGGCAGGGACAATTTTCAGAGTCGTCACTTGTAAAAGGGAATCACAAACAACTATTCTAGTAAATCACACATCGTCCTATTGGGCCTATAGCTGCCATGGGTGAAGTTATCGAATGGGAGGTCTGTGGTTCGAAAGTAGGTGAATAGATTCCATTATTTCAACATATATTTATATGCTCGAGACAAAATATTGTTTAGAAAAAAAAATACTTTTTATACTTAGATGCTTTCTAACTGACGATACTAGGCCAAAACATCTAATTCCCTATAGCTACTTTTTCTTATAAAGAGGTTGTCAAAACAAGAAGATAATTACATTCTACATAGTCATTGGCTATCATAAGTAGCCTACTACAAAGAAATACCAGGTCTAAATAGTAGGTAGAATCTAGACTAGATCTCTGGTGTTTTAGATCTAGATTTAGAGATCTAGATATAGTAGAAACTAGAGTCTACTCGATATCTGCTTCTAGAGATCTGCTTAAGTCTACATCTAGTAGTCTGTATAGTTAGATTCTTTATCTAGTCAATTATTCCTTGTCGAAGACAATTAAACCAATTAGCTGAGAAATTAGTGGTAATTAAGTTTGTTTTATATAGAAAAAGAGAGATACGTCTTGCAGTATTGAGATATATGGTATTGATTGTGTGGTGCTTTCCCTTATGCTTTGTTTTTTTTCTTATGTATTTTTTATATTTTGTTTGTTTCTCTGTGCCAACACTTTTTGCAATTCAATCACATCTTTGAAAAGCTTTAGAAGTGCCTCTAATAGTGAACGATCCTGAAACGCCAAACTGTTGTCTAAAATGACATTCCCTCGATGTTTGTAGTAGAAATGCTTTCATATTTGTTCTCCTGCCTTCACCTGCTCACAAGATGCTAACATACCACACAGCAAGTTACCAAACACAACTCACCACACAGTAATTTACCACATAGCAAATCACCACACAGCAAATCACCACATAGCAAATCACCACACAGAAACTCACCAGTTAGCAACTTACCACACAGCAAATCACCACTTAGCAACTTACCACACATCAACTCACCACACAGCAACTTACGACACAACAGCTTACCACACAGCAACTTACGACACAGCTCTTTACCACACAGATACTTACCTCACAGATACTTACCACACAAGTACTTACCACACAGTAACTCACCACACAGCAAATTACCACACAGCAAATCACCACACAGCAACTCACCACACAGCGACTTACCACACAGCAGCTTACCAGACAGCAGCTTACCTCAGTATATACTTATGAGACAAATTTAATAAATGCTGATATAATAACAAATTAAGGAAATTTTGCAAAAATTCATAAAATTATCTTACAATTAAACAACTAACCCAAAGGCTAAGCAGACAGCTGCAGAGTGAATACATAAACAATGTAATCTCTAAGAATAACATAAAAATGTATGGTCATACATTAAAACTAAGAAAATGGAAACAACAGGAATGGCCCCATTCAAAGGTGACGATAACGCAATGAAATAAAAGCATATAATCTAAATAAATACTTTACATCAGCATTCTCAGCCACATGAGACAATGACATGTTGCTCAATTTAAACCAAGTCAGAAACATAGATGATATGCAAGAAAAAGAAACCAAAACTAGAGCTCTTGGATTTATAAGAAATGAATATTCATTTTTGGGTAGAGTAACACTATAAGTGAAATCATCGAACTTAACTTAAAGACACTTCAAGACAGAAAACTAAAAGGTTAAAGTAGAAATAAGATGTTAAATACTTATATATAATGTAAAAATACAAAAAACTTAAAACTAATTTTCGAAAATTAGCAAGACACGAAGATAAAAGTATATTGCTTATGTACATTCGTGCAAGTGCTTCTCTGTCCTTAGAGCAAGGAAACGGGTTGTCTGAAGAAACAAGGGAAACAGACACGACAAAATTGCCAAAATAAAAAAGTGTGTGGCGTAGTTAAGTTCTCTTTTGAAGGAGCGCTTGTATTTCTAAAGTAAGTGCTAGATCTAGATTATTGATCTACGTGTTCTAAGCACATTACTCACTCAACTATCAACAGCAGACACTAACCAACCGTCCTATCAACAACTCTATATAGTCTGCCTGGTCGTGCGGTTTGCGCGCTGGACTGTCGTTTGGATTTATCGATGGTCCCGGGTTCAATCTCTGCCCGCTCCCATCCCCCGTCGTCCTGAGGTAGGTTTGGACTAGGAAGTAAACTATCTTCAACTCTGAAGGAACATCCGAAATATGTAAAACATTTTACAAACAAACAAACAAACATTAAGGCTCCCCCCTGCAGGTCATTCAGTTCAGACAGTATACGCACGCCTGCATGTCTGTCATGAATACTATTAATGGGATTATTATTGACGAAATAATTAAGAAATCAAACATAGCATGTTTATTTAAAGAATTTTTGTACATATCAAACAAGAACTGAAAATAAAATGTGTTTCAACCAATATTAGAATATGTTTGATTTTCATTTTTTTTTATTTAAATGTGTATTATGTTGTGTTTTGTATTACCGCATAGATACCACATAGAAACTTATTAGCTTTTAGGCTCGTCTTGTCAAACTGTAGTCTGTACAATTATGTGTCTGGATAAAAAAAGGAGTTTAGAAAAAACCCAGACTAAATCCCACTAGACTTCCTGCTTAGATACGTAAATTTAAGATTGTGTCTAGTTTTAGTTTGTGTGTATGTGTGTGTGAACTGTGTGTGGGTAGATTCTATGAGTAGGTACATTGTAAGGTTTAAAATTAACTGGTCTATAATTTCCCTTTGAAAAAGTCAATTCAAACTTGCTATGTCATCTACTCAATATAACAAACTTCCTTCTGATTTCTCGTGTAGCGTACTACTGTGTGTGTATATGTTGAGATATAAATATTTATTACCAGGGCTCTTTATGAGACGATTCGCACCGGTACGGCGTTACGGAACCTTTTTGAAACAAAATATTACTTTACTTGTATTTTAACGTATACTATTAATTTTTAGTAGTTAAAAGTTAGGCAATCAACTGCTGAGTACCGACACCTAATCACCGACTACCGTCACCTATTTTCGTCCAGATTAAGCACTGTTTAACTCTTTCTCTCCGTAATTATTTTTCCACGTTTTGAAGGAATTCTTCATTTGCTCATTACTATTTCACTACCCCTGTTATGATTGGGCTTCAATAGCTTTGTTGTTTGTTATCAGAAAATGTTGTATTTGGTATAGAATTAAAGGGAAATGCAAGCTCTTTTAATATAATTCAAAGTCAAGTTTTAAAAATTAAACATTAATTTAATTTAATGAGGTCAAAATCAACGATGGTATCGTCGATTGGGAGAGAAAGAGTTAATATTGTGACACCTTATATAGAAAACACAATCATACAATTCGAAATATCGGAATTGTAACTTTAAAATTATCTATGAGAAATGAATAACATCATTCCGTAAAAGGTTACAGGCTCTTTTTATAAATATATATATATATATCAGCCGACATCACATTTTATTTTTAAACTGAAGGTCTTATTAAGTATAGTATAATACAAGAATTTGTTCCTGATGCGCTAAAACTGTATTGATCATTTGCTCTTCAAAGATAGCGATCGGGTAGTTTCCCTTTCGCTATCAGGCGAGAAACTCATTTTAATAAGTTGGATAAAAAGACACTATTTCCTGTGTTTGGCTGCATAGTTGACTCTTGGGATGTTGGAAATTCAATGGTCCACATTTTATTTGCACATAAAATAGTTTAGACAGCGATAATCATCGAAAATTAGAAAGGATTTTTTGTTGCTAGGATATTACCATAAAGTATATCATCAGAAAATCTGTGGCATTTTACGTCTCGAGAGACGATCTTTTCCCTTTGCAACTTCTTGTGTGGCTAAGGAGGCCAATCCTTGATACACAGCTGTGATCGCAGGTTGGGCATATATAATCACCAGGCGCCGTTGCATTTTCACTCTTCTTTCTGCTTCTATAGTGTATGGCATCTGCAATCCAAGACCCTTCCTTTATGCTCTCTCTCTCCATGTAGGTCTATCCAGTGCTACTTTTTCCCAGCAGCTAGTGTCGATTTTGAAGAACAGAACATAGACAATATTTAAATATTTTTTTTTAAAACGTCCAGCTGGTTTCAAACATGGCAGGTGGTTTAAATCTACAAAGAATGTTCTCTAATGTCTTAAAAGGCAAAAAGGCAAATATTTATAGGTGAACTTCAATCTGTTCTGTAACCTCGTGACGAGTCCCTTAGAGCTTGTGAATCGGGCAGTGGGTTTTTACGTCGTCCTGTCCCCTGTACAAGGAATGACCTGTAGCTGAACATTGACCAGTTCTATCTTATCTTATCTTATATAATACAGACGTTGCTTAAAAAAAGAAGTTGATTACGTCCTACGTGTCATGCATTTAGTCATGCATATTAACCAATGACCTAAATTCTGCCAAGTCACTGGTTAGCTCAGGCAACCCATTCCATTCTCTAATAGCACTAGGAAAGAAGGAATATTTGTACAAATTTGTCCTAGCATATGGAACGAGGAATGTGCCTTTATCTTTTTGTCTTTCTGAGTATTTTATTAGATTTTGTATTTGTATTTGAAGATGTGTTTTATGTATAATTGCTACTTTTCTTTTCAGTCCTCTATACTGAAGGCTTTCTAAATCTAGTGATTTCACTAAAGGTGTTACTCTAGTCAAATGCGAATATTCGTTTGTTATGAATCTCACTGCTCTATTTTTTGTCTGTCTCAGTTTCTCAATGTTTTCTTGAGTTCAGGGGTCCCCAAACAGAGGATGCAAATTCTATTATTGGCCTAACCAAGGTTAAATAACATTTTAGTTTTATGTTCTTATTTGATTTATAGAAATGTATTTGATTAAACCTTAATGCTTTGTTTGATTTTTTTGATAGTTTCATCCATATGTAGATTCCATGACAGTTTTTCATTTATTTTAACACCTACGTATTTTGCGATTTTAGTCTGTGTTACTGGTTTACCATGAAAAAGATAAGTGGAATTAATTAATTTTAGTTTTTTTCTTCATCTCTCACCTTAGCGCCAGCATGCTCAACTAATTGGTTGCTTTTAATTTTAGTATGTCCAGGAAATAGAACTTTGAGCCCTAGGGCCTATAGGCCTATGTTTTCAATTCCGATGACGATTTCTTTCAAAGATGATCATTGAACCAGGTGGTTCCTGGATTCGATCCTTACGTTTTTTCCTTGCCCACCCCTCTCTAAGCACTAGTCCGTGTTCCTAATGTTTGGCTTGCATGCCCAAAATAGCACTGAACAAAAATTCCAGGTCCGGCTTACAGCTTTCCAAGAATCCCAAGAATGTCGTCTAGTTTATGTGATTCAGAAGAAAGCGACTGTTCTTGCATGTAATAGACCTATTAGTTGAAGAAGAGGTAATTCCAGGAAATGGATGTCTTGAGAACGTTCTAGGAATAAATATAAATATATGTTAGAATCAAACGAGTACAATATCACATCCAGACAGACATACAGACAGACAGAGTTGATGTAAGCTTTGTAAAAATTAAGGTTACCATAAGGATCATCAGATCTAGCCATTTAAAGTGATCGACATTATTCATAACATAGCAGTAATTCGTTTTAATGTTAGATCTTACATTTTTGTCTTAACTTATGGAGTTAGTCTTCAATCTTGAAATTTAGTCTTACTTTTTTGTTTCAAGTGTCTCTCATAGTGGCGGTTGTCGCGAATTTGAATCAGAGGCGTAGCCAGGGTGGGGGGAGGAATGGTAGAATTTGAAAATCCTCCTGGCCCTCACTTGAGGGGGTCTTCAAATGAGTGTTTTTTTACATTAAATATTACGCAAAATGCAGGTGCCCCCAAATATGTTAAGCCCCCGGCCCCCGAATGATGGCAAATTACTAGCTACGCCACTGATTTGAATATTTTTATACTTTTATATACATTTTACAGAAACGTTTAAATTCGTCTTTAAAAAAAAAAGTTAAAAAAAAGAATTCCTTCCAAGATTCAGTTCATTGGATCGGAAATGTCACTATCACTATTCACTACTATGAGTGCCATGACCTAAAGACAGCGACATTGCAATGACAGAGATCTGTGACCTTCGTGAAGTCTCTGTGGCTTACAAGTTCCAAGTCAGAAGCAGCGTCAAACATTATGTAACTGGGTTATTTTCAGGTGTGTTGAAACACTGTACACAACAGAGCGATCACGTGGTCGTTCTTAAAGAGGGTTAGGGGCGAGGCAGGAAATCATTTATCAGCTAGTTGTACCACATTACTTGATGGTGAAGGAGAGGGGATAGAAGTGATGGCTAGAATAATCTAATTGATCATCTTTATTTTTAAAGAAATCAATTTAATTATTTATTGAATTATTAAATGTTTAACATTAGGCCGGTCCTTCTGCGAGGTTCTGAGACACGGAGAGTAAGAAAAACAAATAGAAAAAAAAACAAACTCCAGACCAACGCCAATAATTGCTTATGCTGGATACTTTGGAATCAGGTGGACTTTAAAGATGTCTCTCAGTTGCCTATAAAGATGTCTCTCAGTGGCCTATAAAGATGTCTCTCAGTGGCTTATAAAGATGTCTCTCAGTTGCCTATAAAGATGTCTCTCAGTGGCCTATAAAGATGTCTCTCAGTGGCTTATAAAGATGTCTCTCAGTGGCCTATAAGCAGGGCCGGTCTTAGGCCACTGCAACCTATGCGGTCGCAATAGGCCCCGCGCTTTCATAGGCCCCGCGCTAATTCTATTTGTAATTATTAATTGCAAAATATATATGAAAAATTCCTGTAAATGTCCTGCACTTATTAAAATCTCCTGAAATCTCATAAAAATCTCCTGAAAAATAGACAAAATTAACATTTGTGGGTGTCATTTATTACGGAAAACGCCGTTCCTGTGCGCGATAAAAGAAAACAGGCATTGTCAGCTTTCGTGTAATAAAATGTCATAATCGGAGGAATTTTCTCCTTATTTTCTAAAACAAAATCTTAATTTTCACTTATTATCCCTATTCCCATCCAAACTAGGCCCCGCGTGATCAGTTTCGCATAGGGCCCCTGCCTATCTTTAAAGATGTCTCTCAAAGCCAAAGAAGTGAAAAGCAAAAATAGAGCTTGATAGAAGTATCATGAAACACATTAACTACCAATGTTGTAAGACAACTACCAATGTTGTAAGACAACTACCAATGATGTAAGACAACTACCAATGTTGTAGGACAACTACCAATGTTGTAGGAAAACTACCAATGTTGTAAGACAACTACCAATGGTGTAGGACAACTACCAATGTTGTAAGACAACTACCAATGTTGTAAGACAACTACCAATGTTGTAGGAAAACTACCAATGTTGTAAGACAACTACCAATGTTGTAAGACAACTACCAATGTTGTAAGACAACTACCAATGTTGTAAGACAACTACCAATGTTGCAAGACAACTACCAATGTTGTAGGACAACTACCAATGTTGTAAGACAACTACCAATGTTGTAGGACAACTACCAATGTTGTAAGACAACTACCAATGTTGTAAGACAACTACCAATGATGAAAGACAACTACCAATGTTGTAGGACAACTACCAATGTTGTAAGACAACTACCAATGGTGTAGGACAACTACCAATGTTGTAAGACAACTACCAATGTTGTAAGACAACTACCAATGTTGCAAGACAACTACCTGCAAGACAACTACCAATGTTGTAAGACAATACCAAAGTTGTTGGACAACTACCAATGTTGGAAGACAACTACCAATGTTGCAAGACAGCTTTCGTGTAATAAAATGTCATAATCGGAGGAATTTTCTCCTTATTTTCTAAAACAAAATCTTAATTTTAACTTATTATCCCTATTCCCATCCAAACTAGGCCCCGCGTGATCAGTTTCGCATAGGGCCCCGCAATTTCTAGGACTGGCCCTGCCTATCTTTAAAGATGTCTCTCAAAGCCAAAGAAGTGAAAAGCAAAAATAGAGCTTGATAGAAGTATCATGAAACACATTAACTACCAATGTTGTAAGACAACTACCAATGTTGTAAGACAACTACCAATGATGTAAGACAACTACCAATGTTGTAGGACAATTACCAATGTTGTAGGACAACTACCAATGTTGTAGGAAAACTACCAATGTTGTAAGACAACTACCAATGGTGTAGGACAACTACCAATGTTGTAAGACAACTACCAATGTTGTAATACAACTACCAATGTTGTAGGAAAACTACCAATGTTGTAAGACAACTACCAATGTTGTAAGACAACTACCAATGTTGTAAGACAACTACCAATGTTGTAAGACAACTACCAATGTTGTAAGACAACTAACAATATTGTAGGACAACTACCAATGTTGCAAGACAACTACCAATATTGCAAGACAACTACCAATGTTGTAAGACAACTACCAATGTTGTAAGACAACTACCAATGTTGTAAGACAACTACCAATGTTGCAAGACAACTACCAATGTTGCAAGACAACTACCAATGTTGTAGGACAACTACCAATGCTGTAAGACAACTACCAATTTTGTAAGACAACTACCAATGTTGTAGGTCAACTACCAATGTTTTAGGACAACTACCTATGCTGTAGGTCAACTACCAATGTTTTAGGACAACTACCAATGTTGTAGGACAACTACCAATGTTGCAAGACAACTACCAATGTTGCAAGACAACTACCAATGTTGTAGGACAACTACCAATGCTGTAAGACAACTACCAATTTTGTAAGACAACTACCAATGTTGTAGGTCAACTACCAATGTTTTAGGACAACTACCTATGTTGTAAGACAACTACCAATGTTTTAAGACAACTACCAATATTGTAGGACAACTACCAATGTTGCAAGACAACTACCAATGTTGCAAGACAACTACCAATGTTGTAGGACAACTACCAATGCTGTAAGACAACTACCAATTTTGTAAGACAACTACCAATGTTGTAGGTCAACTACCAATGTTTTAGGACAACTACCAATGTTGTAGGTCAACTACCAATGTTTTAGGACAACTACCAATGTTGTAGGACAACTACCAATGTTGCAAGACAACTACCAATGTTGCAAGACAACTACCAATGTTGTAGGACAACTACCAATGCTGTAAGACAACTACCAATTTTGTAAGACAACTACCAATGTTGTAGGTCAACTACCAATGTTTTAGGACAACTACCTATGTTGTAAGACAACTACCAATGTTTTAAGACAACTACCAATATTGTAGGACAACTACCAATGTTGCAAGACAACTACCAATATTGCAAGACAACTACCAATGTTGTAAGACAACTACCAATGTTGTAAGACAACTACCAATGTTGTAAGACAACTACCGATGTTGCAAGACAACTACCAATGTTGCAAGACAACTACCAATGTTGCAAGACAACTACCAATGTTGCAAGACAACTACCAATGTTGCAAGACAACTACCAATGTTGCAGACAACTACCAATGTTGCAAGACAACTACCAATGTTGCAAGACAACTACCAATGTTGCAAGACAACTACCAATGTTGCAAGACAACTACCAATGTTGCAAGACAACTACCAATGTTGCAAGACAACTACCAATGTTGCAGACAACTACCAATGTTGCAAGACAACTACCAATGTTGCAAGACAACTACCAATGTTGCAAGACAACTACCAGTAATGCAAGACAACTACCAATGTTGCAAGACAATTACCAGTAATGTAAGACAACTACCAATGTTGCAAGACAACTACCAATGTTGCAAGACAACTACCAGTAATGTAAGACAACTACCAATGTTGCAAGACATTTACCAGTAATGTAAGACAACTACCAATGTTGCAAGACAATTACCAGTAATGCAAGACAATTACCAGTAATGCAAGACAACTACCAATGTTGCAAGACAATTACCAGTAATGCAAGACAATTACCAGTAATGCAAGACAACTACCAATGTTGCAAGACAACTACCAGTAATGCAAGACAACTACCAATGTTGCAAGACAATTACCAGTAATGCAAGACAATTACCAGTAATGCAAGACAACTACCAATGTTGCAAGACAATTACCAGTAATGTAAGACAACTACCAATGTTGCAAGACAATTACCAGTAATGCAAGACAACTACCAGTAATGCAAGACAATTACCAGTAATGCAAGACAATTACCAGTAATGCAAGACCAGTAATGCAAGACAACTACCAGTAATGCAAGACAACTACCAGTAATGCAAGACAACTACCAGTAATGCAAGACAACTAACAGTAATGCAAGACAACTACAATGTTGCAAGACATGCCCTTCCTTGGACTCTTCAAAGATAACAATAAGGTAGTTTCCTGCTCGCCTTCAGGCGTACTTTGAATGCACCATAAGAATGCTTCACAGGTACGACACATTTTATTTCTTAATAGATCTTTGTCATTCTCTCAAAAATATCCGGCCACTGGTTTCAGACCGTGACAAACTGACCGGAAATAAGAATCAGATGTCTGCTGTATCGCGTTTCTATTGACTGAAATGGTATTGAAAGCTGTCAAGGTTAATGAAGTGTTTTTTGGAGAGCTTGAAGGTGGACGGTGTAACAGAGGTGGCCTCCAACCAAGCGCTATAAAGATAAACTCAGACGCGATTTCGCCCTCACTACATAGAGGAAAGACGCTATCAACAGATGGCCCCTGGTCAGTTGGAGAGCTCTCACAAAGGCCGAGTGACACACACCGAGGCTCAGAGGAAAGCCCTTGGTAAAGAGAATACGCAGAAGACCGAAAAGAAAACTGAAATAGACTTCGGCGGACAACAGCCTCAACTGCATCAGATGTGAAAAAATAGGCAATCTCAACTGGACTTGCGTAGTCATGTAAAATACTGCTCTCATCCTTAATCTTTGGAATTTAAGACATTGCCCATACCATAATCCGGCCAACAGCATCAGCATTTGTCATTTACCAATAAGTATTATGGAGATATATAGATATCTTAACATCTTACAATATTTATTTGTTAAAAGTCAGAGTAATTCAAATTAAGTTAAAAGTACTTTATTAATTAAAGTACTATATAATAAGCCAAAACATAGACTGCAATAAATAAAAATTATAAATACATTATATAATATACAGAAAAACAAACAAATGTCAAATATGTTTTATTTACGTTGTGCAAATTGGACATGCACATCTTTACTAAAATGGTATAAATATATTTTAGATAAAAACAACAACAAATAATTACTATGTAATACTCTACATATTACAATGTAACACTCTGTGAATAACAGCCAAACAAATCTATTTATAAGCCTAGCTGTGACAGCAGAACAGAAGAGGTGCGAGAGACAGAAACTTCAAACTATGGGAGAACAAAACAACAACATATCCAACATGGCCAGGCTGTACCCAGAAGCAAAACATTTTTTTTTAAAACACGGAAAAAAATAAAACCCGGACTTTGGGTCACTGTGAAGCACGTGTCCTGAGCTAATTATATCTCATGACCCAATGCAGGTCAGTCAACTGTCTGCTCCACTCCCTTACCTTTGTTTATCCAAGACTCTTACTTGCATTCTCTCCCCTGTTGCTATTTTGAGAACTTAATACAGAGATAATTTTCATTATGACAATAGAGATAAACAAATGTTATTTACGAATACAAAACATTGGTCAGTAATTTATAGTCACCTACTTCATTAGCTGAGATAGTGGATTCAAATTCATTTGTAGTAAGATAGCAGATTTCTTGTAGCGCTATGCCTGCAATAGGAATGTAAGAACATGTTTCAAGAAAGGCAAATATGATAGGCTACCCAAGTGTAGGAGAGGCCACTTAAAAAGCCACCCTAGTGTAAGGTTAGCAAACCAAGCGAATGTTTGGCTACCTAAGTGTAAGATAGACTGCTCTAGCTTATGATAGGCTACCCAAGTGTGGGATAGGCTACCCTAGTTTATTATAGGCTA
This sequence comes from Biomphalaria glabrata, assembly GCF_947242115.1. NCBI lineage: Eukaryota > Metazoa > Mollusca > Gastropoda > Planorbidae > Biomphalaria > Biomphalaria glabrata. The sequence goes on along the minus strand of NC_074718.1, from coordinate 37,408,916 downwards.
CCTAATTGTAAGAAAGGCTACCATAATAAATGATAAGCTACCCTACAGTATGATAGTCTACCCTAGTAAAGAATTGGGCAAACTCGTAATGCAAAGAAAAGAAATTACAGTTTATTATAAGAGTGAGTTGTTTTTAAACAAATTAAACTTTGCTTACCAATACGTAATGAAAACGGTTCTAACGATTTTCCTAAAAAATTGACAGTTTATGTTTATCTTCTGAAAAAGGAATTACTAGGCTACCTTAGTGTATGAAAATTTACCCGATTGTATGATGGGCTACCAAAGTGTATGATAGGCTACCCTTGCGTTTGATAGGCTACCATGGTGTATAATAGGCTACCATGGTGTGTGATAGGCTACCATGGTGTATGATAGGCTACCATGGTGTATGATAGGCTACCATGGTGTATGATAGGCTACCCTGGTGTATGATTGGCTACCATGGTGTATGATAGGCTACCCTGGTGTATTATAGGCTACCATGGTGTATGATAGGCTACCCTTGCGTTTGATAGGCTACCCTGGTGTATGATAATCTACCATGGTGTATGATAGACTACCCTTGCGTTTGATAGGCTACCATGGTGTATGATAGGCTACCCTGGTGTATGATAGGCTACCATGGTGTATGATAGGCTACCCTGATGTATGATAGGCTACCATGGTGTATGATAGGCTACCCTGGTGTATGATAGGCTACCATGGTGTATGATAGGCTACCCTGGTGTATGATAGGCTACCATGGTGTATGATAAGCTGCCCTGGTGTATGATAAGCTACCATGGTGTATAATAGGCTACCCTTGCGTTTGATAGGCTACCCTGGTGTATGATAGGCTACCATGGTGTATGATAGGCTACCCTTGCGTTTGATAGGCTACCATGGTGTATGATAGGCTACCCTGGTGTATGATAGGCTACCATTGTGTATGATAGGCTACCCTGGTGTATGATAGGCTACCCAATAACATTTCTCCTTTATTGAACGTTTTCCCTTCACTGAGAATTTCACAAATGCTTTTATTTCTGAGATGTCCTCAGCCACTATCCCCTGGGCTATTCAGCTAGAATTTTAAGGTCAGATTCCAAATCTGCAATTTACTCATTTTGTAAATAGAGGCCAGTAAAAGGTCTGATAACTAATTACCTCTTTGCATATTTTAATGTGGGCGGGAAGGGGTAAATCTATAAAAAAAAATCCTTTTGTAGCGAGAATGTGATTTCTGAAGGTTTACTTTTGTTTTTATATTCAATTAGAGTTAAACCTCAAGCCACCATCACATACACACACACACACACACACTTTTTTCTCGGAATTTGGTGACATTAATCCTTTTCTCGGAGATTTGCTTAATTAATGAGGGCCAGCGAAGTTCATTGTGGAAAGGGTTTGAACCGCAACCAGCTCCACCCGGTTATCATTTTCGAATTAGTAATTGTTGTTTTGCTTTACTTTTATATTGGAGCAGGACTAGCCTCAACTTCTCCCTTGGTTACGCCAATTGAATCTTGTGACTGTAGTTTTATTCTAGTTATTAGTGGAAGGGGTGGGGATTAACATTAAAGACCCATCCATCCGGCTACGCCCATGTATTTAAGAATATCAGAGGACTTTAAATAAACAAAAACTACGTTCTAGATACTTAATGTATTTAGCTCTTGTAACAAGTAGAGTATTAAAACCTCTCTATTCACTTACAAGTCTTCTAGACATGTAGCTTATCAAAACAATCAAGTCAAACCACACAGCGACATTATTTAATTTGAAACACATCGAAGTGTAATCACGATGAGATAACAATATTTTGGACATGAGAAATCAGTTAATCTTTTCACACCAGCAATCAATTAAATAAAATATTCCAAACAGCGAAGTCAACAGTAATATAAGCTGTAATCCCCCATGACAACATTTCATCGTGGAGGCCAGTCTATCAATATTATGAAATTGAGTATATAACGCCTAAGAATTTGATGCATACTTCCAAAAAATATTTTTGACAAACTTTCTCTTTTGAAATATCAAATTTCATTCACCCTCATCCTCCGCGTATCAAACATGTAGAATGGTTATACCTATTGGATTTCTATAGTTGCGGAACGAATATGGTAAATTTCACAGAAATGAGATGAAAGCCTGGGCATTAACTATGATCGGAACAAGATCGCCCACACAGCAGTTGAGTCCGAAGCAACGACAGGCACCTTAAGCAGCTTGATATCAGAGGCATCGCATTTTCTGCCTGGATTTAGCATTGTGGGCTGTAAGCTGCCAACGGGTCACCGGATCCTCATTTTTTAACAAAGGTGATCCCCTCCCTAAAATATTTTCCATGTTTGGGTATTGCCTCAAGGCATCAGAGGTTTGCAATCAGTGTCTTCAATCTCCTCGTTTACCCATGCACACACAAACACAAACAAACACACACAAACACACACACACATAGGTATCATAAAAAGCAGCGTATAAAAAAATATTTGGACTAGAAAGTCAGTGTCTTTTACTGAATGCTGAAGGTAGCACCAATATCTAGAAAACGTTTCCATTCAAATTTGAAACACAAGATGTCTGAATTCAGTTGTAAGTTTCAGATTAACGTACTTAACTTAACAGTTTTAACTAACAGAATATTTGCGAAATCTACTAACGACTCAAGTAAAAACATTTTTCATGCCTATTACCATGTGTTGTAGACGGTCGTTGACTTTAAGCACTAAACTGCTGGTAGACAACTTAACTACTGTAGGCGTTTTATATTTTAACTTATACAACTGTAGATAACCTGAATAACTTCTTTTGTGTACAAAACTAAATATAACTTTTATTATAATAATATTGGACTAGAGATGAAATAAATAAATGTAGTAGATTTAGTTTAATATAAAAATCTAACTCCTACAAAGACACATGTTTTCACTCTAGCAATCTGGAGATGTCTGTCGACCGCCGACTACAATGTAGCTTATCTTGCATCATCCATAACCAATCACTAACCTCTTCCCACCGTCACCATAGAAACACACACACACACTCCATAACACCATGATAAACATAATATACTTTATACACTTTTATATCATGTATATCTCTACTTCTGCTGGGTCTCTCCCAACACATTCTTCATGCTTGTATCATCTACCAAAATGTTTCACAATTTAAAAACTTTACTTTCATACAACCTCGTAATACCTTGTGATGACTATTGATATATATATAAAATATTATTTTATTAATAAGAAGAATATATTACGATCTATAGGGCTGATGATTTAAAGGTCATCTGTTTCTTTGGCCAATGCTTAACTAGCAGGGTGTCATGTGGCCAGCACAACGACCAACCGCCTTTACTTTTCCCAAGTTAGGTACCCTGAAAATCCCGAAATTCAAAATCACAGTCTTCATCGGGATTCGAACCAAGGACCTCTGGTTCGGAAGCCAAGCGCTTAACCACTCAGCCACCGCGCCACCCCATTTTATTGAGGTATAAATACTATTTATACTACTATAGAATATTTTGTTATGCATTGCTTTAAAATTGATGAATTCTGATGAATAACAAATTCTAATAACAAAACAACTAAATGTCTCAGTCTATGATCATCCATCAGATAAATGTCTCAGTCTATGATCATCCATCAGATAAATGTCTCAGTCTATGATCATCCATCAGATAAATGTCTCAGTCTATGATCATACATCAGATAAATGTCTCAGTTTATGATCATCCATCAGATAAATGTCTCAGTCTATGATCATCCATCAGATAAATGTCTCAGTCTATGATCATACATCAGATAAATGTCTCAGTTTATGATCATCCATCAGATAAATGTCTCAGTCTATGATCATACATCAGATAAATGTCTCAGTCTATGATCATACATCAGATAAATGTCTCAGTCTATGATCATCCATCAGATAAATGTCTCAGTCTATGATCATACATCAGATAAATGTCTCAGTCTATGATCATACATCAGATAAATGTCTCAGTCTATGATCATCCATCAGATAGATGTCTCAGTCTATGATCATACATCAGATAAATGTCTCAGTCTATGATCATACATCAGATAAATGTCTCAGTCTATGATCATACATCAGATAAATGTCTCAGTCTATGATCATCCATCAGATAAATGTCTCAGTCTATGATCATCCATCAGATAAATGTCTCAGTCTATGATCATCCATCAGATAAATGTCTCAGTCTATGATCATACATCAGATAAATGTCTCAGTTTATGATCATCCATCAGATAAATGTCTCAGTCTATGATCATCCATCAGATAAATGTCTCAGTCTATGATCATACATCAGATAAATGTCTCAGTTTATGATCATCCATCAGATAAATGTCTCAGTCTATGATCATACATCAGATAAATGTCTCAGTCTATGATCATACATCAGATAAATGTCTCAGTTTATGATCATCCATCAGATAAATGTCTCAGTCTATGATCATCCATCAGATAAATGTCTCAGTCTATGATCATACATCAGATAAATGTCTCAGTTTATGATCATCCATCAGATAAATGTCTCAGTCTATGATCATACATCAGATAAATGTCTCAGTCTATGATCATACATCAGATAAATGTCTCAGTCTATGATCATCCATCAGATAAATGTCTCAGTCTATGATCATACATCAGATAAATGTCTCAGTCTATGATCATACATCAGATAAATGTCTCAGTCTATGATCATCCATCAGATAGATGTCTCAGTCTATGATCATACATCAGATAAATGTCTCAGTCTATGATCATACATCAGATAAATGTCTCAGTCTATGATCATACATCAGATAAATGTCTCAGTCTATGATCATCCATCAGATAAATGTCTCAGTCTATGATCATCCATCAAAGACACTCTCCCCTGACAACATGTGAGCGTTGGTCAGATAAACGTCACGTCTCCCTGATACTGTCTACCTAAAGTCAACATGTTGATAATTAGAACGCATATCTCGGAACAAAACAAAAAAAAAAGGAGGTCACAATCAATTCATTCCATGTAATTAAACAGCTGGAGATTAATAAAGAAAACTTGGGTTTGGATGAGGCTGTTAGCATACACAAGGGATTCATAGGCGTAAACAAGAGTGTCTGAAGGAGGGGACCCGTTTCGACTATGTCATAATTTCTTGCTGACAAGATCAAACCCTAAAGCCTTTCCTTTCTATTATGACTTTGGAACGGCTGTAGCCACTTGGACATTATCGTTATGCTAACATTTGTTGTCATAACTCTGTCCAGCACATTGCCATCCACTGACATGAAGAAATTGCGCACCATCCTGTGCACTAGTCAAGCCTGGACTGATATGGAATACTTTGAGGCTCTACTGACTTCCGCCCAAGCATGGTAGCTGAAAGAAGGCGGGTAATTTGTGGTTGTTTTTATATTAATCTTTTTGTTCTCATCGAGCCAATAAACATCCTCATCATATCTAACAGGGCAAGTCTTAAGCCACTGAAACCTATGCGGCCGCAGTGGGCCCTGCACTTTCATAGGCCTTGCGCTAATTCTAGGTGTAAATTATTAAATTAAACTTTTATGACTTATAACAGGGTTCCAGTGGCCGATCCTACACGCGACAAAAAAAAATGACATTGTCAGCTTTCATTTAATAAAAATTTTATACGAAGACGAATTTATTTTCTAATTTTCGTTTATTATACTTCCTACCCTGACTGGGCCGAGCGCAATTCATTTCGCATAGGACCCGCAATTGTTAGGGCCGGCTCTGCTATCTAACATCCATTCGGTTTTATTTATTATTAACTTTTCTTACACTTTAGAAAGTTAGCAGCTAAACCCTCGTGCACCAACTTCGAGGTTAAATCCGCGATTCTAAGTTTGCTTAACCAAACTGCTAATAAATCTTTACTTATGTGTTTAGCTGTGAGAAAGCAAACCAAGGTTTAATATACAGTCGACATTTCGGAAACAAAATATATTCTTTACGTTAAACAGACAGTATTTGATAACACTTCCTCTGCCAACATTATCGCTTTTTATAATGCCTACAGGGCAGATGATGTTGAAGTCATCTGTTTCTATGACCTACGCCTAACGAGGTTGGTATGAGGCCAGCACAACAAACCTTTCCCATATTAATGTTAATACCCATAAGAGTTGGGTAGACTAAAAGGCGCCTAAATGATCTCGAAATTCAAAATCCTACTTTTAACAGAGATTCGTGAACCAGACTTCTCGATTAGGTAGTCAAGCGCTTTACCACTTAGCCACCAAAGCCCCATATTAGCCAATATTTTATAGAGAACAGGAGCTGGTGTACAAAAGTTAATCATAGATATAGGATCCTTTAACATCGTTTTTCTCCTTATGAAGGTATATGGGGTTAAGTCTGTGGTTTATTGTCACAACGGCACTTCCCAAGTTCCTATTTAATCCCTGAAACTCTCAAACATGATGCTAAAAACTATTGTATTTACATTTCAAACAATAGCAATACTACAATGACGAGAATCTCCTAAACACTAGAGATTATTGTGTTATATATCTTGTCATCGTGCCTTTTAACTTTGTCCTTGTATTTCTATCGAAAGTTAATAAAGTAAAAAAAAAATTTCTCCTTATAGACCATGTGGTCTATAGGGCAGATGATGTAAAGGTCGTCTATTTCTGTGGCCTACGGTTAACGAGGGTGTCATGTGGCCAGCACAACGACCAACCGCCTTTACTTTTCCCCAACAGATTAGGTGCCCATTAGAGCTGGGTGGACTCAGAGGCGCCAAAGAATCCCGAAATTTAAAAAATCCCAGTCTTAAACAGGATTCGAACCCCAGACCCCAAGCGCTTTACCGCTGAGGCACTGCGCCCCCCCCTCCCCCCGGAAAGTAAATATATACTCCAAAATTGAGAACTACCATGGAGGCACCTATGCTTAGCGAGTAGCCATGTCCGGAAATGGTAAATATTTACAACAGTCTAATATACCTCTGTGAACATTTTGCAGCGGATTCTTTTGTTTCATGAACTAGCACTCATTGTTATTTTCTATGGGTTTAACATTCATCTTTCTTTCTCTGAGTTCAACTCAACAAATATTTTGCTCTTTTTTTTTTTCATTAAAAATTTTGTTTGTGCGTGGCGAAAAAATAATTGAAACTGTTTGCGCACATCCGGGTTGTGACCCAGATCAGATGGAGACTTCTAGAAATATGGATCAAGTCGGCAAATATCCGGTATGGAGATTGAAAATTGACTTTAGTACTGAGCGGTGGGCGGAAAAAAAAAGGGGGAGGTAACTATTTTAGGGAACATTCAAGATAACCGCGATGAATCTTAATCAGAATGTGTCTATTTTTAGACGTGTTGTGGTTTGCCTTTGATGTCCTTAAACATCTGACGACTCCAGATGGTAGATAAATTACCCCACCCACCCACCTACAGCTTTATTGACGAGTGTGGGGCGCATACAGAAGTAGTCCGCATCTAGATCTATATCGATACCTGGTTAATTGAGTAGCTGTCTGTTTGTAAGCTTTGCTATATGCAATAAACATGTTACCCAAACAAGAACAAATATTTCTCAGATGTATTGCAATTATACGTATATTTTTTTTATGGTAACATGTAAATTGATGCTTGCACCAATTCACGTTAAAATGGTACAGATTAGTATAAATAATGTCAATTTAATGTTTATTACAGGGACAAAGTTATAAAGTAATGTCCCCCCTTCAGACCTTGCGATCTATGGGGCAGATGATGTTAAGGTCATCTGTTTCCTTGGCCAACAGTTAACGAGCAGGGTGTTATGTGACCAGCACAACGACCAACCGCCTTAACTTTCCCCAAATAAAGTCAGGTACCCATTAGAGTTGGGTGGACCATGTCGTTATTTTGTGCTGCTCTGCTGCTCACCTCTGCTAGCAGACGTAAATGAAATCCTCGAGCTCAGAACGAGGTAAAATAACGAACTGTATTCATGCGCAATCTTTTGTTTTTGAAAATAAAAAGTTTCAAGACATTTTAATCTGTGTCGGAAAACAAAATATCTTTTGGTGTCTCCTGTCAACAGAAGTAAGAAAGTGTTCCTAAGCTCTGTGGATTTTTAAGTCTCTAGAGACGATCTTTTCCCTTCGAAAACTCTTGTGTGACTAAATAGGTCAACTCTTGATACACAGCTGCAGTCACAGTTTGGGCATATGTAATCACCAGGCGCCGTTGCATTTTCACCCTTCTGTCTGCTACTGTTGTGTATGACATCTGCAATCCTGGACCCTTTCCTTATGCTCTCTCTCCATATGGATCTTTCCAGTGCTACTTTTTCTCAGCTGCTAGTGTCGATTTTGAAGAGCTTCATGTCGCGTTTGCATACATCTGTATACCGTAAAGGTGGGCGACCAGCGGCTCTCCTCGCTTCTGTTAGATCGCCATACAGACAGTGGCGTTGCTGGGGGGGAGGGAGGGGGAAGAAGGAGGGGAGAATTTAAAAAATACACCCATGCCCCCACTTGAGGTGGCCCCCAAATGAGTGTTTTTCACATTAAAAATTAAATATTACCCATAAATGTAGGGGCCCGCAAAAAATAAAGCCCCCGGGCCCCCAAACGATGGGAAAATCCTAGCTTCGCCCCTGCATACAAAATGTCTTCTGTAAGTCGACCTTCTGGCTTTCTATGAACGCTGCAAAGCCAGCTAAGGCGTCTGCTACTGATAACGCATCGCATGTCCTGGCACCATGCTCTTCGTAGCACTTCCTCATTGTTGATTAGCTATGAGTTTATAGTGTCACTGTGGGATCGAATCTCTTCTGTTTATAGCACGAAATACTTGTTACATGTAGGCAGTATCACATTTTCACTCTAGGACTTGAAACTTATTTCCTAAACAAAAACGGTCATTTAACTATGAATTATAACATAGATTGGAGACGAGATCTACTACCACACTTGAGATAGTGTTACAATTATAGGTATTTTATTTTAACTGACAACAGTGTGGCTTTATCTAGTGTTGCTGACGTTGTCTAGATTAACGTCAATTCCAAATCTAATGGATACACATTTCTATTGTTCTTTACATGACAAATACGATTAAACACAAACACACTGGCCCCAAAACACCCCAATAGAAAGAAAAGTATATGGAGAGCTCCCTGATTTGGAAACCACTGCGCAGTTCATCTCATGTATTGGTCTAGTCATATGAACACTCCAACATAACAATGAGAACGAAGAAGAAGAAGAAGACAAGCACACACACAAAACATAGTTATGAATACTTCTTTTTAAGGACATAAGAAAATGAGAACTTATAATGTAACTAAAACATTTCGCACCAAAACGGCTGCCCTAAAACGGCAATCGCGCCGATGTGGCTGAGCCAAAATCGTTCTGCTTCGTTCAGTATTGCAAGGAGTCTTTTCTTTGAGCGTACGCAGTCAAGATCTTCTACTTCAGTGCAACTGAGTTCTTTATAAGACGGTGCGCAAAATGTTCCCGTCTATTTATTTACTTAATACAACGAAACATTGGAATGGATCGCGGGAATATCCGCTAAAGACGTGTTCAAGATTGATTGACCATTAGGAAGACAAAGCCCTAGACCGTACTACGTGAGGAGATATGGTGACCAAAAAAAAAAAGCTATGGAAAGCGAAAAAAATGAGCCTCGGTTATGGAAGAAAAGCGTACCTTAACGAGAAAAATGGGCAGCTCCTCTACCACCAAAGCGAAAGCAACTATAACCAGCGATATATCATGCGTCTCTCCAAAATAGGACTCTACAGCCTCATGAAAAAGTGTTCGAGATGAACCTTAGTCGCTCTACGACTGAAGGAGGCCAACAAATATTTTAAAACATTATAAATGTGAACAGGGAGTTTTCACTGTGCGATCAATTAGCTAGTTTTTGTTTGTTTGTTTTTTGTTTATTTAAATATACATAAAATGTCAAATTTCTTGGAAAATCTTCAAAGCCGTTTTCTAAATCCGTGACCAGATTTCACTGAGTGTCTAGAACCCATGAAACTTGTACAAGCTAATTAGAGGAATTTGAATAACAATAACAATTCTACAGTGCATTATATCCTTCTATTAAAAAGTTCTATTTTAAAAACCTTATGTACTATTCTTACTGACTTAGATCCTCCCGCGCTGTGCATCTTAACAGGGCTGGTTCATAAAACGATTATATTTACCTCTAGTATACAATAGATAAAATATATATAGTTTTTGAAAATTTTTACTGTCACACACACACAAATATCTCATTTTTTATGTGTTGCACTTTAGAAAAATTTCTTCTTGTTACACGATTCCGATATTTAACTTCCGATGCGCTGGACAGTCCCCTCGATGGTCTAATCTCTGAGCCTTACCTGCGGATATTTGGGCAAGAGGGTATACCTTCCTATCTGAGGAAACATTAAAAACATGATCAAACATCTACATTTCTGTATATGGACCTTATGTAGGCGTTTCGTTAGTCACCGTTGTATGTGTATATACATGTTTTATTACTTCGTTCATGTGAGTGCGCAAAGGAATAAAATTGTCCAGCGTACTAAATGTATTCAAACTGTAACAGGCACGCTTTACGTGCTATGTCGCATTGACATTTATCAAATTGACAAAGTAGGCTACATTATATATATAATGTTTTTATTTCATATTCATGAGTAATACATTTCTCCATCTACGCCTGTTTTTAGCAATAGCTTTCTTTTTGATCTTCCAATATGTCCTGCAGCCCTTGTAAGAGCTGTCTCTTTTAAAGCCATTGCTTCTCGGTGTTGTCTGTTTTCAGTTAAGGCGATCTGTCTACGCAGAAGCGTAGCTATGGTGGGGGGAGGAGGGAAGAGAATTTGAAAAACCTCCCGAGCCTCCCCACAAGAGGGGGGCCCCCAAATGAGTGTTCGAGTTTTTTTTTTTTTACATTAAATTAAATATTACGCCATTATCTGATATCGAATATCAAAATGCTGGGTCCCCCAATAAGGTCAAGCCCCCCCCCCCTACGCGAAATACTGCACTCCTCCTTAATATTAGGACCCAGGATTTTTTTTCGACTCTCGCCATTGTCAGCAAGTGTGTCTGGGAAAGCGCTGTGAGCCCACCTAGCGCGGGGTGAAGCCCCGCCCCCAAGAACTATTTCTGATATTAAAAGCCAACAAAATGCATATTCTGTGGTGTCTACAATGCATTATCCTGCTATTAAAAAGTTAAATTTAAAGACCTTATATACTATTCTTACTGACTTAGATCCTCCAGCGTCGTTCCGCGCATTGGGCGGCACTCGCTACAACACAAATCTGTCACTGGCAATGTCTGAAGCCTCTTCCCACCTGCTCTGAGGACCTTCATGAAAGTGTGGCGCCAAGTTGTACTAGGATGTCCTGTTGGCGCTTTCCTCGTAATGGCCTCCATATCATCGGAACTCTTATTATGCGAAAATCATTTTGACGGAGAACATGTCCCGCAAACCTCATGCGACGCTCTGTCACAACCTCACTAAGTGGTCGTCTCCCAGTTCGTCATAGGATTTCCTTGATTGATCTCTATAACTGACTCCTAAAATCTGTCTTAGCCATCTTTGTTGAGCCACATTCACTGCACTTTATTAATAGAGCCCAGCCACTGGTAGAATTTTTTAACCTCTCTTGGCTACGCTCTTGGAATTAGGTGATAGTAGTTTGCTTTAGATTTTATATCGAAAAGGGAAGTTTTATCGTCAAAATCATTTTTTTGGGTGTGTGTGTGGGGGGGGGGGGTTAAATTAAAGAATCTGTGGATTTTTTTTTTTTTTTTAATTGAAAATCACATTAGCTACGCTCTTAGAATTTTGAGTGCGTAATTGCTTTTTTATATTGATGATGTGCTTTTAGCTTTAAACCCCGCTGAAGGTGGGTTTTAAACACAAAACATCTCTTGGCTGCGCTAACAGAATCTGGTGACTAATGTATGGATAGTCTTATATTGAAGGGGAGGTGTTATCATAAGTTTTGGAGGGGGTTTTAAAATCAAAAGCTTTAGGTGCATTAGTGTAGAAATTGGCTGATAGGTATATTATTAAATGAAGATTTGTTGACTTACATTTATTTATGTATTGCATTTTAGAAAAAAAATTAAAGTTATTAAATGAAATAAAAAATTAAAAAAACTAAAACGTTCATGTTCAACTGATGATAATAAAATATAGTAACGATAATAATAATAATTGTCAGAGGGCAGTACGGCTGCAGACCTGCCACATCAACAGAAAATTCATCAGTGGACTTTGTTAAGGGGAGACTACAATGAACTTTGTTTTGCTCTAACGAAGCTTGACACTAGCCGTGCCAGAGATTGAATATTAGTTCATTTCTAAAATAATAATAATAATAATAATATAATTTAGATCGAAAGCTATATTTTTATTCATTTCTGCTTACTGATCAAACCCGTTCAGACTCTTTCAGTTTCTTTCGCATGCACGTATGAAAAAGGGAAAGTTATTACAAACTACATCCTCAAGATTCCAAAGGAAAAGTGTTTGAAGATCAATCCATGGTATCACTTGTTATGTAATATGAGTCGATAAAAAATAACTGCTGCATTAGCTTCTGTCGCGTCAGTATTTGTGTGTCGTGTCATAAACAACGAGTGTCACAGTGACATACTGACACCTTACTCTCTAGACAGTTATTTCCATCCACTTGAATTGAACAAAAAAATAGAAACAAAAAATCCGAAATTTAGAAAATAACTTCCTGGAAGTTTGTCATTTGACTTCGAAATTTCGTTTTCCGTTCCACGTTTTGATAAAGCTAATCTACTTCCGGTACTTTTTTTTTTCACTTCCTTCCTACTAGCCCCCCCCCCCCCTTTTCTCTTCCTTCCTTGTCCCGAAGATCTAAGTCACTCCAACACAGTGCTCATTAAGTCTGTCTGTCTGTCTGTTTACTATCAGTCCCTTACATCCAATGGTCAACAAGTGAACACGAGCAGACATTAACTCGATGACTGATTCATTAACGTAAGCAAATGTTGTTCTCTGATAAAGTAATTATCTACATGGTCTGGCCTTCGGTTCTGAATATGACCTAGATTTTCAGAGTAGTTGTAACATTGAGTCAGTCAAAGAACAAAGACGTCTAGATACACATTTGTAAAGAACTCAGGGCCATCCAATAGTAATATCACCATCCAATTGTAATATCACCATCCAATTGTAATATCACCATCCAATTGTAATATCACCATCCAATTGTAATATCACCATCCAATTGTAATATCACCATCCAATTGTAATATTACCATCCAATTGTAATATCACCATCCAATTGTAATATCACCATCCAATTGTAATATCACCAACCAATTGTAATATCACCATCCAATTGTAATATCACCATCCAATTGTAATATCAGCATCCAAATGTAATATCACCATCCAATTGTAATATCACCAACCAATTGTAATATCACCATCCAATTGTAATATCAGCATCCAAATGTAATATCACCATCCAATTGTAATATCACCATCCAATTGTAATATCGCACCTACCTGTATATCCAGAAGCTATAAATAATTCAGAAAATTTTAAAGTATGTTGGATCCGCCATGGGATAAAAGGTTAAAGTTTATAACATTTTTATTTATTATATAATAGAATCGCTTAAAACATGAAATGCTATAAAGTAAAAGCAATAGTTAAACAATATTAACATTGTCCTACTAACATCAAAACAAGAAAATTCAATTAAATTCGACTTGTGAATTCTACAAAAAAAAAAAAAGAAATTAACAAACAAAAAATTTGTGACATTTTGAACATGCTCATAGTAAATAGAAAACATAAAAATATCGAGACCAAAATTAAATTCAGCAAAAATTTCCCACTGACCAAATTGCACAGCGTCGGTTTAAAACATTTTTTAAATGAATTTCTAAATGAAAATTTATTTCCTAGTAATTAATGTCAGTCAGAGTTTATGTTTCCTTGCTCACATTGGAGGTTCTCAAAGCGGAAGTTTTTCTTTCTTTTTAAAACATAATAATATTCAAACATGAAACTTTGACGTCAGCAATGATCAGTGATAGGAAAATCGATATTCCCTCTCTTTTAAGTAAGAGAGAGAGAGAGAGAGAAAGCTAGAGAAAAAGAAAGAAGGACATAGAGAGTGAGAATGACACAGAGATAGGGAGAAAGCTAGATAGAAAGAGAGATAGAGAAAAAAAACAGATCGTCCCAATGGAAAGCTCAAGACAGTGGCGTAGCTAGGGTGGGGTAGGGGGATGTCTCAATTCAATTTTGTTTACATTAAATATTAAATATTACTGCCCTGTAATCCTGCTATTCACATGTAGTATAAAATACTAGCCAGCATTGATCTAGATGATGTTATAGTTGTCTTTGCTACACAAAGAGCACAATGTGAGGCGATATGAATTGAGATATGTCACTTGTGCATCATCTCGCCAACAACGGTGTTATTCATCAAAAGCGTCTTAATGATAATTTTTTGTTAATTTTACTTATATACTGTACCATTTGGAATTTAGACATATATTGATTTAGTACATTATCTCATATTTTGATGACGAATGTCAGAATCCAGGGGCCCCTAAAAAGATCAAGCCTCCTGGGGCTCCAAATACATCGCTTAGCCACTGGCTCAAGAAGATAAAGAAAGTTTCTTTAAGTTTGATTACAAGATGATTACTTTTTTATTTTCTTGTTTTAAACATGGCTTTATAGTTTTTTTTGTTTTTTTTTTTACTTTGAAGCGTAGTCTCCCTGGAGTTACCAGGTGTCGTCGATGTTTAGTTCTAGTACTTTCTTCCCTTCACTTTAGTTAAACACGTGACTCCAAGCAACAAGATACTTCATTGTTTTCATGTGTGTACTAATGAACAATTAAAAATAAATGGATATCACAATGTTTTTAGAATGTTTGCGCTACATAATTAATGGGATAAAGCTAGGCTTATAGATGTATGTGTTCTCTATAAAATAATGTCAATGTTAGTGCGTTATGTAGGGTTAGTAAATTAAGATGCTCCTAATTTGAGTTTACATACGCCTGCACGCACAAAAGAGGACAATATGTTGGACAAAGTCTTAGCGATGAGGACAAACACACACACACAAATGGGGCAAAGTAGACTTTAAAAAAACAAGTCTAATAAATTAATTGCTGAAAAAAGCAAAATTTTATGATTTTTCAAAAGCGTGAGTCTTCCAAAAACCTGGAAACATGGCACGGGGTCATCGAGACAAAAAGTGTGTGAACCACTGATCTAAGTCAACAGTATTTCCGCTTTTTTTTTTTTTTCAGAAAAATATTTTTAAGCTTATTAAATAGAGTACGAAAATCCAGATCACGTGACGAGAGAGCCGTGACCTGGACCTAAAGAAGTTTCTTTTTTTAGACATGAGTTTTCCAAATTTGGCAAAAGTCGAATCTAGTTACAGGTCGGAATGCACATCTACTCTCTTGCTCATCCAGTACTGTCTGGTTGGACTCTTCAGGTGACGTGCTTTGAGTGACGTCAGGGACCAAATCTTGCTTTAAAATATTTGTAGAATGAAACATCTCCAACACGTGATAAACACATTAGATTAGCTCTTGTTGAAGATCTCTTATCTTCTTTGCACTGGTTTCTGAAAAAAATAATGATATAAATAAATATGTATTTGATGTCCCAGCTTTTACACTCTCTGTTAATGGTAAGAAATATAAAGATAGAAACATAAAGATAGAAACACAAAAATAGAAACATAAAGATAGAAACACAAGGAGAGAAACATAAAGATAGAAACACAAAGATAGAAACATAAAGATAGAAACATAAAGATAGAAACATAAAGATAGAAACATAAGGATAGAAACATAAAGATAGAAACACAAAGATAGAAACACAAGGATAGAAACATAAAGATAGAAACACAAAGATAGAAACATAAGGATAGAAACATAAGGATAGAAACATAAAGATAGAAACACAAAGATAGAAACATAAGGATAGAAACATAAAGATAGAAACACAAGGATAGAAACATAATGATAAAAACACAAGGATAGAAACATAAAGATAGAAACATAAAGATAGAAACATAAAGATAGAAACATAGAGATAGAAACACAAAGAGAGAAACATAAAGATAGAATCACAAAGATAGAAACACAAAGATAGAAACACAAGGATAGAAACACAAGGATAGAAACATAAAGATAGACTTACAAAGATAGAAACATAAAGATAGAAACACAAGGATAGACTTATAAAGATAGAAACACAAAGATAGACTTATAAAGATAGAAACATAAAGATAGAAACATAAAGATAGAAACACAAAGATAGACTTATAAAGATAGAAACACAAGGATAGAAACATAAAGATAGAAACATAAAGATAGACTCTATTGTCTGTTCATAGAAATTTAGAGTTTTAAGGCAAATAGTTGAGTGAAGATGGTGGTGGAGGAAATAGAAATATGATGTGCTGACAGCAGTGGTTCCCAAACTTTTTCCTTAACGGAACACTTCGAACATTCTAAGTATTTAACGGAACACTTTACTCTTCTCTTGAATTAGCTTTGTTACCTTTGTAACTTTTAAGCCAATTGAGATGATGGTCCAGTTGTTACAGGTAACTGAGTTGGAAGATTAATTGTCTAATGTGTAAATGACGCAAATCAGAGAATGTAGTGTTTGTTTTTCATTTAGTGTTGAGTCTGTTTTTTTGGGGGGTTGTTTTGGTTTGCATGTTTACTGAGTGACCAACGAGATTAAGCTCAGTTTAACAAAGACATGGCCTGGATAGATTTTTGGAGATTAATTCAATTTTTATACTCAGATTGAAACTTCTTCATGAGTGGAAAAACCTGGACACAGATCTCAAAAACGGCTCTGTCGATTTTCCAAGAAATTTGACAGTTGGTGTAAATATTTGGGAAAAAGAATTCTCGCTAATTAACCATGCTATGAAAACTCTAGTTTGACCGCTATAATCTTTGAAATATCTTCAAAAAGTTAACTTGGTCTTGACAATCTTTATCTTGAACAGTAATGGGCACGACATGACCTAAATTGTGCCGATGTGCCAAAAAACCCAAGATATCAAAAATAGCATATCTTGAACAGACTTGTCAGTGGGCTTTCCTAATGTTGGCCCCATGCATTAAAGAGTTAAATAAATAAATAGACGCTCAAGTCTGGATCACAGACCTACATATATTATACCTAGACTGGATATCTTTAACACTACACCAAAATGTCGTGAAAAACTTCAAAAAAGCTGAAACAAAAGCGTTGTTTTGTAAAGTAGTTATAAGAAGTAGACTTTTTTTTTTTAGTTTATGACGTGTTGTAAATGTTTGGGAATGGCCGACCAGTTCAGGAAATACAATCATGGGACAGAGAGTAATGGGAGGGGAGGGGGAGGGTAATCATCCAGTGTGCTAAAAAATATCACTAACATCTCATGATGTCTTTATTTATATGTAACAAAGTATTTGCCATGCAATTTTCAGAAAACACTGTTCAAAAAGGCGATGTTCTAATCTAGGTCTAAGCACCCTTCAATCAGGCCTGAACATTTCATGCTAACAAAAAATCTTCTGAGGTCACCGCGATCTTTGTCTACTTATACCTTTGAATACAGTTTCTTAATTTTGTTTTACAATATCCCTAATTCTCTGTTTGACGCTCCGAGCATCTTCTATGTGACACAAAACATCGACGGCGTCTTTGAGTAGATTTATATTTATGTCTTCGCCATATTCGCCACAACAAAATGGAGCCTCGACCATTGCTTCCCCTTGGCTTCCAGTGTACACGTTTTAAAACAGGCTAGATGTTCTTCTCCTCGCTTCTGCCTTCGTTCACACATTTTACTTCATAATTACGCTCCGAGTACATACAGATTTCCATTAGCTGACAATTCCAATTAGTCAATTAATTATTGGTAATTAATTATTTGGTTTGAAATCAAATAAGGGAAATAACTCTGACATTATCGATTGATATAATTGTAAGTGAGGAGTTTCTGCTCTTACAAAAACTATACTTTGCTTGTTCCACGGCTGAAGTTACATACGTTTTGTTCAATGTCTTCATCGTCAGAGTTTGTAAGTATACCAGTCAAATCCACCATGCTGTTTTATGTATGTTTACTTCGAAATACACATTATACTTCTACTTGCAGTAGTGAAAATACACTATAATTACTTTTTAATTTTTTAATTTTTTTATTTGGGGGGGGGGGTGTTTTTGTACTTGGATTGTTGCTCCTCTACCATCTCTGAGTGACCCTCACATCTCACTCTATAGTGGGTACTGTGCAAAGTGTCAAATGTTTTCTATGTGTGCATGGTACCAGATAACACATTTGCATCCTGTTAATAGCTCAACAAGTTATCATTCACAGCTATCTTCAATAACATTATAACAAGAACATTAAGTACTACATATTTTCCAAGCGTCGATTGCCAATATTTCCTACTCTTCTTCCGCTTTGCGTTAACCTGCTAAACTCCCTTTACAAAGGTGCAGAATTGGCCTAGACCAGCGGTTCTCAACCTTTTAAGCTCGGCGACCCCTTTTTACAATCCATAAGTCTGCCGCGACTCCCCCTCCCTTGCTCACATAAACAGCAATAGGAGAATAGACAAAATAATCCATTTTTTCGATGGTCTTTAGCGACCCCTGGCAAATCGTCAATCGACCCACAAAGGGGTCGCGACCCACAGGTTGAGAAACCCCTGGCCTAGACAAATGATCTTTTTATTATTGACTTTTTTGCTCCGACTGAATCAAGTACATCAGAGAACCAAATGTTCATATTAATTGTTGATAAACGTGTTCATCAACTTTGTCTTTTCAGATGTTAGAATTTGGAATGAACGCTATAAAGAGATGTAGAATATGATGGGCATTGTTGAATCAACACAGTGTGTTTTGGCGAGGGAAATGCGTCTGTTCGCGAAAGGGCCGGCCAAAGAACAATAAGCAATGGTCGTTTACATTATCTATCTATCTATCGTCGAATCTCTTGTCCAATGTGTGAAATGGCCGATCGATTCGGGAATCGGTTTAATCATTAATACTTGTATTTTTAATTTTTTGTCCTCTTCCTTTCTCTCTCTCTCTCTCCTCTCTCTCTCTCTTTCTCTGTGTCTCTCTCTTTCTTTATCTGTTTATATATTAATTATTCATATTTTTGTTTTGTTTTCGTAGACATTGACGAATGTGTTAAAACCGAGAATCAATGCCCAGGACCTTGTATCAACACACCAGGCTCCTTTCACTGTGACTGTAACATCAAAGGATTTAAACCCAGTAAAACCCATGACTACTGCGAAGGTAATTGAACGGTTTATTTTGTTTCAGATAGTAATTTAAAAGCTTTTAAAATATTAATGTAAGCTCCATTGAGCTCGAAGTCTGAATAGAGATGATTGACAGTGTCCTCCATTGGTCAGTTATGTTTGTCTAATGAGCCGAGCCCAATCCTTATAGAAGGCCTGTACACTGACCTGTAACGTCGCAACATGTGGGCAGTTTAGACCAAAAGCTTGTTGCCACGTCACATGTCGGACGCCACGAATGAAGCTAAAAATTCTACAAAACACAATGCAAATTGTGTTTGGTGTATGTGTTTCCTATCTGACAGATTAGCGCGAATAAATGTTTATAAGTCCAATAATGTATTTTTAAAACTGGAGTAAATAAAGGCCTAAAAATTCCTGAACAATACAGAGTCATCACGAAACTGGAAAAAGGGGGGGGGGGCGGGGCTTTTGTTCTGCACCATTAGGAAATCAAAAGTACAAACCCGACCAACATCCATGTAGTAAACTGTTACTTTTCACATCATGTACTTATAAGTATAATTTTTTTTTAAGAGATTTGAAATGCTTTAATATCATTTAAGTTTCTACTTTCACGTTTTGATTGTTCTATTGAATTATCTATTGTCAACATTCTCACTAGATACATTTAAGTGCCTTATATTAAAAAATATTATTCATTATATGCTATTAGAAATAAAAAATAACATGTACATTTTACAGTTAAACTTTCTATTAATCCTATAACAAACGGCTTACGGGGGAGTATAAACTATACGACAAAAGTTTGATTTTATTATTGGTAGAACTCTTTATGAATATCCCAACATAGTTAAGTTTTGTTAGAAAAATTGTCTTAAAAATATTTTTTTTCGATAACAGATTTTCGCATATTTGTCAAGAAATGGAACACAGTACAAATTAAATTAATATACTTTACAATTGTCAGTAATGGTCGAGCTGGTGACCACTGGTCAACAGAGTCATAGAATGTCGTATAAAACATACAGACGTGTTTAACATAATGTGATCATTGGACTGGGATTTACGTATTTTTAATCAGTGCAATGAGCGGTAGATTAAACACAGTCTCCGCAATGACATCAATTCCGGTAGATCAAGACTTGAGGGTGACATCAGCACTCTAATCAATGTTAGTCCCCCATACTGTTTACGTATCGCAAGATGCGACAATGAATACAGTGGACCACTGGCTTGGACACCTCACCGCTTCTTTGTCTCTGTGTCATATAGAATTATTTACTATCTACGTTTTGCTGTCAAAATCTCCTGCTAGCTTTAAATGTTGAAGTATTAATTATCTCAATTATGTAATCCGGGGATGCCCAGAAATACGTCCAGCGGGCCAATATATTTGATTTGTATAGAAAGTCTAGCCGTTTTTTTTTTTTTGTTTATTTTAAACAATAGTTAAACGGCGTTATAAAACAAATATAACATCATTCTTGGTTTGAGCCGCAAATAAAAAAATGTTTAAATTACTCCTAGAGATTGGAGGATCGATGGGAATATTGACCAATAAGAGACAATGAGTCGTTGACTAGCTAGATATAATTTTGCTCACATTTTAAGTACAGAAATGAAGCCAGTTTCCGACGCATAAAAAAGTTATCTTTCAAATATGCCATTAATTAATGTACGTAGGCCTACAGTAAGTAGTAATAAATAGATCCACAGGATTCTATTAAAATTGTTTTAGGTCAATTTCTTTTTGATTTTGTTCCTGTTCGGTCATGTGGCCCACGACACGAGTGTCAGAAATTAAATTGGCCCGCAGGTTGAATCAGGTTGGACATCACTGATGTAATCCAGTGGTTCCCACACTATGACCAGATGGCCATTGCCTGCCCTGACGATCGTGTGTTGAATTTAGACGTGGAATCAAGGTAGAAACTTGTCCATTTGTTTTCATGTTGAGGTCCCTAGAACTGCTCAATGTAAGATACACTGCTCAATGTAAGGGACACTGCTCAATGTAAGGACACTGCTCAATCTAAGGGACACTGCTCAAAGTAAGTGACACTGCTCAATCTAAGGAACACTGCTCAGTGTAAGATACACTGCTCAATGTAAGGGACACTGCTGAAAGTAAGGGACACTGCTCAATGTAAGGGACACTGCTCAAAGTAAGGGACACTGCTCAATGTAAGGACACTGCTCAGTGTAAGGGACACTGCTCAATCTAAGGGACACTGCTCAAAGTAAGTAACACTGCTCAATCTAAGGAACACTGCTCAGTGTAAGAGACACTGCTCAAAGTAAGTGACACTGCTCAATGTAAAGGACACTGCTAAATGTAAGGGACACTGCCCAGTGTAAGGGACACTGCTAAATGTAAGGGACACTGCTAAATGTAAGTGATACTGCTCAATGTAAGGGACACTGCTAAATGTAAGGGGCACTGCTCAATCTAAGGGACACTGCTCAAAGTAAGTGACACTGCTCAATCTAAGGAACACTGCTCAGTGTAAGGGACACTGCTCAATGTAAGGGACACTACTCAATGTAAGGGACACTGCTCAATGTAATGGGACACTGCTCAATGTAAGGGACGCTGCTTTAGATGTTTTTAATTCGTGTACTGCTTTATGTATGGGGCAGTCTAAAAGAAGAAATGTGTTGATGTCACAAGCCAATGATAAGGTGCTTTCAAAAGCTGCTTCGTCCGAGAAGTTTGATCCTCTAAATCCTAGCTACACAGCACGATATTCAATTATATTTTGATGTAATACAATGTCCTCCTTTGTAAGACCCAGTCCTTCTTCTTGTCCTCCAATGGGCTTGCAGGTGCCTGTCAACCCTAAAGTGAGATCACGAGTCCGCCTCTGACAAACACATGAATCCGCTCAATGTTGGCCCTCACATCCTTGTTTAGAGCTATTCACGTAGACACACGTAGAGGTCACGACCCAAAGTCATTTCCTTATAATCATCAATCTAACTAAACAGACCTTTTATGTGTGGGCTTCCATAGTTGTAAGTGTGATCGCCTGTGTCTGTATACTTTCCTTATGAGTAAGACAAAGTCTAAAATACCTGTTTTATGTGCTTAGTTTCTGGATCCGCTTCACTACGGACACAGGACATTCACTCAAAAAGTCCGGACACGTTCAGGAACACAGACTAAAAACACAAAATACCCAGGTGTTTTAACAAATGAAAAACTGTCATGGAATCCACACATTGATGAAACTATTAAACAAAAAAACAAAGCATTAGGGTTTACTAGAAAGAAATTTCTATAAATCAAATAAGAACAAAAAGCTAAAATGTTATTTTACCTTGGTTCGGCCAATAATAGAATATGCATCCTCTGTTTGGAACCCCTCAACTCAAGAAAACATTAAGAAAAAGGAACAGTCACAAAATAGAGCAATAAGATTTATAACAAATTCATAACAAACGAATATTCACATTTGACTATAGTAACATCTTTAGTAATATCACTAAATTTAGAAAGTCTTCAGTATAGAAGACTTAAAAGTAAAGTAGCAAGTACACACAAAACACTGAACCATAATCTTCAAATACAAAAACAAAATTTAATAAAATACTCTGAAAGACACAAAAATAAAGGCAAATTCCTTGTTCCATATGCTAGGACAAATTTGTACAAATGCTCCTTCTTCCCTAGTGCTATAAGAACATGGAATGGGTTGCCTGAGCCAGCCAGGAAAACAAGGGACTTGGCAGAATTTAAGTTATTGGTTAACATGCATGAGTAGATGCATGAGGCGTAGAACGTAATCATTTTCTTATTTGAAGTAACGTCTGTATTTTATAAGATAAGATAAGAAGACATCAGAGTTGAATGAGAAATAAAAAAAAAACAAATCTAAAGTCAAAGGGGAACAAGAAGTAGGTCATACATTAAGCTGACTAACCCGATTGTCCCCGACATAATTATACCTAAGTTAAATGTCAAAGATATACAGCACTGGTAATTTGGACCTAAATAAATCAATGTAATTGTCACGGAATGGATGTCTTACAGTAAATAACAAAATTGTTATGATAACATTTTAAAGCCAAATTTAAACAGTTGAGATAATTGACTGTGGGAAAAGGAGATTTGAGACTGTCCAATCAAGCAGTGTCATTGTTAGATCTTGTACCTTTGGAATTAAGAAAATAGTTGATAACTAAGGAAGCAAATTAAGTTGGCAAAGGTCTGGCCTACACCCTGCTGATACCTTTGCCCAACCGGCTTTTCAAAGAGTGAAACCGAAACCCTTTAATAACTGTTGACCAAAGTGAAGACTTTTACCCAGATTCAAGGACTAAGACATTGACTTGTTACCTACTTCTTTTGTTTTTTTATTCTCTGATCCGTCGGATTTTTTAAAGGTTGTATCAACTCTTTTCAATACGTTATGTCTCCCACACCCATTCTTGGATTAAGTTGAAACCTTGAATAATTATTTGGTGAGCCTCGCCAAGCACGAATCAATCAAAAATTAAACAATTAAATTAATTCATTATTGGTAATTAATTAATTTGTTTGGCATCGGAAACAGGAAAATAAAAGTTTCGTCTAGGATTAAGTTGAAAGGTTGCACAATTATTCAATCTATGACAATACATGAATCAATAAAACATTAACTTATTAGATAATCAATTAGTGTTAATTAATTTTGTTTTATATTGTTATAACCCTAGTTGCGGACTGAACGGGTTAATGTGTGTACGGCCTACTGACATACATGATTCAGGCCAATCACACAGGTCAAGGGCTGTTGAACAAGGGACATTACTGCTAATGCACGCAATATGACCAATGTTATGGTCATGTGACCAAAAAGCCTTTATCTTATTTGCTTATCTTATATAATACAGACGTTACTTCAAAAAAGAAGATGATTACGTCCTACGCGTCATGCATATAGTCATGCATATTAACCAATGACTTAAATTCTGCCAAGTCACTGGTTTTCCTGGCTAGCTCAAGCAACCCATTCCATGCTCTAATAGCACTATGGAAGAAGGAGTATTTGTTCAAATTTGTCCTAGCATATGGGACGAGTACTGTGCCTTTATCTTTGTGTCTTTCAGAGTATTTTATTAAATTTTGTTTTTGTATTTGAAGATTATGGTTCAGTGTTTTATGTATTATTGCTACTTTACTTTTGAGCCTTCTGTCCTGAAGACTTTCTAAATTTAGTGATTTTACTAAAGGTGTTACTCTAGTCAAATGTGAATATTCGTTTGTTATGAATCGCACTGCTCTATTTTGTGTCTGTTCCAGTTTCTTAATGTTTTCTTGAGTTGAGGGGTCCCAAACAGAGGATGCATATTCTATAATTGGCCTAACCAAGGTTAAATAACATTTTAGTTTTATTTTCTTTTTTGATTTATAGAAATTTCTTTTAATAAATCCTAATGCTTTGTTTGATTTTTTTGTAGTTTCATCAATATGTGGATTCCATGACAGTTTTTCATTTATTATAACACCTAGGTATTTTGCGTTTTTAGTCTGTGTTACTGGTTTGCCATGAATAAGATAAGTGGAATTAATTTGTTTTAGTTTTTTTGTTACTCTTAACAACTGACATTTTTCTGGGTGGAAAGACATGCTCCAATTTGATTCCCATTTCTGTAATTCATCTAATTCTCTTTGTAAGATATCTGTGTCTTGTGTTGTTTTTATTGTTCTATATATTATGCAATCGTCTGCAAATAATCTGACTTTTGTTCCTGAAGTAATGCAATTTGGTAAATCATTTATGTAAATGAAAAATAGTAGTGGACCCAAGACTGTTCCTTGAGGTACACCTGAGTTTACTGTTATCGGTGTTGATTTAGAACCATTTATTATTACAGTTTGTTCTCTCCCTATCAGGAAGTCTTTAATCCACTGATGCAGTGGACCATTAATGCCGAAATATTTTAATTTTTTAAGCAAACTATGGTGGTGAACTTTGTCAAAAGCCTTAGAAAAATCTTAGTAAGATAGCATCTATTTGTTCACTATTATCTAAACCTTTTGAAAAATCATCAATTAGTCCTATTAGTTGTGTTTCACATGATCTATATTTCCTAAAGCCATGTTGGTATGGTGTGAGGACATTATGTTTGTCTAAGTGGTTTATGATGTTGCTACATATTATGTGTTGTAGGATTTTACATGTGATGCTGGTAAGTGATACTGGTCTGTAGTTTCCTGGGTCAGATTTTTCTCCTTTTTTAAATAGGGGGGTGACATTAGCTTCTTTCCAGTCCTTTGGTACTCTGCCCTGGTTAAGTGAAGCCTGAAAGAGTATTTTGAACACTGGGGCTAGCTCATTACTTAGTTCTTTGAGTAATCTAGCTGGAATACCATCATGTCCAGAAGCTTTATTTGGTTTGGTGTTGGCTAATAGTTTTTGAATTCCATTTTCTTGTACTACTATATCTTCTATGTTGTCTACTTGGTTCAAATTCAGTAATATGTCTTTGTCTCCTGGGGCTGAGAATGCTGATGCAAAGTATTTGTTTAGAATGTTTGCTTTAGTTTCATTATCATTATGTATTATGTTATGTTCAGGCGAGAGACTGTGTTAGAAAGGACAGTAGCGTCCAAGACGCAAGGCAGTAAGGACTGTGTGCTACAAAGTGAGTCTTTGAAAATGTAGCTGTACATGTCTAAAAGTAGACAGAGAAAGACTTGTAGTGTTGAGTAGGCAGTTCTATTGTGTTAAAGCCTTTGAATTGGATGTAGGCAGTTGTATTGTGTTAAAGCCTTTGAATTTGATGTAGGCAGTTGTATTGTGTTAAAGCCTTTGAATTTGATCTAGCCAATTGTGTTGTATTGGCTTTTCATGTATTTGTCATTAAACCGCCACATTGTTACTTGAAGCCCTTGTTGTCAAGTTCATGTGTTAGATGTGCTGTGTTGTGTTTAGCAGTGTTTACAGAAGGCCTGATTAAGAGAGAACGTATCAATATAGAAAAGGGAGTTTAATCCTTCAGTATTGAGATATATGGCATTGACTTGGCTTTTCTTCTTCTTAGATAAGCTTTAGTTTTAAAAAATATTGGTTTACTTAGCTTGTTTAATCTGCTGTTTACTGTCATTGCACCTTATTAACTCTTTCTATCCGTAATTATTTACCACATTCTAGTGGAATCAACGCCGGTATCGTCAGTTAGGAGAGAAAGAGTTAATCAATCAGTCACTCAATCCTTTATATCTTCTGGTGTAAACATAAAAAACTCACAAAGAAACAGAAGATAGAAAGATAACAAGTTTTTTTAACCTTACTTCATAAACATAGAAATGTGCTTACATTCAAACCTACCCAATAGAAATAGGCTCAAGAATAAGGTTGTTGGTTTCCTTTGCGTATGTCCCTGTATGCTTAAAGAAAGTTCATTATGGAATCAGTGCGCTATCGTGTATGCCCACCTATTAGACCACTGAGCAGGATTTCTCTCCCAATAGACAAGAGCAGACAGGGAACTCATCACCCCAAGTACTGTCTGAATATTCCACATAAGCAGTGACCATATTTATTTGAGTGACTCTCCATTTCTCTAAACTGTATAGACTATAGAAGGACAGACTTAACGTTTGTATTATAGATTCGTATCTTGTTATGTAGAGGCAGTGCCTTGGAGCTCCAGATGGCTTAAAGAGGGGAAAAGGCAAACCTAGCTTTATTGATCCGAATAAGTATTTTATCATCAGCTCCGACGTTTTGTTCTCCTAGGTAACCCAAATCTGAAATATTTGAAACATGTCAGACTTCAGGTCCAAACTTTGCCATGTTTCTCGTTGTGTCACTCGGATGACACACTTTCTACATCGGTTTTTCAAGGGGGTTTCCCCTTAGGGCGATTACAATGACCTGATTGAACTAATTATTGATCTAAGGTTTATCTCAGAACTCCCAACTCTCTGACTAAACCTCCGCCTTCCTTTCTCCTCCCCAGACGCTGACGAATGCGCTGATCATAACGGCGGCTGTGATGACGTATGCGTCAACAAGAGGGGAACCTACGAGTGTCGGTGTGAGACCAAAGGGAGAAAACTCGGAGATGATGGTCACAGCTGTGTAGGTAGGAGAAGTTATTGGACTTGTTATTGATATATTTTTTTTTAAATCACTCATGATATATTCAATATGTAAAAAAAAAAAAAGTTTAAAATTTCTTCGAAAATAACTTTAAATAAGCACAAAATCATGTTACGATTATAAGAAAAAAATGGCACCATCAAATTTGTTTAATGGTTATGTTCATTTTAATCAATATTTAACGGTAATATTGTAAATTATCAATTAACATAACAATAGGTATTACATATTGATATTCAGTATACATTAAATCTATTACTAGCTAAATTCATAGTAATAGTAACAGAATTCGCTTTATATAAAAATTATTTAATAAATGAAATATTCTTCATGTGAATTCATTATTCGATCTTCTATAGATACCACGTTTCCTTATCTAATCCTAAGATCGCAATATTCTAGGCCCTTTTCTTGTTGGGGGGGGCTATATGTTGCGTTTTGTAAAGAAAACATTATAAGAAATGACGTCTTTGATTATAAGTAGGATTTTTGGTAATAGTGAACATTAGGTTGTTGATAAGCTTTATTTTGAGCTCTATCGAAGATGAACGGCTTAATATTAAATCTGAATATTAAATATTGTACAATCGTAATGGCTTTTTGAAGTCACGAGGACCATGAAGATTAATTATCCATTGGCCCCGAAGACTGCGATGAGTTTTCAGATCCATGGTATTCTGGTCACCATAAACCACATTTTGAGAACCGCTTCTCTGGTATCATTTTTGTTTTTGTTCGTAGATGTAGACGAATGTCTCCGGTACAAAGGAAAAGTCTGCTCCAATGGTGTCTGCCTCAACACAGAGGGCTCTTACACGTGTACGTGTAACCATGGCTACAGACAGACAAGAAATAACAGCTTTTGTGAAGGTAAGGGTGTCAGCAATTACTCAGCAAGGATTCGATATCTACAATATAGGCCTACTCTTCCGCGGACTTTGTTCTACTCAATGGTTAGTGTAGTCTAGCTATTATTAGAAAATACGAAAACCATGCAAATATGT
The DNA here is from genome assembly GCF_947242115.1 of Biomphalaria glabrata. NCBI lineage: Eukaryota > Metazoa > Mollusca > Gastropoda > Planorbidae > Biomphalaria > Biomphalaria glabrata. The sequence continues at coordinate 37,380,503 of NC_074718.1, read as the reverse complement.
AACCCTTGCCGGACCAAGTAAAACAAAGGACGTTTGGGCCACGAGGCCTTCATCAGCTACAAAACAAACCAAAAAAATAACAAACAATCAACTGTAATGACACAAGATGCGTAGAAGTTGAGGTTAATCGGGTTTTTCCTAAGTGACGTGACGAGTAATTAAAAAGTAGGATTACGAACTAGAGGAGTAACGGACAATACGCCTTGGAGGACGACGCTAGGCTAGCAAGACAAAGGACTGTGCCCTTTTTATTGTTCATTAAATTGTTGAAGTTATCAGCCTGCGTTATCAAGTATATTCTTTAATCATTCTGTTGTTGTGTCTTCTATGAACTCGCATGCACAATTAACATATAGAATCATCAACAAAATAGACCATCAACACAACACAAAATAGTCTTAAGTTAATGTCCTTTGTTTTACTTGGTCCGGCAGGGTTACATATATGCATGTTTTTCGTATTTTCTATACAGTCGTTTACCCCTGCAGCAGTAAATCTGTGTTTTTTTGAGTCTTTGCACTAGCTATTAGTAGTAGACATATATTCTCAGCTTAGAGAAGTATGCTATTAAGCAGTGAGGTAGTTGACTTGTACTAGAAAGGAGGAAGTCACAATACAGACCAGGTGTGTGTGTGTGTTACCTAGGTGATATGGAAAGGAAGCATTTATTGCTAGTTAGAGAGAGAGAGAGAGAGAGAGAGCATTAATTTAATGTTACTCTTGTTGTAGAATGATGGAAGATATGCGGTACTGTCGTAAGCTGTGTATAGTAAGACAGTTGAGTCCAGGAAGCCAGAGTGTAATGACGGTGTTTTTATTGTGAGATAGATTTGTTTCAATAACAGTTTATTTTATCTCATCTCAGGTTACATTTGTCTATATTGTCATAAAAGTTATCTTTAGTTATTTTTTAGAAGTTATTCAACGGATCTCAAGTTTTATAAGTTTAAATATAATACGCCTACGCTCAACAGCGGTGTATTTGTCTACCAGCAGTATGGTGCTACAAGTCAGCGACCGTCAACAAAATAAGGAAAGCGTTGTTGTTGTTGTTAGCTTATCTATCTATCTATCTATCTATCTATCTATCTATCTATCTATCTATCTATCTATCTATCTATCTATCTATCTATCTATCTATCTATATATATATCTATATATATATATATATATATATATATATATATATATATATATATATATATATATATATATATATATATAATTGTCTTCGTGGTCCAACCATGTGGGACACCACGATGATAAAGTCATGGAAAGATAACTCTTTTATAAGTAACTTCTACGGTGACAGAGAGCGAGGGGGGGGCGTACGCTACGCCGCGGGTCGGCTCGTTCCATATTGATTACGTGAAAACGTTCTTATAGTAAGCCTTCTGGGTAACATGGAGTCAGCGTTACGGAAAGAAAAGTTAGACTTGCATTGGTTCCAGCTCCCCCCCCCCCCACTTCACTCACCGACTTTAACTTCTCTTCTTACTCTTACTTGATATTTGACAGCGTCTTGGTCGTTAGAAGTCTGTAGCGCTAAAGTAAACATAGCTTCGATAAAATAAATGTCAAATCTAATTAGGAATTTGAGTTGGGTTCTTGCACGTTAAGAAATTGTATCTCGTAAAGACCTTCCTTCAGGGAACAGTACCAGGAAAAAGAATAAGAGGCAGACAGAGAAAGCGATGGGAGGACAACGTAAAAGAATGGACGGGCCTACCATTGAAAGAGGTTTGAAACAAGACAAAAGACTGGGAGGAAGGGAGAAAGATGGTCGACAAATTCTGCTTGGTGCCCCAATGGTCCAACAGACTAAAGGATAGAAGATGATGATGATCTACAACAAATGGGGATTTTCCTAATTCCATTAGATTAAAAGAAAAAGGAAGCATACCTGAAGTGCGTTTGAAGATAATTGCCTTTTTTTAAACTTATGATAATAAAGACTATATAGGTCGCAGCAATATCAGGGGAATACAAAAATACTACCATTCACACTTCCATATCTTAAAGACATGTTCGGCATTTATTTGATTCTGTTGAGCGGTTCTGTGGTGTAGCTGTTTTCACGTCTGCTTTACACGCAGAAGGTCGCGAGTTCAAACCTCGCCAGAACCTCGTTTGTGTTTTGTTTAATCATTGGATATTTTTTTTAAATTATTTTTGTCATTTTTATAAACCTCTAAAACATGTGAAATACGACATTCCTTCTTAGTCTTTGGACTCTGAAACCATACCTTTCAAAGTTCTTAGACAGCTGAATGTTGTACATTTATAAGTATTTTTATTAAGCGTGTGCATTATTTCACCAAACTTCTTTTCAAAAGAAGTACTGAAAAGTGCATATTCTTGTTTTAAATAATGTTATAACAAGACCTCTATTCAACTCGTACATTCGTGGAAACTAAAACCTTCGGGGTGGCTGGGCTCAAACACCTGGCTCGACACGGATCTCGAAATTGGTTCCATAAAGGATGTATTGTCTTTTTAAAATGTAGATATTCTCTTGTGTTTTTCTTGTTCTGCGTTACTTGTTAGAAAATAAAAATTCCGAAAATTCTATTAACCTGTACTCGTACGCAAGCTAGTCTCAATTACTTGGAATAACGATAATATTTGATTTCACTTACAAAACTGGTCGAACTTTCTTTGCATATTTATTAGCACATGGATCTTTTTTTTTTCTCCATCTAAATCCCTGTCAAGTAGTCATAGCTGAAAGTCGCTTAACTCTCTTTAGTTCGAGAGTTCTGACAACAAAAGACTTACATCATGCTACCTTACATAGCTATTAAATATATAAGCTCAATTGTGACTTTGTATTTCTTTTGTTACTGTAGATTTGGATGAGTGCCAAACGAATAATGGCGGATGTCAACAGCTGTGTGAAAACAATGCCGGAAGTTTTACTTGCGCCTGCAAAAAAGGTTACGTCATTGCAGATGACAAAATTAGTTGCAAAGGTCAATAAGTCTTTATACTCGTAGTTCATTTTCTTAAACACGGAAAGAAACCTTTTTTTTGTAGCTATTTTAATATACTTTTATTAGCTAGTTATAAATGATTATCTTATCTTATAAACTACAGAAAACCTTTCTTTTAAAACACAAGATAATTACGTCCTACAAGTATCTAGAGTCTATGTGTTAATCTTGTCGTGTATGTTGATTAGAGATTAATATTTTTTTCTAAGTCATTGGCTGATTCTGCTATAGGGAAGAATGAGCAGTTGGTTCAAAATTGTTCAAACATAGTAAATGTAAATGTTCCCCTTTCAGACCTTGCGATTTAAAGATGATGTAAAAGGTCATTTGTTAACGAGGTGGTCACGTGGACGTCACAACGACCAAACGCCTTTAATTGTCCCCAACTAATGTCAGGTATCTATTAGAGCAGGGGTCTCAACCTGTCAGTCGCGACCCCTTGAGGGGTCGATGGACGATTTGTCAGGGGTCGCCTAAGACTATCGAAAATATGGATTGTTTTTAGTGTATTCTTCTATTGCTGTGTATGTTATGGGGGGGGGGGGTCGCGGCAGAGTGGGGATAGTAAAAAGGGGTCGCCAAGCTTAAAAGGTTGAGAACCGCTGTATTAGAGCGTGAACTCTAAAAAAAAAAATTAAAACTTCCTGTCTGAACCAGGATTCGAACCGTGGATTCTTCGGTTTGGAAGCCAAGGGCTTTACCACTCCTCCACAACCATATGGAATTAGAAATGTGCCTTTATCTTTTTGACTTTTTGAGTATTTTTTATTGTGTTTATATATTTGTAAATTATGGTTTTAAATGTAGCACTTTAAACGCCTCTAATGTTGAACGCACTCTTATTGTGCATTTCAATGTGAAATACTTTCTTATTTAACACTTTGTTTATTTATGTCAATATAATATAATATAATATAATATAATATAATATAATATAATATTACATAGCATTTATTTATCTATGCCATCCACATCCACCACACAGATGTTAACGAGTGTATGTCTAAGAACGCGGGCTGTGAGGACATGTGCATTAACACAGAGGGGTCTTACACGTGTGGCTGTACTCACGTGGGCAGAGTTCTATCCTCAGATGGGCGATCATGCAAAGGTTTGGAGGACGACATTGTAACCTAATTTTTAATTTACTTTATTTATGCTTGTAGCTAAAAAAATATTTAATTAATTATAATTAATTTAATAATAATTATAACTCCTATATGTTAATGTACAGACTGAATTCGATATGTAATCCCATTATGACAACTGGTCACTTACTTCCATCATATCTACTGCCTTAATACATTAGTATGACCATATTATGACTCTCATATCATGATGACCACTGACCACATCATCTCTTCATACTTACTGACTGTCTTATCGGATTAAAACTTGTACGTTTCTTAAAACTAATCCACTTTTCCTATGTATTAGTAGGCCCTACTGTCTGCTGAATGAGTATGAATATATGTAGTATACATTTTTTTTTAAATTTGAAATGTCCATTTATCAAATAGATTTTGTTCGTAAAGAGTTGTGCTCTTTCAAAGCGTCTGTCAGAGACAGACATACAGACAGCAGACAGACTGATAGAGAAACAGAGAGAGGCAGATAAACTAAAAGACATTGAGAGACAGAAATAAGACTGAAATAAGAAATACACCGATAAAGAGAGACATACAGAGAGACAGAGAAAGAGAGAGAGAGAGAGAGAGACGTGTCTAAACCTACCATTGATCATAGATGTATGTCACATCACTTTATTGCTAATTTCCATTTTTCAATTTTCCTAAAAGAAGAACTATTGCCAACCAAATAGTAAAGACACGAAGTTTCTGGGTCAAACAATTTGTATTACAAAACATACATTAGGAAATATTTTCTTTTTATACGGTTTTGTAAACTTTCATTTTGATATATCTGTATATTTGCTATATAAGTATTTAGCTATTTCTTTTCTTAGAATGTTTACCACATCAGTATTTCAATCGAAGCACTTGGTCTTGCAATGACTGTCCAACTTACGCGCATGCTCGAGATCCCTTGGCGCTGTCCAAGAAAGACTGTAAATGTAACAAAGGCTTTCACGGAAATCCTGCCAGGGGGATTGAATGTCAAGGTCAGTAAGCATTGGTTGTTAAAGTAACCCTAGTTGCTAGTAATCTGTAGTATTGGTCTACAAAAAAAGATTTCTCAACTGTAAGAAGTGTCATATTAATTACATTTAAATGTGTATTTCGGTTAGAGTTAGAGTTAAGGTTAGGTGAACCAAACTTTCGAGATATGGAGGTTATTTCCTCCCTTTTGTGTCCTCCGTCCGTCAGGCATAGGCCTAAAGTTGTAAAAGTCCGGCATCCTCTCGTTTACCGACCATGCTTATTGATTACACTCTTGGAAACCATCAGATTGTAACACACATACTCATTATATATAACATGATGAAATTATGTCACTATAGTGCGATCAAAACAAATCTCAATACATTATAATCAAGACTATAGAAAAGAAAACCTTTACTCTGAGCCCAAAAAGATCCGGAATGCCCTTATTATGGAACATTTTGATGTTCCATAACGGCTTAAAAAAAGGAGAGGGGGCATACAAATTTGTTGCAAGGGGTCATGATTTTTTCTTTCCTTGTTGTCCTCCAATAGAAGTCCCAATGTCTAGATTTGGCTTGCATGTGCTGGTGTCTAGCAACCCTACATTCGCTTGATAAAATTATAAAGATGTCAACATGTCATGTAAAGCCTTCAATTTATGAAATACGACCACAACCAAAAAAAAGTGGTCATTGACACAAATGACATCAACATACGAATGAAAACCAAACACTTACTCTCTCTCTGGCGACATTTTTAAAAAAAGCTTCTACAGGCCCATTGTTTGTTTGATTATATATGCCTTATATATTCCTTCAGAATCAAAGATTATTATGTCATAGCTCAGACATCCTATAGGACGGTGGGTTAAGACGGCGTGCCGGGCTTGTACCCAGGACCATCAAGACAACAACCCAAAGCGCATACCACTCGAATGAGAAGCTGTTCTTTTAAAGACCCCCCGAAGCCGGCACAACCAAGAGCCAAGCATGCCCTTTCCTTATCGCCAAGCTCCCTTCAGGATCGTTGTCATATGGGGTCCCTCCTATCCTCTTTGATATGTTTTTCTATCTATATAATATAAAATGATCAATCTCTATAATTTACTTTTGCAGATACTAACGAATGTCAGACCGGAGAGCTGCGTTGCTCCCTCCAGTGTGTCAATACAATCGGGAGCGCATACTGCTCGTGCCCCAAGGGATACGAAACAGACAGCACTGGCCTACAATGTATAGGTATGTCTGCATAGGATATAAATATACAAGATATCGCTATTGTATCTAGTTATGAGTAGTCAATAGCTCAAGTGAAATTGATTACAATTAAAATTAGTATTCGGAGGCATCGGCTCCCTAGAAATAAATGCATAGGAAACTAGCAAATAATACAGCTTATGAAAGAGAAAAAACGACTATATAACTTAATGTGAGTGGTTAAGCGCTTGGCTTTCGAACCTGGGATCCTAGGTTTGAATCTCGGTGAAGACTGGGATTTTGAATTTCGTGATTTTTAGGGTGCCCCTGAGTCCACCCTACCTTTGTTGGTACCTAACTTTAGTTGGGGAAAGTAAAGCCGAATAGTAATTGTGCTGGCTACATGACACCTGCTCGTTAACTGTTGGCCAAAGAGTGCAAGGTCTGAAAGGGGAGCTTTACTTTTGTTGTATATAACTCAATGAAAATTATGCAATAAACTAATGACTTCATAACAAAACTGCTCCAAACAAAGGATTTCATAACTAAAGATTAGGCTGTTAAAAACAAAGGACCATATGATTAAATAATTAGGCTGCTAGAAAAAAAATGAATATAACTATTTGACTTAATGAAAGCCACTAAATACAAAGTAGAGATGGCGCCAACAACATGAGTGTGTATTGTATTTCGTTTAAGTATTTAGTTCACAATTATGTCCTTAACCAGGTGTATCTAACACCACGAGCGTATGTGATGAAAAAGATTTCAAATTAAACATAATTTTCACTGTTGTTTTTGTACCTTTATGCACTAATGAATGAAATTAACACTGGAGATTGTTAAATTACATCTTGACCCCCTAGGTCACAATGTGTCACATGACTTTCTCTCTACCCAGACGTCAACGAATGTGAGACAGCCGCTCACAACTGTAGCCAGCTTTGTGAAAACACCAACGGTTCTTATGTATGCCAATGCCAGCCAGGCTTCTTGTTGGATAAGGACAGGATGACATGTACAGGTAAGGAATTTGTACAATTAGTTGGGTAAGGACATGATGACATGTACAGGTAAGGAATTTGTATAATTAGTTGGGTAAGGACATGATGACATGTACAGGTAAAGAATTTGTACAATTAGTTGGGTAAGGACATGATGACATGTACAGGTAAGGAATTTGTATAATTAGTTGGGTAAGGACAGGAGGACATGTACAGGTAAGGAATTTGTATAATTAGTTGGGTAAGGACAGGATGATATGTACAAATAACGAATTTGTATAATTAGTTGGGTAAGGACATGATGACATGTACAGGTAAGGAATTTGTATAATTAGTTGGGTAAGGACAGTATGATATGTACAGGTAAGGAATTTGTATAATTAGTTGGGTAAGGACATGATGACATGTACAGGTTAGGAATTTGTATAATTAGTTGGGTAAGGACAGGATGACATGTATAGGTAAGAAATTTGTATAATTAGTTGAGTAAGGACATGATGACATGTACAGGTAAGGAATTTGTATAATTAGTTGGGTAAGGACATGATGACATGTACAGGTAAGGAATTTGTATAATTAGTTGGGTAAGGACATGATGACATGTATAGGTAAGGAATTTGTATAATTAGTTGAGTAAGGACATGATGACATGTACAGGTAAGGAATTTGTATAATTAGTTGGGTAAGGACATGATGACATGTACAGGTAAGGAATTTGTATAATTAGTTGGGTAAGGACAGGATGACATGTACAGGTAAGGAATTTGTATAATTAGTTGGGTAAGGACAGGATGACATGTACAGGTAAGGAATTTGTATAATTAGTTGGGTAAGGACAGGATGACATGTACAGGTAAGGAATTTGTATAATTAGTTGGGTAAGGACTGGATGATATGTACAGGTAAGGAATTTGTATAATTAGTTGGGTAAGGACATGATGACATGTACAGGTAAGGAATTTGTATAATTAGTTGGGTAAGGACTGGATGACATGTACAGGTAAGGAATTTGTATAATTAGTTGGGTAAGGACATGATGACATGTACTGGTAAGGAATTTGTATTAGTTGGGTAAGGACTGGATGACATGTACAGGTAAGGAATTTGTATAATTAGTTGGGTAAGGACTGGATGACATGTACAGGTAAGGAATTTGTACAATTAGTTGGGTAAGGACTGGATGATATGTACAGGTAAGGAATTTGTATAATTAGTTGGGTAAGGACCGGATGACATGAACAGGTAAGGAATTTGTACAATTAGTTGGGTAAGGACTGGATGACATGTACAGGTAAGGAATTTGTATAATTAGTTGGGTAAGGACTGGATGACATGTACAGGTAAGGAATTTGTATAATTAGTTGGGTAAGGACAGGATGACATGTACAGGTAAGGAATTTGTATAATTAGTTGGGTAAGGACTGGATGACATGTACAGGTAAGGAATTTGTATAATTAGTTGGGTAAGGACTGGATGACATGTACAGGTAAGGAATTTGTATAATTAGTTGGGTAAGGACAGGATGACATGTACAGGTAAGGAATTTGTACAATTAGTTGGGTAAGGACTGGATGACATGTACAGGTAAGGAATTTGTATAATTAGTTGAGTAAGGACTGGATGACATGTACAGGTAAGGAATTTGTATAATTAGTTGGGTAAGGACTGGATGACATGTACAGGTAAGGAATTTGTATAATTAGTAAACACATTTTGTTGTGTCACTTTCTTTTTAAAAGTTATCGAGAAATTGTAGAGTTCAGAATCATTTACATTTTTTTTGACCGCCTTATTTTCTGTCTATACAAAGTATCACAATGCCATAAAGCATTAGACAAATACTTGTAATTTGTATGAAAGACAAAGGTTATTCATTAATTGATAAATTGCTCTGTTTTATATGATTGTCTTTGAAAACACTAGAAGAAACTTCCTAACAATTTGATGCTAAGCAGTTATTACAAAGCTGAAGCATAATCTTCAAATACAAAAACAAAATTTAATAAAATACTAAGAAAGACACAAAGATAAATGCACATTCCTCGTTCCATATGCTAGGACAAATTTGTACAAATTCTCCTTTTTCCTTAGTGCTATTAGAGCATGGAATGGGTTGCCTGAGCCAGCCAAGAAAACCAGTGATTTTGCAGAATTTAAGTCATTGATTAACATGCATGACTAAATGCATGACGAGTAGGACGTAATCATCTTTTTTTTTAAATTAAGGTCTGTATCATATAATATTAGATAAGAAAGCTTGTTTGTCTTTGTTTAAACATTCTCAGATGAAAATAAAACATTGCATTACTATAACATAAATCAATAAAAAAATTAAACAATTAGTTACTTGAGTTTAGGTGAATAATTATTGTGTTTGATTACGAAATAAGGGAATAAATGCTACTAAAAGGGAGATTGGGATATATATATATATGGATTTAGTCCCCCTAATACGTTTTGACACGTTTTTTTTACATCCACTTCGCATTCTCGGATCAAGTTGAAAATTTGCATTGTTAATGATACGAAAGCAGACCACTTACTACCCACTTGCCCATTAGGTGCCCACCAACCGGACATTTACCCAAATGCACCTACAGCCATTCCCTCCCCTGATTTCTGGGTTCTTCTTCTCCTTGACCTTTCCGTTGAGCTAAATCTAATCGCTCTGCCCCTACAACATCGGCAGATATTGACGAGTGTCAAACGAATGCCACATGGTGCCCACATGTCTGTGTCAACACTGAAGGCAGCTACAAGTGTGTTTGTAAAGACGGATATGACATCAGCGAGGACGGCATGGCGTGTGAAGGTCAGTTTCTAACTTATTCTAGCGATCTTTAAGCTGTAAAACGTCTAGGTTACTTTAGAACAAAGCTAATATCAACTCAACTCCGCCTGTCTGATATACATTTACTATAGAACAAAGCTAATACCAACGCACTCCGCATTTCTGCCTGGTACACATTTACTTCATTACAAAACTAATACAAACTCTCTCTTCCTATCTGTCTGGTACACATTTACTTCATTACAAAACTAATACAAACTCTCTCTTCCTGTCTGTCTGGTACACATTTACTTCATTACAAAACTAATATCAACTCTCTCCGCCTGTCAGTCTGGTACACATTTACTTCATTACAAAGCTAATATCAACTCTCTCTTCCTGTCTGTCTGGTACACATTTACTTCATTACAAAACTAATATCAACTCTCTCCGCCTGTCTGTCTGGTACACATTTACTTTATTACAAAACTAATACAAACTCTCTCTGCCTGTCTGTCTGGTACACATTTACTTCATTACAAAACTAATATCAACTCTCTCTTCCTGTCTGTCTGGTACACATTTACTTTATTACAAAACTAATACAAACTCTCTCTTCCTGTCTGTCTGGTACACATTTACTTCATTACAAAACTAATATCAACTCTCTCCACCTGTCTGTCTGGTACACATTTACTTCATTACAAAGCTAATATCAACTCTCTCTGCCTGTCTGTCTGGTACACATTTCGTACACGTTTTTTCTCCTATTTGTCATTCTCGGGTTAAGTTAAAATTTTGTACAATTATTCATATTCGATGAAAATATATGTATCGATAAAAAAAAGGTTTAACCAATAAGTTAATCCATTATTGTTAACTAATTATTAATACAGAAAAAGGAGTTAAACCTTGCAGTATTAAGAGATATAGCAGTGATTTCACGGTTCTTCATCTTACATAAATCTTTGTTTTTTTTTAAGTATTATTTATATTTCGCTTTTTTTTTTGAACTTTAGATTACATTAGTTTAGTTAATAGTAAAGTTTAGTCTAATGAATCAAGATGGAGGCAGTGCCCGACGACCTCTATGTGATGCCCTCTGGTAAACGGATTAAGGTCACCCTCTTGGGATGTTTCGAAATGGACTAACCTAGAGTGACCCTCTCACTCCTCAGGGCCTGGACGCTCGAATGGTGTAGAGCTCTGCTGGTGGGTGTTTGTCAGAAGAGCATTACGCTTTGGCTTGTTGTTTGTCAGGACTGAGCTGTTAGAGTATAAAGCTGATACTGGCTCTGGCTTGTTGTTTGTCAGTACTGAGCTGTTAGGGTATAAAGCTGATACTGGCTCTGGCTTGTTGTTTGCCAGGACTGTGCTGTTAGGGTATAAAGCTGATACTGGCTCTGGCTTGTTGTTTGTCAGGACTGAGCTGTTAGGGTATAGAGCTGATACTGGCTCTGGCTTGTTGTTTGCCAGGACTGTGCTGTTAGGGTATAGAGCTGATACTGGCTCTTGCTTGTTGTTTGCCAGGACTGTGCTGTTAGGGTATAGAGCTGATACTGGCTCTGGTTTGTTGTTTGTCAGGACTGTGTTGTTAGGGTATAGAGCTGATACTGGCTCTGGCTTGTCGTTTGTCAGGACTGTGCTGTTAGGGTATAGAGCTGATACTGGCTCTGGCTTGTTGTTTGCCAGGACTGTGGCTGTTAGGGTATAGAGCTGATATTGGAATTGATTAGCCGCCTACATGGAGACTAGTAGAGGGTCATATCATTTTCCAATTTGCAGGCCCAAAATTGGTGGTATCAAGAAGGGTCTCCCAGTTTACGTGGAATAAAAAAAATTGTTTAATTATACACTGCCCTCTGACCTAATGAGTAGCTTCGTACCTACAAATAGCTGACAGTGTCAAAATCACGAGCTCAACATCCATATATTTTTTTATTTTTTTTTATTTTTTAGATTTTTTTTTATTTTAAGTTGTATAATGGATTTATTGTGTTGTTTTTTAATGTTTTTTTTTATGTAATGGTGTTTTAACATCAATTTACCTTTTTAAATTCAGAATTGCATATTTCAATAAAAGTAATAATTATATAATTATAATAATCTTTATCTGGTAAGGAAATTTGTCTTACATTTTGTGCATTTTGGTAAACTTTCTAGTAAATTTATAATAAACGTATATGTCAAATATAAAATAGATACTATTTCAACTTATTCGGCGATTTTGTCCATAGTTTTCTTATTGGTTAATATTTTGATACTATTCTGTTCAAGCAGAGTTCCCTTGTAAAGTAGTTAAAGTCTTGTCTTGTAATTTTGGGTAGAAAAATGTAATGAACAGACTTTAAGACTTTGTCGCGTCAATTATTTTTGGCACTCGAACTAAATATTCATATATATATATATATATGGTTTGTCCATCGTGGTTCGATGATGACCACTTTTGTCATCCAGGGGGCTGAGGGCTTTGCAGTGGGTTTTTTTTTGCCTCTTAATGTGGCTGGTGAGACCTATGTGACCCCGGAATTTTCGGCTGCACACTGGGCAGGTTATTCCAGCTGGAGCTAGTGTCATTGGCCTTGCTTTTCTTCTCTGGCGTTTTTTCTCTGCCTGCGCTGTTCTCTTTTCCTCAGCTATTTGTGCGCCAGTTTTTCACAGCACGACGCCATGATGCTCTGTCATGTGCCTCTGTCTCCCAGGTGGCTGGGTCAATGCTGAACGCTTTCAGAGAAGTTTTAGCATTTTCTTTGTCAAGCCTGTCCACGCGTTACGTTCCTTAATTGGCCATACAGGAGTCGTTTAGGGATGCGGCGGTCTTCCATTCTGCAGACGTGTTTTGCCCATCGCAGCTGGGACTGCATCAGGATTTTGTGGATACATTGCAGACCCGCTCTTCGAAGGACTTAAGTATCTGGTATTTTTTTTTTTTTTTGCCATTTGACAATCAGTATTTTTAATGCAGGTCATATGGCGTAGTTCCAAGCACTATTTCCAGTATTGAAAGCCAACAAAATGCATTATCCTGCTATTAAAAAGTTGTTTTTTTTTAATCTAATGTACTATTCTTACTGAATTAGATCCTCCGCGTCGTGCGTCCCGCAAACCTCATGCGACGCTCTGTCACAATCTTGCTAAGGAGTTGAGACCCAATCTCTATAACTGACTCCTAAAATCTGTCTTAACCATCTTTGTTGAGCTACATTTAGTCTTTTTCAATTTCCGCAGATGACTATTCGCTGCACTTCATTCAAAACCTCATTAGCTACGCTCATAGAATTTGATACTATTGTTTGTTTTAGAAAAAAATTGTATTGGGTATTTAAACTCAAAACCACCAGGAGGGGTTTTAAACTTTAAAAAAGCCCTCTGGAGGAGTAGGTTTAAACTCAAAATTCCCCTTGACTCTGCTACGTTCATAGAATTTGAGTGTGTAATTTGATTTTGTTTATAATGAAGAGGTATTTATTAGCTTCAAACCCCGCTGAAGGGTGGTTTAAACTCAAAACCCCCATATAACTACGATCAAAGCATTTTTAGTATGTAATTTGCTTTTTTTTTTATATTCAAGAGGTATTTTTTTAGCTTCAAACCCCGCTGGAGGGGGTTTAAGCTCAAAACCCCCTTCACTACGTTCATAGAATTTTGAGTGTGCTATTTGTTGTTTTTTTAAATTGAAGAGGTATTTTTTAGGTTCAAATCCCACTGAAGATGGGTTTAAACTCAAAAACCCTTTGGATACGCTCATAGAATTTTGAGTTTGTAATTTGCTTTTTTTATATTGAATAGGTGGTTTTTAGCTCTAAACCCGCTGGGGGGGGGAGTAAACACATAACCCCTCTTGGCTACGCTCATAGAATCTGGTGACTAATATATGGATAGGCTTAGATTGAAGAGGGGGTTTTATCTCAAATTTTGGAGGGGGTTTTAAAATCAAAATCTTTCTTAGCTATGCTCTTGAAATTTGGAGATTTTCGGTTGCATTCTTTTTTTTCTCCGGGTTTTGTTTTATAGAAGATGGGTATTTGACTGCCAAACACACTGGAAGGGTTTTTAAACTCAAAACTCCCTTAGCTGCGCTGGGGCAAGTGATGGTTTAGTATTAAAATCAAAGCAAAAAATCAGTCACTAAGTTCCAATCCGCCTCATTTCGGGGTGGGGGGATTTGAACCCCAACCCCCCCCCCCTCCTGGCTACGCCCATGTAGGTATTTGTATATTTTTAATAATATGTATTTAGAGTAAAGGTCAGTCCTATAAATCTACAGCACAGCAAGCCACATTCTTATTTCCCATAGTTGTACATTTTCGTAGGGTTAATTTTATTATTGTAAACAATAAGTAAGAAGTCTATTTGACTATAGGATTGGTCCACTGGAAACTCTTAAAGTGATTATCTGTTAGTGTTTATCGATGTATTTTTCTTTTTTAAGGACGATAAGTAGAGTAAATAATGGAGTTTAATTTTGGAATCTTATAAACTTTGTTTTATAGTTTAAAACTTGGCGAAATTTGTTTTACATATTTTAGAAATACATACAGAAAATTACTGAATAACATGCCAAGTTAGGTACAATGGTGACCCATTAGCACAATTCTCTATTTAAAAAAAAAGTGTGTAAAGCAGAGATCAGAGATGTGCGCTTGCTGCTTGAACATTTCGTAATATCCTTTAGAACAGTGTTTCCCAAACTGTGTTTAGCGGAACCCTAATGTTCTGCAAGGCTGGAATAATTAACTACTAAAAAATAAGCAAAGTGTTCCGCTAAATACTAAGTGTTCCGCTAAGAAGAAAGTTTGAGAAACACTGCTGGCGGCGTCAGGTTTCATTAGAGCATCTACATCAAGTTCTGCGCAGGCGGCACAGTATTTTACTTACTTACAGTGCTTACCTTTCATTCTCAAATTAAAAAGAAATGATTGCTACTGAGATTCTTAACTCTTTCTCTTCGTAATTATTTACCACATTCTGGTGGAATCAACGCTGGTATCGTCAGTTAGGAGAGAAAGTGTTAATGCGATTAAATCGAGTGATTTTGTTTAATTTATGGCATTCAGTTATTTGTTCCTTGCATTCTTAAATATATCGGGCTTACTGTGGCACTTATCCTCCTCATCAAACTCCAGTAAAGTGAAGGCTTGAAAGGGTTCAAATCCTCTCTTGCCAAAGCCCTAGACAGAAACCCTGCTGTCTTGCGTAGTGCATACATGTCGCCATACAGGTCGTGAATTTTTGGTTTCCCAGACCTGTCGAGACGGAGATCAGCAAGTCTGTGGCAGTCAAACAGAACATGAGACATTGTTTCCTCTTCTTCCCCGCAGCGGGGACACCGCGTATTAAAATTTGGCCCCACTCCACTTTAGGGGCACTTATAGCGCCATTCCAAGTTTGTTAAGGGGTGAGTGAATGAAATGTGTTCCGTCTTGGGGGGGGGGGGAGGTGACGCCGATAGTAAAGTCTAAAAAACACTGTCGTATAAAATTAGGAGGTGGGGGACTCACGGAGGGCTTGTCGGTACGTTACGGAAAAAATTTATCATGTATTTATTTTCAACATATACATATTTTCTCTCCCTCTCTCTAGTTCATTTTCTAATTTTTATCTCTCAATCTTTCTCTTTCTCTCTCGATATCTTTTGTACCTCTTTTTGACCTCTCTCTTTCTCAATCTCTCTTTATATCTTTTTTACTCCTCTTTCTCTTTTTAAATCTTTTTTATTTCTCTTTCAAACATCTCCAACTCAGATATCAACGAATGCAAGAAGGAGCCTGCGCCATGTGAACAGATGTGCAATAATACAGAAGGGTCTTACTCCTGTAGCTGTGATGGCCCTGGGTTCAAACTTTCAAAAGATCAGACGACATGCCTAGGTTTGCTATTGTCTCCATTTGATCGGAGCAAATATTTTCATTGTTTTCCCCTACTTCACATGCGAACATTGATAGACTTGATGTGAGATCTTTAGTGACAGCATAAACTGCATTTGTATAGTAGAACGCGTTCCACTTTATAAGATTTAACGTAATTAATTTTTAAAAAATCGATAGAAATTATCATAGTAAAAAAACTTCTTAAAATGAATAATATAATAGCAAAGAGAAAAGTAACAACTAAAAACTAATTAAGTTCTTACGATGTCAAAGATTTTCACTTTGGCATTTCAGTAAATCTCAAGCTTTTTATTGTTTCTTCCAATGTACAAAATACAGAAGTTTGTAGAAGCGAAGTAATTTTTATTACATGCGACCTTCAGATTGTGTTATTTGTGTTGAGTTATTCTATAATCTCTGTCGATATTTCGCTAGTCATTTTCAAACGTATCTCTTTAGATGTCCTGGTATCGCCACCACATGTCATCATATCGCTTTGTCTTTTTTTTTCTCTTTCTCGAGACTAATCTTTACAGTTGGCCTAAACACAGACCTGCGTGGTGGCAACCTTTGGTCAGTGGAGACCAATAGCTCGTTGCCAGGTTACAGGACTGTGTTCAGGCTTTCTTTGAAGAGTCTAACCCGGAACTTTAAAACATGAACGTAGAGCTGAGATTTCGGGATGAACTTTTGTTTGTGACAATCTCCAATACTAGACTAGAATGTGAGCTTTCTTAAACTACCTCTCCATACTTTATTAAATACATGCTAAAATATTTTTTTTTGAACTCTCGATGATGTATTTGTTTTTAATTATTAATAAAATGCTAAAAGTACGAATTTTAGCTTTTTTTTCATGTCTGGAATTTTTGGAACTAGAAATCTTTAAACAAACAATGTTATAGCTTTGACAATGTATGCAGGGTTTTCAAATTTGAAATAGTGCATACTGTTTCACCTGATCGTTTATTGTATATGGTAGTAGCTTTTTTTCCCAGTCGTAAAGTTATACCATAGCTGATTATTTTTACAGAGTCTTTTTTGTTGTAATTGTTGTTTGTTGACTTTCAAAAATTCAGAGCAACTTTAAGATTCTAGAAGTTCTGGTCTCCAGCTAGTTACCTCCCTTGTGTCTCTCCTTCGTGTAATTGAGTTTTTGTTTTTTCTGTATTATTTATTTCCCTTTCTGCCAGACATCAATGAGTGTATGGAGGGAGATAACCCATGCCCTAACATCTGCATCAATACAATCGGATCTTACCTCTGTGACTGTGACCGTCCTGGATACCTATTGGCCAGTGATGCTTCCGGATGTGAAGGTCAGTCTGACACACTTGTATGTATGCATGAGAATGTTATAACAGAAATCTTATGGCAGCGGTTCTCAAACTGAGATGGCGCAGAATGCTGCCAAAAAAGGTGTGAGGGGGGGGGGGGTGAAACATTGTAGAATCACATTTGTCCACTCTTTCGTTGGAAGCAGAAAATGATTATTATTAATATTGTCATTTATTTGGCAACAGTGGTGGCTGGCTGGGTGGTATTGGCTTCCAAACCTGAGGTTCTTGGTTCGAATCTCGGTCAAGACAGGAATTTTGAATTTCAGGATTTTTTGGGGCACCCCTGAGTCCACCAAAGTCAAATGAGTACCTGGCTTTAGTTTGGGAAAGTGAAGGCGAATGAACATTGTGCCTGTCTTATGACACCCTGCTTGTTAACTGATGAACAAAGAAACATATGACCTTAACATCATCTGCCATATAGATCGCAAGGTCTGAAAGGGGAACACTACTTTTTATGTCTTGATGGCATCAGTAACATTTCAATATGGAATCCTTGATATTGTTTAATTTGTCTAAAAATTCCAAAAATCCCCTCACTACTTTTAACAAGCTTTTCTTTAGCTTCCGTTTTTTGTTACATGTCCATAAGGTTCGAGATAACTTATCCCGCTTATGAACCATTTGACCCAGGAAAGGATTTTATCCCGTGGCCAGGACGAGGTATTGGCTCTTCATCGACCCCTCTGTCTGGAGGCCCCCAGCAACTAGATGATCATTAAATCACATCCGTTTGGTTTTGGGTCACGGTACCTTAAGCCAACGCTATGGGTTCCCTCGACCCATGTGAGGCCGGAGGCCAAATCCACGGGAGGGACGCTCCATATACCTATACCTATATGCCTATTTCTTTATATTATATACCACAATTACATATATCACTTTTTCTTCTTTTTCTATTACTATGTTTGTATTGCAATAAGAATGGTGTCTTAACAATGTAACCACAGAGCCGACTACAGAGATAAACTTTTTTCATCACTGTTCCAGATATCAACGAGTGCGCCTCCAACCCCTGCCCTCACCAGTGTGTCAATACGTTGGGCAGCTTCAAGTGCCTGTGTCCACTGGGTTACGCTGACCCGCCAGAGAACAACCAAACACTATGCACAGGTTAGTCTATTTACCTGGTCAAGATTTATATGCGAGACTCCCAACAGACAGACCTGTAAATAGCAACACATCCATCAGTACATTTATTTGTTTGTACAACAGCTTAAATGTTCGCCATAGTCAAAACTACAAGTCAAGCTATTATCTAGCGTAGTGCTTATAACGCTAATGTCGCTAATGTCGTGGATTCTATCCCCATACTGGCCAATGTGGTTCTGAAACTTCCAATGACTAATATACCATATGAATGTCTCATCACCATCTGTCCATTGACTTACGTCGTAGGGGTGCTGTGACAGTTCGTGTAACAAAATACTTCAATTTTCTCATGTCAGCAGCTGTTATCAAGGGAGAGGGTCCATTCTTTTACATTGTCCAGACAGTTTTTCTTTTGGCGACCCTTTCTTCGTGCTCTCTCTCTGTACCTTGAAGGATGACTTTAGACAGTGAGTCATGTCTTACACTATGACCAAAACATCTTAGCTTTTGTATCTTCACAGCCAGAGTGTTGACATGTAACAGTACAAGTCCATTTGTCTTTCCTGGTATCTGATACACAACATTTACTGTACTCTATTCTATTAAGATAAAGTAGGGATTAATTCTAAACATAGATCTATATATATATTAATTATTTTGCTTTAGACAAATAAATAAAAAAAAGTTATAAAAAAAAAACTAATGTTTTTGATAATTGTTTTTCCTCGTTATTATGACTGGCAGGAGATTAAAGATTACACATGTTCTGGTGAACTAATTATAGTGAGTTTTTATTCATGAACTTTGTAATCATGTGCAAACTTTGCTGTGATAATTTCATGTTTTGATTCATAATTAATTGTGATTCGTAGCCTAGTGTTGTCATTGTTATTGTCCCTTAGAGCCATAGTGTTGTGCTGCACTAGATATAAGATAAGGTTTTGTAGCAGTAAAATGGCACAGAATAATACAGTAAAATTAGCATTATCTTTTAACGGGATTAACAGTAAAGAAAACATATAATCCACACACTATGTAGGGAACTACGAATATTTGTAAGAAAGCCATGCTGGGCCCCTTGCTTCAAACTTGAACTGATCCATGATATTACCTATTCTTTTATATGAGTTGATCTAACTACTAGAGTCTAGTTGTAGCTGTATTAATCTTTCCTTGCTGAATTGTGTGAATTTGTTTTATTTAAAAATGAACTGTTTATTATTAAGTTGTTCTACCATGTACAAATATATATGAGAGACCGATTGCTTATACTCCGTTGTACCAAACGGTAGATGTAGGAAGAGTGATTTTGGCGTATTCCATTCCTGGTATAAAGCTTGAAATAAACATAAAAAAGCTTCTTTAAAAAAACAAAACTGAATAGTAAATTTTATATATAAATGTAGACAGATTCCACTTAAAGTATGTACAGACAGACATGTAAATTGGTAATTCTAAGAAAACGTAACTCTCTAAACCTACACGTTCTTTCTGTCTTTCATGTCTTGCTAGTCCTCCCCTGTTTTTAAACTTTCAAGCCAGTTTTTTATTAAACTCTTATGACAGAGCACCAAGTGGTTTTATCCGAAACTCTTCAGTTTAGCCTCACTTTCTTCACAGTTACATTAATAAAACACACCTACACTCTATCACAGGCTGTCCTACCATATATATGAGTGACCGATAATGACCAAAGTAGCTTGGACAAATGTTCACATGTTGGTTCAGAAATGTAGATGATTACGTTCTGTCTATAGGAGTATGCCAAGGAATAGAGGCGGGCAGAGTTTGAACTCTTTATTTCATTCTCTCTCCCTATCTTCCTCTCGTTCTTACGTTTTCTTTTAGCTTTCATTGGATAGCCCTCGCATTTCTTGAAATCGCTTGCTCTTCTTCTTTTTTTTTCTCTTACTGAAATATATTACATTAACATATGAAAGTAATTTTAAAAATTAATGTGTAACCAAAGATTATATTACTGTGACTGACATTTAGTGTGAAATTCCCCAAAGACTAAAGACTACAAATACAGACAGTTTGCTAGCAGGTATTCCATCTTCTCTCATATTAATTTTTGTTGTTTTTTCTCTGGATTGTTCAAGATATGCTTACGTCTGTTTCAAGACAATGCATGCACCTAGAAAGGATTTACTGGAAAGTTGTATATATTTCTCTGTTATATTCCTATATACGCCATTCATAAATCGTTCACACTTCCATACTTTCAGAATGTCCTCGTGGCACGTACAGAGGAGTGGGTGAGACAAGCTGCAAGCGATGTCCACCGAGGACGAACACCTCGTCCACTGGGAGTCAGTCCATCAAGGACTGCGTTTGTGTGGAAGGGTACAAGGAGGATGTAGAGACAGGACTATGTATAGGTATGTGATTAGGTTAGGCTTTACTTCGTCTTGCTCACTGAAGTGTGTCGCTAGAGATGGTCTGGTGTAATGCTAGAGATGGTCTGGTGTAATGCTAGAGATGGTCTGGTGTCATGCTAGAGATGGTCTGGTGTCATGCTAGAGATGGTCTGGTGTCATGCTAGAGATGGTCTGGTGTCATGCTAGAGATGGTCTGGTGTCATGCTAGAGATGGTCTGGTGTCATGCTAGAGATGGTCTGGTGTCATGCTAGAGATGGTCTGGTGTCATGCTAGAGATGGTCTGGTGTCATGCTAGAGATAATCTAATGTAATGCTAGAGATGGTCTGGTGTCATGCTAGAGATAATCTAATGTAATGCTAGAGATGGTCTGGTGTCATGCTAGAGATAATCTAATGTAATGCTAGAGATGGTCTGGTGTCATGCTAGAGATGGTCTGGTGTCATGCTAGAGATAATCTAATGTAATGCTAGAGATGGTCTGGTGTCATGCTAGAGATAATCTAATGTAATGCTAGAGATGGTCTGGTGTCATGCTAGAGATGGTCTGGTGTAATGCTAGAGATGGTCTGGTGTCATGCTAGAGATAATCTAATGTAATGCTAGAGATGGTCTGGTGTCATGCTAGAGATAATCTAATGTAATGCTAGAGATGGTCTGGTGTCATGCTAGAGATAATCTAATGTAATGCTAGAGATGGTCTGGTGTCATGCTAGAGATAATCTAATGTAATGCTAGAGATGGTCTGGTGTCATGCTAGAGATAATCTAATGTAATGCTAAAGATGGTCTGGTATCATGCTAGAGATAATCTAATGTAATGCTAGAGATGGTCTGGTGTAATGCTAAAGATAATCTAATGTAATGCTAGAGATGGTCTGGTGTCATGCTAGAGATAATCTAATGTGATGCTAAAGATGGTCTGATGTAACGCTAGAGATGGTCTGATGTAACGCTAGAGATGGTCTGATGTAATGCTAGAGATGGTCTGATGTAACGCTAGAAGATGGTCTGATGTAACGCTAGAGATGGTCTGATGTAACGCTAGAAGATGGGCTGATGTAATGGTAAAGATTGTCTTGTGTAATGCTTGAGATGCTCTGTACAATTTCTGTAATGGAAGCAAAGCGGTAAATAGGGTATAAGATGAACATTTCATATGACTGAAAAACCTTATAGGTTTATTTTCTAATCCGTTGACTCTGACAATTATTAGAATGATACTATGATATAGTGTAACTTGATTAACACTGTGACTAAGGCCTAACAAAGTGCTGCCTCTCCTTGTCTGAAATAATTTTTAAAAACCCATTAAAAAATGATGCAAACATTTTAATTTTACCTGCAGGATCTAATAGGTATATGATACGCAGTTTAATAAAGCAAAAGATTCATAGCCTGCGACCAATATTCAACTATGGTGTACTGTTGTCATGTCGACGACCAACCTTCTTTCCTTTTTTTTTCTCTTATTCACTAGAGGTTGGTGGATTTTAAGATGGCGTAATCCCACACCCAATCTTATCTTCTTATCTTATAAATTACAGACGTTCCTTAAATGTAGAAAATGATCACGTCCTTCGCGTATCTATGTGTTAATCTAGTCGGGCTTATTAATTTGGTTCTTTAGTTCTGTTAAGTAAATGAGTAAATGGCTTTCCTGGCTGATTCAGGCAACCCGTCTCATGAACCAACAGCACTAGGGAAGAAGGAGCACTTTTACGAATTTGTTCTAGCACAATTAATAAGAAATTATGTTTTCACCTCCGTATCGGACATTGTCCGATAGATGCTTACTTTGGGTGGTTCAGGGAGCATTGCCGCCACTGGATGGAGGACGATGAGACAGTAGACCACATCCTACATGGGTGTTGCGTTCTGCATGAACGACCAAGGGGACAACGACATGAGAGAAGAAAAACTGCTCCGTGCTCGGCAACTGGTGTGTCCTTATGCGGGGAAAGGAAGACCCCCACAAATCACTGCTACTGCCCGATTTTATCGTATGCTCTAAGTGTGTAGTTCTTTGTATTTCCCTTTCTGATACGGATATACGTGTGATATACGAGTGATATACGTGTGATATACGTGTGATATACTTGTGATATTTGTGATATACCTGTGATATACCTGTGATATACCTGTGATATACCTGTGATATACCTGTGATATACCTGTGATATATGTGTGAGATATGACGATGTGTTGTTGAACTATTTCCAGATGTGAATGAGTGTAAGTCTAACAAGCTACAATGTCAACACATGTGTAGCAACACAGAAGGAAGTGCTCACTGCACATGCAGACCAGGGTTTACCTTAAACAAAGACGGAATTTCATGCTCAGGTAAGTCATTAAGTTAATATGTAGATATTGGTTTCTTGTGTTCTAATAACTGTTATAAAAGAATACGTGCTAGAATAAGACCCAGGAAGTTCGTCCATGTTTTGGCTGCCTGGTAGAGTGGCATGCACTTTGGACTTTAGTTCGGTGGTCTCGACGTTCCCGGGTTCGAATCCTGCCAGCTGCCATTCGCCGTTCTCCTGTGTGAGGTTTGGGCTAGGGTAAAGATTAACTTCAACTCTGAAGGATCATCCGAAATATGTCAAACATTTTAAAGTGCTTCGTATCTTTTTAATATGCTAAAAGGATATCATTGCTGTTATTTTGTAAAGTAATATCGATCACAAGGTTCTCTTGCTCACATATGGACATTTTACATTATCATACCATAATATAGACATAACATTTAGTAATAAGTGATTCTCTTTGGAATAGCTCCTCGTAAAGAGAAAGCATATTTGAAAATCCTAATCTACATTTGGTAACTAATATCAAATTAAAACACATATTGCCATGATACCTAATCTTCAATGCAAAGGGAATTAAGCTACATTAATATTTTAAAATGTTATTTTCAGAATTATCTCTCTTGACAAACATTTTTTGCTAAATTTTCTAGAATAAACAATTATACAGAGACCAAAATTATTGAAATGTTTTTTAGCTGCCCTAGTGGGAGGACAAGCCTTTATTAGTTCTAACTTCTGTCCATCCGTCCGTCTGTCACGTTAGGATCTCAAAAGCCATACCAACAATTAAAAACTAGATTTCTCTAAGTTTTGTACCTATTCTTTGCATTCTAAATGTGAAGCCTTTTGTTTTTTTTTAAATTCATAGTACTTTATACCCATGTCGTAGACTAAGAATGCCATCATAGGATTACATGGACTGGACAGTTGTAAGATTCACTAATCGTCAAAACCACAATTTTACTCTTATTTTATTTAATGGAGCGTTTCTAAGGAAGCCTCCAAAAAATGTTGCAGTCCCCGGGACAACAATCTCGTCCCGACTGACTGGTTAAATACATGAAAGGAATTTGTGTATTTAGTGTACTAATGTTAAAAACTGTAAATATATTTATAGGCTTGGGGAAATTAAATAATGTAAATTAAAGCATTATTTAATTTAAAGAAATGTCTAACCATAAACAAGATTTTTTAATTGAGACATTTTTCAAAATCAAAATTAGGCCTAATTAAAAGGAATAAAATGATTTCTAAAGTAGAAAGATTGTTTTAAACATAGTTATTTGATTAAATTCACAAGAAACGGAAAAAAGCCTTTCTTAGAAAAAATGATTTCCTATTTTATAGATGTCTATACATGTTGGACAACAACTAGTCTAGAATTGTATATTTTAAAACATTAAACAAACACACACAAAAAACATAATAAAATACTCAGAAAGACACAAAGATAAAGGCCTATTCCTTATTCCATTTGTTAAGGCGGACTAATACAAATGGTCTTTTCTAGTGCTATTAGAGAATGGAATAGGTTGCCTGGGTCAGCCAGGAAAACCAGTGACTTGGCAGAATGTAAGTCATCGCTTAACATGCAAGACTAGAATGACATAGGAACAAGCGTTGGACATAATCATCTTCTTTTTTGAAGTAACGTTTGTATGTCATAAGATAATATAAGATAATGATAGACTATGAAGTCAAAGGAATGTTGTTGTTTTTTTCTAGAGACAATGTATGTGTGTACATGTGCACATTAGCGCTACAGTGAAACATCCATTTTGTGGCCTAAAAGATAGACATTCCAAATATGTTTTCCTTGCCAAAGCACACAAAGAAAATACTTTTTTTTCGGGGGTGGGGGGCCTTTATGCCTTTTTTTTGGTATTCCGACCCCATACTGTTTGGTTTAGTTAGACACTAACCACTAATGTTATTTGATTCTGTTCATTCTTGTAAATAACGGGGATGTAAACCTGTTAGATATTTACAACAAAATGCACATTGTAACAGCCGGCAGCTATATGAATTAATCTCTCAAAAAAAAAAGCAATGTTTTCCTCTAAATACTAAGAATGTGCGAAGTGTTCCGTTTAAGGAAAAAGTTTGGTAGACACTGGCCTAAGAGAAAAAAATATATATATGTAGTTTTGAAGTCATGAACAATAATTGTTAAGGATTGATTGAAGCCAACACCAATTAAAGATATTCTAGAAACGATCTTTATGTATGGATTTTCTCAAAAAAGCATTAATCACGTGATCAAAAGACCCGCCATAGAATGACAGTAGAGCTAGATTTTATCAAATCCTTTAAATAAAAAATAAAAACTCCCGAAAGGGCGTGATTAACCTTCGGCGTAAACATTTTGTACTTCGGAAAATAAAGACTTACCTTTGCTACAGTCATTTAGTGGTAAAAATTTCTACGTTTTAAAAAATCGCAGTATTTCTTGTTCCAATTGGGTGAAATGAACTGTTTTGTGTTTCCCTCCGAAGAAATTGTATGTTCTAAGGTAAGAAGGTAGGAGACATTGGCCACGGCGCATTTAAATATCCTTTTGAAACGATCTACATCTATATATATATAATGTAAACAATCGTGTTTGAGTTGCTAGATACTGTCAACTATTTCACAATACTTGTCTGCTTTTGCAAAAGTGTATATTTTGTTCCTACTTGAGCGCCACCCCTCTCCCACAGTCCCAAAAAAGGGAAATGCCATTACGTTGCATGGGACTGATGTTATATATATATATATTTATCGTCATAGCTAGATTTGGCTCTATTCACGTTGAGCTTCTCTGAGTAGGCTATTGAAATGTACCACACACTGCGAAACATTGTAGAAAGTTTAGGTTACTGTAGACCGTTATAGAGTGCATCATCCGGTCTACATTTAGCAAATATTTGTGTATAGTGTACTTATGGTAATAACTTTAGTTATAATTTTAGGCTTAGAGAAACTAAATAATATACATTAAAATAATAATTAAAAAGTTCCTAGGCACAGACAACTTTATGGCTAAACATACAGGGTTATGTCCCCTTAGTTAACTATACACGTCATTCAGCCCTCACCAATTCTCGAATGAAGTTGAAACTTTCCAAAATTATTAATTGTACCTAGCTAAACATGAATCAATTTTTTAAAAAATAACCAATTAGTCAATTAATTATTAGTTATTAATTATTTTGTTCGATATCGAAAAAAGAAAAATAAATTCTACATTATTGATAAATATATTTGTAAGTGTGGAGTTCTTCCTCTTTTATAGCAGCTTTTTAAAGTATTTTTATATTTTGCTTGTTTGGTCATCCATGTACACATATTTTTGGTATTTCTTATGAACAAATTATTTGTGTCCTCTATATACACATATTTTGGCCATCCATATGTTGGTCATCTCTCTACACTTAGTTTTCTCATGTATAGTCACATATTCAGCTCACCCTAATGCATACACTCTGCTCATCCTTTACACTTGACAACTTGTGCAGACGTCAACGAATGCAACAAACAAAATGGCGGGTGTGAACATCTCTGTGTGAACACGCCTGGCTCGTTCAACTGCGCGTGCAAGTCATCAAACTTCAAGTTGGCAGACAATGGACTTTCTTGTCAAGGTAACTCGTGTTTTTCAGTCTTATGATTTTAAACATATCTATTACAATACCTCTATTCAGGTGAGAACTTCATGGAACCAGCAAAAACCTGGACAGCTGATATGAAAAATTGCTCTAACGATTTTCCTAGAAATTTAATACTTGATATATATCGCTGAAAAAAGAATTACTGGCTCGTTGGACACACAATCTAGTTTGACCGTTATAATTTTTCAAATAAAAAAATAAATAAATGTAAAATTTGTCTGGAGACTATATCTAGGTCGAGAGCCAACAGGGCGTAGTCAGCCGTATTACCGTAATTAGGCGATAACAGTAAATTTAATGTTGCTTCAATTTATTGAAATTAAAACGCGTTGCATATATTTTTACGTAAATTTAATATAGATAACATCTACCTACAGCCATTATCGAGAACAGTGTCCGCCCAGCTTTATTTCTGACTCACGATGAAGACTTAGCAAGCTGAGAAGAGGAATTGTAAAAAAAAAAAGACAGCTTGAATCCCAAAGAGTGTTGACAACAATGAGAGTCAATACTATGAAAATGTTTACGTTTAAAAAGTCAAATAAATACTAATTAGCTTTTAGGCCTTGATACACATTTCAAAGCAGGTTAAATTAATGGGCAGTGCTTCTAATCACAAAAACTAGTGGACATTTTCCTCATCAAGCTAATTCTTCCACACGTTAGTACTTGAGCCTCAACTGCCCTTAACTGCTTTAGTCCCGACTATCTCTTCACATGAATTAACCCTAACTTTGTTATCACAGGAATCTGTATCATCACTTTTAATGGTTTTAAAACAGCGGTGCCCAAAATTCGTCCCGCGGGCCAGATCCGGCACGAGACGTGGTTCCTTCCGGCCTGCCGAACCTTCGGCACAAAGTGTAGAAAATCCCCTGCCTCCCAAAGAAAAAAGATTGAAAAATGTATCTTTACCTACGTTAGGCCCTCACTTTTCCTTTCCTTTGATGGATTGGTACCATGACCTTTAACACGTGTACGCTATGAAACGGGAAAGCCGAAGAAACTACAAGTAGACTCTGAATGTAAAATCTACCAGGAAATGTTAAACGGATCCTTACTTTTGTGTGGAACATGTTAACACGCCAACATATTTGATTTGTAAAGAAAGTGTGGATGTTTTTTGTTGTTTTTGTTGTTGTTGTTTTAAACAAAAAGCAACATATAAACGCTATTATAAAACAAATGTGACGCAATTCTTGCTTTGAGCTGTGAATAAAGATTACTAAACTACGCCAAGAGATTGGAGGATCGAAAGTAATATTTACCAAAAAGAGACCAGAAAATGATTAGGTGATAAAGGATCTACAATGATATTTACATTTTAAATAGAGACGTGAAGCCATTTTCTGGCGCGTAAAAACAAAGATTAAACTTCAAATATCCCATTAATTAATGTAAGTACTAGGGCCATTTTTTTTCAGGTCAATTTCATTTCTTTTTTTGTACCTTTTCGGTCATGTGGCCCTCGACACGAGTGTCGGAAATGAAAATGGCCAGCTGGTCGAATTAGTTTCGGCATCACTGTTTTAAAATATTCATTTGTAATCTGATGAGGAAACTATTTTTAGAACATTTTTAAAAAAATTGAGATGTAAATTATCTCTCGGACCGAATTATGTTGACTATTCGCAAGTATTATATCCCTAACTGATTGCTTCTTTTTTTTGGTCCAGACATCAACGAATGCCAGACGTCAACACATGGGTGTCAGCACAGGTGCGTTAACACGCCCACTGGCGCTAAGTGTGTTTGCCCTAAAGGATTCGAACTTATTTCAGATGGCAAGAGCTGCAAAGGTGAGTTTTAAATTGAAAAAAAAAAGGTGCTTTAATAATAATAATATTAATCCTTGAAAAAAAACACACACTCTTTTCGAGGCATCCCTTCTAGAAAGCCTTTTATGGAAGCTTTCTTGAAAAAAAACAACTAACAAAAACAACACTTTATGATAACAACATTTCTGAGAAACCTTTTAAGATCCTCCATAAAAAACACGCCTTTAAGAAAGTATCTTTGCTAGTATCCTCCATTGCAAAATTTTTAAGAAAGCCTTTCAACAGTATCCTTCATAAAAAAAATTTAAAAAGCCTCTTCGCTACTGTCCTCCTGTAACAAAATGTTTCATAAAGCTTCTTTGATATTATTCTTCATAAAAACTTTTCAACAAAGTTTTTTTGATATTATCCTCCATAACAACATGTCTCTTAGAAAGCATCTTTGATAATACCCTAGTATCCTCCATAAGATAACTTCTATAAGAAAGCCTTTTTGATAGTATCCTCCATAAGAAAACGTCCTTAAGATAGTCTCTTTGATAGTATCCTAGTATCCTCCATAAGAAAACGTTTTAAAGATAGTCTCTTTGATAATACCCTAGTTTCCTCCATAAGATAACTTCTATAAGAAAGCCTTTTTGATAGTATCCTCCATAAGAAAATGTCTTTAAGATAGTCTCTTTGATAGTATCCTAGTATCCTCCATAAGAACAACGTCTTTACTATAGCCTCTTTGATAGTATCCTAGTATCTTCCATAGAAAACGTTTTCAAGAAAGTCTATTTGATAGTATCCTAGTATCCTCCATAAGAAAACGTCTTTAAGATAGCTTCTTTGATAGTATCCTAGTATCTTTCATAAGAAAAGGTCTTTAAGAAAGCCTCTTTGTAAATGTCACTTCGAGAAAAGCTCCTTGGGAAAGCTTTTTGCTAGAACTCTTTTGGCGCTCTACAGATATTGACGAGTGCCGGATACGGAATGGAGGCTGCACCGACTTGTGTGTCAACACAGCTGGGTCCCACACGTGCAGATGTACGCGACCTGGATATAAGCTGTACACAGACAACAAGCAGTGTGTGGATATCAACGAGTGTGAGGTGGACAAGGCTACCTGTGACGACCTGTGTGTTAACACCGTGGGCTCTTTTAAGTGCTACTGTAGGCAGGCTGGCTACACCTTGGCCCAGGACAAACGAACATGCGAGGGTGAGTTCACTTGGGGCTTCATTAATTTCCTGCATCTTCCTTAGAGATGATGTTACTTGGGGGATGATGTTTCTTGGGGGATGATATTACCCAGGATGATGATATTTTGGGATGATGTTGCTATGTGGATGATGCGACTGAGAGATGATGCCACTTGGTAGATGGCGTTACTTGTGGAGAATATTGCTGTAAGGAGTATGTTACTTCATAAATATTTTAGAAAAAAACTTGCGTGGTCATAATGTGATTGGAGCCTAATTAAAATATTTACCTTGGGGTGTCACTGTAACTCGTTAGTTCATATTTTAAGCTAGTTTTTCTCCACACCAATTAAAAATATTTTCTAGAAACGAAATTTGTGTGCACCTTCTCAGCCTCAGCTAAAGGTCCAGGTCTGTGTAAACGTGCTCTAGAGTGTATGCGTCTGTTACCAAGGTGACGTCGAGAAACAGGAGTCGTTTTTGGCTAAATAGTTTCCGATAAACCACGAACTGTTAATACAAGCCACTTGTGAGAGTTGAGAAACAAGAGCGGGGGGAAGGAGCGAATTCAAGAGGCGTGACACACTGAAGACGTGTTTTTGTTGCGAGTTTGTTAAAACTATTTTATTTTGTTAGTACTAGATCTAGATCGGATTTCAAGTTGAATCTTATCTATATTTATTAACAGACGTTATATTCAATTTGTTCACAGTGCATTCCTCGTAAGTGTATTTAAAAAATACAAAATTCATTCCATAAAATATAATACGCCTATCATGGAACTAGCTATTTGGAAAACCAATGACCGAGCCTCAACAAAAGTTGAAAAAGCTTATTAAAGGGAATAGGTAAATGTGAGACACTGGTAACAAAAAAGTCTGTGTGTGTGTGTATGTGGAGGGGGAAACTGTAATGAAAAAAACAAAGCTGGTCAGTAGGTTCTTCTTGAAAACAAAAATAAAATGAACATGCGTTGGAATAGGTCATCCTAATTTATACTTTTTTGAGCTAGACACTGTGAGTACAATGAAAATGTAATAGTTGGATTGAAAGGTTGTGGGTTTTTTTTTTTTGTCGTATTCTGTGTCGTCTTCTTCTCCTGTAAACATTAACAAATAATTTTGAAGTCAAGACGATCAATAAGCGAATAAGAGCTTATTTATTTAAAGTGATTATTCAGAGAAGTAAAATGTCTTTACAGCTGGTCGATTGAATGAAATAAACTTGTTGAAAAGTTAATGCTCGGGGATAAAGTGTGACAGTTTTTCAGTCCATTTAAACATCGTATAAAAAAAATTAAATCAACTTTGGATGTCGTTATTTTTAATTTTTCTCATTCCAGACATCGACGAGTGCGCCAAAGGCAAAATCTGTCAGCAGATGTGTATTAACCTCCCAGGTTCCTTCCGGTGCGACTGTCAGGCCGGCTACTTTAAGCAGGGCCACGGCTGCAGCCCTTGTCCTGTAGGCACTTACCGTGACAAGAAAGCGTCCGTTGTCAGCTGTCAGAAATGCCCTCCGGGGATGACGACTTCCAGAAAAGCCACCGAGACGGTTCTCGGCTGCTATTGTTTGCCAGGTTTCCACGGCAACCCGGAGACGCTAGACAAATGCACGGACATCAACGAGTGCGCCAGAAGCGGAAACGGCGGATGTGAGCAGATCTGCAATAACACCGAGGGCTCTTACTTCTGCTCCTGTCAGGATGGCTACGCGTTGGACGAAGACAAGAAGAGCTGTAACCCCACTAAGTGCCCGCTTCTGACACCCCCAGAGTTCGCCAAGTTCACGACCAAGGTCTGCACGAGGATGAAGAAAGGAGAACATGTCCCACCAGGCACTGAGTGTTTCTACCAGTGCCGGAAGTTCATGACTTTACGCGGACCTGAAAAGCGGACGTGCTTGGAGAATTTTACTTGGTCAGACTCGAACCCAGAGTGCTTTGGTAAGTGTACCTTCAAAGTGTAGCTAGTATGACGTAACTTGTATAGTGGGGGCTATGGTTATTTACGGGGTAAACAATTGACTTGGAGCTTAGATTTCTCTGGGTTCTACGTAACAAGAATAGTTTAATTCATTTAGGTAAAAAAAGTTGACTTTGTGGGGGGCCATAGAGCACCTTAGAAGTTTTGGGTTGTAGAGATATGTTAAATTTACTGCGTCTCGCCTATTAATATTTCTATCTCAATTAACAATAACAATTTGAAGGATCGTGTGTTTCTTAACATCGCTAAGTAAACTATACAATTTTTTAAAATTATTTTAGTCTCAATGATTTTAGTTACCTTAAGTGTAATAACGCTATAAGAAATCACATCACATTAGTATTTAATCATATTTTGGAATCCACGGGTTTGATTACTTACGGGATCGATTGGTTGGTTTCCGAACTGTAGTTTTTTGAGTTCGAATCCCACTGAAAAATAGGACGCTCCTGATTTCCCCCCCCCCCCGCATCTGTAATGAGTACCAGACACAGGTGAAGGTGGTTGTGCTGGCCTCATGACACCCTCGTTCATAGGAACAGAAGATCTTGACATCAGCTGACCCCACAGATCAGAGGGCCGGAAAGAGGTACCTTTCTATGTGACATTACATCTGCACAGTTGTATCAGATGAGTTTTGTATACAGATCTACGTGATGTTGCATAAGCGCAATCTAGATGATAGTATCTATACTGTTGTAGGTGCTTGTGTTTATAAGACAAACAGGTTTTTGTTCTACTAGCACTTCTAGTGTTTCCGGTGTAGAGAGTAACGTGTTTGATAAGCGTTGATAAGCGTTGATAAGCGTTGATAAGCGTTGATATTCTTTTTTTTTTTTTTTTGCACTTTCTAACGCACCATCATCGAATTTGCAAAACTCTTCCTTTAATTTAGTTGACTTTAGTGATGGTCTATTCATCGTGATAATCTACAATAGTGTCTGTATAGTTTTATAAGAATGATCTACTTTAACTCTTTCCCTCCGTAATTATTGACCACATTCTGGTGGAATCAACGTTGGTGTCGTCAGTTAGGAGAGAAAGGGTTAACCTACGCTCGTTAGATACATTTATTATGTGTTAAATCTCTCTCTCTCTCTCTGTCTCTGTCCAAATCAGCTCGTCCCTGTGAGAGGCTGCCAGTTCCAGAAAACGGTTACCTCTACCCTCCCATATGCATGCTGCCTAAGGTCCCCTTTGCGACCAGGTGCAGCTTCAGGTGTAACAAAGACTTTCAGAGCGTGGGCAGCGCCGGGGCCAAGTGCAGGGCCACTGGCCACTGGAGCGGGAAGCATAACCACCGGTGCGTGACAAAGCGGTAACCATAGGCCCCACAACCAATGCGAATATCTAAGAAACTTAAAAAACCAGCTACAACATGGTGTCACGCATAAAGACGAGTGCATTGGACTTTTCAAAGAAGTTTATCAACCATTGACTGAAACTGGTACTCAAATTTATAGTACTGGGATGTTGATACTGTTTGTTGTTGTTGTTTTTCACTATCAGCATGTACAAAGAGTTAATAGCTTGTAGTAGTTTTTTTTTTAAAATTATATCTAAGATGTACAATTTACAATACGCTGCTCCCAATTTTCGATTTAAAAGATGACAAATCAATTGTAGTTGTTTTAACATAAGCTCATTCTTTACAACAAGAATTACATCATGCTATTAAAAGCATTTAAATACTAGTATACCTTTTTTATGTATTGTTATGTAACAAATTATTTTTATAGATATATGTTTAACAACATTATTTATATTGTTTTCAAAATGCTCTTGCAAAAATTATTGATGTATGTATATGCTTGTATGATGGCTGTACCTTACGGAACCTATATCATTTTTTATTTTGTCAATGTTAACTTTTGTTATACTAATCTAGCTTTGATCAATATGCATATTTTCTACGTTCAATATTATAATAAATACATTTCTTCATAACAATGTTACAAATATACATTAAATGAGAAAACTGCATACGTAGTTCTCATCTACTTTGTTTTCACTATTTAATCCAGCCAATTTATCGACAATATCCTCCCTTTACCGATCTATCTTTCCTTTCTTTCACAACCTTTCTTTCATTTAATATTAAAATACAAATGTTGATAATGTTCACTGACCTTTGCACTTTCATTCCTCCCACCCAGGGCCGGTCTTAGGCCACTGCAACCTACGCGGCCGCAGTGGGCCCCGCACTTTCATAGGCCCCGCGCTAATTCTAGGTGTATATTGTTAAATTAAACCATTATAACTTATATTACAGGTTTCCCGCAGCTTCCTGATTTTCCACGGGCTCATGGAAATCTCCTGTAAAAATAGACAAAATTGTCATATTGGGATTTTATTAAGTTACTTAAGGGCAACAATTCACAAAGTTAGATTGAACAATTTAGCAATAATTGCTATTGCTTTTGAGAGTGATCTATGTAGAAAACATAATTTTGATGATATACCGTATGACCTTTTTTTTCGTAAAGCTAATTTGATCGTGATATTGTACTTAGTAAAGAATGAATAAAATGCAAAGATGAATTTATTTTTAATACAAAATCTTTATTTTCTCTTATTATTCTTATTCCTACTCATCCGACATCCGCTTCGCATAGGGCCCCGCAATTGCTAGGACCGGCCCTGCTCCCACCCTTTACGCCCAAAGTGTCGAGTCAGTGAAATTGGTCCAAAAATAAAGGTGAGGTGGACAAATAGAGATTTACCAATAAAGTTTTTAGTAAAAATGTAAACATAGAGATTGTCCTTACCACAAGAACATCAAACTAACTTATAGACACTGACACCATAACGCTAATCCAGGAGTTTACTACTTTATTGTTAAATCTAAAAAAAAAAAAATAAGCAAAGTGTTCCGCTAAATACTCAGAATGTGCGAAAAGTCCCGTTAAGTGAAACACTGCCCTACGAGATTAGCTTTGGAAATCCCCTGCTGCTATAATTAGACTGTCTACTTAAAGATATACATCTTCTACAATGACGTCAAATATACTCCAAATAAAAACACACACACATTTTCACACAAAAAAATAAAAGCTAACTGATTAGAAATGTTTTATTGACGTCGAAAAGCAACAACAGATTTTGAGTGGACAAATATAAAAAACATGTTTAAATCGGAGTGTTGGTGACAGACCTAGCATGAAGAGGACAATCATGAGAACACAGCTCCAGCCTGTTGATAGTGAAGACACGGCTTGAAGCTAAAGTCGATGAGATATTATACTTATATATATTATACTTATATTATTTATATTATACTTATATTATAGATATTATACTTATTGCTTCAAAGGAAACGCATGCCTAGAATAGATCGCACCAGTGATGTCCAGATTTTAGCGGCCAGTGGGCACATATAAATTTCCGACACGCAGGCCACGGGCCTATTTAACACAGAAATAATACTCGCCTATTTAACACACTGGTATATTTAATGCACACATGTCACGGACCGATTCAAGACAAGTAAATCATGGGATATTTAACACACATAAATGACGGGCCCATTTAACGCACGCATGTTGAGGGCCTATTTAACACAAGCATTCTACGTGTATGTTTAAGGCTTGCATTTCACAGGCCGATTCAAGACACGCAGGTCTCGTGCCTATTTAGCACATGTAAAACACAAGCTTGTCAGGGGCCAATTCAATACACGCGCGTCTAAGGCTGGCAACCACCCTCTGGTCAGAGTTCGGGAATACCTCAACGTAAACATGTTAAGATAGAAGGCATTACGAGAACAAAACGTAGATATGAAATGATTATATATGACACAGAAGTGGCCGAGACAAACAAGCGGCGGGGCCACAAAGCCAAGGGGTCGAATGTATTCACTCTCGCATCTTGCGGCCCCGGAGACCAACATTGGGGCTAACATTGATAATCGTGCAGATGTGGCCCTCAAGTCTAGATCTACCACTCGTGGGATCACAAAACGTAAATCCCAGTCTCCACCAATGAGGTTCCATTTGGATCTAGAATCCAGTTTCCTAAATAGAATTATTGTAAAAAAATAAATAAATAAATAAAATGTGATATTCATTGAAAGGTCTACCAAAACGAAAAGCAGCTGGTCAAACGTAGCTGGTCAAACGTAGCTTGTCACACGTAGCTTCTCACACGTAGCTTGTCAAAGGTAGCTTGTAAGCAGTCCCTCTACATTGCTTATACTAGCATTCCCACAGCATCAGTATTTCTAGTGCATTCTTGCCATACTATACCGATGCTGGTACCCAGACATTTTTGGTGAAAGCGTTCCAGTAGTTTTAGTTCCTTTCTGTAAAGTACCCGATCCAAATAGAAAATTGTGACAACCACTACTTGGTGGACGATGATTTTTTTTAGGCAGGCTGAGCGATTTATTTCTCCACACTCTCGCTCTGGGGTGTTTGTAAGCGCTACTAACGTTATCTGGACACTTATCAATGTTTCTTGATAGTAATATGTCTTCGGATACCGTATAGAAACAGACTTGAATTATTAAGTTACTTCGGTGATGTCAAAAAACAGCATATCTACAACTTGGTTTCATATATCATAGTTTGTACGTGTTGTCAATGCGACTTAAGGTCAAGGTCGTTCACGTAACTTAAGGAACTTTCCTAACTAAACTTGTTGTTGACGTGGACTGGTACTCTACGAAATCTATTTGCTTTAATTATTGGTTGAGAAGGTTTTAAAAAAAATGTTGTCTTTACAACGCGCTCGCTAGAACCTCTGTATACATGACGTAATTGTAAAATGTGTTCAATATCATGTCACTGAAATCACAAAAACATAATGCAAACTTATGTCTACAAATTATTTTGAACGTAAACAATGGACCTCATTCCCCAATCGTAAACAAACAACATTGAGTCACGTGCTTCTCTATTTCTTCTATACAAATTACGATCTAATTTTAATCAACAATGGTAACACGTGACAGTTTTTTTCCATTGTTTTATCAATATTATCACGTGACCGTTCATTTTTGTGAATGAGGTCCATTGGAAGTGATAATAATAAAAAGCCCAATTAACGTATCAATGAAAATGTACATATGCAAATAAACTGCCCAGTGTCAATTTGCATTCGCTATGTTATGCAACCATCAAGAGGGAATACATTAAATATAAAATGTATTATTGCATTATACAGAGTTTTATTACAAGTAGATAAAAATTTAGTTATAGTTAAAAAAAATGAGCAAAAAAAAAATGTTTCAATAAGAAAAAAAAAGACTACTACTTTTGTGTTTCTATATATTTCTGAGCTGGTCTCACATAGATACTCTAGCATGAGACCAGTTGGTCTACAATTGTAAAGATTTAGTAGATCTATTACTTAACGCTTAGTACACAAAATACGTCAATACACCATTTCAATAGCTAAGTTGTAAAAGATTTGATTAGCAATTCAAACTAGGCCTAGACAAGCTATACAGTTAAGGCATGTTTGCATAATCAAATGTATGAAGACCAAAGACAAACAAATGGCCACTTAGCTTTTACAAAGTAGGTTTTGATGTGAAAACCGTAAGTTACATTTGAATGTAGCAATGTGGCCTACACATTTGAATGTAGCATTGTAGCTTACACAGGTAATGAATTTCATACATGTATATGGGTGGTTTGAAAAGCTTACGTCCCAACAATAAGACGTGTAGACCTTCCTGCAGGGAACAGTACCAGGAATAAGAAGAAGAGGCAGACATAGAAAGCTATGGGAAGACAACATTAAAGAATGAACTGGCATGTTCCTGAAAAGGTTTTATCCAAAAGACAGAGAGAAATGGAGTAGGACGACAGATTGTGTGTGGTGTCTTGAACAGACTAAGGAATATGTAAAGGTGAAAACAGTAGAATTCAAGTCCTTGAGAGTAAATGCTACAGAATAATGTGAGTATCAGATACCAGGAAAAGAAGACAAATGAATTTGTACTTGTACAAAAGGAAACTTCTGAATACTGTGGAGAAATGGAAACTGGACTGGTTCGGTCCTATGGTAAGACATGACTCACTGTCAAAAGTCACCCTTCATGGTACAGTGGAGAGAGCACGAAGAAAGGGTCATTCAAAGAAAAGCTGGACAACGTAAAAGAATGGACCGGCCTCTCTCTAGATATCCTACTAATGACAGCTTTTGACTGGGAAAAGTGGAGGGATTTGTTTACGCGAACTGTCACAGGAGCCCTGCGATGAATTGTCACAGCACCCCTACAACGAATTGTCACAGCACCCCTATTACGAATTGTCACAGCACCCCTATGACGAATTGTCACAGCACCCCTATTACGAATTGTCACAGCACCCCTATGACGAATAGTCACAGCACCCCTATGACGAATTGTCACAGCACCCCTATTACGAATTGTCACAGCACCCCTATGACGAATAGTCACAGCACCCCTATGACGAATAGTCACAGCACCCCTATGACGAATAGTCACAGCACCCTTATGACGAATAGTCACAGCACCCCTATTACGAATAGTCACAGCACCCCTATGACGAATTGTCACAGCACCCCTATGACGAATAGTCACAGCACCCCTATGACGAATAGTCACAGCACCCCTATTACGAATTGTCACAGCACCCCTATGACGAATAGTCACAGCACCCCTATTACGAATTGTCACAGCACCCCTATGACGAATAGTCAGAGCACCCCTATTACGAATTGTCACGGGAGCCCTACGAAGAACTGTCACAACACCCCTACGAAGAACTGTCAAAAAGAACTGTCACAACAATGAAAGTCAAGGGGCAGATGATGATAATGATATATGAACGTTTTAATGTTTAGTCGAAAAATGTTCTGAGCGCCTGACATATAAATGTTACACCCAGGATTGAACATGACCTTTAAATGTCATCGGTATTGAACCACGCCATGTAGACTACGTATAACTTGTTTCAAAAACAATAAACAGAATACAGATAGCATTTAAAATAAAACAACAACTTTCCTTATATATCAATCTACTTTTAAAAGATTTATAAACAACAATACATTTATTTTAATAATTAAGCAATAAATTACATATATGTTTAAATAGTATAGTTTTATAGTCTATATACAAATATAAAATATATTATTTAAGAATGTTTTGACATAGTTACATGCAAATGAGTGCCCGTTTCCATGAGCCTGCGCCATGATGGAGGAGATTTCATTTGCTACATCTATAAATCAATTTTACAAGGAACCTTATTTAGCAAGCATTGTTTGCATGGTCTAAACCTACAAAATGGCAGAGCATCTCATCATATTCCTCAAAACCTATTGGCGAAAAAAAAAAAAAAAAAAAAACCTTCCCTTTAACAGATTCTAGATTGTTCCTTCTCATCATGCTGTCTGCTTAATCTCAGCGGCTCAGAATAGAAAAAAAAAAGGGAATGATGATCATTTGAACACTTCAAAATTGCAGCAATTAACTCTTTGCGTCTTGAAAAACAAAAATAAAAATAAATTTCTTTAATGTTAAATTACAATGTTGCATCCAAGATTTGAAAAAGTCATTCATTCATTGAAACATGGCAGCCAGCCCTCTTGAAAGCAGGAATTTTTAGTGTTCATGCATTCTGTCAAGTTAGTTCAGTCACATGCTGATGCATCCTGTCAAGTTAGTTCAGTCACATGTTGCAGACTATGAGAAAATACGTTCTTCTGGACCCAGTCATGTCTTCAAATATCTGCCATTGACTAAAGGGAAGACAATAATGGTTTTCTTTTAATGAAAACTAAAAAAAAATAAAAAAATATTGAAATCATGGTATGATAGTATGATATTTATTGTATAGTGATATATATTGTATAGTGTATAGTGATATATTTTGTGTTGTATATATATATATATTGTATATATTCCTTGTTCACGCCTGTTATTTTAAATCATATATGATATGAGAAAGTATTTAAAAATTCAACGCTAAGAAAAAATCAGGAGCTGGTGACCTGGGCAGCATCTAGCACGCGGTCTTATATACTTGCAAAACCAGCTATGCCGCTGATCTCAAACTGTATCAGGTATTTGTCGTTCATTTAGACCTAACAGCTACACAAAGGGTAAAGAGGTAGGGGACCACTGTATGAGTGACAACGTTCTAAGCACTAGCTTATACTCAGGCTTTCATCACATCACTACAATATAAGCCATATAGTGGCTCTACGACTGATAGGAAGCTTACATGAAGTCTTTCAATTCCATTTCAGGAAAATACATTTATCAAGAAGATGAGACTTAGTAGAGGACACACGCCCTATTTATGAGATATATCAATTGTATGAAGACACACCTTTAGTGACGTGGGTAAAAAAAAGAATAGACTTCGCTGGACAGGTCACCTTGATAGAATGTCAGAGAACAGAGGAGCAAAAATTGTATATTGGCAGAAACTAAAAAGCAGCTACCCAAAGGCAGCCCACGAATGCGATGGATTGATGATGTGGGGGTAGATCTACAACAGCTTGGGGTTCGGGTGTGGAGACGAAAGGCACTTGGGAGATC
Source organism: Biomphalaria glabrata (assembly GCF_947242115.1). Taxonomy (NCBI): domain Eukaryota; kingdom Metazoa; phylum Mollusca; class Gastropoda; family Planorbidae; genus Biomphalaria; species Biomphalaria glabrata. Next base: position 37,340,324 of record NC_074718.1, on the reverse strand, counting down.
TGAATGGAGGAATGTGCAGAGGCCGGAGCCCTCGATGGACTGTAGCCGCCCATGAGATGGATGGATCGTATCTTATACACATTCGGGAAAAAAAGTCATATAAAATAAAAGTTTTAAATAATTTTTTTAAACTCTTAAGCGCCTTGATTTTACGATTTAATTACAAAGCCATATTATACATAGAAGACTTACCTTGATAAAACATGTCTCTCTCCATTGTACAGAGACGAGACTGAAATGGAATGGGTAAAGAGCATTAATGTCACTTTGATTTAGGGTTTTTAGGAACTTAACTTTTACATCATGGACAAAGAAAATAATTGTTAACGGCCAAAGAAATGTAGAGCCGGCATTAGTGTTTGAATTGTGTTTCATAATGGGATAAGTAAGAATTGTGTCGCATGAAGTCACTCTGAACTAAGGAAAGTCAAGTCAAGTGATAAGACCACGGTACATGGAAAGTATTGCAAAGACAAGACTGAAAATTCCAGGAACAAGAAAAATACAGAAAGATAGAATGAGAGTGAGACAAAGAGAGGTTGAGATAGAGAAAGAGAGAGGGGAGAGAAAGAGAGAGAGAGAGGTAGAAAGGAAGAGAGGGAGAGAGAAAGAGAGGGAGAGAAAGAGAGTGAGTGAGGGATGGGGATAGAGGGATGAAGAGAGAAAGAAAAAGGGAGAGATAGAGCGAGTGAGAACGAGAAAGAGCGAGTAAAAGATGGTATAATACCAAAGATTAGAAAGTTATCATAATAGAAGACACCATAGAAAATACTATTATCACGTGGCTAAATGTTGTTTGTTTACGATTGGTAAATGAGGTCCATTGGTTAGTATTTTTTTTGTCTCCCAAAGTACTGTTTTGTGAGGTGCAAAAAATTACTGTGTAAAGATTCACATTCATCCTAGAATGGGTGTGGGAGAAATAATGTGTTCAAACATTTTCACCAGACAGACAGACAGACGACATGAGTTGATAAAAGCTTTGTAAAGATTTAACTAGTCGAGATGTAAGTTAAAAAATCGACAGTAATAACAAGAATATAAATATTAAATATTTTAACGGAACACACCAACACAAAATATCAATCTATAAATAAATTAGCAAACAAATGAATCTAGAAGAGGAAACATAAACCTTGAAAATGTATAAACAAGATAATGTTTTCGATATAAAGATATAGATATTGATTTGATGATAGAGCCTTTTGTGATGCGCAAGACAAATCAAGTGGGAAGAAATATCACACAAAAGAGACAGGCCTAGATAGGAAGACAATCATTTCAGAGATGCCAGAGATGTCGTCAATAAAAGATATTGTTGGAGACAGCGGCCTGGGTTTGTGGGGTGAGTACCAGAAACGTGCGTTCTTACCCTTTTCTGTGAGTTAATATTGGTGCGGACAACTCGATGGTTCAACGGCATGAGTGGTCGAGCGTTGGACTCCAGTAACCAGGCTGGATCATTGTCTCGTCCGTTGTACAATACTCTCAGAGCGGACAGCTAGTGGTCAGCAGCGTGGGAATTAGAAAAAAGTAAAAAAAAAGACGCGTACATTATTGTAGGATTTCAGTTCACTTAGACTCACTGACCATTTAATAATGGCCATAAGATCGACCATTTATCGCTTCCCCCTTTGCTTCAGGATTCTGATTTTTAGGAGACTGACAACTGAGATGTCCAGTAGCTAGAACTAATAATGACAGGAGATGCCCACTAGCTAGAACTAATAATGATAGGAGATGGCCACTAGCTAGAACTAATAATGATAGGAGATGGCCACTAGCTAGAACTAATAATGATAGGAGATGGCCACTAGCTAGAACTAATAATGATAGGAGATGGCCACTAGCTAGAACTAATAATGATAGGAGATGTACCCCTTTACATTTTTTTCATCCAGAAATGTGATTCATGAGGCGAGGAGCTTGAGTGGTAAAGCGTTTGGACCATGAACCGAGGGATCCAGGCTTCGAATCCTGGTGAAGACTGGGACTTGTAATTTTGTTATCTTTAGGGCTCCTCTGAGTATTGGTACCTCTAATGGGTATTTAACATTGGTTGGGGAAATATGAAGTCTGTTGGTCTTTGTGCTGGCCACATGACACCCTTTTAAACCGGAAGCCACATAAACAGATGACCTTTAAATCATCTGCTCCATAGATAACAAGAAAAGGGAAAGCCTTTTAAAATAAGGTTCTCTTAAATCGAAATAAGATTAAACCTGGTTATATTGCAGTGAGATATGAGCTATCTATAGTCACGTGATATATGATACCAACACACACACACGTAGGAGAACACAAACACACACACACACTCACGCACTGCCGTATTTAGTTTTGAAAAGACACTAAGCCATTTGTTATATGGGGTCGTTTTGGGCCCAATATAAGATATTTTATGTAAATACTACATATTTCTTGGGGGGCCTATGATATAGCTTGCGTTGCGTAAAGGTTTAATTTGGCCCGCAAACACATTGACATTGACGTTATAAAAACTCATTTATTTGAATTTCTTTTTTTTTTCTTTTAATATTTTTTTTTATTTAAAAGTTCATTTTAACCCTTTCGTTTATTTTTTGTTTCTGTATTTTTGTGATCTTAGCTTTCACATAACGCACAGAACATATTTTACAATAGGGTTTGTTGGACTAGTCCGTTTCGTTTCTTTGATTAAAAAGTATTGAGCCGGAAGTCGCTTTTTTCCCTATATATCTTTGTATTTTTCAGTTCTTTTTTTAAATTAAACTGACATTAATATGCTATAATTATAATTATCTCTATGCTATAATAGAGAAAAAAATTATGCACAAAAATACGGGTAGTTGGGATATAACCCGATAGAGGCTATAAAAAGAAAAGACCTGAAACTAGCGCGTGAAACTACACATTTACAGTACTTTATTTGATGAGTATTTTACCCAAGATCTGTGTTGTTTTTTTAGGACTAGATTATTTTATGTACCCGGCATTTTCCGATACACAATTTCATACACAAAATAATTGTTGAAAAAAATTGTAGTGATTTTAAAATTTAAATGATTATTTAAAAAGGTGTTACTCTAATCAATTTTGAATATTCTTTTGTTATGAATGTCACTGTTTATTTTGTGTCTGTTCTAGTTTCTTAAATTTTTCTTGAGTAAAGTGGTCGTTTTTCTCCTAATGGGTATACCTGATTTCTCCAAGCAGCCTTTGTAAAATATCGGTCCTAAATAATGCTATGTTTATAAACGAAAAATCGCACGGCTGCATTATGATGAATGTACGTGTTAATTCAATATTTTTTATATTACTAGGTAACTATAAATAACCGCATAAATAGACGTAAGTTTAATTTTTTTTTCTGTTAGATAAAGTCATATGGCAAATTTTTTGTTTATATCCTAATTCTAAAGGAATAATAATGGAATTATACAGTAAAAATAATCACTAAGTTTTTCTTTTAATAGTTTTGAAAGTCTAACTGAGTTTGTGTTTTTGCAGATGTACACAAGCTACACTATGAGTCAGTCCATCTCTTCTAATTGTTTAGAAATGAGTGTAAAAATGTAGGCTTCGATATTTTTAGCCGAATTTAAGAAGTTACAAACTTCAAACAACTAATATATTGCCTCTTCCATAAAACTTTGAACTTGAAAAATAAATTTATCCAATGCTCGAAATCCTGCTTGTATACTTAGGCCCTATTTAAATTGATCAGGTATCAATGTATTAAGTAGCAATAACCCCGGAAAAAAAATTAAATGAAAGAAGATTGAGATATACATAAATTTTTGTGACGGTACGCACCGGTACGGGGTACCGGCACCTTTTTTCAATGTCTGGAAAAATGATTACTTTTCTTGTAATTCAACGTTAATTGTTAATTTATTATTAGTTGAAAGTTAGGCAATCTATCACTGAGTACCGGAGCCTCTTCTTTATTTTTACAAAAAAAAAAAAGCACTTTATATACTTTCAGCCGACATGCCTTATTATTAAAAACACCTCTATGTGAACTTCTCAATCATCTAGAGTCTTAGACAGTCATTATTTTAGACTAGATTTAAGTAGAGTCTAGACTTAGATTTACTAGGCCTATTATTATAAAAAAAAATAATCAATCATTATAGACATCATTCGCAATTGTATTATTATGTCTAGGCATTGAAAAGTAAATCTATTAATAAACTATAATAGATCTAATTCTAAGTACTAACTTATTAAATACGTCATTATAAGTAGAAGTATTATAATGAATATTGTATAGATCAAGATTGACTAGATTATAGATAGATCTATAGATAATTTCTAGTTTAGTAGATTATAGATAGATCTATAGATAATTTCTAGTTTAGTAGATTAAGTATAGAGTATAGTAAACGTATTACGTATTATTAGATCTATGTCTTATGTCTATATCTAATAATCTAATAATTAAAAAACTGTAGTCTTCATTAATATCTAGACTTTTTTCTAATAAAAACTGACTATAGGCATAGCATAGGCTAGACTCGGCAATCTAGTCTCAAGATAGAATCTATACTATTACTAGATCTATTCGATTTTTATATATAGATCTAGACTAGAATTGGATTATAGATCTAAATATACTAATGGAGAGATGATATGAGGTGTTAGCTAATAGCGTTGCACAAGAAACAAACCTAGGTTTTTCTAAACTCTAGTACTTGGTATGTAATAGTAAAACAGCACCTACCTAAATAAATCGTAACTAGCAATCAAAAACCTATATTTATTGTAGTATATATAGGTCTGTGGTTGTATTTTAAATAGCCTTCGTAACTTCTTCTATAGAGAAATGACTTTTGTAAGTTCTTTTACTGAAAATTGGGCTATTCGCGTCTGACACATATATAATTTTTATGTTCAGCAACAAACCCTATTGTGTCAGAAATTATGCATAATTTACATGAACTTATTATAATGTGCCTAGACTTAGTCGGGTAAATAATTGATTTAGGGGAGTATTTAAACTTTATAGAAATGTAGACTAGATGGTCGAGATATCAGCAGGAAAAATGTTCCTTAATCCACACAGCCTGTCGTCCCCTAAAGCCTTTGCCCCATTTAGCATGAAATAAAACTATTTACCTGCTCTTTACTGATCCTAAGCGGTTTGTTGAGCAGGATCCACGTGACCGTCTCATAGCAACCAGGCTGCGTCAAGGATCCATCATACGTGACGTACTCTGTAGTCTTAGGCAAGAGATGGTCCATGGAGAGATCTCTCACCTGCGCCTTATTGTCTGAAGGACAGAAAGAGAATATAGACATCCTGTACGATATTATTAGATTATGCGTAAACAACTAGACCATAATAAAATACAGTCGTGACGGTCAGCTGTTATGCGTGCAGTCAAGCGTGACACTATACATTTCCTAAATTCCTTAATGAGAAGATCATCATCAACAAACTCCATTTGAGTGAGGGCTTGAGAGGCTCAAATCCTCTCTTGCAAAAGCCCTGGACAGAAACACCACCATACAGGTGGAGATTTTTTGGTTTCCCAGACCTGTCGAGACGGAGATCAGCAAGTCTGGGGCAGCCGAAAAGAATAGACGATAAAGGAGTTGTTGTTGTCTCAATGGTGAAACACAGAACTCACTATTTAAATTGATTTCTAAATAGATGAACTGACACTCTGTACTTACCTCTATGCTGTAGTCGATGTAATTCTTGAGATATACAGTAGAAATATTTATTATGTTCTTTACCCAGCTGTCAAATAGAACAGGAAAGGGTTTTAGGTACAAAAAGATAAAAAAAAAATAATTGTAATAACACATTTACAGTCAAATAAAAGATATGGTTGGAGACAACGGTATGTCCTGGGGCCGGCCTGGGCTTGTGTGGTCAGTACTTCAACACGTTATTTCTAGCACACCCATTCTCCCATATATAATTATTTATTGTACTTAACATAACATGAATCAATTAAAAAAAAATTAATCAATTAATTATCGTGTTTGATATCGTATAAGGGAAATAAATTCTACTTTATTGAGTGAACTAGTATTAATTACGGAGTTATCTATCTTAAATAAAAAGCTTTGTTTTTTTTAAAGGATTTTTTCATATTTTGGTTGTTGTAGAATGCTATGAACAGAATCCATACAAATAAACAATCAATTGTTTCAGCTACTGTATTGCCCAATGTTGTTTAGTCTTTTTAAAAAAACACATTGTTAGGCCTATTCATGAAATATAAATAGTTTTTAATTAAGCGCATGGTAGCCGTTACATTTTATCGCCATTTCACAAGGTCCTCAGGGCTTGCAAGGAACTTCCTTCAGGGAACAGTACCAGAAAAAAAGAAGAGGCAGACAGAGAAAGTGATGGGAAAACAACATAAAAGAATGGACGGGCCTGCCATTCAAGGCAAAAAACAGAATTGGAGAAAGATGGTCGACATATCTTTTGTTGCGCCCCAACTGTTCAAAATACTAATGGATAGGTGAAGGCGAGCCCTGGAAGAGATACCGGAAAAATTATTCGAAATTCAAAATTTTAATTTCCCCGAACTCAGCTTCCCAAAGGTACCTGACCTGGGTAAGTAAATGTGTTGATCACCCTCGTTAGCCACTAGCTTAAGAGCTGACCAGCTTAATACGATGTGGACTCTCGAAGGGACGTCAAGATCTGGTATTGGTTACTTGTATACTTGTAATAGATAACCATCACCACAGTTCAGTACATTATAATTTGGATTATAAAATGTTTGCATTTTTATTTATTGTCAAAGACTAAAGAAAGTCAAAATATTTGTTGAAAAAAAGTATTTTAACTCGTAATTATTTTCGGCGTTCAGGTTGAATTATTCATTTTTTTCTATTTGTATTTCACTAGCCTCTTAGGGTTAAACTTCCACAACGTTTTTCTTTTAAGTAGAAAATGTTATAATTGGTAGAGATTAATGCGTGCCCTTTTTATATAACACAAAATAAAGTTTATAAACCCAAAATGTAAGTTCATTTAATGGGGTCAAATCAACGCTGGCATCGTCAATCAGGACAGAAAGAGTTGCTAGAAACATTGACAGTAAAAGCCCAGTGAGTCAAATTTAGATTTGTTTCCATACGTTGATGTCATTCATTGGTTGATATTCGAACAATAAATGAATCTTAAAACTTTACTATACACTACTGTAACTAAACACAGCTTTATAGTATTGTGTAATGTCTAGATGTCTTTAAAAATATATGCATTGTCCTTTATTCCTTGTTTGTCTAAATTCTGATGCACAGCACAATTCCATTTTTAAACAAAATTTAAATCCCTTTCAAATCCTATGTGCTATACTTATTTATAATCGCTTTGGCTTTTTTTTTCTTTTGTAGTGAAACCTGGCACCTTAAAAGCTCATCACTTTTTTTCTCCAACCGGAAACAACTTAAACCATCCATCGTGTCGGCCGTGACTTAGGTCCTGCACCAATAGATGGCGCGTCCATCGGCACGAGACAAGATTGTAATCATTTCCGGTTATCTGAAAACCTGTTAATGATTTGTTGACTGGTGGTCGCGTTAAAAAAAACCCAGAGTCGAATGACTCATGTCATGGAATCACGGAAACCCAGTGTGTCACGATGTCATGTTTTTTTTGTTATTTTGTTTTTGTTGGGGTGTGTCTGTGTGTTCCAATGTTTTAGTTAGAGATGAACTCAAGTCTCCAGCAGCCATGGAAGAATGTTGACAGGCAGACTGAATAACATAGATAAAAACAAATAGGGATAAAAATGCACAACAATAAATGTGAAACTCGAATAGAAAAACATATAGAGATTAATAGAAAAAAAGTAGAAGACAAAACAACAACAGAAAAACGTCCTGGTTGAAATAACTTGTATTTATTCGTCGGAACGTGAATTTTGAAAACGTTATCAAGCAGTGCACTAAAAAAAAATAAGAAGAAAAGAAACAAAACAAAAACTATTTAAAATACAGAAACAATATTGAATGTCCCATTGCGTACTACGTCATACATTTATGTGCATTCTGTAAGTTCATGGTTCAAAAACTTTGATCTTATAGATTACAGACGTTATTTCAAAAGAGAAGATAATTACGTCCTACGCATGTGGCTCCTCCCCTAAATGAAAAAAAAAATTTCGTTCTCGACCCCCTTATTCAGCTAGAGACAGGAAGGAGCGCTATAAGCTCACAGAGCGCTGTAAGCTCCCAGAGTAGGGTCCGAAAGAATTTCAGAATGTAGAAAAAAAAAGAAAAGAAACTAAGAGATATAATTATAACACAATCTTCCGGTGTATACCAGAAGAATTTCTTACTGAAGTCAGTATTGGAGATGCAGCATCCAACAAGAGAGTACAACACTCCCCAACAGGGTCCAATGACCCCGGCGCCTAGCAGTTTTCTGTGTTCTAAGCTTCAAAACGTTTTTTCCATTGACGTCTACAAATTTTTTTTTCTCACAGTAAGAAGTAATAAAGTAAAAGTAAAGTACTCCTTTCAGACATTACGATCTATATGGCAACAAATGTCAAGGTCAGCTGTGTGTATTGCCGACGATTGGAGATTATGTCACGTGACCAGCGAAACGCATGTAAAAAAAATGTTAAAATAAATAAAGGTGTGGGGAGACCGATTTTCAAGTGTTTTCTTGCAATCCTATAGCACTATTCATCGTGGTAAGAAAAATATCGCAAGTCAAATAACGTCTAATAAAAAATGAAGCATCTCTGACCAACATTCGAGGTAATAATACCACAATAGCACACGTACGTCTGTAATAAGAGATCATCTTTGTGGTGTTTAGATAAACCTTGTCGCGGACCTTTTTTTTTTTTTTTGCACAAAAGCCGTCAACAAGAAATTCGCAAAGAATCACGTTAGCGTTGACGTTTTGAAAAGACTTCTTCACAGTTTTAAGTGGATATTGTTACAGATGCCTCTCGTGATAACGGTATACATTTTAAATTAATTTAATAGGTCTTTTCTTTAACTATTTACATATTTTAATAACATTTACTAGGGTATTATTCAAACATGGATTGATTATTAACATTTAATTTTTTTAATCACTTGTTATAAACATATTGAGTTTTAAATGTATGGTTTAAATCAGTGATTCCCAAAGTGGTCTATATAGACCCCCAGGGGTCTACGAAGACTTCCAAGGGGTCTACGAAAGGGAAAACATAAATTGGGGGTCTATGAGATGTCCACGGGGGTCTACGATAATAGACTTCTTTTAAACAGGTCGTGACTTTAATTTAACATCAAATTAATTTAATTCTTTTATACACTAATATATGATTTGTTGATTTGTACCCGAGTTAATCCTTTAAACATTTATCCAGCTATTCAAACGAAAAATTGTTATATTTAATTTCAATACTTATTTAACTAGCTTAATTTTGTCTACATGTAGCTAATGTTTAACAAAAAGAATGTAGACTGTAGAGCGTTGATTATTTAAAATTGGGATTTATTCTTTCCTGTCATACTAATTGCCTTTTTATAACGATATGAAACCAATGACGCAGGAAGATCATTTGAGACAATGCCACCCTTGCTGGACTCCCCTCCAGCCAATAAGACAAATTTAGTGTGTGACAAAAATGAGTAATCTAAATGCAAAGACATTGCAATGTAAACATCGTACCTTTTTTTTTTAAAAAAGTTATTCGAATGGATGGTTTTAAGGTCATACGATGTGAATTAGTGGGCATTGGCATCGTATTGGTTTCAAAATCAACCACCGCAAGAAAACAAAGAAACAAACAAACTTTGAATGGATGGTTTTAAGGTCATACGATGTGAATTAGTGGGCATTGGCATCGTATTGGTTTCAAAATCAACCACCGCAAGAAAACAAAGAAACAAACAAACTTTGAATGGATGGTTTTAAGGTCATACGATGTGAATTAGTGGGCATTGGCATCGTATTGGTTTCAAAATCAACCACCGCAAGAAAACAAAGAAACAAACAAACTTTGAATGGATGGTTTTGAGGTCATACGATGAGAATGTATGGGCATTGGCATCGTATTGGTTTCAAAATCAACCACCGCAAGAAAACAAAGAAACAAACAAACTTTGAATGGATGGTTTTGAGGTCATACGATGAGAATGTATGGGCATTGGCATTGTATTGGTTTCAAAATCAACCACCGCAAGAAAACAAAGAAACAAACAAACTTTGAATGGATGGTTTTGAGGTCATACGATGAGAATGTATGGGCATTGGCATCGTATTGGTTTCAAAATCAACCACCGCAAGAAAACAAAGAAACAAACAAACTTTGAATGGATGGTTTTGAGGTCATACGATGAGAATGTATGGGCATTGGAATCGTATTGGTTTCAAAATCAACCACCGCTGGAATCCGCTATCGGAATAATTTAAATAGGCACTCGCTGAACCTCCAAGAAAACATTTAACATCAATATTTCATTTAGTATGGGGATCCAACCCAGGACTTGTGTGACAGGCTCGAGCTAAATGGGAGATAGCATAAACACGACTTGGTGTTGGACCGAATTGATGTTGGAAATCAAGTGCCAGTGCTTCTTGTGACTGAATTAGTGACAGTATTATAAGCGCACATTCTTAAAAGCACGAGATAAAACATTATTAATTAATATCTATTCGTTTTAAGACACATTAGGAAGTAATATGTAAGCATGTAGTTTTGTTAAGTTAAATTTTAATTTAGGTGATGGCCAGAGACTGTAGATGTATACGACGTAGCCACTGCCTGCTACACAAGTAAATATCACACCAGTACTGCGAGGACTATAGGATGTAACCACTGCCTGTTACACAAGTAAATATCACACCAGTACTGCGAGGACTATAGGATGTAACCACTGCCTGCTACACAAGTAAATATCACACCAGTACTGCGAGGACTATAGGATGTAACCACTGCCTGCTACACAAGTAAATATCACACCAGTACTGCGAGGACTATAGGATGTAACCACTGCCTGCTACACAAGTAAATATCACACCAGTACTGCGAGGACTATAGGATGTAACCACTGCCTGCTACACAAGTAAATATCACACCAATACTGCGAGGACTATAGGATGTAACCACTGCTTGCTACACAAGTAAATATCACACCAGTACTGCGAGGACTATAGGATGTAACCACTGCCTGCTACAAAAGTAAATATCACACTAGTACTCCGGGTTCAAGAACATCTTGATGGGCTCCTCTCCAGCCAATAAGACAAATTTAGTGTGTGACAAAAAATGAGTAAACTAAATGTAAAGACATTCCAATGTAAAGATCGTACCTTTTTCTTTAAAAAAGTAATGATGTCATAACGTTTGATTCAGATAGGACTGCATATAAGTAATAGTGTCTTAAAAGTCAATGTTTTTACAACTTCTTAACAGAGTTAAACTACTTAAAAGTGTTTCAAATGAACAAACAAATGTTCTTCTTAAGTTCTAATGTGGGCTCCAACTGGCCTTGAGGCATGGGCCCAAGCGTAATGAGCTCCTTCGCGCCATGGTTGCTACGCCACAGCTGTGGGCCCATATTGCTTGTGGGCCCGTGTTCATTGAACCCCTTCGCGCCATGGATGCTACGCCACTGTACATAAAGCAAATTAATTAATTGATTGAATAATATTTAATGTTTGAAGGACTACTTCATAGAACAACAAAATCCTATATGAAACATTCATCCGTAGCAACGGATAATAGATGTGCAAAAAAAAAAAACAAAAAAAAAACATTTCCAGTGTATTTGGTGATTCCAGTAAAAATATAAATTGTTATTTTAATTAGTTTCAATTTGAATTTTATCAATAAAAATAGATCTCTATAACTTCATGTGTAGCTTTAAATTAGTTTTTCACTCTTTAACTCACTACAGTTAGAAATTTGATTTAAATTTTTTTTGATGAATTGGCAAAAATCCAATACAAGTTAAGTAGGGGGTCTACCGAAAACCAGAAAACATGGCAAGGGGTCTACCAGACAAAAAAGTTTGGAAACCACTGGTTTAAATGGACTTCTAGCTCTATATGTGTTGTTAAGTTTAAACAAACATAGTTCTGGGTGTGATCTGATAGGGGGTAGTTCAACTTGACTAACTCCGCCATCTGCCGGTCCCAAGCCCGGGTGAGAAAAGAGGAGGGATTGGCGTGTGGCTAGCGACCCCACTTTGTCAAACCACAATTGCTACAGAAACGGCAAACTTGACACATAAAGAAAACTAAACATGCGGCGAGGGCGGCCAACCACCGATGACGGTATTGGATCAAACCCAAATGGACCTCCAATGCCCAATACATGGCAAGCCCTTCAACGCAAAGAAACCGACCCTTATAGGTAGATGGAATGTCAGAACCCTGAACCAATGCGGTAAACTGGCCCAACTCTTAAAAGAGTTTGACTCTTACCGGCTGGACATCCTTGGGATCTGCAAGATGCGGGGGACATCAAGTGAATCATGGCAAGACCTTAATATATTCAGGACACGATACGGAGCACATTGGTGGTGTAGGCATTATCATGTCAAAATAGCAGCTTCAGCGCTAATTGCCTGGAAGATAGTCAGCGACCGCATCATTACAGCTCGATTCCAAGCAAACCAAATCAATATTACTACCATCTATAAGTATATGCCCCTACAGAGGATGCAGAAGATACCATCAAAGATAATTTCTATAATCAACTTCAAACAACGCTTGATGAAACACCCACTGATGACCTAATTCTACTGACGAGAGACTTTAACGCCAAAACCAATCCCAACTGAACTGGCTTTGAATACGTAATGGGACCATATGGCTCAGTTGAAAACATCTGTGATAGTGATTTCTCTCTGCGCATCCAACAGCCTTTCAATTGAAAACACATAAAAGACCAGGTGGGAAGAGGCTTCAGACATTGCCAGTGACAGATCTTTGTGGCGACAGCTTGCCGCCCAATGCGCCGAAAGTTGCGGGAGGACCAAAGTCTAAGTAAGTCAATTTGACTACTTGTTATAAACATTTTGTTGAGTTTTAAAACTTATAACTGAGTGAGATCTGTAAGCTTTAAATCGGAAACTAGTTATGTTAAGCTGTTTTAAAGTAACTAAAATCTATGTTTGATCTGTCAAAAAGCTTCAAATTGGTAACATACTGCACACAATTATCTTGCATTTACTACTCAGCTTAGAGCTATACACTCAAAATGGACAGAATTAGAGCAAAGAAAATGTACAGAACATTGACACTATTCAAGCGGCCATCGGAATGAAATGTGGCTACATGTGTTTGCCGATTTACGAATGACCAAAAACAGAGACAAAACTTAGTGCTACGGAAAGACATAAACACAATTAGACCTTGAGAAACCAAGACAGAAAGTGGTGTTAGATCACTTTAGTACTGACACCTAGACTAATATATTCTAGTGTTATAACAGTCCTTATACTCATGTCTTCTTACTTCAAGACAAGGGGGATATAGATAGATAGATAGATAGATAGATAGATAGATAGATAGATAGATAGATAGATAGATAGATAGATAGATAGATAGATAGATAGATAGATAGATAGATAGATGGGTCATGGGTGGGTGGATGGGTGGATACATAGATAGATAGATGGGTCATGGGTGGGTGGATGGGTGGATACATAGATAGATGGGTCATGGATGGGTGGGTCGATAGATAGATAGATAGATAGATAGATAGATAGATAGATAGATAGATAGATAGATAGATAGATAGATAGATAGATAGATAGATAGATAGATAGATGGGTCATGTGTGGGTGGATGGGTGGATACATAGATAGATGGGTCATGGATGGGTGGGTCGATAGATAGATAGATAGATAGATAGATAGATAGATAGATAGATAGATAGATAGATAGATAGATAGATAGATAGATAGATAGATAGATAGATAGATATAGATAGATGGGTCATTGGTGGGTGGGTGGATACATAGATAGATAGATAGATAGATAGATAGATAGATAGATAGATAGATAGATAGATAGATAGATAGATAGATAGATAGATAGATAGATAGATAGATAGATAGATAGATAGATAGATAGATAGATGGGTCATGGGTGGGTGGGTGGATACATAGATAGATAGATTGGTTATGGGTGGGTGGATGGGTGGATACATAGATAGATAGATGGGTCATGTGTGGGTGGATGGGTGGATACATAGATAGATGGGTCATGGATGGGTGGGTCGATAGATAGATAGATAGATAGATAGATAGATAGATAGATAGATAGATAGATAGATAGATAGATAGATAGATAGATAGATAGATAGATAGATAGATAGATGGGTCATGTGTGGGTGGATGGGTGGATACATAGATAGATGGGTCATGGATGGGTGGGTCGATAGATAGATAGATAGATAGATAGATAGATAGATAGATAGATAGATAGATAGATAGATAGATAGATAGATATAGATAGATGGGTCATTGGTGGGTGGGTGGATACATAGATAGATAGATAGATAGATAGATAGATAGATAGATAGATAGATAGATAGATAGATAGATAGATAGATAGATAGATAGATAGATGGGTCATGGGTGGGTGGGTGGATACATAGATAGATAGATTGGTTATGGGTGGGTGGATGGGTGGATACATAGATAGATAGATGGGTCATGTGTGGGTGGATGGGTGGATACATAGATAGATGGGTCATGGATGGGTGGGTCGATAGATAGATAGATAGATAGATAGATAGATAGATAGATAGATAGATAGATAGATAGATAGATAGATAGATAGATAGATAGATAGATAGATAGATAGATAGATAGATGGGTCATGTGTGGGTGGATGGGTGGATACATAGATAGATGGGTCATGGGTGGGTGGATGGGTGGATACATAGATAGATGGGTCATGGATGGGTGGGTCGATACATAGATAGATAGATAGATAGATAGATAGATAGATGGGTCATGGGTGGGTGGGTGGATAGATAGATAGATAGATAGATAGATAGATAGATAGATAGATAGATAGATAGATAGATAAATAGATAGATAGATAGATACATACATACATACATACATACATACATACATACATACAACATACATACAACATACATACATACATACATACATGGATGCATGCATACATACATACAAACATACATTCATATATACATATATTCATACATAGATACATAGATACAAAGATACATAGATACATACATACATATATACATACATACATACATTCATACATACATACATACATACATACATACATACATACATACATACATACATACATTCATACATACATACATACATACATACATACATACATACATTCATATATACATATATTCATACATAGATACATAGATACAAAGATACATAGATACATACATACATATATACATACATACATTCATACATACATACATACATACATACATATATACATACATACATTCATACATACATACATACATACATACATACATACATACATTCATATATACATATATTCATACATAGATACATAGATACAAAGATACATAGATACATACATACATATATACATACATACATTCATACATACATACATACATAAATACATACATACATACATACATACATACATACATACATACATACATACATACATACATACATACAGTGCATTTTAGTGACGGTACACACCGGTACAACCTTTTTCAATGTGGGAAAAATTATGACTATTGTTTTATTTTCACGTCTATTATTAATTTAATAGTAGTTTAAAGTTAGGCAATGAATCACTGAGTGCTGGCACCTTTTTTTATTTTTACAAAAAAGCACTGAATAAATACAAACATTCATACATACATACATACATACATACATACATACATACATACATACATACATACATACATACATACATACATACATACCCACATACAAAGACAGGCAGACAGACAGACGAAAGATAGATAGATTAGAAAGCTATCTAAAAAGAGAGACACAGAGAAAGCGAGGGAGAATAATACTGATAAAAAATGCTTTAACATGGTCGTTTTAATTATATTTTATTAGACTTTAATAAAAGACGGTGGGTACCTCCACAAGACTCCTACCTAGTGCCTCCACTTACATAAATCGGGCCGATAATATGATTATCAAATAGAAAGTCTTACCTCCATAAAAACAGCAATAATCGTTAAACCTTTAACTCCTTTTGTGGCTTCACTAAGATTTTTGTACAGTTCGCTGTTATAGGCTATTATATGCATCTGGCGAAAAAAAATAAAAACAAATGTCAACAGAGAGTGATAAAAGAGTTTACTTAGTATACAGAAATCTAGAAAAGAAAATAAGCAAGTTGGTTTTTAGAAAAATAAAATAGAAGTATTAATAAGGGAGAGAACTCCTCCATCTATTAATAACGTAGTACATATTTCCCTTTAAAATACCAAACTAATTAATTACCAATAATTAATTTATTAGTTGGTAGTTTTCTTTTTTTTTTATTAATTCAAGTTTTGTTAGGTTCAATAAATAAATGTGTACAGTTTCAACTTGACCGAGGATTGGTGTGGGATAAATAACGTGTACACAGTTTGTACCAGACAGAGTGAGATGATATAAGTTTTGTAAAAATAGTGACGAATTCAAACTACATTGGATTTTAATAGTTCCAAAACATCGTGTGTATAGGAATTCCTTCAGCTGTAGTTGGATGTGGCCTCTTCAGGTCCAAGATTTGAGTTCTAACAATTTCTCATCGAAGTCTGTTACTAATCAAACTGCATTATCATGAGGTCCTTTATGGGGACAGAGTTTTAAGGGTTGATTACAGTGGTGCGTTCGGAGCAAATATGAGCGCCCTCAAAGGCACATATTACGGGGTGCATCTTATTCAGAAAGCGAAAGAGAACTAAGAAAATTTTAAATAAAGGACATCCAATTCAATCTAGCTCGGTGATTCTCACTATTGTGTTATGGCATAGATTTTTCGGAATGCCGTAGCAATAAATAACATTTGAGTATTCTTATCAAAGAATAATAATTTATTTCGTTTTCTTGGTAAGTGAAATATACATAATTAAGTAACTATAAAGCTATGACAAACATGTCCTCGGGTAAGAATTTGTGAGAATCTCTGACAGATTTCGAGATAAGATTAGACAATCTGCACACATTCACGTGGGGAAAATTTGAAAATATATTTAGAAAAAAAGAATTACAGAAATTAGATATTTCGTCTTTTTTTTTCTTCTCTCTCTCTCAATTAATAGATCTTCGCATCTTCATGCACAAATGGCATAATGATGTTGCAGCGTTATGTGTGTGTGTGTGTGTGTGTGTGTGTGTACCGCATGTAAGTGTAAGTTTGTGTACTTGTTAGATGACATGAGATGTCACCACGCCTTCAACTCCAGACCTGTACGGCCTCATTAAGGACTGTAATTTCTCTAGTTAGATGTGTACGTCTTGAGTGTCACTCAAACTATGGGGATCTCATCATCCAATATGTCATCAATACATCGTCCAATATGTCATCAATACATCACCCAATATGTCATCAATACATCGTCCAATATGTCATCAATACATCACCCAATATGTCATCAATACATCGTCCAATATGTCATCAATACATCATCCAATATGTCATCAATACATCGTCCAATATGTCATCAATACATCACCCAATATGTCATCAATACATCGTCCAATATGTCATCAATACATCACCCAATATGTCATCAATACATCGTCCAATATGTCATCAATACATCATCCAATATGTCATCAATACATCGTCCAATATGTCATCAATACATCGTCCAATATGTCATCAATACATCGTCCAATATGTCATCAATACATCGTCCAATATGTCATCAATACATCATCCAATATGTCATCAATACATCGTCCAATATGTCATCAATACATCATCCAATATGTCATCAATACATCATCCAATATGTCATCAATACATCGTCCAATATGTCATCAATACATCGTCCAATATGTCATCAATACATCGTCCAATATGTCATCAATACATCATCCAATATGTCATCAATACATCACCCAATATGTCATCAATACATCGTCCAATATGTCATCAATACATCATCCAATATGTCATCAATACATCGTCCAATATGTCATCAATACATCACCCAATATGTCATCAATACATCGTCCAATATGTCATCAATACATCATCCAATATGTCATCAATACATCGTCCAATATGTCATCAATACATCACCCAATATGTCATCAATACATCGTCCAATATGTCATCAATACATCGTCCAATATGCCATTCAATCAAGGCCGGTCCTAACAATTGCGGGGCCTTATGCGAAACGGATTGTGCGGGGCTTAGACTTGGTAGTTATAAGAATAATTTCAAAATCACGATCAAATAAATATTGCTTTTGATTTTTTTTATGAGATCGAGATAGTTTTAGATCTATATTTAAATACCAGTGGCTAATAAAGCTTTAAAAAAGCAAGGGAACTTAAAATTCGCCTTATTATTACATTTTTATCAAATGAAAGCTGACAATGCCTTTTTTATCGCGCTTACAGTTGGCGTTTTTCCATATTACATGAAATATTTACTGGAACATGGAACAAAAAGAGCCTGCTAGAACCCTGTTATAAGTTAATTTAATTTCATAATTTACACCTAGAATAAGCGCTGGGCCTATGAAAGAACGGGGCCCACTGCGGCCGCATAGGTGGCAGTAGCCTAAAGCCGGCCCTGCATTCAATACATCCATAATGACCTTACCTCCCTGCGCTTTTTGAATTAAAATTATTCCTTTAACAATTATGAACAATACAAACATTAATTTAGACGAGATATAGTGTAACAAGCTAAAATAGCAGCACTAGTACTTTAATGTGTGTAATTTTAAGAAATGTTCTTATAGTTCGTCTCAAAATTTGTCTATCATACGGATTCACGAATACAGTGTCTTCCATTTCAATCCATGATATAGAACATTCATTTTGTGCCAGTTTGTATTGTTCTAATTTTTAAATGCAAGTCTGGGTTACTCAACTACAAAATGTTAAACTGCTCTTCAAAATGGAATATACAACAAGTTATGTTATTTTTATTTTTTTAATCAATTCATACATTATGTTTAAATAATACAGTAAACATTCCTATTTCATTTGTCATTGAAACAGTAACAAGAAAAAATAGCAAGTTTTGGGATCAAATCAACAAATTTATATTATAAGCGCAATGCTCAATCACCTTATCTAACTGGCCATACCACTATGTGCGAAATTTAAGCTTGGAAACAGAAAGGATTACTTGACTTATCAACTTATGTCTTTTGACCACCTTTTCAGTACGAATGTGTGTGCTATATATAAAAAAAATGTTTGAATAGCCTTTCTTTGTTATTGGAAACTAGTCTTGAAGCAGTGTCTTGAAAACTTGATAGCATTTTTCAAAACTATGTTGTTAATTTTTCAAGTTGAAAATAAATTGTTGATCAGACTTCATAACTGTTTCTTAAGCTATCACTGCAAAGATATTCAGCCAACTTTAATTAGACACTGTGTAACTTTTGTCAAAGAATGAAAACCTCTAGATAGATAAAGTTATTATTGTGTAAGCTCAAACCGAATATGAAAAGATTAAAAATGCAAGCCAATGACACGAAGATGAGTGAAAATACTTTTTTTTTGTTTCGGAAAATTTTCCTTGTGGAGGTCAATGACAACTTCTCTCTCTCTCCTTCTCTCTCTCTCTCTCTCTTCCAGACTTGCTCGTTAACTAAGTTAAGTCATTAAATTCACATCGATCGTGGCGGCGAGTGGCATCTCGGATTCTGTGACATTAATTTCGGCAGGACAAATAGAGAAGCAACTATCTGGCGGAGGAATCCACTCCTCCCATTGCAACTCTTCCATCTCGACCTCCCATCGGAGATTGCACCCTCAGTCCCAACTCTCACCCCCCCCCAAACCTAACACATACACACACACCAAAAAAAAAGTAAATCAATTTTGCGTACGAGTCTATGTGAGTGTATGGGTTGATATTTGTATGTATGTGAATATTGGGGAGAAACTGGTGAGACGGGAGGGGGGGGAGGGGGGGGGGGAAACGAAAGAGGGGGGGGGGGGAGTAGTCTATTACTTTTTTTTTGTGTCTTCTCAAATCGCAGTTTATCTACATTAGAGCCAGATTGGATCCGGGCGCCGACAGAATTGGGATAGGAAGTAGGGAGGACGGGGAAGAGGGCGATACGGAGAAGAGGAGGGAGAGAGTATTTCTGATGAAGTATTAGAGGGAGGGGGTGAAATGGTCAAGAGTATAGGGGATTTGGTTGTACCTATCTATATGGACATTGGGGGAGGGGGGGATATTGAATCATACATTTATAAAGAGTCCTAGATCAAAGGAGTGGCAATGCCGGTCTGGGTGCTAGAAGATTGAGGAGACTAGCCTTATGGGGGGTGGGGGTGGGGAGGAGGGCAAGGGAAGGGTTAAGGCGTTCGGGAATAACGGAAAGACAGTTATTGGTTCAAGGCATTTTTTTTTCATCCTTCAGTTTCTACACCCAGGCAATGGGTGGGAGGGGGAAAGAAGCTTTGCAGTTTGTCGGCCAAAAAGTTAAGTAAAAATTGTGTTGAACTTTGTACCAGACGTGTGACGGAGAGGGGCGGGGGAGTAACGGAGTGTGTTACGTTGTTAGGGGGGGGGATGGGGGGAGTGTTCGGAAGAGGTGGGGGGGTTACGATTGGAACGTAGATGTGTGATTTAAGATTGCGAACGTTCTGGGCTACCGGTGGTGAGGGTAACTGTCTAATATTCTATGGATTGGGGGGAGGAGGGGAACTCAAGCAAACGAAGGAATCGAAACATTAAGACAGATCGGCAGTGCTTATTTTTTGTACCGGTCAAAATGAAATTAGATCTCGGTGCTAGACACACTGAGAACACTTTAATAAAATCATTTCAGATTCAATCTCTCTCTTCTTAAGCTTATCATTGAAAGAAGCATAAAACAAAAGATCAAACGTTATTTAATTGATAATCATGTTTCATCATTTATTATCAACAATTAAACAATTATATAATATAACTACAATAAATGCAACACATAATAAAGCGTGAAGGTGCGGTGGCTGAGTGGTAAGGCGCTAGGCTTCCGAACCGAGCAATGCCGGGCTCGATTCCTGGTGAAGACTGGGATTTTCATTCGAGATCTTTAGAACGCCTGTTGAGTCCAACCAGCTCTATTGGTACCTGACATTAGTGGGGGAAAACTTAAGGAGTTTGGTCCATGTGCTGGTGGCCACATGACAGCTTCGATAGCTGTAGGCGATGGAAGAAACAGATGATCTTTATATCATCTGCCCCATAGATCGCAAGGTATGAAAGGAGAACTTGACTTTACTTGTAATAAATCGTAGTCATAGAGTCTGAGAAATATGGATGTTTGCAGTATGTTACGTTGGCTTAGAGAAAACTTGATACTTTTCTTTTTATTTAGATTCAACAGCGCGCTATTTGGTTTCTAGTATCGGTTGGTTAAGACAGTTTTCGATAATTCTGTGCCCCATTCAAACGAGACAGCGTTCGTCTAGTTTATAATCTCAGACAAACTGATCATAGTCATTTTTTTTCTCTTTGAAAGGCTCATTTCACACTCCCCATCTGTCACACCTTTTGCCCAGCATGGGCTATTCGGGCGGTGATGGTCTTCCACGGTACGTGACGGTACATTATTGGAAAATGGAGCGTAGCCTCGTGGTCTCGGCCTTCGCATTAGAGGAAGATGATGTGGGCTCAGGGATGCGTGTCACATAAAAACGGATACGATTATACGATCATCTAGCGGACAGGGGCCTCTAGACAGAGTGGTCGGTGAAGAGACAATCCCTCATTCTGGCCGTCGGGGTTAAAGCCTTTCCCGGGGTTAGGTTAATGGGAGTAATCTCGAGCCTAAAGGACACTTCAGTGAGGTCTTTAAAGAGCGTTCGCTGTCATTCCTTGCCGTCTTTAACTCTATTCCTATTATATGACGTACTTCTTTCATCATTACCTTAGCTTCTGAAACCTCAGTCTGCATTGCGTAAAGAAAGATTAACAGGGCTAGGGTTAAAATCAATGGAAGAGGTCATCCCAGGTCCGTGACTTGCTGTTTGGCGTTTCTGTGGCTAGTGGTTTTTCTACAGGGTAGTGTAGCTAGTCCTACGCCCAACCCTTCTCCTTTCTCAGCCGGGCTTGGGACCGTCCTAAGGCTGAGTTAAAGGAAGAGGTAAGATCTTTACAAAAAAAAATGATCTCACTTCAACCAAACAAATATCCCTGCAAGAATCTAGCAACTAAATTATCGGAACTTGGTCAAAACAAATGTCAGAGAACATAGGAGCAAAGATTGTTCACAGGCAAAATCCAAATGGCTGGTGCCCTAAAGGCGGACCACGACCACGATTGCTTGATGTAGAATCAGATCTACAACAGCTAAGAGTACGGGCATGGTGACGTATAGCCCAGGAGAGATCAGAATGGAAAGATTTGCTAGAGCCGGCCAGGACTCTCCATGGGCTGTAGTGCCACTGGGATGGATGGAAGGTCAAAGCAAATGCATTATTTTCCTAGCATCTAGAACATTAAAGTTATGTTGCTATGTCTACGAGGGATTTCCTCGATACTGTTAAAACACAGTGCCCTGCTCTTTGTTTAAAACTCGATTTTTAAGTTCCAGTTTCCATTATTTTCATAATATAATAGAATAATGCAGTCAAAGAAGAAAAGACGATTTGAAGAAATATAGGGGCGATATAATGGAACTTAAACAAAAAAATATAAGGAAGATTGTGAGATTTTTTAACCCTAACCTTAGTTTCTAAAACTAAACAATGCCAAGAATGCCATATAACAAATAAAGTAAAAAAAAATAATTAAAGTTTCCCCTTCAGACTTTCTGGTCTATGCCAAATTATATCTATTTGTAACTATTGTGTTAAGTCCCATAAAGATGTCAAAGTGGCCACATCACACACCATTTTCGTTCTTATTTCTATTTTTAAGTTTACAAACCAAAATAAATTTTCTAGGAAAAGAACATGTAGCCAACATCTAAACAGTTTTGAATCTCTACCACCTGTCAACACACATCTAGTTCCACTAAAGTTACCACAAAAAGAAACAGGGAAATAGCGTCGATTAGTTCGAAGTGACGATTAGGTTATCTCCCTTTTTTGTTCCTGCACTGAATCCCGGCATCCCTTGAGAACTGGGCGGCATCTCGCGCCGAATTTCGCTGCATTTAATGTCACTTAGAGTCAAACTGATGGATTGCCGTCGCCTGGTCCATATTTCCCTTGGGGTCCTTGTTGGACGGACAAAGTGAGAATCAGTAGTGGTGCAGAGCAGCGGTTCCCAACTTATTTGATTGTGGGCTACTATACATGTTTTGTTTTTGGCCAATACAGAGGGCCACTATTACATTGAAGCCTATACTCGGTAGTGTATTTCGAAGATACAAATATCTTAATATAACATTTTTTTTAAAAGTCTACGTTTGGGAAAATAAAAACTGAATAATAATCTTTATTATTCCATTAGAAAAGTCTTCGAAAAAAATGCAGGCGTTTCATTCGCTCCAACAGTATTAAGAACGAAATTATGTAATGTGACGTATTTTTACAAAGCCTTTATCAAATCAATTCTGTCTATCTGTCTGATAAAAAATGTGTACCTGTTATTTCTCCCACACCCATTCTCAAATTAAGTTAAAATTGTGCACAGTTATTTCTTTCACCTGGCAAAACAAGAATCAATAAAAATTAATCAATTAGGTAACTAGCTATTGATAATTAATTATTTAATTGGTAATGAGTAAGGTAAAGAAATTGTACTTGACTAATATGGTGGTATAAGTTGAATTAGTCCCCTTTGTACTTTGTAGAAAGAAAAGTTTGGAACTAACAAAAGATAAGTATAAAACCATATAGTTTCATAACCATTTCCCTGGCAAAGTGGTTAGCGTGTTAAATTGAGGAGGCTTTAGTTAGTTCGAATTCCGGTCGTTCAACTTTTTTAAAAAAGCACTTAAAAAGTGATCATGGTAACATTCACACAACTATCCCCATCTTCTTCCCCCCCTTTTTTTTTTCAACTGGTCCAGACAAGTGATAGGATCATACCGTATTAAGAAAGCTAAAAGCATGAAATTGCGTTAAATAAATACTATTGGTACGAATATTTCTAATCGCAAAGATTTATTATTATCAGTACAGATCGTCACGTTTTGCTCGATCCGAAGACTTATGGAGGGCAGCATTCAATAAAACTAGCGTTCTCTCAGCGCTGAAGTGGTAAGAGAGAACGAATTTTCGATCATGATCAATTTCCAGTGTTTCCACCATGACATTTCGGACCTCATAGCAAGTACTAATTATAATGACATACAATTGAAATTATAAAATGAATTAATTTAGGGAATAAATTTCACTTATCATATTGGTCTCAGCGAAATTCATTGTTTATATGACTAAATCTATAAATCTACCTGTAACGTCATGTCTTAAACCACCATTTCATTCTATTGTAGCCATCACAGAAGTCTGCATTGGCATGCTTGCCTTTCTAGTGAGATGTTTGGGAATTTCTTATCTGGAAATTTATTTATACTGAAATGGAATAATGCTTTTAAATGGGGCTTCTGCATTTTCATGGTGTGTCATAAATAATTAGCTTCATTAGGTGGTTAAAGTCTAAATTAATTATTCTGGTGGTGCTTCGGACTGTAATCGCCGTGGCCTTAGTTTGAAGTCTGTCATCTGAAATCACGTGCAGTTCTGCGTAGGTCTGGGAAAGGATGGAGTAAAAATCTTTATTTCTGAAGAAATGTCCGAAATATTTGACACATTAGAAACATTCTCTGCAAAAGTTGATTAGAAAATCTAAATAATGTATGTTAGCACCACATGACCGCCTAGATATCAATAATAAAAGTTGAATTAAGAACATTATCATCTAATGTTCATTTGTTCCTTTTGTTTCGCTAAAATAATTTAAATATTTTTTTTCTTGTTTTCATGTTTTTTTTTATTTTAATTCAAGAGTTCAGACATGGAAAATTTCGCCTCTTTTTCATAAATTAGCTTTGACCTTGACTCTGACTTTCCTCACATGGATTAACCTTGAATTAATACTTCCCAGAAATTAAATCCTTAACTAAATTATGAATTGTCAACTTCTTTGAAATGAGCTTCATTTTAATACATTGTTACATTGTTACATTGTTACATTGTTACAACTTACAACGTCAGCCTCTCAAGCAATGAGTTTTGATTGTTACAATACCTCTATTCAAGTCAGAACTTCATGGAACATGAACCTTCAGGAACCTGGGTACAGGAACCTGGACGCAGGGTCGGTCCTACAGATTGCGGGGCCCTATGAAAAACGGATAGCGCGGGGCCCATCCTGAGTAGGGATAAGGATAATAAGTGAAAATAAAGATTTTGAATTAGAAAATAACTTCAACTTCGTCTTTACATTTTATTCATACTTTACTAAGTTTAAAATCACTGTTAAATTAACTTAACGAACCATCTACAGTAGATATGTAGATTGTAGTTTTCCAACAAAAAGCTGATAAACATTTAGTTCTGCCTTTTAGATTTACTATCGACTAGCAAAATATCACTTTTGTTTGTTTTTTATAAGAGGTAGAGATAGATTTGGATCTATATTTGTATGCCAGTGACTATTAAAGTAAATTAAGTATTTAAACTTTTTGTTTTGGTTAAAATTCGAGTTATTATTACATTTTTATTAAATGAAAGCTGACACTGACGTTGTTTTTTTTTCATCGCGGGTAGGATTGGCGTTTTCCAAATTGAATGACACCCCGAAATGACAATTTTGCCTGTTTTTAATGAGATTTGCACGAGCTTTCAGAAGATTTAACAATTTCAGGAGATTTTCATGACTTCTTCGTATATTTTGTAATTTCTTGAGAATTCGAGGAGCTCTTTAATAATAAGTTAATATATTTTTATTTAATAATTTACACCTAGAATTCGGGGCCTTTGGTAGTGCGGGGCCCACTGCGGTCGCATAGGTTGCAGGGGCCTAGGACCGGCTGCGTGGACGCTGATCTCAAAAACACCTCGAATGATTTTTTTCTTTCAAATTTAACAGTTGATTTATATCGCTGAGAAAAGAATTGCTAGCTCGTTGGCCACACGTGCAAAACCTAGTTTGACTGTTATCATTTATGTAACATATAAAATTAAATATATTTCAATTTGGTTAGAGATCTAGATTTAGAATTCTAGCATTGGTTTTGAAAGGACTATCGCGTTCTTGTAAGGCTTTATTGATTCAATAGTTTAATAAATTAATGTCCCGAAAATTTCGGGCACCTTCTTCTAAGTATAGATTTAAAGGCCTCTTTTTAGAATTAGTCAATAATAATATTTAAAAAAATATGGCTTAGTTTCCAGAAATTATGCGATAAATGAGTAAATTTAAAGTTGCTTCAAGGTTGTCCCAAATAATATACTTATATTTTTTACGTAAATCTAATATACTTCACATGTTCGTAAATCTAGAAGTAGATCTAGATCTAGGCAAGATCTTATGAGTTCGAAGTCAAAAGTCTAGGTTTAGTATTATATCTAGATGTCCATATAAAGATAATGTCAATAAATAATCACAAAATTAAGAATTAATAATAATAATAATTATAGCTTTTATATAGCGCTACTTTCATGTTTAGAGCATTCTCAGAACACCTTGGTCCAATCTCATTTGTGGACCAGTTGGGGGGGGGGGGGGGAGGGTATCTGGGAGAAGGTTTTTCGTGCTGCGTTTAGGCGCTCAGTAAACACAACTCTGCCCGAGTTGGGTGTCGGACCTCGAGCCCCCTTCATAGGTAGCCAAGCCAAGTTCAAGCGTGCTTAGCCTCTCGACCACGCTCTCTTCTGAAAGGGGAACATAACTTTGCTTTTTGCTTGACGAATAGGCTACTACGTACATTCACGCACCTGACAGTGTCAAAATCACAGGTTTGAAATAAATGTTTTTTTATTATTATTTTTTTTTTAGATTTGTATATTATTTAAAGTTGTATAATAGAGTTAGGGCCTATTGTGTTTGTTAAAAAATGTATTTTTAAAATGCTTGTCTTGCTTTCAATGACGATGCAAGTGTTTGATTTCATCCAATCTCTTTTCAGAACCATTGGATTGAACGTCTGTCTACTTGTGTTTCTATGTTTATTGTGATTACCATGTCTGGGTTGCGATTGAAATAATAGAGCTCCTAACTTTAATCAATTGAATTTTAAGCAAGGTTTGATTTCTCTTTCAGACAACAAATGGACAGCTCCAACAAATGGACAGCTCCAACAAATGGACAGCTCCAACAAATGGACAGCTCCAACAAATGGACAGCTCCAACAAATGGACATCTCCAACAAATGGACATCTCCAACAAATGGACAGCTCCAACAAATGGACATCTCCAACAAATGGACAGCTCCAACAAGTGGACAACTCCAACAAATGGACAGCTCCAACAAATGGACATCTCCAACAAATGGACAGCTCCAACAAATGGACAGCTCCAACAAATGGACAGCTCCAACAAAACGTCAGCTATATCAAATTTGGCAACTCCAACAAATAGATAACTCCAACAAATTGACAACTCCAGCAGAACTGCAACTTCTTTTTCACAACTATGCAGTCCTAGACTTTCCTTCCAAAGACATTAGGATACAACAATTAAAGGGTCACCATTTAGAACTAAATCCTAATAATTGTTTACTTCTGGCAAGTGGGCAGGGGGAAAAAAAGGGGTGAAAGTTTACATGCGTATATTCATTTTCCTTATAATCCACCTTCACAAACACACACACTAACACACACACCAAAACTAGTGGACTCACTCAAAAATCTGGTTTTCCATAGTACCATCTGATCCCCTCCTCATACACGCGCTGGCTCCAGGAGACTTTTCGACTCGTCAAATACTTAAGTCTTTTCCCCGCCGAGTTAAACCCTCAAAACTTTTCTCTGAAGATAGAAAGAGAGGGTGGGGGGGGCGATGGGTCAAAGGTTAACCCTTGTGGTGGACGTAGAAGGCGAAAATTAAATCAACTCTACACGATTTAATCAATAATGCTATATCGGTGTGTATATGTGTGCAGGGTGGAGTCAAGGTGGAGAGGTCTTGGTGCTTGAGGAGGGTATCCGTGGGAGGTAGAAGGCTCCAGCATATTTAGCAAACAAGGAGGGGGGGGGGGGGACAAGTTAGCCCTACACTTTAGCTCATAAAATAAATGACGTCCCCGTCCGTGACAGTCCCTGACATTAAGGGGAGGCTAATTCGTTTTTACCGCCAGTTGGTTGGCCAGATAGCTTGCTGTGTGTGAATGTGTGTGTGTGTCTATCTATGTGAATGTATGTTTGTTTTATTAAACATTTGGTCTAAATCCATCGATTATGCAAAGTAACTGGAGGTAATGGCTAGATAGTAAAGTAAAGCACTTTTTTTTTGCGATCTATGAAGCAGATAATGTAAAGGTCATCTGTGTGTATGACTGACCTGTTTACGAGGGTGTCATGTGGCCAATACAATCACCTTTACTTCCCTACCTAATGTCAGGTACCCATCAGAGGTGGCTGGCCTCAATGGCATCTTAAAAATCCTGAAATTCAATACCCCCATTCTTTGCCGACATTCAAACCCGAGACCTCTCGATTGGGAAGCCAAGCGCTTTTCCTTTCTACCACCACGCTCCATTAGGTTACATACTGACCTTGAAACCGTATTAACAACATTTCTAGCAAGACTGATGAAACAGAAATGTCGATGTGGGATGTTTGGTATAAACCTCTTATCTCTAGGGCTCAAAGTTTGAATCCCGACTTGAGCTAGCCTGTGATTGCTGAACATCTAAAGACAGCACGGAAACCTTCTCCTTAACACCTCCCACCCCCACCACGCACACACACAAGTCCACAAAAGAGGTTGGGTCATTTAGCACTGAACATGCTGTTGCGTTAAAGACATACTAAAGTAAATTTTTAAAAACTAGTTATATATAAGAAAAACTTTTTAAAAGCCTTGCTTATATTATAAGAATTTGAATCAATCGATTTTTTAAATTAACAATGTAATACAAAATTAATGAATCAATTGTTTTTCAATAAAATGATATCTCACAAGTTGACCATATAAACAAAGCTAAAATATGTGCTCGTCTATGATGTACGGCCAACACGTTTTGCCACTTAGCTTTTCAAGTACTTATAAAAATAGAAGCTTTTATTAGTCTATCGTTAGTTTAACATTTTTAGCGAACGACCAAATTCTATACATTACTGTGGTTATTGTCACGGGTCTCCCGTCACCTATTTAGTATATTCTACTTATAAAATGAAGTAAAATAATTACGACTAATTGATTAAATAATTGGAAAAAGCTTTATTCGTGTGTTGTCATGGAGAATGAATCAAAGTGCAAAGTTTCAACTTGATCCGAAAGTAGGAAGTGGGAGAAGTAAACCTAAAAGATTTTGACCAGACAGACGGTAAAAAACTTGTTTAAAAATCGTGGTTAAAATGTAACACTGAGGTTTAATGAGTATTCAAGAAGGCAAAGATTTTTAGCGGCCCCCGAAAGGGGAAAAGACCCTATAGTTTAGTGTGGAATGTCTGTCCGTCCGTCCCGTTTAGATCTCGTAAACTAGAAGAGATAGTGAAAATCCGACATAATATTTTAGACCATTCAAAGTTCTGATGCAAAGGCTACTTTTTTCTTTTCTGAAAGCGAAAAATCTAATTTTTTAAATCACTAATGCAAGCAGTTTTTTTTTCATTAAAAATAAACCACTTTTACAACTATTCACTATTAATAGTAACAAACACGGGAGGATCTTTTGTAGGGGATACACCGTAATATCACATTTTTAACATATTTATGCAAACGATTTTATATTTTTTGTCAAAATTTTTGTTATTTTATTTGTATTTTTATCTATTTAGTACGCATATGAGTTGGAACTAATTTAAAACAAAAATTAATAAGTAGTTGTTTTTTTTATATTATCGCGTGAACTGTTGCGATATCACACAGACTATAGAGATAGAACACAGAACTAAAGGAATTTTTTTTTTTTTACGGAAATGTTTTTTTCTTGAGGCATAAGGGAGACGCGGTGGCTGAGCGGTAAAGCGCTTGACTTCCGAACCGGGGTCTGGGGCTCGATTCATGGTGAAGAATGGTATTTTAAATTTCGGGATCTTCCAGCTTTAATGGTTACCTGACATTAGTTGGGGAAAAGTAAAGGCAGTTGATCGTTGTGCTGGCCACATGACGCCCTCGTTAACCGTAGGCCACAGAATCAGATGACCTTTACATCATCTGCCCTATAGACCACAAGGTCTGAAAGGGGAACTTACTTATTTACTTACTGAGGAATAAGAGATGGTCCCTAAAAAAATTACAAAGTAATTAGAGCAATTATATATTCAATATAAGACATAAGTTAGGCCAGGTTCACATCTAACTTCACATTTCCTTTGGTCTGTGGACCGCTGGGGCACCACACAAGATCCGTCAACCTTCTTTCTCCATTCTACTCAGTCATTTGTCTTTATGATGTTTTTTTTCTGAAAATTTTGAAACCTGCCTTTTTACCGGCCTGGGTGGACCACTTCGGGGGCCGATTTCTTTGTAACCTTTACTTACATTTTGTTTTACTTTTGGCATCACATTTCGCAAAAAAAAATGTTTATGCAACAATTATTCTCACGTATTTGTACTTGTTGTCAAGATATATTTATTAGATATAGTTTCATTATAGAACCGATTTATTAAATGTTTGTCAAACATTGTCCTATTACTTCTTGTCTAGCAAATCTTAGAAAAGATGTTAGTGGCCATACTTCACTTCAGAGTACCATAGTCCGTACGTTAGGTCTGAAAAGAGAATGGCAATTCTATTACTGAGCTATCGGACACGAAGTTGCCCGTCGTAAATAAGCCACTGGACCTATGGAACTACCAGACGATATTGGCACTAGGGACATGTTTATGTCAGGCACTGACCCTTGGAATGACCAAGTGGCCAAAGCATAGAGTACTCTATGCTAAGAGGTGGGAGTTTTTTGTCGACACCCTCTCTCTCTCTCTCTCTCTACACGTATATAGCATTTGCCACAAAATAAGAATAAAGTTACGCATATTTAAAAATAAAACTGAATTTCTTTTTTAAATTTAAATTAAGTAAACAATGTCAAATGTGTCTTCTTCATTTAATAGATATAACTGCCTAACCCGATAAGGGTCCTTATAAGTGCCATTGTCTGTTTAGTACATGTGTGATTTATCAATTTGTCTGCCTGTCTCTAACAAGTTGTCTTGCTTAAAATAAGCACACAGCTTCTAGCAATGATTATAATGAAATAAATATAGCGTCCTCTTTCTACTGAGATCATACTGTGTACGTCTTCTGGGTCATGTCATTGGATTAGACAACTCTAATTATTCATTAATTTGTTTCAATTATTGAAACAGCAGAAACACGTGACTCATTAAGATTTCATTATTCTATTCCATTAGCTTCCGGAAACGAGTTTTTTTTTATATTCTTATCCGCCAATGTCAAGGTTATTTCATTTTCTTAATTAGGCATGAACCGTAATTTCTTTTTTTCCATTCTTTCTGTTCTCTAATGAATTAAAATTAATGCACAAAAAAAATTTAAATGATGATTATCGTAATCAGAAATCTGTTAACTAGATAGTGAGCTACATAGAACATAACCCAGAGCTCACTAACGAGCTGAACAAATTTGAGTCTCTTTTAATACGTGTCTTCGCCAACAACATTAAATAGAAGCCTAGTTTAAATAGAAGTCGCAAACTATCCACGCATTCGACCTTATGATAATTTTCTGTTAATGTAGGTATTGCGACATCACTTTATCTCAAAGGGATTAATCAAAGAGATAATGACCAAAAATATTGCATTAATTTCGATGTTACCTAAAACGGATACCACTTTGTTTCTATTTACAATATGAAATAGTGAATCAAGATGAGTGTCGATAGAGCGAGACTCACTATAACAACACTACCAGATATGATGGATTCAAGTTACATCGTTTCGTTTTCTTATATAACTTTCGGATTTTCCAATAGAATTGAAGATTTTTACGTCAGCTAGAGCCTCATGCAGGACAATAGAGGACAGGGTTCGAAACTCAAAGTCGGTTTACTCATGGTTTACGTTAGGGCGTTATATAGTGAAGGAAGCAGTTGAGCTACGGATGGACGGCAAGATTATATCGTGGGACAAAAAGCCTAGGTACCTCGGGGTTATCCTTGATCAGAAAATGACATAGTGCGACCATATCCATCATGTACGCGAAACAGCCATCCAATGCGCATACCACTCGACCAGACAACCGCCAAACGCATATACCACACGACCAAACAGACATTCTTAATTCTTATACAGTACCAGGGCGGTACCATAAGGATGGGGGCGTATCTTTGCTTGACGTTCCACTGCCACTTTAATGCTGCTTATTAAGCCCCTCACCAAAAAGCCTTTCAACCCTCTCACGCCTCTTACCACACATGGTAACATCTAGATACCAAAGCTTTTTTTTTTTCTGCCCTCTTAATTGACGTTTTACAATGTAGCTAAAACTGAATGCCATGGTAGGTTTCAATAACGTATAGTATTTCTACAAGTAAATAGACGTAGAGGCTGTAGGACCTTCAAATTAAAAAAAAAATCTACAGTTCAATCGCAATCTTAATTAATCTATTACATCATCGTGTTGTGTTGATAGAACTAAAATAGTTAAAATAGTAAAACATAACACTTGATGGCTGCGCATTCGTGTGTTATGGGCTTTTTATTATTTTTTTATTTGGTTATTTTTTTTTTATTGACCACATGCTGACAATGGTTATGCTTGCCCTTGACATGGCAAAATATGTAGGTCACAGCTGGGGCTTCGCATCCACCGGAAATACTGCATTCCTCACTAATCTTGTGAATCAAAGACAAACCTTATTCTTTTTCTAGTTATTCTTTTTTTTTTTTAAAGCATCAAACGGAGCTGCCGCACTAAGCATCAAATAGCCTAGGTACGCCACTTCTTGACTAGATAACATGCTAACTCTGCACACTGACTTTACACATCCAGCTTCAAATACAGCATGCACACACACATATAGAACATCAACACATTCACACCCTTCTCTCTCTCTCTCTCATTTTCTTCGATTCCCAAAACATTCGGTAAATTAAAACGATGGCACCGCCATTGTCCACCCCATCACTGCCATCTCTTCCGTGTGACTAACCAAGAGGGGAGAGCATCAAAAACATCTTCCTCGCCTGGTCACGGGGCTCTCGACAAACTCAAAAACCTCTCCCAGTGGGAGAAGTGGCGGAACGAAACACACACAAAAAATGGCCCAAAAAAAAAAGAAAACTGAGCAATGGTACGGTTTGGGTTGAAATACTAATACCAGACATAAAAAGGATAAGGGATTCACAGTATTCAGTCTTAATTATGGTCATTTGGCGAGAGCTTTTGAGAGAGGCCATCCTTAGGAAGGAACCTGTTGGCAGCATCAGAGATGTCTTTCATACAGTTAATTGACTGGACTGGTCAGCGCGGCCATTTTTGTTTCTTCTTTTAGTCCCTTATCGGTCGATTTGATCAGTTTTCGATTTTTGGTCCCAGATTCTTGAGTGAGACGAGACAGCGGTCATATAGTTTATAGCCTGTTACACACTGACCGAGGTAGTTTTGTTTTTATATATAATATGAGTTATTTAGTGTATTCTACACAGAGACGTTGTGAGCAAAACGTGCGCCCTGGGGAAGAAACTTTATTGGCGGCAACCAACCTTCATTTCCCATGAAAATCACATAGAAATATCTTAGAACTAACTAAAATATCTACAATATTTTTTTGACTCCTCTCTGCGTGGGGTGGCGCCCGAGGCATCGTGCCCTCTTTACCCTTCACTATGCCTTTGATACTACAGGTTATTCATATTAAGTATAAAGGCCTAATATTGAATTCTAATAAGGTATGGCATGTTAAAATCTTTAAATAACATTACTTCAGAAAAGATTGTATGTTTCCATGTAAAATACAAAAATGCTATAAAAAAATAAAAAAAAATTTTCAAAAGTTAGGGATTCATTCTACACCTTTTAAGGTTGCATTAAAATTAATATACGTATGCTACATATGCGTGACTCATGAAGTACATATATAGTTAACCGGATATAAGCCCAGTTTGTAGTCATTACAAAGCTAATTTTAAATCACACTGTCTGTCTGTCCTGTAAAAAGTTTGTACACGTTATTCCACCGACAGCCAATCTCAGATCAAGTTGAAATTTGCCCAATAGTTTCTTTTATCTGACAACACAAGAAACAATTTTAAAACAAAAATAACCAATTAGTTAATTAACTATTGTCATTAATTATTTTGTTATGTTTTTCAAACAAGGGAAATAAATTTTACTTGACTGAATTGGTGGTATATTACGAATTAGTCCCCTTTGTAGAACTTGCTTTACATTGAAAGCAACAATATAGAACAATACAATTTTTACCAGTCAAAGGTACCTCGTTTGTGGAGTGGCTTGCACCTCTTCCTGAGAAGGTGAGAGCCTCGAGCTCGAAGTTAGGTAGTTCCTCCCTTTTTTTTTTTGTAAAGGCTTTTAAAATCTGATTACGGTAAAAATCCCTTTCTTTCTCCCCCGCACCCCATTTTTTTTGTTTAAAATTGTCCAGATATGTGATCGAATCCTAGTCTATTGGGGGGGGGGCTAAAAACATCAAAAACAATTGGTCAAAATAGTATAATTCCTACAGATTTATTGTTCATTGTCTAGATCTATTGCACATTTTTTACATGACTGATCCTAACTAACTAATATAGATTACACTGAACATGTGATTTTTTTTTAAAGTATTTGTTGTGTTATTCTTGTTACTCATATTAATCTGAAACAAATCCGAGTCTGGCTGGTGTGGTCGATTTCTCTACCAAAAGGATGATTAACTTACACTATTGTCAACTATTTGCTATCCAACTTTCTAGACTTTTTTCTTTCTCCCTTAGACCGTTCAAAGCGTAATTCTGGCCGTCACTGCACGGCGTCTTTGTTGAAAGGGAAATAACTGTCAAACAAGGGGAGATGAACGAGATTTGTTGATTTGTCCTCGGTCTCTTATCAGGAGGACCTCTACAGACAAACACGGTCAATTAACACTTCGTTTTCTTATTCTCTCTATTTTCTATAGCCAATGGCTTCAATTCAGTGCGGGATGGAACGTCTTGATACAATATTTAAAGTGGTGAATGCTCTGCGTTTTATGAACCCAGGTATAAGTCCATGAATTCACTTTCAGTACGAGTTGTAACCTACAGATATTTAGACACCAGTTCTATGTGCAGTAGTAGGGATTTTCACACTAAAATTTAGAGTAATCTGCTCTGTTTACATTTTTTTAGCGACCCCCGAAAGGGGAAAAGATGCTATTAGTTGTGTATAGAATGTCTGTCCGTTTCATAAAAATACAACACTTTTACAACTATTCACTATTAATAGTAACAATAACTGGAGTCTCTTTAGTAGGGGAGAACATTTGGTAATATATTTTTAGCATATTTATGCAAACGGTTTTAGATTTTTTATAAATTTATTGCTAGTTCTGTTATACTAACTACTACATTTACACACAAAAAATTGTTCCCTAATATTAAAGAGAAAAAATCTAGTTAATAATTAATATACATATAAGTTGGCCATAATTTTAAAACATCAAATAATAAGTTTTTCATATTATCACGTAAATAGACTGCAGTATCGTGTCGAAGGAGAATTATCCTTTTTACGGAAATATTTATATCTTGAGGATTTGAATAAAAGATTGCCCCTTTACAAAACAATTACATCAATTAGATATTCATTATAAGACATCAGTTAGGCCAGGTTCACATCGAACTTCACATTCACTTTCACCTATTCTTTGGTCTGCAGGACACGTTAGGCACCACACAAGATCTGTTAACCTTCTTTCTCCATCTTTCTCTGCCATTTGCCTTTGATAGAATTTCATTCTGATGTTGTTTCTAAAAATATTGAAACCTGCCTGCCTTTTTACCTGCCTGGGTGGACAACTTCGGGGGCTGATTTTGAGATTGTGTTTCTACACAAACTGTTTTTGTAACCTTGTTTATTTTTTTTTTTACGTTGGTCAAGTAATGAAATTAAATAGTAGCTAAATCTAGAAACTGAAAAGAAAAAGATTGGAAGAAATGTTGAAATAAACGAATGTCAAGGACACAATATAAAAAAAATCACTATTGGTTATTAAATAGTCGAATTACTTTGTGGTACAATTGAATGAACTTAAAATTTTGATTATGAAAGAAAAACACAAACATTTTTGTTTTGGATTATTAAAATACTCTGCCAGAAACGAAAAAAAAAAAAAGAACATGATTACAAAGAGAATGTGTGTTATCACACAAACTCAAAGGCGGCCCCCATCGAAGTCAATAATGGACCAATGGACCAGGAATCTTTAAGCCATAGTCTTGTTTTGATCGTTTAAATTAATAAAATTGTAAAAAAATCATTTGGCGTTTTTTTTTTTTTTCACATTAAAGCAAACAGGACAACACTTCGTCTTTGATAAGACTCTTCTAACTCTTTTGGAATAAGTAGAGTAGAGATCCAACTGATCACCTAAAAAGTAGAGTAGAGATCCAACTGATCACCTAAAAAGTAGAGTAGAGATCCAACTGATCACCTAAAAAGTAGAGTAGAGATCCAACTAACCACCTAAAAACAGAAGAGAAAATGAAAATCGGACATCATATTTTAGATCATTCAAAGTTTGGATGCAACGACTACTTTTTCTTCTAGTTTCTGAGAACTAAACAGGACGGTCGGATGGACAGACGGACGGGCAGACAGGCCACACAAAATTAATAGCGTTTTTTCCCCTTTCGGGGGACGCTAAAAATCACAGTAGTACAAATATTAGGAATAGGAAGGTAAACTAAATGCATTGTTATAATAGTTCTGTATTTTCTGTTCAAACTGATCTACTTATTTTAGTTAAATAAGGAGTCAAAATAACAACACTAAAAGTTTGTTTTGTTTCGTAGGAAGAGTTTACTTTTTAATATTTTATGTTTCTATCCAGCACTGGCTTTAAAACCACGAGATTACATGGGCTACAGTTCAAACGGTCAACCTTCTACAAAACGGCGCCAATTTAGACATCTTTGATGAAAACCTTTTTTTTTAACCCTTTACTTTAGTTCTCGTATTTGGCAGACGAGAAGATCGATCTTCATCTTTTTATTTTATTTTTTTTTCCTCCGTAGCGTAACGTTAGGAGGAGAAAAAAATTCTTATATTTCTGATTGGTCAAAAGTAATACAAACAAGGATCTAGAAAAAAAAAAGAGTGGGGAGGTTAAAAAGTTTCTGGGTGTTTTGGGTGAGATGTAAGCAGTTGGTGGGGGGGGGAGGGAGTAGTCTGGGAGGGGAGGCAGAAGACAAACATAACGTTTTTCTGTCAACAAGATGAGTCGTCAGTGGGATGGGTGGGGTGGGGGTATGGTTAGTAAGAGAGGGGAAAGGGGAGGTTTATGTGTGACCAGTAGACAGTAGATGTAACTGTAGACTATTCTGGACCTGAGGCTGCTGCTGAGTACATTTACTCACCCAAACGTCCGCGTGACCCAATCTACAAGAAGCGTGGTCAATACAAGTTGTAAGGTTTTCTTTCTTTCTGCCTATCTGTCTATTTTTCTTTCTGTCTGTCATTTTTCTTTTTTTTTTTCTTTAGGTCTTTCTTGCTTACCAACTAAAGCAAACTCGTGATTAGCTATGTACATGTTAACATGAGTGTATGTATGTATGTATGTATGTATGTATGCATGTATGTATGTATGTATGTATGTATGTATGTATGTATGTATGTATGTATGCATGTATGTATGTATGTTACTGCGCGTGCATTTGTGTGTATTGTAACCACTAGCTAAAGTTACCTTGAATTAAGTACAGCGCCGCGCTCCGACCTACATTTATCTTGAGACATTTTAAAAGGAAATAGAAAAACTGATAAAGTAAGATTTTTTTTTAAAAAAGGAACAAAGGCAAATATATGATTGAAACCAAGAGTAATGAAACATTTAGTAAATGATAATTATAATTTATTTTTTAAGTACAACTAGCGCTTAGTTACATTCCCTACATGCTGTGTGTTATCACATTCAAGACTGTTAGAATATATATACTAGAACAAACATCGCTACTCAAAATACTTTTTTATGTGTGTGTTTTATGGTATTGGATGGGACACAAGAGGGGTGTTCCGATAGAATGTAATTGTGAACGCTAGCTCTTGTAATCATCAGAATTATAAGATAAGAGGGAATATTAAAAACAAATAACCCTTAACCCAGACCTAACCCCTGAACTTTAAAATTTGTTGTTGTTGTTGTTTCAAGAGATACAATAAAAATAACCTTGTCAGACTTGGAAATACAAGAGCTCCAACAGGCTGATAAAAAATATCGGTAAAAATGACTTCTAGTGTTGAGCAGAGGAGTCAAGACTGTATCAGATTTTGACTAGTTTTGAATATTTCCAAACATAGACGGCAAAGTTAAGTTTTCGGAAAAAAAAATTATATTTACTGTTTGTTTTCTTCCTTTGTTTGTAGCTAACGAATGCCTTGTGGCCCAAACGTTCTGAGCTTTCATCTTGATGGTGCAGGGTTTTCTATATTAATTTCTGTGATATGGTATTGAGAAGGTTTACTAATGGAAAGTTCTTCACTAGAAAACCACAAAATGAACCAGTATTCTTAAAGAAATTTATGGGGGACTATTAGAAAATTAGCTTTGATTTCAGACCAACAGTTGTTTATTAAAAAAAAAAAAAAGAACATAAAAACATGAAGAAAGATTCGAGTTAAGTTAGTCATTTTATTAGAGTAAAAGTCTGAAAAGATCTTGCAATCTATAAGACAGATGATGTCAACGACGGTTAACGAGGGTGTCATGTGACTAGTACAATGACCGACCGCCTTCATTCCCCAGCTAGTGTCAGGTGACCATTAGAGTTTGGAGGACTGAGGGGCGTCCTAATTATCCCGAAGTTAAAAATCTCCTCGGTTCGGAAACCCAGCGCCCTGCTACTCAGGAGAAATACTTGTAGTTCTTTAGATACAGTATTGGTATGACATGAAAAATTATTTGTTTCATAAAAAAGGGAAAGTTTTGCTTAGAAACAGTGACGTGATTAGTAAAAACAAAACTAGGATTTAGAGTAAGGTTGACTTCAGTTTCTGAAGTAGATATGTAGATAATAAGAACTTCGATGGTTCCATTCTTCATGTATAAAACTTCTTGTAGGACATAGTTCATCAAAGTAGAGTACTTTTATAATGTTCATCTTTCGCCTGTGTTATTTCATCATTTGAGGGTTACCTCCGTTTAGACTTAGTCACTTATCTACACAAGCGCGGAGGTGCCTAACAGTATTGTTGTTTAATCTAAGGTAGGCAACTCAACGAAGTTCTACAGCAAATAAATAAGTGTGTTTACTTACCAGGACAAACACATAACAGCCTTCTGCATTCAAAGAGTCTTTTTAATGATATTACCAGTCCTTTCACCAGCTACCTGAATACGGGCCAACGGCAACGACAGCCTTCGCCGCTTCGCTCCAGGTCCCAACTACAGTCTTCAGGAAGCCCAAAAGACGGCTTCAAGAGCTTCCAACAATTCAGATTCCTCACACTCACTTGATACACTGTTCTTTCCTCTATCCCAGCGTCTTTCTGTTCTGATTCAATAGTGCGCTGGTACGCACCACAAGCACTGGTGCAAGGCAGGGTTACAACAGTATTATTATATGAAGGATTGAACTTCAACCAAATACTAATATTGTTTACATTTTAGATCCGTATTTTATTGACGATAATTAAAGTTTATATCCTAATTTTGTCCCTGGGTTTTCACCTAGTCATCTTTGAGCATGTATTTCACTTAAGTGGAGGAGATAATTAGTCACTTATGGCGTCTTCTCCCACTGACGTGAAAGGTTAACACGTAATGACATTGATCGCTAGTGCCGAAATCAAGGTCCTCGTTGGATAACCACTTGAACTGTGTCCAGGTCACGGAGATGTTTTCAACCTGGTATTAGCTGGACTTCACAGGCCGTGCGTCTTGATGTCTGTACGTTTGTCCGGTTCCCACACGGGTCTATCACCACTAGCTCAAAGACACAGACACTCGCAGACACTCGCAAAGAGTAACTCTGAGTTCCACGTCAAGTCCACTTAAAGACAATCCCATTAAATTAATTGCCATTGACGCAGTGTGGGTAGGAGAGAGAAGGAAGAGCAGAGAAGATTTATAAGCTTGTCTCTAAGTGAATGTAGAGTGGAGTCATACAGTTTTTAAAAATAAGTCATTTTAACTGAAACAAATAATATAAAAAAGTGTGTTTGTTTTTGTTTGTTGTTGTTTTCTTTGAAGATCACTTCTCCTCCAAGAGTCTGATGACGTTTCAGGGCGAATATTTCACTCTTACCAACTACTGAATGATATTTTTTTAAAAAGGAAATTGTTTTAATATCCTCCCTGTTCCCTCCTCACAACGAACAAAAAATTCGATTGTAGAAATCTATTCAAAGTAAATACAATTCTATTGACAAACAGACACAAACATTCTTTTGTTCCCATGGCAATCAAATCATTAAAAAGGAACAATCTGATATAAACTTTGTCATGTAAATTATGAGTGAGTCTGGTGTGAATGTACATTTTAGTTTCTTATAGTTATAATGTTTTTTGTTTGGTGTAATGCACAAATTGTAAGACAAATTTCCATACGGACAATAAAGATTATTATTATTATTTTTATTATAAGCCTATAGATCCAGACTTACTGTGCGAAATTTCCCCTGATAGTCTATTTAATTGTTTGATGAATAGGGCCTAAATGTGGGAAAAACTCGCTGACAAGATAGTCCAAAATAAAGATTGTCAAGACCAAGTTTAATTTTTGAAGATTATATTTCACACAATTATAATGGTCAAATCAGAGATTTCCCAGTGTGGCCAATTAGCTAGTAATTATTTCCCCAAAGATATATATATCAGCTGTGTCCTATTTCTAAGAAAATCGTTGGGACCATTTTCGAGAACCGTGCACATCCAAGTTTGTTTGTTTTTGTTTGCTTTTTGTTTTTGTTTGCTTTTTGTTCTTGTTTGCTTTTTGTTTTTGTTTGCTTTTTGTTTTTGTTTGCTTTTTGTTTTTATTTGCTTTTTGTTTTTGTTTGCTTTTTGTTTTTGTTTGCTTTTTGTTTTTATTTGCTTTTTGTTTTTGTTTGCTTTTTGTTCTTGTTTGCTTTTTGTTCTTGTTTGCTTTTTGTTTTTGTTTGCTTTTTGTTTTTGTTTGCTTTTTGTTTTTGTTTGCTTTTTGTTTTTGTTTGCTTTTTGTTTTTGTTTGCTTTTTGTTCTTGTTTGCTTTTTGTTTTTGTTTGCTTTTTGTTTTTGTTTGCTTTTTGTTCTTGTTTGCTTTTTGTTTTTGTTTGCTTTTTGTTGTTATTATAATTCTTTTTATTTTAGATTGCTAACCCTTCATGAGGTCAAATAAGAAAAGCTTAAACTCTAAAACGTTGACCTTTAATATAATATAAATTAATATAAATAAATAATACGTAAAGAGAAGAAGATTAGATAGATAGATAGATAGATAGATAGATAGATAGATAGATAGATAGATAGATAGATAGATAGATAGATAGATAGATAGATAGATAGATAGATAGATAGATAGATAGATAGATAGATAGATAGATAGATAGATAGATAGATAGATAGATAGATAGATAGATAGATAGATAGCCTTCTCATTCAGTTAGGCATTGCCGACTGTTTATTCCTTAATGACATCTAGTAAGACTCTAATTCGTAAAAAATTTGAAGACATTTTGTTCAAAAAGCAACAAAATAATTTCGTTTCAACATGAGATCCATAGATTCATGAAGGTACATTAGGATGTATGTGTATCAATGACAAAGTTTTGAGAATCCTCCATAACAAGCTGTACCAATCGCTCTTTCCGCAGTCAGAATTGTTTCGGCATGAGAGGTGGCGGGAAGCCGGGCACGATGAGGGAGAGGGGGCGGGGGTTTGCAAGACACAGTCATTGGAGAATGATAGAATCACTTTAGGAAATGACTTTCTGACATGATAGCGGTACTGGTAGACGTGTGCGGTAACAACAGGACTTACCGGCTGTGTACTAGAAATATAATACGATGTGGGGGGAGGTGGGGGTATGAGTACAAGTGGACTGAATGCTGAAGCAGTTCTAGTTTCGGGGGAGGGGGAGGGCGAAAACATGACATGGTGAATAAGAACTGAAATGAGTGATTTGAATGTATTGTTGAGTGATTTGAATGAATTGTTGAGTGCTTTAAACAAAGTGTTATTGCGGTATCAGCAAACAAGTCAAGAACTGAAAAATCTTTTAATGTTAACTTCTATTTTGAATGTAAGGATTTTTATATCCTACTCACGCCGTGAGGTCTATCCCCAGAAATAATATATGAATTGTTTGATCACACTATAGATCGTTCTGAAACACACGTTTATGGAAAGAAAGAAAGTAGACACGTTAAACTATACAATCGCACGCAATTCCAGACCGAAAAAAAAAGTTTTAGAAAATTCTCGC
This sequence comes from Biomphalaria glabrata, assembly GCF_947242115.1. Lineage (NCBI taxonomy): Eukaryota > Metazoa > Mollusca > Gastropoda > Planorbidae > Biomphalaria > Biomphalaria glabrata. The sequence goes on along the minus strand of NC_074718.1, from coordinate 37,297,521 downwards.
CACAAAAAAAATTGCTTTAAATGTAAGTAGATCTAGCGAAATTAAAATTCCGCAAGTCTTATTGGAATCAACCTAAGAACCAATGAAACAAAATGAGTATTATGTCATTACATTTTGGGGATTTTCAAACTAAACGTTTATTAGTAATCTGTTCTTTGTTGGCGCTTTGATTTTTAATTTCCCCGTTTACATTCTTTATGCAAATACAATTCAGGAAGAGAGAAAAAGAAAAAAAGAAGAGAAAGCAACATGAAAAAATGTGATGGCGATAAAGATAAGATAAGATAATTTATTGATCCAATCAAATAGAAATTCAGTTTGACTACAATAGAAAACCTCAGCGTAACTACTTTACAATAACAATATAGATTCAAATACGAACAAACATTCACACATGAAACACATACACACTTACAAACTTACAACCAGCGCTTTATGAATTAGACTTCTATGTACTTCTAGATGACGACAAATGACCTTACAACTCTCTGACCGAAAGTGGAATAAAGGAGCTTTTAAATCTTTCTGTTTTAGTCATAGTAGAAAGGAGACGACCACTTCGTTCAGATCTGATGTAACAGTGGTTTAATGGGTGCAGGTCATCCTTAAGAATCAAGAGTGTTTTGGAAAGACATCTTTCATGAAAACGCTGTTCAAGAGATTGTAACTGTGTTAGAGTGACATACGATGCTTTTTTAATTAGTCTATTATGTCTATGTCTATGCCAGTGAAGTATTACCATACCAGCAGGTTATGGCAAAGTTCATTACTCTGATGGTTGCTGTATAGAAATGTTTAATTATTGATTTGTCGATGTTAAATTTCCTTAGCTTTCTAAGATAGAATGGTCGTTGATGAATGTTGGTGTAAAGGTTTTGACAGTATTCACTCCATTTCAGTTTGTTGCTGATGGTTGTACTTAGGTATTTATATTCTTATCTTTTCTTTAGTTTTCTGAACATTTAAGATTATAAGTAAGTTAAGTAAAGAAATAAAAACTTAAGAACGTGAACAAGAGAAGATTTAGGAAAAGTTTTCAAATAGACAGACACAATAAACGTCATATTCAAAGTTGGCTGCTGCCAGCTAAATACACATTAGTTTGTGCTAAAGAACTCAGACATTCGATTCCACAATGCTAAATACACATTAGTTTGTGCTAAAGAACTCAGACATTTGATTCCACAATGCTAAATAATACACATTAGTTTGTGCTAAAGAACTCAGACATTTGATTCCATAATGCTAAATGATAAACATTAGTTTGTGATACAGAACTCAGACATTTGATTCCACAATGCTAAATGATACACATTAGTTTGTGATACAGAACTCAGACATTTGATTCCACAATGCTAAATAATACACATTAGTTTGTGCTAAAGAACTCAGACATTTGATTCCATAATGCTAAATGATAAACATTAGTTTGTGATACAGAACTCAGACATTTGATTCCACAATGCTAAATGATACACATTAGTTTGTGATACAGAACTCAGACATTTGATTCCACAATGCTAAATGATACACATTAGTTTGTGATACAGAACTCAGACATTTGATTCCACAATGCTAAATACACATTAGTTTGTGCTAAAGAACTCAAACATTTGATTCCACAATGCTAAATAATACACATTAGTTTGTGCTGAAGAACTCAGACATTTGATTCCACAATGCTAAATAATACACATTAGTTTGTGCTAAAGAACTCAGACATTTGATTCCACAATGCTAAATACACATTAGTTTGTGCTAAAGAACTCAGACATTTGATTCCACAATGCTAGAAGTGCAGAAAAACTAATATCAAAATACTTCACTTAGCAATATTTATTCTTTACACCGGATACACCAAACAAAATTGCTATTTATTGATTTGCACCCAAGTATGAACATTTCAAATATAAATAATTGAAAGCGTTTATAGATTAAATTTGGAAGTTTTTGGTCTATTTACTGGAGTGCTTTTTGACAAAAATCCATTTTAAGATTTATAGGAAAGTATGCCAACTCAAAGCTCTAAAAATAATAAAAAGTAAATACAAATATTTACTTCGGCCTTAAATATTTAATCAACAATGGGAAAGTTATATCGCAGTGTCCATCTCCATTCTTTCTTTTTGTTTTTAAACAACGGTCCAAGATTGACCAATCTCTCTACTCCATAACTTGTTCACCGCTGACCTCTGATGTCCCAAGTTCATACGCCGACAAAAAAAAATTGATTTATATAAAAACTAGCCAATGTTATTAAATCAAACGACCCCCAGCGTCTCCGTGGAATTCAAACACACACACAGGCGCACACACAAACACGGCAACAACGGACTGACCTCTGCAGGAAATGACCTCCCGGAGACTCTATGCTCTGAACCGGCCGTGTCGTTGTTGGCCAGATGGAACTTGATTTCTGCTACGGTGTACGTGTAGGAGAGGGGCCCCAGGCTGATGTTGATGAGGTTGGAGCCTTCAGGCCTGATGTCCAGCGTGATGTCCTGGCTTGTGCGAGACAGGATGCCGTTCACCTGGGGATACAACAACATCTGCATTTCTTAAAAAGTTTATGCTGAAATAATTTGTTGACACTCTATTTCGGAACAAAAAAAAATGCTGGCGATGCGAACCCAGGCTTAGGATTCGGGAGGGATTGCGGAGTGTACGACCCGCATAGAGCTTCAAGCCTCAATCAAGCCTCGCATTTTTTTGTTTTACCAAATGTTGTGGAGAGGTTGTAACCTAGCTCCAGAGATCAAATCTTATGTCACACGCATAATGTCAAATTAGAAACAAATTTAAATGGAAGTTCCAAATCCTTGATGAAAAAAAAAGTAATTTTCATTTATTTACAAATATCTGTAGACTTTCCATATCAGGGCATCAATGTTTAGGACACAATTTAAAATATCGATATTAAACAATTTTCATTTCTTTTATCAACACAAATCTCTACACGCTGTCGTCATTCTGCCTCCACATTTGTCTCCCCTTTTCCTGTTCCTGTCTAAACCCTCTTCGGACAGTTTAAAAAGTAAGCGTTTGACCTACTCTAAAAACAGTTCCGTTCATGCTATTTATATTTTTAAAAAATTACGAAAAATCACATAACGAGACAAATGGTAAAAATGTAACAAGAAGTCCATGATGTGACCTCCATTTGGCGAAGAGTTTTACGTTCTAGGGTGCATTTTTTTTAGAGTGCTCCAGCCTTCTGCCAGGGAGGGTGAAGGAAGGAGAAAACTTCGGGGCACAGAAAGGCGGCTTCTTCACACTTTTTCAACTCACTCTGTCTGGTACAAAGTTTGTAAACGTTGTTTTTTTTCAGACACCAATATCGAATCAAGATGAAATTTGGCACAATTATTTCTTTTAACTGACAACACAAAATTCAATAAAAAAAAAAACGATTAGCTAATTAACTATTGGGAATCAATTATTTTGTTTAGCATCTCGAACAAGCGAAAAAAATTGTACTTGAGTGATAAGATGGTATAAGTTGAATTAGTCCCCTTTATTGTTTGCAGAAAGGAAAGTTTGTAAAGTAACTATAAAATTATATTATAATTATTTAGAGTGCCCATCAGTTTTACTCGTTGGGAGTCTGAAACTAACAATTATATTATATTTTCCTTATTACTGAGTATCAGTAATATCTCTTTACTATATTATTTAAAGACCAGCTTAGGCCCCAACTTACTTTAACTGACATAAAAGAGACATAAAAGAGAGCACCTGGCCGCAGGCTGCTTTGGAACGAGACAGCTGGAGATCATTTACAAAGGCCGTAGGATACACATTGAAACCATAAGAAAATCAGCTGCCGAGGACAGAAGTAAACGGCACCCAGGACCACGGGTACCCTGCACCCAGGATCACTGTTACCCTGAACCCAGGACCACGGGTACCCTGCACCCAGGATCACTGTTACCCTGCACCCAGGACCACGGGTACCCTGCACCCAGGATCACTGTTACCCTGCACCCAGGACCACGGGTACCTTGCACCCAGGATCACTGTTACCCTGCACCCAGGACCACGGGTACCTTGCACCCAGGACCACGGGTACCTTGCACCCAGGATTACGGGTACCTTGCACCCAGGATCACGGGTATCCTGCACCCAGGAACACGGGTACCTTGCACCCAGGATCACGGGTACCTTGCACCCAGGACCACGGTTACCCTGCACCCAGGACCACGGGTACCTTGCACCCAGGATCACGGGTACCTTGCACCCAGGAACACGGGTACCCTGCACCCAGGATCACGGGTACCTTGCACCCAGGACCACGCTACCTTGCTTCAAAATTGCTCAACTGACATTGGAGACACACTTAGATATTGACCGGAACTAATTAGATTCGAATCGTTCGGCGGACTTATAATTTACAGTTGTGTCATCTCTGACAAGTAGTTGTGTCAGTATGCCATCAGGCGGGTGACATGACTGTTCATCGACTCGTCTATTGACTGGCTCGTCATTAGCTAGACATGCAGAATGGAAGAGAGAGAGAGAGAGAGAGGGAGAGAGTGTGTGTGCGAGAGAGAGAGAGAGTGTGTGTGAGAGAGAGAGAGGAAGGGAGAGTGTGTGTGAGAGAGAGAGAGTGTGTGTGTGAGAGAGAGGGAGGGAGAGAGTGTATGTGTGAGAGAGAGAGAGAGAGAGTGAGAGAGAGAAATAGAGAGACAAAGAATGATAAGTAGACTCAAAGACAGACAGGTTCAACTGCAGAGAGAGAGAGAAAGAATTACATATTTATAATAGAAACTTACAAACATATATCATAGTGTAGATAGATATGTACACATAATAACTTTGTACACTTCATAGATTTGTAAATATGATAAATATGTATACATTGAAATATTCACAATTTCAAAATGTTACTGTTACCGGGATATAGAAAAATACATCAGACATTGAAACGGTATAACTATAGAACTGAAGTATATGTAGTCTTATTATGACAGTATCTTATATGAACTTAAGATAATCAGGCTATTTCCAGTGTAGATTGAGACACAGAGTTAGTGCTAGAGACTCTAACGATATCCTCTACAGGAGATTCTAATCAATCTCTGGGCCAGTACACATCCTTCAGTTCCACGCTTCATGCACGATAAACATCCTATTTATAGATTCACATCAAGGGGAGAGAACATGTTAATTAAAAGTAAGAATTACAATTCATTTGAAAAAAAAAATTGATTTTTTGAGCGCAAACAGACAACAGAGATTTGTATTTCTTGGCATGAGTAACATCCTACACAGAGTTAGACCGTGACAAAGTAATCATAGCACTTGTAACTTGTCATGCTCTGCTGATTCTCTCACTTCGTTGGTTACGTAAAACGTTAAAGTGCATCACAGTATAAGTACATACATAATAACTGCACTTACAACATATCATGAAGACATCCTGCGATTAAAATTTGAACAGTACTTTGATGCAAATAAAGCCTAGCAAACTTCCTTACAGAGGCATGAGCCCCGTAATAAACAGAGTACAAAGGATTCTGATGGACAAAGCAATAGGAGACATTCGACAATGAGTGGGAGAGGGGGATGAGTTGGCTTTTATTATAAATCTTATAACTCTGTCTGGTAAAAAGCTTGTACATTTCTTCCTAACCCATTCTCGGAGCAAGATAAAACCTTGCAAATATATTCATTGGCGTAGACAATATATGATGAATAAAAATGAGTTTGTAAATTAATTACTGGTATAGTAATTATTTTGTTTGATATCAACAAGAGAAATTAATTTTTCAGTATTCACAAATATCATTAAATATGTAGGGTTTAGTCCCTTAAGATAATTGTACACGTTATTACTCCCACACCCATTCTCCGATAAAGTTAAAACTTTAAAAAAATTCTTTATTGTACCGGTACCTAATAAAATACTGATCAATAAAAAAAATTAACCAATTAATTATTGGTAATTAATTAATTAGTTTGATATCGAATAAGGGAAGTAACCTCTACATTATAGATATATATATAGTTGTAAGTGCGAAGTTCTTCCCTTCAGATAGCTTTAATACCAGTTTAGGCGCCAATTTGTTATAACTGACACAGAAGATAGAGACCACAAAATTAAAATAGTGCAAGAAATCCACTGTGAAGGACAGATTTAAATGAAGAAACGAGAGTCTAAACAGACCATCTGCTGGATGTGGCATAATATGTAGGTCAGAGCAAGGACTTCGAAGCCACGTGAAATACTGCACTCCTCACTAATCCTTGAGCTCGAAGACAAACCTTATTATTATTATTATTATTATTATTATTATTATTATTATGTTAGAAATGAACGAGTAGTCATTCTCTGGCGCTGCCAGGGTCGAGTTTCGTTAAAGGGAAACAAAGTTCATCGTAGTCTCTTTATCAGTTTCCACTGAGGAATTTTCTGGTGATGTGGCAGGTCTGCAGCAGTACCGCCCTCTGACAGGCAACGAAGATGTTCCTAGGAATGTTAAGGGCCTTGAAGGTGTCTGTGAGGTCAGTTGTTATTATCCCCTCGGTTGATATAACAATGGGGTATATTGTTATTTTGGACAATTTCCATAGACGCTTAATCTCCAAGCCTAGGTTCCCATATTTTCTTTGTTTTTCTATCTCAGTTTTTCTTAAATTATGAGACAGTGGTACGGCGATATCGATAATGGTAGCGGTTTTTTCTTTTTTATCGATGAACAGCAGATCCGGGCGATTGAAATCTACCGTTTTGTCGGTCAGAATAGGCCTATCCCAGTACAGCAGATGTTCAGTAGACTCGAGAACCTCTTGCGGAGAGTATTTATAATAAGGGGGAGTGTCCTTATCGATCAATTTGTACGTCAAAGCCAGGTGTTGGTGTATTAACTTTGCAACTTGGTTATGGCGACCTAGGTAGGCTGATTCTGATAGGGCTGGACATCCTGCCATAATGTGTTCAATCGACTCGCCCACATTTCCACATTTTCGGCATTTGTCGACAACATTGAGTTTCAGGATATGCTTCTCGTAATTTTTTGTCCTGATTACTCTGTCCTGTATTGCTGTAACAAAGCCTTCTGTTTCAGGGTAGAGATGACCTGCTTTGAGCCATGTTAAGGAAGCAGCCTTGTCGATGTTGTCCCAATGTAATGAAGCCGGAAATTTTCCGTGGAGTGTTTTTTCTTCCCATTGGCGAATCTCATGCCCTACGTCGTCCAAACCGATATTGACATCAGCATTGTGTAGGTTCAGAGGGGTTGCATCAGAGTCGTATTTCCGTAGGAAGGAAACTAATTTGTTGCTGGAGGCGAGCAGTTTTGATAGTATTTTTAAAACTTGCATCTTACACAATTTGAAGATGTTCTGCAATCCACGACCCCCATCCTTCCTGGGCAGGTATAACCTTATGGTGGAGGACTTGGGGTGTAGGCATCGAAACTTGGTTAGTAATTTTCTAGTGAGTCTGTCAATGTCATGTAGGTCGGTGTCAGTCCATTTGATCACACCGAACGTGTAAAGGAGCACAGGGACGGCCCAGCTGTTAATTGCAGTGATGAGATTACTGCCAGACAGTTTGGTGTTGAGGATTTTATTAACTCTTTGCCTATATTTGCCAAGAAAGTCCTCTTTTAATTTCTTATGGTTTATCTTGGCATTCTGGTTTATTCCAAGATATTTATAAATAGAGGCGGAGTTCAATTCCTCGATGCCTTCAAATGCAATGTTGGTGTTCGTTGCCTTGCCCTTTTTAATGCTTATGATGCCACACTTATCCAGGCCAAAAGACATACAGATATAATTATGTTAGAAATGAACGAGTATTCATTCTCTAGCGAAACCAGGGTCGAGTTTCGTTAAAGGGAAACAAAATTCATCGTAGTCCCTTTATCAGTTTCCACCGAGGAATTTTCTAGTGATGTGGCAGGTCTGCAGTAGTACCGCCCTCTGACAGGCAACGAGAATGTTCCTAGGAATGCCAAGGGCCTTGAAGGTATCTGTGAGGTCAGTTGTTATTATTCCCTCGGTTGATATGACAATGGGGTATATTGTTATTTTAGATAATTTCCATAAACGCTTAATCTCCAAGCCAAGGTTCCCATATTTTCGTTGTTTTTCCAGCTCAGTTTTTTTTTTAAATTATGAGATAGTGGTACGGCGATGTCAATAATGGTAGCGGCCTTTTCTTTTTTATCGATGAGCAGCAAATCAGGGCGATTAAAATCTACCGTTTCGTCAGTCAAAATAGGCCTATCCCAGTACAGTAGATTATCCGTAGACTCGAGAACCTCTAGTGGTGAGTATTTGTAATATGGAGGAGTATCCTTACCGATCAAATTGTGTGTCAAAGCCAAGTGCTGGTGTATTAGCTTTGCAACTTGGTTATGGCGACCTAGGTAGGCAGATTCCGATAGGCTTGAACATCCCGCCATTATGTGTTCCATTGACTCACCCTCATTTCCACATTTTCGGCATTTGTCAACAATATTGAGTTTTAGGATATACTTCTCGTAATTTTTTGTCCTAATTACTCTGTCCTGTATTGCTGTGACAAAGCCTTCAGTTTCAGGGTAGAGATGACCTGCTTTTAGCCATGCTAAACATGACCTTTAACATACCAAAAATCATTTTTTAAAAAGCCAAAAGGCTAATGTTTTTCAACAATATTTAGTGGCCAGTTTCGATGTCGCGATAAAATAATTGACATCAAAGTTATAGCTAACCACACGCCATGTTTACTTTTACGACAACCACTAACGTAGTTAGTAAAGACACCATCCGACACCGTCGTAAAATAATAAATCTTACAAAGCACGCCAAGTCGTGTGTCATATTATAGACGCTGTAGTGTGTTATAATCGTAGAGTATATTTGTATCACATGTGCGTATATGTGCGTGGTTCGTGTGAGTGTACCCACCCTTCCCACCCCATTCCGAGATCACCCCTGCATGCAACGAGTGGATCTTTTGATGTTGAACGAAATGATTAAGATGTACATCGTTAGATCGATGTCAACTTCCGGTGCGCGCCTTTTTCAACTCGACTTTTAAGTCGTATGAACATTAACCTCCCCCTGCCCACGCCCCACTCCCTCCTTACTTCTGCCGTACTATAAACTTTTGGCGCCTCGACGAAACATATAACCCGTGATTAGCACCGTTGATCAAACAAGTTTATTGATTAAACGAAAATCTCCAATCTCAATCAATCATTGATCGAATGTTTACTTGTTTATCATTGTTTCAAAAGTTTTAAAAAAAGAAACACACAAACACACACACATTAACGTGCTGGTAGGTTCCTCGTAAAGTTTCCCTTTCAGGCCTTGCGATCTGTAGGACAAATTCTTAGGCCAACGATTAACGATCAGGGTGTCATGTGACCAGCACAACAACCAACCGCCTTTCCTTTCCACAACTAAAAGTCAGGTACTCATTAGAGTTGGATGGACTCAGGGGCACCCTAGAAATCCCGAAATTCAAAATCCCAGCCTTCACAGAGATTTGAGACCAGTACCCCAGGTTCGGAAGCCAAGCGCTTAACCACTCAGCCACCGTGTCCCCTAGCAGGTTCCTACCTTTTAAGGATTTTTTAAAAATTGGAAATTAAAAAAAATATGTGTCGAACATGTTAGTTAGACATTGTAACACTATTTGTACTGGCTGATTCCCTATTCCATGCTCTAAAAGCCACTTATATAAATTTGTCCTATCATATGGAATAAGAAATTTGTGTTTAATATTCATATATCATTTCCGACTTTTCGCTCATCCCAGTGAAAAAAAAAGACATTTAAATTGTTTATCTTTTCATTGCGTTTTGTTTTTTAGAGCCTTCTATAGCTTAGTATTCTATTGAACAGCTAAAACTAGGTAATTATACGGAGACTATTTGGCTGTGTATAGGTAGTGGTAGTTTTAAAAAGACGCCATAGAAACTTCAAGTTTTTAGTGTTTTAGTGACACCATCTCCGCTCTCTCCCGCCCTAGAGTTCATGCCCACCTATTGCGTCTGGAAAAGAAATAAATAAAATGTCTTGAATTAAGCCTTATTAAAGCTTTGAAATGTCTCATTATTGAATAGTTTTTAAAACCTTGCTGGAAGCCAGGGATTAGGAATTTAATTTTCTCTCTCGCTTGTTCAATTATGTATTGAAGCCTCGTTCTGGTTGAAAATTTAATTGTTCTCTTACCAATGTCGCTGTTTTGCTTTTGTTCTCTTCATAACAACAAAATGCACAAAAATACTTTGGGTAAAAATAGAAGACGCTCGCAAAATTTTGTTATAAAACTTTAGCGTCGGACCATTTGATTCCATGTCTGTACTTCCCTATCGCAATGAGGATTATTTAACTTTATTTTTATTTTATTAACTTCTTCTCTCCGTAATTAATTTTCCACGTTTTGAAGGAATTCTTCTTTGCTCATTACTATTTCACTACCCATGTTATGATTGGGCTTCAATAACTTTGTTGTTTGTTATCAGAAAACGTTGTATTTGGTATAGAAATAAAATACAAGCTCTTTTTATGTAATTCGAAGTCAAGTTTAAAAAATTAAACATTAATTTAATTTAATGAGGTCAAAATCAACGATGGTATCGTCGATTGGGAGAGAAAGAGTTAAGGCAAAGTAGATAACAATAGTTTTTAATTTAGCAACAGAATAAACATAAACAAATTGTTGTCGTGATTCTGACGAGCATGCAGTCAAATGATGTCATTATACATAGGCCTACGGTTGAAGCAGAGCTCTTCAGATGTAATTTTTTTTTTTAATTGTATCCTTCAATGCATGTACTCGAGAATGAAGAAGAAGAAGAACGAGAATGAAGAAATACGTGTACTGCAGTAGAAACATTAACTCTTTCTCTCCGTAATTATTTTCCTCGTTTCGATGGTATTATTCATTTTGCTCGTTGGTATTGCACTACACATTTATGCTTAACTCTTTCTCTCCTAACTGACGATACCAACGTTGATTCCATTAGAATGTGATAAATAATTACGGAGAGGAAGAGTTAAACTTTAATACGTTTTTTTTTTTGTTTTTTATCAGAATATGTTATATTTTATATCGAATTAAAGGATAATGCATGCTCTTATTACACAACGCAAATTAAAGTTTATAAATCGAAAAAATCCATTTAGTTTAATGGGGTCAAATCAACGTTGACATCGTCAATCGAGAGAGAAAGAGTTAAACTAGACAATGCCTAAAATACTTTCATTCATACAAATACCTACAGATTTATTTCCTTCTTTACTAACTAAGATTTCAGAGGTGTGTGTGTGTGTGACTTTTACATCGATAGAATCGGAATTGTGACTGTAGCGATAGATTTCCGTAATTTCACTTATCAACTTATGAGCCTCGCTCCAATAGAGTTTATTCTCAAAGCTCGTTTTGTTGAGAAAATCTTAAAGAATGTATTGATCCCTAATCAACGATTGTGCCTGTTTGTCTTTGTCATTGTTTGGCAGATGAAACAGAAAAGTCTAGACAATAGTTTGTGATCAATTGGAGCATGAGAAATCAACTGAATGTATTGAAAGCGTGCTGAATTCTAAACTAGATGTGAATAGAAGGTAGCGTCATGAAGTAGCACGCCTTCACTTCTTACTCATGTCGGTCACGTGTTTGTGTATCTGAGCATGCTGCTGATGCTGTGGATACCTGCTACCTCCAGATATTAAACAAACCTGCTCCAGTGTCAAAATCTATTTTTACAAATACAATGCGAACAAAGTGTCATACCACATTGATTAGAGGCTCTTGAAAATGTCAATAATCAATCAATCAATCAATTTATTTGTGTCTTTGTAGGCTTTAGATACATTTCAATGACATTCTTAAAGGAAGTTAAAAATTCATGTCTAAGACAAAAAAAACTGTGCGTATTGTGTTCTGAATATCAATACAGACTCAAGGGCTGTAACTCGGTTAATTATTACACAAATTGATGGAGAATGTTGATCTGTACATTAAGGGAGAACAACGATAAATTAAACTGAGGGACTCGCCGTTAGGAAGCAACGCTCTTCAACTAGAGATGTATGAATTGTTTTATTTGCTGTTAGCTTCTCAGTATAGTTTAAGCCTTAATAAGAAGATTGACTTTGATCAAATATCTTCAAGGACCTGTGCTAATTAGTCATGGAGGGGACGTAACTACGAAAGAAGAGTCAAACGTTTACTTGCAGTCTGAGCTGCAGTTTTTGGAGGTAGAAGAACTTTGCTGAACAGAGCTGCACACAAATATGAAATGATCTCGAGTCATGACTCATTACAGTTCTGAGCATTATTTGCCTGACAAAGTGATACAATAGCAGGAGTGGGGAGTATTGTGGACGGTCGTTGACTTGTTGCACCAAACTGCTGGTAGACAACTAAACCACTGTTGGAGTATTATATTTTTATTTGTAAAACTTGAAATAACTTATTTGTGAACAATATATATATCTCTATATCTTTTATATGTATATAAAGTCTATAAAACTGTAAGGTCCGTTACAATGTTTTTTAATCCGGGTTACTCGTGTCCATAGAGGGACCCAGCGGGCCTGCCATGTGATATAGGTGGCGTGGCAAGTTAATGATACTTAAGGAGCATTTGCTTTATGTGAGTTATTAAGAGGAAGGGGAGGGTTGGGACATTGAACATTTTACATAAGGGCCATTTCATAACACAAATAAGATCTAAAGGCTATTAATCATTATGTTACATTCAAAGACCGCATCACAAATCATGAGATTAGAGAAAAGGTTACTGCAGTGATTGGACCCCATGATGATCTGCTAACTATTGTAAAAAAAAACGCAAGCTTAAAATCTATGGCCATATTACAAGATCTTCTTTGCTCGCAAAGACCTTCCTTCAGGGAACAGTATCAGGAATAAGATGAAGAGGCAGACAGAGAAAGCGATGGGAGGACAACATAAAAGAAATGGACAGGCTTGCCATTGAAAGAGGTTCTAAGGCAAAAGACAGAGAGGAATGGAGAAAGACGTCGAGGAATGCAGAAAGATGTCTACTTTTGACATACTCTCTTAACTGCATTAACTAAATTGACTTAAAGGTAAAGGTAAAATCGTTATGTAACACATTTCTGGTATAGAAAAGAGCGCGGTCCCAGACTTACCGTCACGGAATCAAGTTTCAAATGTTTCAAGTTTGGATCAAAGAGCAGACGAGATGGCTCGATGTTTATAGGGGACTGCTGTTTGCCATGTTTACAAAGTTTCCAGTCAGGGTTCGTCTTGCCCCAGTAGTTGGGACCTAGATGAATACAATAAAATAAAACTGAAATTATAAGAACAATCCTGTCTTATTACTTCTGTTTCGTCTTTAATAAGACTGATAGTGTGTTAAATCCTAACAATTCATGAATAGAGCTTTAAATCCTAACAATTCATGAATAGAGCTTTAAATCCTAACAATTCATGAATAGAGCTTTAAATCCTAACAATTCATGAACAGAGCTTTAAATCCTAACAATTCATGAGTAGAGCTATAAATCCTAACAATTCATGAGTAGAGCTTTAAATCCTAACAATTCATGAACAGAGCTTTAAATCCTAACAATTCATGAGTAGAGCTATAAATCCTAACAATTCATGAGTAGAGCTATAAATCCTAACAATTCATGAGTAGAGATTTAAATCCTAACAATTCATGAACAGAGCTTTAAATCCTAACAATTCATGAGTAGAGCTATAAATCCTAACAATTCATGAGTAGAGCTATAAATCCTAACAATTCATGAGTAGAGCTTTAAATCCTAACAATTCATGAATAGAGCTAAAATGGAAATAATTCATGTGTATAAATGAGATCTAGCTGTAACTATTAGAGAATAGAGGAACATAGAGTACTAACTAAATTCAAACATTCTACTTCTGAATTATTTTATCGTTTAAAATACTACTAGAATGACAAACAGTGAAACGTACCGCTGATACCATCATAAGACCACCACCGTGACCAGGTCTCCGTGGCAGGAATATTGCCAGCAGTAACTGTACAAAACACAAAATAAAGAATCAATACAAGAGAACATAATTAACCAGATTAATTTTCCTGAACTCAAAAGCAATATTTGTTTGTTTGTAAAGTTGTTTTTTTTAAATTATTGTATGAACAAGAGAGAAATGTAAGGGAACATGAGATGAATAGAACACAACATTTTGTTGTCTTATCAAAAACGCTTGATAACACTGACTTTGCCATGTTAGGTATCAGGTCATATAGGTCATATAGGTCATATAGATATAGGTCATAATGGTCATACCGTATTTGCATAGGCTTTCTTTATTGAACAGAAGCGAGTCATGCAGACAGGTCATTCTAATTGAACGCAATCATACAAACGGTTCCTTTCAATCGAACCCTTCCACCTAAAAATGGATACATCTCGATCTAGATCTAATCCATAAGGAGACAGTGGCGACTAATGTTACCACTAATAAGTAATGTACATGAAATTCATATAGTCGTTTCACGATGACTAGAGATATACTTGGGAAAGAACTAAGAACTTGGTACAATACTCCCAATTCAATAAAACTGATATGCAATATGGGGGGTCGCTTGTAATGAACATAATTTGGCTCTTTCTTTAAAATAATTTAAAATATTTCTGCAACTATTTTTAAAGGAGGAAGCAGGTTAGGGCCCTCAGCTATAGCTTATATTAGTAAAGTCCTCTTTCAGACCATGTTATCTATTAGGCAGATGATGTAAAGGCCATCTGTTTCTGTGGCCCACAGTAACGAGGTCGTCATGTGGCCAGCACAACGACCAACCACCTTTACTTTTCCCCAACTAATGTCAGGTACTCATTAGAGCTGGGTAGATTAGAACCAGGGACACCTTCGTTCGGAAGCCAAGCGCCTTACCACCCAGCCACAGCGCCTTTATAGCTTTTATTACCTATAAGTAAATCCAGCACTGTGTGAACGGCTTGATACAAACTTAACAACAAGAGTCATGATATTACTAAATATATTTTTTTAATGTAATTTTGTGTTTACGATGATGTGAAATCAATTCTTAGACTTTACCATTATGGAAATCTAGATAATATTACAGAAAGTTACCAATATGATCAGTTATTTGTTCATCATGGTTTTACTATATGATGCATATGATGTTAATGTTAACATAATTAAAAATAATAATAATACAATAATAATAATCTTTATTGTCCGTAAGGAATTTTGTCTTACAATTTGTGCATTACACCAAACAAAACATTATAACTATAAAACAAAATGTACATTCACACCAGACTCACTCATAATTTACATATGACAAAGTTTATATCAGATTGTTTCTATTTAATAATTTGATTGCCAGGGGCACAAAAGACTGTTTGTGTCTGTTTGTCTTTATCCGCCTACAACAATGCAAGTATATACTCATGACTTCAATGTGGACGTGATTGCTCCAGGGCTAAGCTGAATAGTATCTCTTATTTCACTAAAATCTAAACCTATATTTCTTTCTCTACAGACCCAGATTATTATTCTTTTAAATTACGTGATATATATATATATATATATATATATATATATAAATCTTAGACAAGCTACAGTCTTTTTTCCCCTTTAAAACTTAAACTATAGAAACGATAAGTATATGTTTTTATCAAAAATACAAACACACTAGCACACTCACAAACAGTTTCGAACTAAACCCACCCCCCGGTAGCATTATTTATAATTTAACTCATTTAGCATTCATTTTTTGTCAGGCAATGGAAAAGAAAAGCTAAGCAAAAAGAAAAAAGAAAAGTTGGTAGGATTCTTTGCTCTTTTTTTAAAGTAATTGAAGTTAGGTTGGTAAAGTTTTGTTCTAGAAATGATGTCAATAAAAAATGTGTTCTAGAAATGATGTCACTAGAAGTTTATTATACAAATGATGTCAGTAAACTTTTGTTCTAGAAATGATGTCACTAAAAGTTTATTATAGAAATGATGTTAATAAAGTTTTGTTCTAGAAATGATGTCAGTAAAGTTTTGTTCTAGAAATGATGTCAGTAAAAGTTTTGTTCTAGAAATGATGTCACTAAAAGTTTATTATACAAATGATGTCAGTAAAGTTTTGTTCTAGAAATGATGTCACTAAAAGTTTATTATACAACAGATGTCAGTAAAGTTTTGCTCTAGAATTGATGTCAGTAAAGGATTGTTATAGAAATTAAGTGGTTTTGCTTTTTTACAATTCCTCTTATCAGCTTGCTATTTTTTCATTGGCAAAACATGGAACCTTGACACGGATCTGAAAAACGGCTCTAACGATTCTCCTAAAAATGTGATTATTCTGTATATCTTTGGAAAACAAAAATACTAGCTAATAAGTCAAAGAGGGAAAAGTCAGGTTTGACCATTATAATTTTTCAAGGTATAATAAAAAAATTAATTTTATTTGGCTTGAGGTCTAGGGCAATCTTTATCTTAAACACTCATACGTCAGCGAGTATCACACATGTAAATAAATAGATATTCAGGAACAATTAGCTCACAGTCGTCTAAGTTTAGATCTACAGACCTCTGTCCTTAGAATTGTATATACTTTGAGAACATTTATTTATACATGCGCTTAACCAAAGATTTTTTAGGGGGAGGGGGAACTCGGCAGGATAAAAATTATGCTTTGTCTTCTTATGTGTCTTTCAGCTTCATAAAAAAAAAAAATTTTCTTGTTACTTGTTTTAAGTTAGGTAAAAAAAAAAGTTCGGTTATTGAAGTTAGTTTAAAATAGCTATGATATTTTGGCAAAGTTATGTTCCCATGTAAATGTCATTTCATTTGCTCTATCCAGCAATGTCTAGATTGGCTGTTTGCTATTTATGAAACTTATTATTTTTTCTCTCTCGGATTGTTCCTTGACTTTCTGTTATTTCCTTTGATACAAAGTGTGTTCCCATGCTCTCTCTCTCTCACCCATTCTCGGATCAAGTTGAAACTTGAAACAATTATTTATTCTCCCTAGCAAAACATGAATCAATAAAAAATTAACCAATCAATTAATTATCCGTAATTATTTTGTTTCAGATTAAATAATGTAAATAAGGTATACATTATTGAGAGATACAGTTGTTAGAGAGCTTTAATTTAGACAAGCTTTGTTATTTTAAAATGATTTTCTTATATTTAGCTTGTCTATAGAGACTGGCATTAAATATATACTTAAAGAGAATCCAGGTTGATACTTGCATACAAAAAACAAATGTCCAACTTACCGTAAGATATAAGAATGACCACTAGCCATCTGAAGCTCTGCCATGTAAGTCTATCCTGGTGTGTATCCATCATGGGAAAAGAGACACAGTGAGGTCAGGCACTTCAAACCTTAACCCTTTGTATCCAGTAGGGTTGAGATTCTTAAGTTCCAATGAAAAAGCACATCATGTGTGTGTTCATGTGACGTACAGCTAGTCATTCATTCCCTTAAAGTAGCACACACATGTGAGGTCACTTCCTGGATGAGTCAAGAAACTGGTCAGTTTGTAAACACCTAATTAACAAGGCGTGTTTTTGAGAAGCTCAGGCACTTTGTGAAAGTTCTATTTTAACCGGCACGCCGGAAGCAAAACATTAAACATTCATGAAACATAATTTTAGGGAAACTGAAAAAAAATGTCCACTTCTTCAAGGGAAAAGCTGATCCTAGTCGGTTTTGTTTGTTTATCGGTCCGTCACATGTAGATCTAGATCTCAACACTATTAGAAATCCAATTAAAGATAACAATCGATACAGAATCGACTGTATCAACATAATATAAGTGCCACGGTTTGTGTTCTGAAAGTTTTGAATATTTGGACTGGTTTTTCATGCACAAAAGACTCCACCTTTCTAATATAACATTATCCAAACCTTATACTTCCACATTTTGATTAATACACAGAGGTGCGTGTTACAGCATAACAAATTGTCTTCTTATAAAGCTTATATCAACTCGCTCTATGCAATTGTTTGTCTAGTAAGAAGTTTGTACACGTTATCTTTCCCATACACAATCTCAGATTAAGTTTTGATAATTTGCACTATTATTTCTTAAATGTGACAAAGCATTAATCAACAAAACAAATTAACCAATTAGTTAATAAACTATTGGCTATTAATTATTTTGTTTGTTATCTAACAAGGGAAAACAAGGGAAAAAATCGTACTTGACAGATGCTGTGGTATAAGTTGAATTAGTCCCCTTGAGGAGACTTCAGCCGTGAGTAAAAAAAAAAGTATGCATTTAAAAAGCGATCGCGGTAACATTCACAGGATTTCCCAGTATTGATATTGCTAGTCTAGATCTATTACTAATTTAATTACCCGACTGATCCAACTTAATTGACAAAATTACACTTGATAGTAAAAGCTGTTTTTTTTTATGTTTTCTTGTTTTGCTTGCTTTGGTTTTCTTTATTATTGCCCTGTTTTATCTTTTGTGAGTGAGTGTTGTTGTTTAGTATTTTGTTTTGTTTGCTTACTGTTTTGTTGTTTACGTTTTGGTTTAGTTTTTTATTTGTTGTTGCTTTTGTTTATGTTTCGTTGCGTGTTTGTTTTAACAAATCTTCTATCAACTCCCTCTGTCTGAATAGAATCTTGTACACGTTAGTTCTCCCACTTCCCATTCTCGGATCAGATGGAAACCTGTAATAATTATTCATTGTCTATGACAATACATGAATCAATAAATAAAATTAGACTATGAAGTCGTAATTAAATCAATTTTGAGAAATATGGTTTGTGTATAGAAATAGATTGTTCGCTAAACATTTTCAACTTTTGTCTATTTTAGACTGTAAACCTTCCTTTTCTCATAAGTAATGGTACAGCTCAAAAAGTGTTTTAAATTTGGTTGTTTTTTAAATACTATTTAATCTGTAGCCTAAGGAGAGATTCTGATATATTTAATTATTATGTGTATTCAGAGGACCAGAACACCAATAACCTAAATTTTTCCCACTTTTAACTCTCGAATCATGTTTAATCTTTGCATAGAACTTTCCATAAATTTTCAAGACAATACATGAATCAATTAAAACATTCACCAATCAGTTAATTGATTGGCGGCAATTAATATTCTTTTATTTAGAAAAGGAGGTAAACCTTGCAGTACTGAGAGTACTTTTAGTAATTGTGCTGTTCCCTCCATTTTATAAGTTTTGTATTTTTATATTTCGCTTGTTCTTGTTCTGTTGTGTGAGACATATTTTCTGAAAAACTTGAAGACTAGGAAGGGAGAGAATCTCTGAATCATTCTCCAGATATTTTACTCGAAGACGCTGCGAACAGAAGTCATTTCTCCAGATGGCGCAGCTGAAGATTACACGATAGAAAGAGAAACTAATGTAAGAACTATCTAGGATAATGGCTGCTGATAACTTTATCAATTATGTATTACATTCTCACTTGATGGTGTCCGATCTACTAAGTAAATACAACTTTATTTTTAGCAGATGTACTCTGATCACGTGACTCACGTTACCGCATAGTACCAGAATTAAACTGTCACCTCATGGTGTAGATTGCAGTCACGATGGTTCCTAGATTCGAACCCTTCCAGCTGCAATCCCCGAACTAAGACGTAACAATCTTCATCTCTGAGCTAACGTCTAAATCCGTTTATTGTAGTCTAGAATCGACTCAGAGATCTTAGCAAGGGAGTAGAAAAGACTTGCCAGCCTCTTGCTCAAAGCCAGGTAAGGCAATAATAAATTACCCTGATTAAGGGGCTAACTAGATATTCTTATATTATAAACAACTCATTGGACTGGCGTTTTGTTTTATAATAATAGTAAGGCTTGTCTTCGAATTTCTTATGCTTGTATATATTTTTTCTCAAATTTCGGTACAAGGGCCAATACTATGAAATAGCGTCGAGTGCTACGCCACTAGTATTATAAGTTATGTTATGTTTTGTTTGATTATGTTAGATAAGATTTGATGGGGTATATATTAGATATATATTATACATGATTAAATCATGGGCGTAGCCAGGGGGGGGGGGTTCTTGGGGTTCAAACCCCCCCCGAAATGAAATCCCCCCCCTTGGGGGGGGGGGGTCGGAATTTAGTGACTGATTTTTTGCTTTGATTTTGTTTATTTTAGGTGAGATTTTAATACTAAACCATCACTTGCCCTAGCACAACCAAAGGGGTTTTGAGTTTAAAACCCCCTACCAGGGGGATTCGAGTTTAAAACCCCCTACCAGGGGGGTTCGAGTTTAAAAACCCCTACCAGGGGGGTTCAAGTTTAAAACCCCTACCAGAGCGGTTCGAGTCTTAAAACCCCTACTAGGGGTTTTGAGTTTAAAACCCCCTACCAGGGTTTTTGAGTTTTAAACCCCCTACCTTGTGTTTTTGCAGTTAACTTCCCCTCTTCTATAAAACAAAACAAAAAAAAAAATGCAAACGAAAATCCCCTAATTTCAAGAGCACAGTTAAGAAAGATTTTGATTTTAAAACCCCGTCTAAAATTTACGATAAACCCCCTCTTTAATATAAAAAAAAGCTAATTACGCACTCAAAATGTTATGAGCGTAGCTAAATGGGCTTTGACTCAGTTTTGAGTTTGAAGGTAAAAAATACCTCTTTAATAATAAAAAAAAAGCAAATTATACACTAAAAATGTTATGAGTGTAGTCTATGGGGTTTTGAGTTTAAACTCCCCTCCAGTGGAGTTTGAAGCTAAAAAGTACCTCTTCAATATAAATAAAAGAAAATTACTCACTCTAAAATCTATGAGCGTAGTCAAATGGGTTTTGAGTTTAAACCCCCCGCCATCTTCAGTGTAAGAAAAAAAAGCAAATTACGCACTCAAAATGCTATGAGCGTTGCCGAAAGGGGTTTTGAGTTTAAACCCACATTCAGAGGGGTTTGGTGCTAAAAATACATCTTCAATATAAAAAAAAAAGCAAATTACACACTAAAATTATTTGAGCGTAGCCAAGCCAATCGGGGGTTTTGAGTTTCTTCAACAGATGGCTTTTCTTTTAAAGTTTAAAACCCCTCCAGATGGTTTTGAGTCTAAGATCCCCCTACAGAGCATTTTGAGGTGGAAAACCCCCAACAAGATTTTGACGATAAAAATTCTCTTTTTGATATAAAATCTAAAGCAAACTACAGTCACTTAATTCCAAGAGCGTATTCAAGAGAGGTTACACATTTTTACCAATGGCAGGGCTCCATTAATAAACTGCAGTGAATAGTCATCTACCGAAAACGAAAAACACTAAATATAGCTCAACAAAGATGGCTAAGACAGATTTTAGGAGTCAGTTATAGAGATCGGATCTAAATCAAGGAAATCCTATGCCAATCTGGGAGTCGACCCCTTAGTAAGATTGTGAGAGAACGACGCATGAGGTTTGCGGGACATGTTCTCCGACAAAATGAATTACGCATAAGAAGAGTTGCAATGATATCCTAGTATAACTTGACGCCACTCATTCATGGAGGTCCTCATGGTAGGTGGGAAGAGGCTTCAGACATTACCAGTGACAGATTTTTATGGAAACTGCTTGATGGCAAATGCTCCGAACGGCGTGGGAGGGTCTAAGTCAGTAAGAATAGCACATTAGGTTTTTGAAATAAAACGTTTTAATAGCATTAAAATGGACTGAAGATACCTCAGAATATGCATTTTGTTGGCTTTCAATACCAGAAATAGTGCTTGGCGGCGTGGCTTCGCCCCTCGCTGGGGAGCTCCTGGCGCTCCCCCAGACCCCCTTGCTATTAATGGCGGGAGTCCACAATTTTATGGAAACAGCTTGATGGCAAATGCGCTGAACGACGAGGGAGGGTCTAAGTTAGTAAGAATAGCACATTAGGTTTTTGAAATAGAACTTTTTAATAGCAGGAAAATGCACTGTAGATACCTAAGAATATGCATTTTGTTGGTTTTCAATATCAGAAATAGTGCTTGGCGGCGGGGCTTCGCCCCGCGCTGGGGGAGCTCCTAGCGCTCCCCCAGACCACTTTGCTGATAATGTCGGGGAATCTACAATTTTTTCACTAACTCATGGAAGAACCTATTCTAGGGCACAATAAAGGTCTTCAGAAAGAATGAAGGGTCAGAATGTAATAAAGATTATGTACACACACACACACATAAATACATATAATTTTTTTTCCCGGGGGGGGGTGGGGGGGGGGAAAAAATTCATCCCCCCCAAAACCCCCCCCCGAAAAAAAATCCTGGCTACGCCCATGCATGATTTTATATCTTACTGAAAACAAGACTGGATTACCAGCTGTGTTTTGTCGCAAAAAGTAATATTTCGCACGTTAATCAAAAGTATTAAAATAAGAAAAAAATTATTCCGACAATGGATTCAAAGTGAGAGATTTTGTTTTTGAAAAGATTACACAATTCTTTTTGCTCCCTATGGCGTCGGCAAAATTTTTTGTAAGGATTGTCTTCATCTCTAGTAATAACGTAGAGGTGTTTTTACATGACCACAAACTGAAAGGGCAATGAGAAGACTACTCTGTCAAATGATTTCGTATTACCTCCCATTAAATATCTTTTCTACATTTTATTACTTACAAGGAAATGCTAATATAATAAATCGCTACCAATTAATGTTTATGCTTCTGTACTAAGGTCAGTATGGGAAGGCTTGCTTTCTCTCTTGGAATTTGTTTAGTTGTGACAAGGCCGTAGTTTAGAATGAGACATTAACAAAGGAAGCGACATGCAAGATTTTCAAAAATAAGAAAATTATAAAAGATATGGATTAGTGGTACAAACTGTTTCAATTTATTTATTTATTTATTTTTCTGTTTATTTATCAATAAGATCACGTGACTAAATGATCATTGTCTACGATCGGTGAATGAGGTCCATTTACTTTGACATAAGGCTTATAAAAGTGCATAAATTAGAGGAACCGACGATATATAAACCGCCATAGGTATCTGTACATATTGTTGAGCAATTTGATAAATTTCATTCATGAAAGTAATTTGTATCAAATTATTAATTATTTGAGTATAGACCCCTAGTGGACAACGGCTTTATCTGCATCGAATGTGGAAAAATAGTCATGTCAAACACTACACTCATCCTTATGGAATCAAAAACGTTGCCTTTATTATTCATTGTTTTTATTTTTTACATATGTAATCAAAAACATTTTTGCTTTATTTCTTATTTACACAAACAGAAACTTCTATTAAATCTTATACTAAAAAACAACAACATCCAAAATCACTGAACTATAAACTTATCTTATCTTATAAAACTTGAACTTGGCTTGTCTTGGCTACCTAGAAGGGGGCTCGAGGTTCGATACCCGACTCGGGCAGAGTTGTGTTTACTGAGCGCCTAAAGGCAGCACGGAAAACCAACTCCTAGATACCCCCTCCCCCCCACCCCCACTCGTCCACAAATGAGATTGGACCAAAACGCTCTGAGCATGTTATAAGCATGACAGTAGCGCTATATAAAAGCTATAATAATAATAATAATAAAATACAGACGTTACTTCAAAAGAGAAGATGATTACATCCTACGTGTCATGCATCTAGCCATGCATGTTAACCTGCCTAGTCACTGGTTTTCCTGGTTAGCTCAGGTAACTCAATAATAGCAATAGGGAAGAAGGAGCAATTGTACCAATTTGTCCAAGCATATGGAACAAGGAATATGCCTTTATCTTTGTGTCTTTCAGAGTATTTTATTAAATTTTGTTTTTCTATTTGAAGATTATGGTTCAGTGTTTTATGTATACTTGTTACTTTACTTTAAAGTCTTCTGTCCTGAAGGCTTTCTAAATTTAGTGATTTTACTCAAGGTGTCAAATGTGAATATTCGTTTGTTATGAATCTCACTGCTCTATTTTGTGTCTGTTCCAGTTTATTAATGTGTTCTTGACTTGAGTTGTCCCAAACAGAGGATGCATATTCTGTTATTGGCTTAACCAATATCCATATCTAACATCTAAGCAATGAGTGCTCCAGACACGAGATAAAAGCTAAAAGTGAGCATTTGCTTTGTGGAACAAAGACGTAGACACATGTCTAGACCACTCTCATATGCATGTAACCAGGTGAGGGTTAGCCATCGAACCACGATGGACGAACTATATATATAGCCAGAGCTAGTATCTGGTAAAACTATGGTCTCTGTCCATCATCAGCCTGTGAAGTCTAGTTGCGGCTGCATGGCGCTCAAGTCGATTTGGACTACCAGGGCCATCAGGCGTCACCTAGCTAATGCCGTGGAACGTTTTGGAGCACTGTGGGACATGTAGAGCACACTGGTCATCCACTGCACCCCAAACCATCTCCAGTTGTCTGGACTCTGTTCTGCCACTGGATTCATCTGGCAAGGGGCGAGAGAGTGAGGCTGATGCAAACCTCCCTCACTTTAATGAATTTTCACCGCGCAAGCAAAATTCTCTTCTCCCATGTTGAGCTATATATGTAGGTCACAATAATAACTATAAATTTATATACATTTTTTTGTATTATTATAAATCCCTTTTACAGAAACGGGAAGCATCTTCACTACAACTGTTATACATTGCGAGGAAAACAAACAACTTGTGAATTCTGTTATTCAGATAATATTGCATCCCGATTCCACGAAATTATAAAATAATAATAATCTTTTTTGTCAATAAGGAAATTTGTCTTACAATGTGTACACCAAACAAAACATTATAACTATTAAAAAAAAAAATTTACATTCACACCAGACTCTCTCATAATTTACATGTGACAAAGTTTATATCAGATTGTTTCTATTTAATGATTTGATTGCCAGGGAAACAAAAGAGTGTTTGTGTCTGGGTTTTTTCCGGGTTTTTTTTGCCATCGGTGCCAAAGGGTAATTTTTTATTTCTATAATCTTTTAAGCTTTTTTTTTTGGGATGTTTGTCTCAAATATTAAGGTAGCATTCTGCTATTCTAGTGCCGTGACGTCAGTTAATAAGAGGAAAATTACATTTTTGTGAAGTATATATATATATATATATATATATATATATATATATATATATATATATATATATATATATATATATATATATATATATATATATATATATATATATATATATATATATATATATATATATATTACCCAAAATGCCTAATTATCACAATTTATGGTGCGGAAATATGAGTTTCATAGTTAAAATTCTTTAAAGAATTATCTTTTTTTTTATTTCAAAGTTAATATCAATAACTGGTGTAAGTGATTCTCACATTAATTTTGCATTTTATTTATTTAAAATGTGTATGAGAAAGTCCAACTATGTGTAAACACTTGATCAAAAAATTGTTATATTTATTTTTTCGAATGATTCTCTGTTACTTCAAATATCGTCCGTTTCAATTATCAAACAATTGTTTCGCAAACTTGGATTTTTTTACAAATCTATATTTAATAATATTTTTTATTTAAGCATATTTTCAAAAGCTATAATTTGTTTATAACTTTTTATTTTATATTACCAATTATGTGCACTTTTATGTATACAAATGTACCACTTGTACTACTTACAAATTTATCATGAAAAAAAAAGTATAGATGTAATAAACTAGAACACCTAATTTAATTCGAATTCAAAATATTCTGCAGTTATGTAAGTCCTAGAGCAAGGGTAACTTTTCCACTTCTGCAAGCGAACCAAGTCATTGTTGTACAACTTTTTGTTTCATTAAAAATATCATTTTATAACTTTTTAAAAAGTTCTTGAACTCTTTGTTTACGAATCAATAAAATTATTAAATGGTACACAAATAGATATTTGTTTTTAATATATATATATATTTACTTAGAGCCTGGCTGCCTGCTCGTGCGGTATGTGCGTAGGACAGTCGTTCGGTCGTCTCGATGGTCCCGAATACATACCCCTGCCAGCTGCCATCCCCCGTCGTCCTGAGGGAGTTTTGTACTAGGAGTAGATTATTTTCAACTGTGAAGGAACATTCTAAACATGTAAAACAAGCAAGCATATATTTTAGAGAATTAGCTCCAAATTGAAGTCTGTCAGTGTTTGCGTTTACTCGCTTTCTTACTAAAAACATTTTTTAAAAAATAACAAAGATATAGAGTAAAGTGCGAAGTTCGAGCGCACTAAGCCCGCTGGCAGCAATTTTCAAGTTTGTATTTTTATAGCACCGTAACGGTCTAACCTATGAAAAAACTGATGGTATCTCTGAATTCCTCGTCCTTTTTTCTATAAAAATAGATTGGATTTAATGTATCACTAGGCTTAGTTAAAATTAAATACGAAGTCAAAGAGTTGTAGGGTAAGTATCGCCAAGCGTACTTTTCCTCGAGCGGATTTTTCCCGTTAGTAAGCTCGATCGGGTTGGTGGAAGGTTCGAGCAGATCAAAGAAAATATATCTAAAAACATGTTTTAATATTTAATTTTTACTATAAAGTCATTTTCTTTTTACTCCAGCGCAAGAACACTATCCATTGCACCATTTCCGACCCTCCACAACTTCAAATAGTCTCTTTGAGCTGATGAACCATCAGACTTAAAAATAGCCTTAATCCCATTACCCATTTCCTTCACTACCGGGTAGTAAAAAAGAATAATTCCACACCTCCTGAGTTTGACCTCACCATGAACTTAGCCTTTACAAGGAAAAGGAAATAGTATGTGTCGGAAATAAAGAAAAAAGGTTCATGCGCAGTAGCAATATAGTAGTAATTTGGTAAACATTCAAATAAAAAAGTTTTAGCAATAAAAAGTGAACTGTTCGAACCTCTTGTCAAATCGGGACTGCTCGAACTTCGCACTTTACTCTAGAAGATCGTTTAAAAAAAACCCAAAGAAATAGAAGATCGTTTGAGAACAAATAACAAAGAAATAGAAGACCGTTTAAAAAAAAAAAAAGAAATAGAAGATCGTTTGAAAACAAATAACAAAGAAATAGTAGATCGTTTGAAAACAAATAACAAAGAAATAGAAGATTGTTTAAAAAAAACCCAAAGAAATAGAAGATCGTTTGAAAACAAATAACAAAGAAATAGAAGACCGTTTAAAAAAAAAACAAAGAAATAGAAGACCGTTTAAAAAAAACAAAGAAATAGAAGATCGTTTGAAAACAAATAACAAAGAAATAGTAGATCGTTTGAAAACAAATAACAAAGAAATGGAAGATCGTTTTAAAAAACCCCAAAGAAATAGTAGTTCGTTTGAAAACAAATAACAAAGAAATAAAAGATCGTTTGAGAACAAATAACAAAGAAATAGAAGACCGTTTAAAAAAAAAAAACAAAGAAATAGAAGATCGTTTGAAAACAAATAACAAAGAAATAGAAGATCGTTTGAAAACAAATAACAAAGAAATAGAAGATCGTTTGAAAACAAATAACAAAGAAATAGAAGATCGTTTAAAAAAAAACAAAGAAACAGAAGATCGTTTGAAAACAAATAACAAAGAAACAGAAGATCGTTTGAAAACAAATAACAAAGAAATAGAAGATCGTTTAAAAAAAAAATAACAAAGAAATAAAAGATAGTTTGAAAACAAATAACAAAGAAATAGAAGATCGTTTAAAAAAATAACAAAGAAATAGAAGATCGTTTGAAAACAAATAACAAAGAAATAGAAGACCGTTTAAAAAAATAATAAAGAAATAGAAGATCGTTTAAAAAAAATAACAAAGAAATAGAAGATCGTTTAAAAAAGTAACAAAGAAATAGCAGATCGTTTGAAAACAAATAACAAAGAAATAGAAGACCGTTTTAAAAAATAACAAATAAAAAGATTGTTTTAAGAAATAACTAAGAAATGGAAGATCGTTTGAAAACAAATAACAAAGAAATAGAAGATCGTTTGAAAAACAAAACAAAGTGCTACACTATACATATATAATATAGTTCTATATTTGTATGTTATACTGTGAACATGACCTATGTAGATTTGATTTGAAAAATGGGAATCGATCTATTGACCAGTTCAAACAACATTGCTAGTTACTAACATTTACAGTGAGATGATAACAATGTTATGAATCACGCCAAGCAATGCACTTCAACAGTAAATATGTACAGAGATGGTAAGTCCTGGTGATAGATATAAAGTGCTTGCACAAAGCCTTAGGACGTTGAACGCAATAACAATAATCAGATCTACTTACATTGCCAATATCACCTATTTATAAACAAAAATTGTAACCCAATGTATCATGTGCTGATGTAACACGTATAGCGAACCCACAAAAAAATACTTCACTGCAAAATAAACACGAAGTTAAAAACATTATGACGTAACTTTCATGTTACCGTATATATGCAAATGTATTTAAAGTATCACTGCGCACACACACATAAAAGTAGTTCAAAAACATGGTCTAGAAGAATAAAAAAAAAATCAAGATCCGGTCACGCAAAGATCAAACGACTTCATTTATGATCCCAGCGCACGAGACTAAACGCCTCGATGAAATCAGAAATACATCCGCACGGCCACACCACAAATTGTTCTTTGTAGCATTCCGCCCTAAAAATACATAAACTCCACTTCTTTTTTTTCTTCGTATGCTATTTAATTAAGTAAGTGCTTAGGTATCATACAATCATCCCTTTTAAACAGTGTGTATTTACTGAAACAAACGATATTTTTTATAATGCCTTTACGCAAAAAAAACAGTATTTAAAAAAGGTAATTGATTTGAATCGTTTGAAAGTTCGTTTTCTCACTTATAACTTAACGCATCAACAAATCTCCCGAACTGTGTACAATCCTCAGAATGAAAAGAAAATCGAACATTCAGGAAACAACTTTTAAGTGAATTTACTTAATGTAACTGTTTCAAAATCGATTCTTATACATAACAAATTCGATCTCACTTTTTTTTTTTTGAATCCGATTCTCGCTCCCAGTTCTGCCTCGTGCATTGATTACTGACGGCGAGAGAAATGCAAAGAGATGAATAGAAAGGCGAAACAATAATAAAATAAATGAAAAAAAAAATCTCTGCCTTACGATGTAGCTGATAAAATTGAAGAAGAGGACGATAATGACAAGGAGGGTAAAGAGGGGTGAGTGTTGGGGGTGCCGAGGGATGATGGAGTCATAGATCTGGAACTTTCAAACACTTCCAAGCCTCCCCCCCCCCTCTGATTGCCATTCCCTCCTCTCCCGTCAGCTTTTTGCTTCGGTTCTCAGAGATGGTCGAGAAAAAGAGAGAGAGAGAGAGAGAGAGAGAGAGAAGGATTAGGAGGGCGAGAGAAAGAAAGAGGAGGTAAAGTGAGGGAGAGTGAGTGAGAAAAAGAAAGAGGAGGTAAAGTGAGGAAGTGTAAGTGAGAGAAAGAAATAGGAGGTAAAGTGAGGAAGAGTGAGAAAAAGAAAGAGGAGGTAAAGTGAGGAAGAGTGAGTGAGAGAAAGAAAGAGGAAGTAATGTGAGGGAGAAGGAGGTAAAAGAATAAAAAGTTGGAGAGGGGAGGATGAAATCTACGAGTTAAGAATAACAGGAAAGACATAAATGGTTTAGAGAGTAGCTTATAAAATATACCATCTACCATATACTATCTACTAGATACCATCTACCATATACTCTCTACTGTATACCATATACAAATAGAAAGATATGTTGCAAGAGAGAAACAAAACGCGTTTGAATGCTGAAGCGCTGAAGATAGAAAGATAGAGAGTGAAGCGAAAAAAAAAGTGTCATAGATAAAAAGAGAAAGCAAAAGGGAGAGGTGATAGGAGAAAATGAGAAAGAAATAGATGAGAAAAATGAATTGAAAGATAGGAGTCAAAATATGAGACAGATTAAGTTCAAGAGATGTAAAGACTGAACGAGAGAGAAACAAAAAGAGAAAAATGCAGTATATATATATAGGGCGGAATATATATATATATATATATATATATATATATATATATAGAGAGAGAGAGAGAGAGAGAGAGAGAGAGAGAGAAAGAAAGAAAGGAAAAGATAGAGAGAAAGAGAGAGATAACGAGGAAGAGTGAGAGAGAGAGAGAGAAAGAGATAGAGAAAGAGAGAGAAAGAGAGAGAGAAAGAAAGGGAAAGATAGAGAGAAAGAGAGAGATAATTAGAAAGAGTGAGAGAGAGAGAGAGAAAGAGATAGAGAAAAAGATAGAAAGAGAGAGAGAAAGAAAGGGAAAGATAGAGAGAAAGAGAAAGATAACGAGAAAGAGTGAGAGAGAGCGAGAGAGAGAGAGAGAAAGAGAGAGAAAAAGACAGAAAGAGACAGAAAGAGAGAAAGAGGGAGAGAGAAAGAGAGTGAAAGAGAGAGAGAGAAAATTAGATTAGATAGATAGATAGATAGATAGATAGATAGATAGATAGATAGATAGATAGATAGATAGATAGATAGATAGATAGATACATACATACATACAAACATACATACATACATACATACATACATACATACATACATACAGACATACAGACATACATACATACATACATACATATATACATACAGACATACAGACATACAGACATACATACATACATACATTACATACATACATACATACATACACACATACATACAGACATACAGACATACATACAGACATACATACATACATACATACACACATACATACACACATACATACACACATACAGACATACAGACATACAGACATACATACATACAGACATACATACATACATACAGACATACATACAGACATACATACATACATACATACATACATACATACATGCATACATACATACATACATACATACATAGAGAGAGAAAGCAGGGTACAGTACACTTTAATAGTGGTGATAATAGTAGCTACATAAATAAAATCACAACAAAAAAATGTCCAAGATAGAAAGATAGATTGAGAAAGAACTAGACAAAGAAGACAGAAGAAGAAGCAAACCTTTGATTTCTGACCCACTGTTCAGGTCGGCGTTGCTGCTGCTCTTATGACAGTGGAACAATCGTCTTGAAAAGAAGATAAAATGGGGAAAGTTACACTCACACAGGGGCGTGGTCAACATGGGGGGAGCAGAGGATATAGTCCGTACCGCACAGTGGACTGGAAACAACCAATCTCATACTGTAATGTGGTAGGGAAAAAATAGCACTGCTGAAGAGAAGAGAGAGAAAAGAGAGAGAGAGAGAGAGAGAGGGAGAGAGTTCTGTGGTGGACGATAGAATAAAAGAAAAGAGAAAGAGGATATGGCGCCATTTACTTAGGACCAACACTCATGGCGGTATAACTTTTTTTTTTGGAGGGGGGGGGGAATACGCTGACCTCTGATTTTTTTCTGAGACTATGATATTGAAGTCCAGCACAGAAGAATCAAAGTAACCGTAGCTTACCGTAGCGTAGGGAAGGTGGTGTTTACTCTTTGGCAACTGGACTAGTCCAAATGCGCGTTTATAATAAATGTATGCATTTATAATGAAAATGTCATGTTGACTCAAAGTAGACGGTCGTTCTTTCTAGAAAAAACAAAAATTTGTTCCTCCGAGGGAAGACGACAATGACGGGAAAACGGTAGAAGCGTCTTTTAGCATTTTACGGAACCCTGGCCGAGTGTCCTATACGGGGCCGACAGAAATCATGAGCTCTAAGTGTTTTCGTGAGCCCTGGACGAATGTCCTATCATGGTCCTATGCGGGGTTGACAGAATTCGTGACCACTTGGCAAATCTTTTATGCGAGGCTGGCGGAATTCTAAGTGTATTATGTAATTTGTAAATATGATACCATACACCCTGTAACACTGTACGGACTAGTTATTTGTTATAATTGTACAGTATACATTATTAAGATACCATTGGTCGTTTGATCACAGAGAAAAATTAGGTTAAGTTATGTTAATTTATGTTTTATCTATTTACTAGCTTGTAAAATAGTGTTATAGAGTATGGGATAGCCATGTGGATGGCCATAACAGATTTTTTTTCTTTTTTTTTTTTGTCAATAAAGACTAAATGTGGACGCTAAGAATCCAACGTCTTTTTATTATTATTACGTTAGAAACGAACGAGTATTCTTTTTCAGGCGCTGCCTGGGTCGAGTTTTGGTCAAGAGAAACAAAATTTATTGTACTCCCTTTGTCAGTTTCCACGGAGGCATTTTCTGGTGATGTGACAGGTCTGCAGCAGTAGCGCCCCCTGGCAGACAACGAGAATGTTCCTAGGAATGTTAAGGACATAACATGTGCATTTTATAAGATAATATAAGATGAGGTCAGTTGTCATTAACCCACAGTTGATATAAAAATATTGCTATTTTTGACAACTTCCATAATCGTTTAATCTCCGAGTTCAGCTTCCATTTCAGTCTTCATTATATTATGGGATAGTGGTACGGCGATGTCAATGATGGTAGCATTTTTTTTTCAATAGGGCGATGAAAATCCACTGTTTTGTCAGTCAGAAGAGGCCTATCCCAGTATAATAATAAGAATTATTATTATTATCAACATTATCATCGTAATACAGCTTTTAAAAATGTGTTATATTCTAATAGACAAACTGAATATGTTGTTCACAGATCTTCTTGTCTTTTCTAATGTTTGTTCGAGTAGAAACTTTTCTTTTTCAAATAAACATTTTATATATTGTTACAAATCACTAGCGGATCCAGAACTTTTGAGTGGGGGGGCGATTTTTTTCCAAACCCTAACCCTAACGCCCAGTAAACCCTAACCCTATGCATAAGCGTGTGTACAGAACACACATACACATACACACACACATATATATACACACTCTCATATATATATATATATATATATATATATATATATATATATATATATATATATATATATATATAAATATATGAGAATTTTAAAAAGCAGCATTTCTCAACCTTCGGCGAAAAAGTGGGGCAACGCTATAAGGTTCCCTATTGGGGTTTGGGCAAAGCCCCGACGACAAAAGCGTTTTCTTGCATTCTTCACTGCAGAAACGCATTCTCCTGACATTAAAAGCTTATTATTCATCAATGGAGTTCGGGGCGAAGCCCCGACGCCAAAAGCGTTTTCTTGCATTCTTCACTGCAGAAACGCATTCTTCTGACATCTACAGCTCAGTTTCATTCATTAATGAAGTTCGGGGCGAAGCCCCGATGCTTAAAGCATTTTATTGTATTCTTTACTGCAGAAACGCATTCTCCTGACATCTACGCTTATTATACATCAAGGGAGTTCGGGGCGAAGCCCCGACGACAAAAGCGTTTTCTTGCATTCTTCACTGCAGAAGCGCATTTTCCTGACATCTACAGCTCATTATTCATTAATGGAGTTCGGGGTGAAGCCCGAAAGGACAAAAGCGTTTTCTTGCATTCTTCACTGCAGAAACGCATTTTCCTGACATCTACAGCTCATTATTCAACAATAAAGTTCGGGGAAAACCCCGACGCCAAAAGCGTTTTCTGGCATTTTTCACTGCAGAAACGCATTCTCCTGACCTAAAGCTCATTATTCATACTATTTAAAAAAAGGACCTTTTGAATAATATTATACTTGAAAGATATTCTAATATGAATTTATAGGCCCTTATTACATTGCAAATAAAACCGATTTGTTCCTTGAAAAGGTAAGATACCCCACATATTTAGATTTTGGCTTTGAGGATCGCCGCCGAAAAAAAATTATTCGATAAATAATATTCAATAACATCATGGTATAAGTTGTGAGTTATAGTCCCAAATTTATTTAACTAGAAAAATATCCGATTGAGTAAAGGTTGGGAAAAGGCGACTATAAATGTATTTTTTTCGGTTTAGAACTCATCTCAATCATGATTCTTATAGTGAAAAATTTCGTTTGAATTCTAACTTTTCCAATGCAAAGTCTTTCTTAAAATAATTATGATAAATTCATGTGAAATTACATAAACTCTGGAAATGGGAGGGGCGGTAGAATGAAAACGATTAATCATCGCTCCTTTAATAATTTCTGCTAAAGATTGCATTTGGCATTAAAGAATAAAAAAAAAAGTAGGGCGACTCGATATAAGAATTTAATTTATAGTATATATAAATTATATTAGTGGCAGATTTTTTACATTTTGTAATTTCTAAACTATAATACTAAAAGAAAAGGTATTGGTTTGTCCGATGGGGGAAATGCAATTGCATATATCGCCCTTCCTACCTGGTGCAACCCTTTTTATTTAAATTTACTAATGATAAAATTTGAGATTAGAGTATGGTAAGACATAATATACAATGGGTTCACATATCAATACGTAGTTTATATTATATAGATATTAAACTAATTTTGTTCACAAACTATGATTCTCCACAAAAATAGGACCGCCCCCCCCCACTCAGAGGGCTAGAGTGGGAAGGACAGTACATGCAATCGCCCCCCCCCCAACCCCACCGAATCGACCAAGATACCAGAAAGGAAGCGACATAATATAAAATTTATAGATTAATTCAACAAATTTTGTTCACAAACTATGATTTCTCCATAAAAGTAGGACCCCCCCCCCCCACTTAAATGGTTTAGGTGGGAAGGGCAGTAGAGGTATTCGCCCCCCCCC
Organism: Biomphalaria glabrata; assembly: GCF_947242115.1. Lineage (NCBI taxonomy): Eukaryota > Metazoa > Mollusca > Gastropoda > Planorbidae > Biomphalaria > Biomphalaria glabrata. The sequence continues at coordinate 37,263,051 of NC_074718.1, read as the reverse complement.
AACCCCCAAATGGTAAACAGGGAACGACATAATATAAAGATCGGTTAAAATATCAATAACAAGTTTTAATCATATAGATATTTAATTGATTCTGTTAGCAAGCTGTGATTTCTACAAATAAATTGGACCGCCCCCCCCCATTCGAAAGTGTATGGGGGGGGCGGGATTGATACCATTGCCCCCTCCCGACTCCACCAAATCGGTCAACATACTAGAGGAGGGGGCGAAATAATAAAAAAATAGGTTGAAATATAAATAATTAGTATATATTATTAACATAAGTAATAAATGTGTATACAAATTGTGTGAATTCTATACTAAAATTCGTCCGCCTCCCCCCCCCCGAAGGGGGGGGGGGATCGGCCGAGTGGGGGGGGGGGCGATCGCCCCTACCGCCCCCCCCCCCTGGATCCGCCAGTGTTACAAATGAACAGTGATAGGTAGAGGTCAACGTATGACCCCGGCGAGATGACACAGCAGCTAGTGTTCCCTGCAATCTACATGTACAAACAAAGACAGGATGTGACGTGTCCACACGTGTTGTTCCAGGGGACGAACAGATCTAAGTAGGGGGACAGTTACTAATGAACAGTGACAGATAAAGGTCACTACGTGTGACCCCGACTTGATGACACTGCAGCGAGTGTTTTCTGGAATCTACGTGTATAAATAAAGACAGGATGTGACGTTTCCTGACATGTTATTCCAGAGGATACTAGGAGTGTTTGTGCAACTTTGGAGAAGTGATTAGGGACTCTATATAAGCCAGAAAGTTAATGTGAAAGTCAGTCGTATGGAGTCGTGAGTGAGCCGTTACAGTCGATACAGACTATGTAAGACGTGTGCGGCTCTGTGGAAGAGAAATGTGTACGACTCGATGCAAGTTAACTAGGGTAGAGTTAACTGGAGTGGACTACTGTCGTTAAAGTCTATACAGCGAACTACAGTGGACTTGAGCCGTTACAGTCGATGTAAGACGTGTGCGGCTCTGATTCGGTAGACTTGAGTACGACTTGGTTCAGCTTTGGGAGACCTGGAGCGACACTGGGAAGTGTGTCGTTGGTCTGTTCTGTGGAATACGGCTCGAGGAAAGTTGAGAAGAGATGAATTGCAACGAAGTGAAGAGATGTATTGCAACGAAGTATAGCTAACTGTAAACTGACAGATATTGTACAGTCTTCTACGCTACATGTTCAAGTAACGAATTGTTAGAGTTAATAGTCATTAAAGTTATATGAAACTGAAAGTTTAGTCGTCAAGTTCTTTGCAGTGTTTTTATTTGTGTGCAAACTAATACATCTAGCCAGAAGATTCAGAAATACGTAACAATTGGTGTCAGAAGTGGGATCTTTCTGGCTAGAATGTGTTCCATCAAACTTCTTAATGAACTTGACATGAAAGAACTTAGACAAGAGCTTCGAGAAAGAGGTCTACAGCTTAACGGAAATAAGGAAACGCTAACAGCACGTCTCAGACAAGCCCTGTTGGAGGAAGATGAGAATCCAGACACTTGCCAATTTGAAATCAAACCTAATACGATGGAGCTCCTGAAAACTTTGCAATACAAAATGAACTCGGTGAAAGAGAGCATTAAGGAGATAGAATCAGAAATCAACACTAGATTTTCTTCATTTAACCAGTTGACCAAAGCCATGAATGAGAATGAACAAATAGCTACCACGCCCAACAAGACAGAAGAACAAACAGATACGATAAAAGATCAAACGAGAATCATGATGAACGAGCTACTGAACACTCAGCAGTATCAGATTGAGTCGACAGATGAAAGAACTACACCATTGATGAACAGCGAACAATTGTCCAACCAAGAATGTGGCGATACAGACAATTACGATAGGGATGCTGGTGATGGTTGTGCTGTCTGTGACTGTGATAGCAAACCAAACGAATGTGGCCCACAAGAAATGAAAAGAGACGGTAGCTGTTACTATTTCAACGAGAAGCAGAATGAGACCGCTGAAGAAACAATAGAAGAGACCTATAGTTTGACCGAAGCTTTAGCTATAGATATACCTGATATGAGTACCTCAACTAGCCAAACAGATCAAGACAACGTTGGGTCTGCGTCCAAGCCTGTTGCTGTGGGCCTTAAAGACTTCTGTCTATCTGCCATTGTCTACGAGAGGAACTCGATGCTGGATTATTGCACCCATGCGTTTGACAAGAACTGTACGTAAGTAGCTATGCAAGAAGACTGTGAATGCCAAGAAATACACCAACAAGCTCTAGACTTAACAGAAGCTTGTACAGCTATCAAGGTAGGCGTGAGAAGCCCTGGTGATAGTCAAGGAATTACAATAGAAACTGATGCTGAAGTTGATGGACCTTTGCACGTTGAATGTTATCAACCTGCCCCACAGTCGAGTCCTCCAGACTCGGATGAAGGTGATGACGTGTTTGACAACTTGCCTTCAAGTGGACTTGCAGCTCATTCGCAAAGCACCCATCGAAGAATAATGCTGAAGCAACTTGTTAGATCAACAGTCTTGATGACTACAGCTATGAAATACAATGCCTTCTTATGTGCTAAGTCGCTGCCATCAGCATTGATCGACAGGAAAGCAAGACAACGACAACGACATCAACGCAACCAAAGAAATATCAAATTGAGGAGGCGGAGAAAGCGACATATGCAGAGTGCAACGTGGATGGCTCCAACAAGATCAAGATACAAACCCACCCCTTCTCCCACTGATAGACCCCCACCTGCATTTATGAAACTCCATAGCCCATGTTGTTAGAAAACAAGCCCACCACTTCTCCCACTGATAGACCCCCACCTGCACTGATGAAACTCCACAGCCCATGTTTTTAGAAAGATTCTGTCCGGAACCATCAGACCAAAGAAGAAAGCCTTACGAATCAGTTGAAAGTGTGAAGCCACTAATGAATAATCTAAGAACATTCCTCATGAGAATAGGTTGATGAAGTATAACAGAGGTTTTAGAAGAACGCTAATTAAGTCAGAAGCAAGAAGGACAGAAAAGAAGTAGTTTAAGATGTCAGAACTGTAGTGAGTAACCATCTGTGACAGAACTGTACAAGAAGATCAACCCAACATCGTACAAACCCAAGTCAGTTGCTGTTGTTTAAAAGAAGAGCATGTGAATATGGCTGTACTGTGATGAACCTAGTTATCTCTGAAGAAGCTCTGTAAAAAGATGCTTGAAAATGTAAAAGTCAGCCAGTGAAGCTAGAACTCGTTAGAATGCTGATGAATTTTCTCGACAAGAGTGCCCAATGTCGTCATCTGAAGGTCGATGTTTCCATGCCAAGATTGATGAAAAAAATTGTGAGGAACTGCTGAAAAATGAGGATTTGGCTCCCATTCTTCTATGGAAAGAAGATGGACAACTGCCAGATTGAAAGAACATCTCTGAGAAGGGGGCAACCACCAAAGCTTCCTACTTGATCGTCGATCGATTTCATCAGTATCGTGATGAAGTAGAATCTGTTCGGGACGAACAGATCTAAGAAGGGGGCAGTGTTACAAATGAACAGTGATAGGTAGAGGTCAACGTATGACCCCGGCGAGATGACACAGCAGCTAGTGTTCCCTGCAATCTACATGTACAAACAAAGACAGGATGTGACGTGTCCACACGTGTTGTTCCAGGGGACGAACAGATCTAAGTAGGGGGACAGTTACTAATGAACAGTGACAGATAAAGGTCACTACGTGTGACCCCGACTTGATGACACTGCAGCGAGTGTTTTCTGGAATCTACGTGTATAAATAAAGACAGGATGTGACGTTTCCTGACATGTTATTCCAGAGGATACTAGGAGTGTTTGTGCAACTTTGGAGAAGTGATTAGGGACTCTATATAAGCCAGAAAGTTAATGTGAAAGTCAGTCGTATGGAGTCGTGAGTGAGCCGTTACAGTCGATACAGACTATGTAAGACGTGTGCGGCTCTGTGGAAGAGAAATGTGTACGACTCGATGCAAGTTAACTAGGGTAGAGTTAACTGGAGTGGACTACTGTCGTTAAAGTCTATACAGCGAACTACAGTGGACTTGAGCCGTTACAGTCGATGTAAGACGTGTGCGGCTCTGATTCGGTAGACTTGAGTACGACTTGGTTCAGCTTTGGGAGACCTGGAGCGACACTGGGAAGTGTGTCGTTGGTCTGTTCTGTGGAATACGGCTCGAGGAAAGTTGAGAAGAGATGAATTGCAACGAAGTGAAGAGATGTATTGCAACGAAGTATAGCTAACTGTAAACTGACAGATATTGTACAGTCTTCTACGCTACATGTTACAGTAACGAATTGTTAGAGTTAATAGTCATTAAAGTTATATGAAACTGAAAGTTTAGTCGTCAAGTTCTTTGCTGTGTTTTTATTTGTGTGCCAACTAATACATCTAGCCAGAAAATTCAGAAATACGTAACAATATGAATGAATGAAGTTATATCCCAACGGAGCTGTGTTGTGTAGAGCACGTATGGGAATGACCGTGTGGCATTCGCATTTTATTATGAGCACTCAAACAAAAAAAAAGGACCGCCTTCACAAGTTACTCCCTTGATGCCTTGCATTGCATTTAATGCTACCTTTATAGAGTGGCACTAAATTTCGAGGAGGCGCGGTGGCTGAGCGGTAAAGCGCTTGGCTTCAAATCCTGGTGAAGACTGGGATTTTTAATTTCGGGATCTTCGGGCGCCTCTGAGTCCACCCAGCTCTAATTGGTACCTGACATTAGTTAGGTACCTGACATTAGTTAGGGAAAAGTAAAGGCTGTTGGTCGTTGTGCTGGTCACATGACACCATTGTTAACCGTAGGCCACAGAAACAGATGACCTTTACATCATCTGCCCAATAGACCACAAGGTCTGAATGGGGAACTTTACTTTACTTTACTAAATGTCGAAATTCAGTCTTTTGTGACCATTGACCAAACGGGAGGATTTTACACAGAGGCTCACGAGATGCCACCTTTGTAGAGTGTTCCTGATTGTTGAGCTTTGGCCATCGACCGAACGGAAGGATATTACCAAGAGGCGGACAAGAGAATGCTCAGTATTCCTATAATGTACCGCCACTAACCATAAAAGGGCCATCACAGCAGTGACTACCGCGAGGAACGGACTTTTTATGCAGTGTTTCTTTCAACTTCTCTACGTGCAAAGCTAGAACGTACTCTGGGAAATGTTCTTTTTCTCTAATGGCCATATGCTAGGACAAATTTGTACAAATGCTCCTTCTTTACTAGTGCTATTAAACCATGGAATGGGTTGCCTGAGCAAGCCAGGAAAACTAGTGACTTGGCAGAATTTAATGCATTACGCGTAGGACGTAATCATGTTCTTTTTTGAAGTAACGTCTGTATTATATAAGATTAGAAGAAGATCTGTCTACACTAAAAGGATATTCCAACGGGGATGCCAAGCCGAGGCCGGAAAAGGATCTCCGCGCCCAATGCCACCAGACACGTCATCTAAAGTTTACTGGCATAGTTAAGACTAACTGGCTTTCAGGAGAGGCTCCGACAGAGTACTTCTTGTAAGGCCGAGGCTTTACTTACACGTATGATAAAAATGAAGTAATGATTAAAAAAAAGGTACTGACAAGAAACAAGTGAGGTCAATAGAACTCAAGTCGACCCCCTGGCAGACAAAGCTTTATCTGATGAGTCAAATGTGACTAAATAACTCAGTCATCGTCACGTTCTTTACTGCAATCTTCCATAAAATCATTTATACTATTTTTTATTTTCTTTCGTTATTGTCGATATAGATTTTCAGCAAACACGAATGTATAGCCATCTTAAGTTATCTTTCTTTGAAAACAAATCTTTCTCTAAGGAAACAAGTGTGTCTCTTCTGTTGTTGTTATTAAATAAAGTAGTTCGTCTGCAGGATAATACGTCTCTTTTTATTAATCAAACCAAGTGGGACTTGTTCATCTTTCTAGTTTTAAGTGAATGTATCAATCCGCCTTGTTTCGACGACTTTCTTCGTGCATCGCCGAATGATTCCGCGAGAGTAAAGAGCCCACATTGATTCCCGCTCGACTGTTACAGAAGACGAACGGGGAGCGGTGGGCAAGTGGGGGGGGGTAGAAAAGGCCCTTGAATGTATTGCCCATTTGTTAGACTTGGTTTTGTAAATAGCGGAGGCGGTCAACAGGGGGAGGTAAGTGAGCGTTCGGGCTGGAGAGAATCCTGAAACAGGGGACGAAGATCATAAAAACAAGGGAAGATAACCGGCACGGGTTAAGGAAACAAGATGAGAAGGGGAGAGAAGAGTGGATTTCCCAACTTAGAGGTCAAGACTGGCTGGACAAATTGGAATGATGTCTGATACTTTTATTTTATATTAGCGCTTTGATTTTTTTCGGGAAAGCACTCTCTGTTTAAATAAAAAATATTGTTGACTACATTAAAAAAAACAACATAGACATTAAAAAGTTTTTTAAAAAATGTATATGAAGTTTAATTCTACCAATTAGTCTGGATTACACACCGTATTAAATTTGTAATACATCTAGACTCTGGACTCTAGACCAACAACAATAAACCTATGCGATAAAAATATTTTTACAAACTGTTTTTGTTTAACATTATTCCATTATTTTATATTTCTCAATACGCTATGATCACTTGTCTGGGCCAGTCTCCAAAATAATAAATGCTGGTTTAATAATAGAACACATAATATGCAGCAACATCATAAACCACTTAGACAAACATAATGTCCTTACTCCATACCAACATGGCTTTAGGAAATATAGATCATGTGAAACACAACTAATAGGACTCATTGATGATTTTTCAAAAGGTTTAGATAATAGTGAGTAAATAGATACTATCTTACTAGATTTTTCCAAGGCTTGACAAAGTTCACCACCATAGTTTGCTAAAAAATTAAAATATTTTGGCATTGATGGTCCATTGCATTAGTGGATTAAAGATTTTCCGATAGGGAGAGAACAAACTGTAATAATAAATGGCTCTAAATCAACACCGATAACAGTAAACTCAGGTGTACCTCAAGGAACAGTCTTGGGTCCACTACTATTTTTAAATTACATAAATGATTTACCAAATTGCATTAGTTCAAGAACAAAAGTCAGATTATTTGCAGACGATTGCATAATATATAGAACAATAAAAACAACACAAGACACAGATATTTTACAAAGAGAATTAGATGAATTACAGAAATGGAAATCAAATTGGAGCATGTCTTTCCACCCAGAAAAAATGTCAGTTATTAAGAGTAACAAAAAAACTAAAACAAATAATTCCACTTATTTTATTCATGGTAAATCAGTAACACAGACTAAAAACGCAAAATATTTAAATGTTATGATAAATGAAAAACTGTCATGGAATCCCCATATTGATGAAACTATCAAAAAATCAAACAAAGCATTAGGATTTATTTAAAGAAATTTCTATAAATCAAATAAGAACATAAAAGTAAAATGTTACTTAACCTTGGTTAGGCCAATAATAGAATATGCATCCTCCGTTTGGAACCCCTCAACTCAAGAAAACATTAAGAAACTGGAACAGACACAAAATAGAGCAGTGAGATTCATAACAAACGAATATTCGCATTTGACTAGAGTAACACCTTTAGTAAAATCACTAAATTTAGAAAGCCTTCAGGACAGAAGACTCAAAAGTAAAGTAGCAATTATACATAAAACACTGAACCATAATCTTCAAATACAAAAACAAAATTTAATAAAATACTCTGAAAGACACAAAGATAAAGGCACATTCCTCGTCCCATATGCTAGGACAAATTTGTACAAATGCTCCTTCTTCCCTAGTGCTATTAGACCATGGAATGGGTTGCCTGAGCTAGCCAGGAAAAAATTGACTTGGCAGAACTTAGGTCATTGGTTAATAAGCATGTCTGAATGCATCAGGCGTAGGACGTAATCATCTTTTTTTTTTGACGTAACGCCTGTATTATATAAGATAAGATAAGATAAGATAAATTAGGAAAATTGGGAGGGGGCGGAGAAAGAAAGGGCTATCTGGTTGTAATTTTACCATAATCACTTTTTAAAAGCATTTATAAAAAAGAGGGGGGGGGTGGTACGACCTGATTTCGAATTCATTGCTTAAGTCTCCTAAACTCTACATACTAACCACTCTGCTAGTGAAGTGCTTATGACAAGAGTAGATTTTATTGTTTTATTGACAAATTCAGCTCATTCACTTTTCTCAAGTACCATGTCTTTCCCTTATTCGAGATACCAAACAGAATGATTAATTACCAATATTTAATTAACTAATTGGTTACATTTTTAAATTGATCTAGTGTTTTCAGGTAAAGAAATAATTGTGCGAAATTTTAGCTTGATCCCAAGATTAGGTGTGTGAGAAATAAAGTGTACAGACTTTTTACCAGACAGATCAGATTAAATATTTGTAATCGCACAGATTTATTATTGTTAGTCTAGACCTGTTAAAACTTTAATTACACGAGTGATCCAAACTCATTGATACAACTACATTTCATATAAGCTTTGTTTAGTTGACCACATTGAAGTTTTAATTTAGCGTCCTTGACATTTTTTGTTAGTTCACTATGAAAATCCACCTGTGCATAAAAAGTGAAAGATTTCAGTGATTTTTTAGCAAGGGAGAGTATCTGGGCAGCGCATTCGTGACCCTTTAGAGAGAGAGAGAACATTTTAGTGCATAAACATAGAAAACTTTTGTTATTCGACACCTGTTAAAGAACATATAAATATTTTTATAAATATGTATATGTAGTCATTCTGTGACGTAGTCCTATACATATGCATCGGATATGATTCAAAGATAAGGATCCGGACTTCATCTTCCTGTTCTAAATTTGAAATACCCTAAATAGGCGGTAGGTTTCAAACTTAAACAAATCGAGATGAGGCAGGGGTGACCAAAAAAAAAAAAGACAGAAACCCCACACACACAAAGATATAGAGCCCAAATAGCCTAGAGAGATACCCAGCCACTCAGGGTGAGGGCATACGCTGAACAGTCTATGAGCCCCAAAGTCCGGGCACGGCTTTTGGACTTTGGGATTATCAAGACCAGGGTTGGCAACCGAGACCACGAGGCAGATATCACGCGCGTGTGAACTGTCCTTATGCTGGAGCGAGACTTTGCTTCGATCTGCTGGACATAGATGGAAAAAAAACTTGGCCAACATGTTAAAAAAAAGGCTAGTCTTGTTTAGTGTGAGCTTGAGTGTTTAGTGTTAGGATGTGTGTGTGTGTGTATGGCTGTGAGCCTGTGAGGCTATGCTATTCAAAGTGTGTATGACTGTATCAAGCGATGCTTATAGAAACTACACTTGTAAACCATAAACTCTTTAGATGCTACCAAACACACAAACATAGTGGACACATTGTAACTATTTTCTTTAATATGTTTCTTAGTTCATGAGCGAATGGCATCTTACTACAGCACAACAAGGCCGCTGTGAAGCTGCTAGACTAGATTTTCTGAAATTCACAACTCAGTTTATCAATAGTTTTTTCTATCACCAACTTTATTTTATCGAGAATACAAAGTTTCCAAAACTGACATTAATAATAATAATAATAATTATCGCTTTTATATAGCGCTACTTTCATGCTTATAGTATGCTCAGAGCGCTATGGTCCAATCTCATTTGTGTGTGTGTGGGGGGGGGGGGGGGAGGGGGTATCTAGGAGTAGGTTTTCGGTGCTGCCTTTAGGCGCTCAGTAAACACAACTCTGCCCGAGTCGGGTGTTGAACCTCGAGCCCCCTTCATAGGTAGCCAAGACAAGCCATTGTTAAATTAATGTTTGGTAATGCTCGATTATTTTATACCTTATAATCATCACTTGTTTTTTAATTTAGAAAAACTATAAATACCTAGATTGTTTTGATTATCCGTTGTACTAAATAAAGGTAGTGTTGATTTAATAATTTCTTGAATGTGTCTGATTAAAAACTATGTTTTTTTTTAAATAGAACTAAGATTGTCTTCATGTAAATATAAATAGACGTGTGGACCAATGCCACAGACCTATATACATTGTACCAAGACTGGACAGGGAGATCTGGTTAACACAGCACACAAATATATCAGAAACACACGTATAGAAATGTATAAATACATAAACAAATACATAAATAAGAGAGAGAGAGAGAGGAACAGAGAGAGAGAGAGAGAGAAAGAGGAGGAGAGGGAAGCAGACATAGGCCTACAATGTTATAAATTGGATTTATATTTATCCTAGCTACGCTTCAATGAGCGGAAATTTCCGAATGGCTTACCACATGCCGTTCCTCTGACACCAAATGGAAAGAAAAGAAAGAAAAAAAAGAAAGGTCCAAGAGTTGTGCCCATAGACGAATTGATATTTTATTAAATATATATTTTTTTTTAAGTTGTATTCATTACAAAGCTAAGGAAAAAATAAAAAATAAAAATTTTATTGAATTAAAAAGCAAAAGTCAATTTATTTTGATTTCATAACCTTTTGACCCTATCTTTTTTTTTCATTATTTCAGCGTCCTGTCGATCCCATACAGATGAAAGTATTAAGAGTTTATATTATACTATTTTGAGGATAATTGTTATGCATCATTTTGTTTTTGTTTTAAAATATTGTCATGCATATGTACTGTGTCACATCCACTCACTTGTATAGCAAAAACTTTCAACGTGTAAAGAGGCTGTGTAAATGATACCATTGTAGAAACAGACTAATGTTCATTCTCTGACAATGCCATTGTCAAACTCCGTTTGATAGAAATACAATTCAATGTAGTCCCCTTAATAGAGTCCACTTCTCTATTCTCTTATCTTATCTTATATAATACAGACGTTACTTCAAAAAATGAAGATGATTACGTCCAACGCATCATGCATCTAGTCATGCATTTTAACTAATGACTTAAATTCTGCCAAGTCAGTTGTTTTCATGGCTGGCTCAGGCAACCCATTCCATGCTCTAATAGCACAAGGGAAGAAGGAGTATTTGTACAAATTTGTCCTAGCATGTGGAACAAGAAATGTGCCTTTAACTTTGTGTCTTTCTGCGTAATTTATTAGGTTTTGTTTTTGTATTTCCTAATGATATGGCATGTTTTGAGCAGTACTGTCCTCTGAAAGGCAAAGAGAAACGTGTTAGAGATGTATTATTATTGTTATTATTTTCATTATAATTTTTGCAGAAAGGAACTAAGTTTCATTCTCTGGCACTACCATGATCGAGATTCGTTATTATTATAGTTATTGTTGTTACTATTATTATTATTATTATTAAAAATGTGTATCAAATTCTCTGACTGTGCTAGGATTGACATTCATAAATGGGAAATAAAATTCATTTTAGCACCCTATTCATATTTTCATACGGCTCAAAATGTGCACCTAGAAACAATAGGACTTTGATCAAAGCGAGGGATTATATAAACTAGTTACCATATAAATATACTGCTAAAAGAATGCACACAAAACCTCCAGCTATCCAGGAAATAACAAGTTTAATAGCTACAGAACTAAATGACTGAGAAAAACAAAAATGTGCTATTCCTGTTCCAGCCACTCACAAAACTCCTACAACAGAATCGAGACATTCAGTCCACAACATAACGTATACACTTATTGCAGTCATCCTGTGGACATATAGAAACAAAGGAGACATTTGCTAATGATCTGTCACGTCTGTATAAATTGACCCCTACCTCTAAAAGGTAGTCAGAATCTTGTTGAAATGCTCAAGATCTACCAGCTGTCTGTGAGGTAAGTTGTCAGCTAATACCTTAGCTGCTACCACATTTAGATATATTGTACTTTTACTTCTATAGTCGCTTAATCTTATCCTCAGGGGTAGGTTTTCATTGTGTCATTTTCCCTTTTTGAACGTTACAAATTAGGGTCTAGTTATTATTATTATGTTAGAACGAACGAACATTCATTCACACTACCAGCGTCGAGCTTCGTTAAAGATAATCAAAATTCATTGGAGTCCCTAGAACAGTGTTGAGGAATTTTCTGGTGATGTGGCAGAGTCACTTGACCTGTATGGGAGCTTGAAGGCACTACGCCTAACAGCAGAGTTTCTCGCCAAGGCTCTACGGGAGGACTGATCCTTCCAGCCTTGCCACCAATTGGAGTTCATCTCAGGTGATGTGGCAGCTCTAAAGGTTTGGAATTTTTTTGTTTTACTAATATTATAAAGAATAATAAAGGCAATGTCTTTGAGTCCGAAGACTAAGAATGGGTGCAGTAGTTTACATGGCTAAGCAAACCCAGTTTCGACCTACATATTGTGTCACATGTAATGCAGACAATGCCGTTTCCTTTTCGTCTTCTGTGACTTTCTTCGGCAAGGGTTTTTTTTTTTTTGTTACTCAGATCTGAGTGAGAGCTCTACAGTTGTCCCTTTCAGAGACATCTTCTGCCAGCTACTTTCCTTTATATTGTTGAGGGCTAATTGGCGCCTAAGTTGATCTCTCTAGCACTTCCCGTCCTCCTTAAAATAATTGTAAACCTAGTTTTTGGGTTCTTTTTGTGCGTCGTTGTTATGGCTTGTCCTCTTGTTTGTCCTGTGAGCGCGGAGCTGATAATTTTATTGAAGTCAAAGTTTAAAACAACTTCATTTTGATAACTTTATTGAAGTCAAAGTTTAAAACAGCTTCATTTTGATAACTTTATTGAAGTCAAAGTTTAAAACAGTTTCATTTTGATAACTTTATTGAAGTCAAAGTTTAAAACAGCTTTATTTTGATAACTTTATTGAAGTCAATGTTTAAAACAGCTTTATTTTTGATAACTTTATTGAAGTCAATGTTTAAAACAGCTTCATTTTTGTTTTTATTAGAGGAAAACGTTTTTTAACAAATTTAAACTGATTTAATTTTGTTTTTGTTTATAGATCTATTGTAAAATTTCTTTAAAAGTACATTCGTACTATAAGTCTAGCACTATTAAATAAATGTGATAACATGCTTACAAAAGCTACAATCACCTCGTAGACATCGACCCACAAGTCAGACATCTCTAGAAAAGGGAGAAAAAAAGGTAATCCAATCATTCTTACCGATTCATTAGCTTTCACAAAAAAAGGGCCTTTCACATTTTATGTAACGAGAGATTCTATTGGTTGGAATGCCATAGCTAGATTTTTGTGTGTGGTAAACAAGAGTCAATATCTGTATCCCTCATCTTTCATACCCCCCCCCCAGAAACACCGTACTTCTTACACCATGGCGCCTCTCCTCATTTATGAAATTGGACAAAGTGTGTGTGTGCGTGTGCGTGTTGGAAGGGGAAGGGGAATTGCAGAAGCAAGGGAAGTAACAAGATAAATGAGAATAGATACGGGAAGTCAAACTGGACCACATTTGTCAAAGTAGATCTCTGGGCTCACGGTGGAAGCAAACCCTCGCCTTCAGAGGGAGAGAGAGAGAGAAAGAGAGAAAATGAATGAGATTTGTTTCCAGCATCCCCGAGAGATGCAGAGAGGCGAATAGGATTTGGCAGTTCCTGATTGCATGGATTGTTTTAATCTTGACAGACTTCAGACAAAACTTTTAAAAAATCTTTCACTCTGCACAATTATGAAAAAAAAAGTTTATTTATTTATTTTTTTAATCTTGATTTCAGTTCAATCATTGTCCATTCTGTTAAGACACGAGACTTATTCATTATCTATAATTATAAGGTCAATACAAATCTGATAGTTTGTACTTTTCTCAACATAATTGTCGTAATAATTGTCTGGAGTCATTCCCATTCAAACACTCATTGGGGCACTGTACTGCGACCGTAGCGCGACAACATAAACACTAAAAGAGAACTCCAAGACGATGACTGTATAGTCTTTGATAAACTATCTTTAGTCTTTAGTCAAAGTAAAAGTGTATAGTCTTTGATAAACTATCTTTAGTCTTTAGTCAAAGTAAAAGTGTATAGTCTTTGATAAACTATCTTTAGTCTTTAGTCAAAGTAAAAGTGTATAGTCTTTGATAAACTATCTTTAGTCTCTAGTCAAGCAAAAGTGTATAGTCTTTGATAAACTATCTTTAGTCTTTAGTCAAAGTAAAAGTGTATAGTCTTTGATAAACTATCTTTAGTCTTTAGTCAAAGTAAAAGTGTATAGTCTTTAATAAACTATCTTTAGTCTTTAGTCAAAGTAAAAGTGTATAGTCTTTGATAAACTATCTTTAGTCTCTAGTCAAAGCAAAAGTGTATAGTCTTTGATAAACTATCTTTAGTCTTTAGTCAAAGTAAAAGTGTATAGTCTTTGATAAACTATCTTTAGTCTTTAGTCAAAGTCAGTAACGATAAGTGAGCGAAAAAACATGACAATACAATATAACTGCCAAAACATGCAAGGAAAGATAACATGAAAAATATGTGTATTTGATGAGACAAGAATTTACATAAATGATTTACCAAATTGCATTACTTCAGGAACAAAAGTCAGATTATTTGCAGACGATTGCATAATATATAGAACAATAAAAACAACACAAGACACAGATATTTTACAAAGAGAATTAGATGAATTACAGAAATGGGAATCAAATTGGAGCATGTCTTTCCACCCAGAAAAATGTCAGTTGTTAAGAGTAACAAAAAAACTAAAACAAATTAATTCCACTTATCTTATTCATGGCAAACCAGTAACACAGACTAAAAACGCAAAATACCTAGGTGTTATAATAAATGAAAAACTGTCATGGAATCCACACATTGATGAAACTACAAAAAAATAAAAAAAAAGCATTAGGATTTATTAAAAGAAATTTCTATAAATCAAATAAGAACATAAAACTAAAATGTTATTTAACCTTGGTTAGGCCAATAATAGAATATGCATCCTCCGTTTGGGACCCCTCAACTCAAGAAAACATTAAAAAACTGGAACAGACACAAAATAGAGCAGTGAGATTCATAACAAACGAATATTCACATTTGACTAGAGTAACACCTTTAGTAAAATCACTAAATTTAGAAAGCCTTCAGGACAGAAGACTCAAAAGTAAAGTAGCAATCATACATAAAACACTGAACCATAATCTTCAAATACAAAAACAAAATTTAATAAAATACTCTGAAAGACACAAAGATAAAGGCACATTCCTCGTCCCATATGCTAGGACAAATTTGTACAAACACTCCTTCTTCCCTAGTGCTATTAGAGCATGGAATGGGTTGCCTGAGCTAGCCAGGAAAACCAGTGACTTGGCAGAATTTAAGTCATTGGTTAATATGCATGACTAAATGCATGACGCGTAGGACGTAATCATCTTCTTTTTTGAAGTAACGTCTGTATTATATAAGATAAGAAGAAGATAAGAATGCTGTAATGGAATTGGGTGTTGAATATGTTCTTATGTATTCAGTAGCTCAAATCAGATGAATAAAAGTCTAGTGTATGCCGGGAAATCTTGTTAAGTTGAAGATTACGAAATAAGCTCGATTCTCCAAGTAGATATAGTAAAAAGATCAAATTCACTTCCGGCACAATGCTCTTTCACCACAGAGAAATATATTATTTTAGACGATTTTAAACATAAGATTTAATTGACAGAGACTTCATATTTATAAGGAGGCGCGGTAAAGCGCTTGGTTTTCGAATCAGGTGCCCCGGGTTCGAGTCCTGGGGAGGACCGGGATTTGAAATGTAGGGATCTTTGGGCGCCTCTGAGTCCAACCAGCTCTAAGGGGTACCTGACATTTGTTGGGGAAAAGTAAAGGCATTGGTCTTTGTACTGGGTACATGCCACTCTTGCGATAGGAGATTCCCTTGTCACCATCAGGTTCGACAACCAGACCAGTTTTCATAAACTAGGACTTGTTGCTCAATAGTTTGGAAGCCTTTTCCGGCATTTGTGTTTATCTCTCCCACACCCAACTCTCGGATCAAGCTGAAATTTCGCACAATTATTTCTTTTACCTGACAACACAAGAATCAATAAAAAAAAATAGTTCATTAACTATTGATATTTGATTTGCTTGTTTTGGTATCTTGAGCAAGGAAAAAGTAATTGTACTTGACTGAAGTGGCGGTATAAGCAGAATATCCACGACTGTAATAAATTTAACAGAATCATGGAGATTCTGAGGACATTCGTGTAAAGAGTGTACGATTCCGGAGAATGTTGCGATTTACAGCCATTGGAGAAGAATTAACGCGAAGTACATCTACAGCGCAATTGGTCCGGGAGGACAGATAAGGTCATTTTTACAAAGCTTATATTAACTCCCTTTGTCTGACTGGTAAAAAGTTTGAACATTTTTTCTCCCAATTCCACTTGAAATTTTACATAATTATTCATTGTCGATGACAAAAATCAAATCAATTTAGAAATTAACAAATTAGTTAATCAATTAGTAATGAATAATTAATTTTGTTGTATATGGCAGAAAAAAGCTAAACCCTGCAATTTTCAGATAAATGGCAGTAATTAACAATTCTTTCCCTTAAATAAGGTTGTTGTTTTTAAGTAATCTTTTTTTTCTTTTTTTTGGATGTTAACATATGCAAATATATTCATGACTTCTATAATTACCTGAAGAAGCTAGTGGTGGCTGTTCTGTCCTTATTAGTGTCAACATATTTAGTGAACAATCATTTCTAACATGAAATGAGATTCAATTCAGAAATCGGTTTATGGGTGAGAAAGTGTAAATAGTATCTTATTTCAATAATAGACGCAATACAAAGTCTCACTGACTAAGGCAATGCAGTGCCATTGTTCATATTTGTTTTAAGTTTGTAATTGTTATTTTTTTTAAGTATAATTATGATCATGATTAGCTTATTCACTTTTAAAAATAAATATTGTCTTTTATAAATATGATACAAAGTTTCTATTACTGTAATAAACTGGGTAAGAAGTATTTAGCAACGGCAAGCTCGAGATTATTCTCTCAATCACAATTACTTCATCCTATGTTTACAAGAAAAATGGTCATTTCAATAAAATCAAAGTCTATAGTTGTTTTTTTTTCTTTTTTCTGTAATTTGAATATATTGGATGTCAAGTTTAGCGAAATATTGACTTACATGTTCATGATACAAAATATTATGGAAGGTAACTCTTTAATTAAATTACTTATTTTGCAATATTGCTTTATCTCCCTTAAAATAGTGCTTCGACTAAATAAACTTGTAAAAAGTACCAATAGAACTATAGGATAACCTGACCTTTGAAACTATGTCTCTAGTTAAAGATTTCTAAGACTTGGTTCAAAATGTGAACAGGATGTCAAGATGGGCACTTCTGCTATATAATAGGGCGAGGTCAATTTTTAAGAAATCAAGAAAACTGTCTCGTTCGGTGGCCACCTGCATCTATGAGCTCTTTTTTTTTATGTCTATTCAAATAAGATTGCGCCTAGCCTGGTCTCTAAAATGTATAATTTTTTCAATGCCATTAAATAGGTGTATTACATCTATTATATAATTTGAAAGTTTTGACAGCCTTTAAATAAGTGGAATGTTTCATTGCTATATATATTGTAAATATTTTACCGCTATGAAATAGTTTAAATTTTACTCCGCTATTTTTACCTATTTTTAGGTTACCTGTTGATCACTTTTGTTACCTTGGCTCCATCATATCCAACAACACTCTACTTGATAAGGACATAAACAACAGGATAGCCAAGGCAATGGCCACCATGTCACGGTTGCAGAAAAGAGTCTGGGACAACATTTTGCTGACTAACAGTACTAAAGCCCTATTCTACCGGACCTGTGTGTTGAGCACCTTGCTGTACGGAAGTGAAACATGGTCAACCTACTCATGGCAGGAAAAAAAGCTGAATGTCTTCCACCTCCGATGCCTAAGGCGGATCTTTAAAATAAGGTGGCAAGATAAGATAACCAATGAGGAAGTGCTACGAATAGCAGGGTGCCTGGACATCCGCTCTGTTATCAGCAGCAGGCGCCTTGGCTGGCTTGGCCACGTTCGTAGAATGCCAGTAGGTCGGCTTCCACAGGACATCCTGTATAGAGATCTAATAGAGGGCAGGAGAGCCGCTGGTCGCCCACTTTTACGTTATGCGGATGTATGCAAACGCGACATGAGGCTCTTCAAAATCGACACTGGCAGCTGGGAAGAGGTGGCACTGGACAGATCCACATGGAGAGAGAGCATAAAAGAAGGGTCACGGATTGCAGATGTCATACATTACTGAAGCAGAAGGAAGGGTGAAAATGCAACGGCGCCTGGTGATTATATATGCCCAACCTGCAATCGCAGCTATGTATCAAGGATTAGGCCTCTTTAGTCACACAAGAGGTTGAAAAGGGAAAGGATCGTCTCTCGAGACGTAAAATGCCACAGAGGGGCACCCTGCAAGGCTTGTCGACCGTCTTTCTCCATTGCTCTCTGTCTTTGTCCTTAGATAGAGCTTCTTTCAGTGGCATTATTTTCTGTTATCTTCCCATCGCTTTATCTGTCTGACTTTTTTTTTTGGTTACTATTTCATGTACGATGGTCTTGCTAGCCCCAAAGACCTTGTAGTATGGCCATAGATTTTTAGCTTGCGTTATTTTACGATAGTAAGAGGGTCATCGTGGGGTCCAATCGCTGCAGTAACCATGTCTCTAATCTCTTGGTTTGTTATGTGGTCTTTCAATGTAAATTCTGTTATTAAATATTTTTTTAAATTTTACAGGTGTTAAGAAATTTACAGGTTCAACTACAATTAAATAGTTTCAGTATTACACCGCTATCAAATATTTTCAATTTTTTACCGATGTTTAGGCGTTTTCGTCCTTTATATGGAATATATGCCCTGCCTAGCTTAACAGTGAAACTATAAGCATCTTAATACGCCTATAACTAGGAGAGAATGCATTGTTGCAGTACTTCTGTGGATATCTAATAAAGGTTTATCTAAAATTGGCTTCATCATAAATAAAAGCTAATTACTGGTAAGTCTAAATGATTCCTTCTCATTGTAACTAAAAATATAAGAATGGCATATATAGAAGAAAATTGTAAGTACACATCGCCTTCCAACATTTTCCTATAGTATATTCTGTAAGTGTATCAGTCAATTTTGTAGTCATTAAAAATTTATTTTGGTCTACGTTTATTTCAAAATAAGAATTGTTATTATCACGATAAGACAGAATAGTACAATGTTTATTATATATTTCCCCACGAAATGCCAGTTTTATGACGTAAAACTTTATCAAGAATATATTAATCATTATTTCGGTTTTTCATGAAAATGTGCAAAGTTCAAAAATATTTAAATTAATTAGTTCTTTAAATTAATATCTTTTTTTTTATTTTGTACAAGGTAAGGCTTGCAAATAAAAAAAAAAAGACAAAAGATAGTTTTGTTCTTGTTTGTTTACTAAAAGTGTTACGTTTTATCAATTCCCACCTGTCCCATGTCTATGCTATTCAAACATCTTTTATACTTACACTGTGTATAAGTAGCAGTCAGCAGAATCTATTCTATACACTTAGTAAAAGCAATTAATCCCATATCCTGTGGTTTATATATATACACGGTAGGCATTGTCTTTATTTCCAAACATTATGGTTCAGGAAGATGTTATATGTCAAACTCAATTAGAATGTGTTTTCCAAAATGATGTCCAGCGTGCTTGAGGACTGGGGAGCTTTCCATGAAATCTGAATGAACTTAAAATAATAATCCCAAGAATTCGATTTAGGGGTGTTAGCATGGCGGCGGTCTATTTGTCCCTAATTGATGCAAGTGTCAGATTATAAAAATGTTTACTTATTGTTACCTTTTGTAAACAAAATCCTTAAAAATATAAAATTTTATAACTATGGTTTGTATTTTGCTCCAATGAAAGGTCTAAACTCTGCTGTTGCACCATTGTATCTTGCCGAAATAGCACCAATTTCTCTTCGAGGTTTTTGTGGGACTTGCAACCAGTTGTCAATCACATTTGGAGTTCTCATCGGGGGAATTCTGGGAATGAAACTTGTACTGGGCACTGAAACCCTTTGGCCAATACTAGTTGGTAAGTTTTGCTGTTATGGAATAATTGCCATGAATACAATTAACTGTAATTTTGTTTTGTATAAACTGAATGGGGGGGAGAGATTTTTATTCGTATTTGTAGCTGACAATAAAAGCTAAGGCTTATACAAATGAAATCCTACTCGAGAGAAAAAGGAAGTTAAAGCTATTTCATTAATGTTTAAGCTTCTGAAGAAACGTTTACTGTAAAAGCCAAGTTGTGCACTAAATGTTAAACGTAAGGGAGAGTATGCATCACACAACAATGTTTATCATTGTTATTGTTCCTGATTTAGTGCAAGGTCGATATTGGGATCAAGTTATATCTTATACTGGATAGAACTATGGTGCACAAAACATATTGAGCATTAAATATTGCAGCCTTTGTGATGTGCTATTAATTTGTATCTGTATTGGTGCTTGGGGTTTGTAAAGGCACCAAACTTATGTGTATCACTTGTCTAGCAAGTCTCTTTGCATGACTGACTTGAAGATTGTGTAGGCCATTCAATGCCAAGTGTTTTTCTTCTGTTGCCAGTTTCTTGTACAGATTTGTTTAGAGGGCTTTGACGTCATTAAATTGATG
The DNA here is from genome assembly GCF_947242115.1 of Biomphalaria glabrata. NCBI lineage: Eukaryota > Metazoa > Mollusca > Gastropoda > Planorbidae > Biomphalaria > Biomphalaria glabrata. The sequence goes on along the minus strand of NC_074718.1, from coordinate 37,242,486 downwards.
ACGTGTTTAATACCAATCTGTTGTATTTCAAGCCGAATAGGCCAGTGGACCCATAACAGTAAGACAAATTAATAACCTTGAGATCTTATTATTTTATTTAACCACAATGTTGGTATCAATTCATCATTTTGTAATGTAATCTGATCCCAGATATACTAGGCCATTTAATAACTGACCTTATGTACTGAAAGTTACCTAAAAAATATTTAAATTAGTTTATAGCCAGTTGCCAGCTTGGCTGGTAACTTTTCAAATTCATTTTCTCAAAGCTCATTTCACTATCCTATCATGGCATCACTGGTTTAGTTCCCTGTTTGCCGATTGGTTTGGGGGGGGGGGAAGGGCGCGAATACCTCTACTGCCCTTCCCATCTAAATCCTTTGAGTGGGGGGGGGGCGGTCCGTTTTTATGGAGAAATCATAGTTTGTGAAAAAAATTAGTTGAATTAAAATATAAATTTTATATTATGTCGCTAACTTTCTGGTATTTTGGCCGATTCGGTGGGGTTGGGGGGGGGGGGCGATTGCATGTACTGCCCTCCCCACTCTAGCCCTCTGAGTGCTGGGGGGGGGCGGTTCTATTTTTGTGGAGAATCATAGTTTGTGAACAAAATTAGTTTAATATCTATATAATATAAACTACGTATTGATATGTGACCCATTGTATATTATGTCGTGTCACACTCTAATCTTAAATTGTATCATTAGTAAATTTAAATGAAAAAGGGTTGTACCAGGTGGGAGGTGCGATACATGCAATCGCATTTCCCCCATCGGACAAATCAATACTTTTTCTTTTTGTATTATAGTTAAGAAATTACAAAATTAAAAAAATCTGTCACTAATATAATTTAAATATAAACCATAAATTAAATTCTTATATCGAGTCGCCCCACCCCTATTCTTTAATGTCAAATGCAATCTTTAGCAGAAATTATTAAAGGAGCGAGGATTAATCATTTTCACTCTACCGCCCCTTCCCTTTCCAGACAAAGTTTATGTAGTTTTAACATGAATTTATCATAATTATTTTATGAAAGACTTTGCATTGGAAAAGTTAGAATTCAAACGAATTTTTTTTAGTATAAGAGTCATGATTGACATGAGTTCTAAACCCAGACAATATTCTCCTAGTCGCCTTTCCCCAACCTTTACTCAATCTGATATTTTTCTAGTTAAATAAATTTGGGACTATAACTCACAATTTATACTTCAATTTTCTTGAATACTATTTATCGAATAATTTTTTTTTTCGGCGGCGATCCTCAAAGCAAAAATCTAAGTATGTGGGGTATCCTATCTTTTCAAGGAACAAATCGGTTTTATTTGCAATGTATTATGAGCCTATAGATTCATATATTAGAATATTTTTCAAGTACAACATTATTCGAAAGGTCCTTTTTTAATAGTATGAATAATGAGCTTTAGGTCAGGAGAATGCGTTTCTGCAGTGAAGAATGCAAGAAAACGCGTTTGGCGTCGAGGCTTCGCCCCGAACTCCATTGATGAATAATGAGCTGTGCTTGTCAGGAGAATGCGTTTCTGCAGTGAAGAATGTAAGAAAACGCTTTTGGCGTCGGAGCTTCGCCCTAAATTCCATTGATGAATAATGAGCTGTGCTTGTCAGGAGAATGCGTTTCTGCAGTGAAGAATGTATGAAAACGCTTTTGGCGTCGGGGCTTTGCCCCGAACCCCACAAGAGAACCTTATAGCGCTGCCCAGTTGTTTTGTTTTTCGCCGAAGGTTGAGAAATGCTATATATATATATATATGTGTGTCTGTGTGTGTGTGTGTGTTTGTGTATGCTGTACGCACGTTTATGCATAGGGTTAGGGTTTACTGGGCGTTAGGGTTAGGGTTTGTAAAAAAATTGCCCCCCCCCCACTCCAAAGTTCTGGATCCTCTAGTGAGTAGAAGTCACGTGAGAAGCAATTATAAAAGTCTGTATGAAGTAATTGACTAGTTTTATGTGTTGAAATTGATGTGCTCGTCTTTAATAGTAGTTAAGTATCTGGGCAACAAGCTGCTAAGAACATGTATAGATTTCATTTCACATCAAGACATATTTCATTGTATATTTCATAGACAAGATATTTCGGGTGTTCATGGGCGCCCGCAGGATTTTTTGCAGGGGGGGGTGCAAGTTGCCACCTATGGCTCAAAGTCGTAGCTTCAATTTTTTTTCCCCGAGCATATTAAAGAAAAGAACTGGTGCCCCATCGCCCCCCATACCTATACGATATTAATTTCACTGTAAATGCATGACGCGTAGGACGTAATCATCTTCTTTTTTGAAGTAACGTCTATATGATATAAGATAAGTAGATAAATACTTGTTTCATGCTCTTGCATCGTTTTAGGATGTAAACAAAACAGGTTGAACTGAGCATTAGTATTGCTTGAAAAGAGAGACGTTAACGAAGAAACTAACGAATCCAGATACAGACTGTAAGCAGTGTTCTTTAATAATCACAAAATCCAAACAAATGTTTTTTTCTTGGTGTGTCTGTCGATTACAAATTCTCGGCATCACTAATTCATTAGCTAGTTTGTCTGCCAATAGTCTCGCCTTCCTCAAGATGCCATCCCCGAAGTGTTCCTCACCATGGTCAGTTTGGTTTTTGATTATGTAATTAATGTGACTGCTGGTGTGCTTTTGAGCCGCCACTTATGCTAAGATGGACAGACTGCAACGTACAACACGGAAACCGGTTCAAGAACAGATGAATAATTGATTACAATTAAAACACATCAGAAGCACACGAGAAGCAGCCACTGATTACACATAAAGCAGTTTGTCTGGTTTCACTTATAGTAACTATTTTAAAATGCACCAAACATGTTGTTTTGTTTGATTGTAAAATGTTTGACATGTTTCGGTTGTTCCTTCAGAGTTGAAGATAATTACTTCCTAGTCCAAACCTCCCGCAGGACGACGGGGGATGGGAGCGTGCAGGGTTTGAACCCTGGACCATCGATAAATCTGAACGACAATCCAGCGCGCAAACCGCACAACCAGGCAGCCATCCAATTCAAAGATCTTCTCAAATTGACAGCTGACTAGAATTTTTCCTCCAAGACAAAAAGAAAATAACATTTTATCATATTCTAGGCCTTTACTAATGATAGCTATAATTATGTGCAAATGAAAAAAAAAATCGTCACGACTACGTGCTATAGAATTTTGAATTGCAAGCCCATAATAAAGCGTACATGGTCGGACATGAACTACAGATTAGCTTATTCCAGTTTATTACAATTATATAGCTTATCCTCATAAACTTTATTTCAGTGAAATCACTATATGCTAAGTTGCTTCGTATCAGAAGTTAATTGATTTGAAGGTGTAAAAAACATGACAACTCTCTCGCGCGCTTAAAGATTGCACGAAACAGGAAAGGCTCGAAATTAACTATCAAACAATTTACAGCCCAGACACCAGAACATAACATCTGGAATAGATTTCTGTCACATAATCGTTTGAAATTCAATGTGACATGAAGTGAGTTAATAGCCATTTGACTATCTCGTGCCTTATTTACGAAGAAATAATTGGTCTGTAACTGACCACGGGGTGAAAACCTCAGTTACCTTTTGGACTCCTGAGAGTAAGGAGATGTATATATGTATTGTGTAAGAGATACGTGTACGAGATGTAATATAAATGGGTTCTAAGTGATGTATTTCCATGGCTGGAGTTGCCAAGTTATTTCGCACTATTTTATTATGATTATTAAACGTTTTGTCTGTTGAGACGATGCTTGCTTCTAAATATATATGTTGTCAAATTACTCAGTGAACATAGTGGCACTACGCAGCAACAAAATTGATCAGGATAAAGTTATTTAATGTTTGCACAAAGAACATTCTAACAAGGTCAGAAGAGGCCCTGATGCTATACAAATAAACATTCGCGTTATCAGCATATGTCAAAGATATGACAGTTTTGAAACAGCTTATGGACCTGATGTAATCAGAAGAAAAAGGGAACATTATTGAACCCCAACCCCCCTGGCTACGCCCATGCCCAGTAGCGGAATTAGGGGGTGGCAAATGGGGCAACCTCCCCAGGCCCCGCGATTGGAGATTCCCTTGACACTGTCAGCTTCGAAAACCAGAACAGTTCTCATATATACTCAATATCTTTGGAAATCTTTCCAGGCATGTTTATAATACCAAATACTATTTCTATGTAAGCTTTTTACATGACATAAACTTCAGCAGCACGAGGTTTCTGTAAATCCCGTTAAGTGTGTGACTTTCTGGTTGGATTGAGCTCTGAGAATGTCAAATGGTAGTACAACAAATAACGTGATGCAAGAAAAATTAGAAAAGTAAAACTGCTGTAGCGCGCAGTCTTAACAAAAATTCTAGCGATTGTACAGTACCTTTAAGAAAACAACACCGCATATCATGGGAGAACAGAGAAACAAACGAACAACGGTGATAGCCGAAGTCGACCCAACCATGCAAGTACATCTTCGAAGAATTAAGAACGCCGAGGCTCACGGCCATTACATCGGGCATAGGATTCAAAACGAGCATATGAACATTATGGCATCAGAAGTAAAAGGGAACATTATTGATAAAATCAAACTTGCAAAATATTTTCCCGTCATTCTTGACTGCACACCCGATATTAGCCACAAAGAGCTGATGTCCCTTATATTGAGTTTTTTGGACGTATCCTAATGTTGACAACTTAACAGGAAAGGGTTTGTCATGGCGCTTCTTGCTGCGCTGGTGAACGTTGGTCAGGACATCGCCAATTGTCTTGTCCAGGCATACAAATACAATGATGTAAACATGAAGGGAAAGCACTAAGGAGTTCAAGCACACATTATTCGCATCAACAATCGGCCTTTTGCGCTCTTCTTGCGGCGGCCATAATCTTAACCTTCAGAGTGTTTAGCAGAAATATAATTATGTAGTTTGTTGATTGTTCATGAACAAATGTCTTAATCCTTAGTTACGTTGATTAAGGCTAAATCTTTCATGAAGTACATTATGTAATGTAGTCAAACAGCCAATAGAACAGTACATACGTAAGGTACTATGTTTTGTAACAAAAATAAGACCTACAGCATTAGAGGCGGACATTAGCGTGATGTGATGTGGTATGGATATATAGCTTACACTTACGGCTTAGGGCCCCGCATATGACAATCGCCCAGGGCCCCATGCACTGCTAAGGCCGCCTCTGCCCATGCCTCCAGAGTAATCTGTAAGTCAGACAGTCATCAACAAATACAAGGCAGGACCATCACAGTAGGCCTACACACGCAAGTATCTTTTTTCCATAAATTGTGATAAATCACCTTCCAGGAGCGTCTTGTAAATCAGGAGGCCACGGAAAATATGTTATAAGTTATAAAATGGTTTTATTTTAATAATTTACACCTATGACAGTGCCTGACTCACTGCGGTCGCAAAGGTTGCAGTGACCTAAGGCCGACTCTGCAAAGTAGCGGCGTATGCTACACCGTTGGTCGACTAGCATTTAATATTTAATGTAAAAATACATTTACTCAGAGAATGTAATAATTCATAATTCAGGGACAATGAAAAGTAACATCTATTTATCACACACAAAAAAATAAATTTCATTGCAATAAATCTGAAAAAAAATATAACTATTTATTGTGGTCTAAATTATTTTGTCTAATATTAACACATCTGTACGTTAATGGGTGTTTCTCATATCTAGTTGGCAGCACTTAATGATGCAAAAATTATTTTTGATAAAAAAAATCTGGATTTTTTTTTTTTGGCCAGGCAGTGTCAACAAATAATGTCACGAAAAATAATTTTTGCCGCTCACATTCATGATTACCTAGACTTGACACAATGCTTTTGATGACAGGTGTGATTGGATGACCATCATAGGGCATACAATTTGTGGGCCGGATAGTATAGAAATGCACGGGTTGATTTTGACACCCAGTCCGCCCCTGAACTATAGTCATTTTATGATGAGGACCTTTATCTCTAAAATTGATATAGAATTTAATTTTAAATGACCTTTGAGACTTTTATTTGATTTTTTTTTAACCAAGAGTGACATCCCCTACGTAAATGCCCCGGAAGTATAATCAGCCGTTTCAACAACAAATCGTGATCATGGGGGTAGGTTACAGTTGAAATAGATCTTGAGTCTAGATTCTACATTTTTGGATCAGGAATTAGATCTAGTTTTAGAAAAACAGTATTATCAAGTAGAGTCTACGTTGCTATTTTATTTTGGTTATCTAAAAAATAAATTTTGCATTTATTTACCTTATCGTCTTTTGTTTCTTATAGGTAAACGAGAATATTCTGTACATAAGGGAAAATTTTTCAAAAAAATATGCAGGTTAGTCAAGTCAATGGACTGGTCATTACTCATACTCATAGTAGTCATATTCATACTAGACTAGTCATAGACATAGAATATGATAGATATAGTCAGTAATGGTTAAAAAATGTTAAAAAATTAACAAAAATGTATGGATCCGAGAAAGACTTCAAAGAGAGAGAGAAGAAAAGAGAGTGGGACGTTAAATTTCATTGTAACTAAGGTCTAAATGTAACAGATACACTAAATCACTGGCTAAAAAAAAATGTGTTCAAATGTGGCCCATTTATTGAAATTTTAAAAAAGAAAAGGAGTGGAGGTTCCAGCCATGGGAACAAATCAACATGTGTAGCCTGTGTGTACTGTTAGTAGTGCTATATTATATATTATATAGTATATATAGAATGGTAGGCACCTCTGTGCTGTGTCTTTTGTGCAGATTAAAACAGAGTTAATACTCAATAACCAAATCAAATAACATCTATTTAGGCGAAAAGCCAACAATGCAGAAATACTCAATGCTGATGAATGATGTCGAACTAGGGGTTTAATACGCAATGAAACGAACCGTTGCATATTGCTAAGTTAAATATCTACTCCAGAAGCTAAAGTTGGCTTCTCTCCAAAGCTGCCAAGATTATTCTGTGTTTGCTTTCATTACACTTTAAATCCTAGTTTTGTTTATAGTTGCATCAGTGTCACTTAGTCAAAACTTTACCCTTTTAATGAAAGAAATAACTTTTGAAGGCCAAATTCCTAATCGTGTCCTAACAAGTAGAATCTATATAGTAATAACTTTATTCTAGAGTAGACTTAGTAGTTGTAGTATCTATCAAGGTATAGTTCTGTTTTATTTCTAAAGCATATTATATATTAATATTAACTTTCATTTGAGCTGCTAGATTATATATCTGTGGATTATGAATTATATTGTGCACTTCAGACTTTCACCTGCTGTTGTACAGGATGTATAGTCTTAAATATAATCATTCACATTTTGGAAATAATGTCTCCAATCTCAAACTTACATGTCAGGAAAACATTGTAATGTAAACCTAATCCTAAATCCCAAGTATTAGTAAAAAACATTCCCTTGGACCTAACCCATAATTCCAAATACTAGTAACCATCCCTTGAACATTATCTTAAACACATCTGTAAATGATAAATCCGAGTCTAAATTTCTAATATAGAGCAAACATTAACCCAGGGCCGGCCTTAGGCCACTGCAACCTATGGGTTCTAGATGTAAATTATTAAATTAAACCATTTAAACTTATTATTTAAAGGTTACCACAAACTCCTGATTTTCCAGGAATTCCTGGAAATCTTCTGAAATTGCAAAATATACTAAAAGTCATGAAAATCTCCTGAAGTTATTAAAATCTCTTAAAAACTCATACATATTCCCTTAAAAATAGACAAAATTATCATTCCTCTGTGTCATTCAATATAATATTGAGTTTAAAAATCATGATCAAAGATATTTTTAAAAGAAGAGAGAGAAAAACAATTCTTTAGATTTAGAGTTTTTGTAAGCTCCATTGACACTCTCCTTGCAGTAAGTTGATCAAATAGACATCTTCCCTCCTGCTATATTATGCAGTGGTTAGTGCATAATTTAATGTCTTCCACAGAGAACATTGCAAAAGGCGATTATGATGCCCGAGATCTACAAAGGCTACAAAATGATACAGAGTTCGCATGTACATATATCAGAGGTGATCACAGACTAGATGAAGGTGTTGACCTCCTGCACTCCTCTTTCAAGTTTCGAAATGAAATGAAAATAAATGGTAGTAGCACTGAGCTTTTTACATCTACCTAGAGTAGAATCAAATATTTAATGGGGATAAATATTTTATGCCAATTTACATTAAAAAGTAATAAATAGGCTACATAAAATAAAACTTAATTATACATTTTTTTGTTTATTGAATTGGACATAAATACATAACCCATGATAACCTCACTGGCTAAGTTAAATCTAATTTTTGCTTGCAACCAATGAATTTGAACAATATTAAGATAACACTCACACAAATTGAATTAGATAACATTTTTTTAGTAATATTTTCTAATTGCATCATAATGTTTTTCAATCTTTTTTAAGTTTGAATTTTTTACTCAGCCATCAGCTTCTGTTTTAGTAGAGACAATGTACAAATGTCCTATGAAATAATTTGCAGCTCAGGAATATAAACTGGCTAAAGTGGAAAATATTTGTGTTGTATAATTCAAATTACATTTGGAAGAGTTTTAAATAACTTCTATTCACCAATTTCTGTTCAATTTTTCTGTTGTTTTTTTTTTTCAATTGTTAAACTATTTCTTACTAAAATTTCATCCTATACATAGGATGAAAAACCAAGCACATTTTATCTTAGTATAGTGGAGGGAGCATGAAGAAAGGGATCATCTGAAGCTGTCAGGATAATAGAAAAGAATGGATCAGCCTCTCTCTTGATATCCTACTAATATAAAAGAATGGATCAGCCTCTCTCTTGATATCCTACTAAGAACAGCTGCTGAGTGGTAAAAATGGGATATGGGACAGATGATGATGATGACAATGATTTCTTTTGTTTCATCCTAAATAGACTTGACTGAGGCAGATTTCGGGAAAGATGTTATTGATCTTGGTGGTCTGTATTTCCACAAGAAGGATAAGCAAGGCCATCGTATCTGTAAGTTTGAACATATTTTTTTTTCTTCATACACTTTTTTTAATTGCTTTCAAAATAATATTAAAAAAAAAAAAGGTTAAGGGCTATCATACTATTGTATTTGCTTCCTTGCATCATTGATTAGGAGTAGTAAATCAAAGACTTCAATTATAGTATCCTATACACAGATTTGTGTCATGAACTAGGAATTAAACAGTTAAACAGCATTGTGTCTATGGCTAAATAAAACTGTTTCAGATAATGAGTATACTTCTAAATTTTTGTTTTTGTTTTTTTACCTCTTATTCTTCTAGCCAGCTTTTTGCTGCTAAGCTGTGAGCGCTTTTTGCAGATTGTGTCAAGGAAAAATAGTGTGCTGTTCTCTTCAGCTGTTCAGCACTGCCGTACAGGGTGTTGGTTATATTGGGCTGTAGTGGTAGTAGGGTCTGCCTAAGGTGGATTATGATGGGGTTTTCAAAGAGGATATGGTTTATAGTTTCATAAAGGTGGGCGCAGTGTCTGAAAAGGGGTAGGTTTGTGGGATCTATTTTGTTAAGATGGTAATTTAACAGAGGTGTGTTACAAATGTTTTTATTTTTATTCTAAACAATTTTTTTTTAACCCATAAAGTATGGTTGAAAGTCAAAGTTCATAAGAAAGATGCTTCAGCTGAATTTCTGACTGTGGAGAAGAAAGGCATTGCTTTTGTTGTGGAAAAAGCCTTCTATAACAACCCTTTCTCCCAGGTGGTTGTTCTGTTGGACATGACAAATTGCGGCCTTGTGAATATGGTGAGTTCAGTTAGCAATGCTTTTTAAAATGAGCATATCGTTAGCCTTATGTGAACTTATAAAAGTTGAATGATATTTGGGATTTAAACAAAAAAAATTAACTCCTGCAATATGACCAGTTCATACACTTTCTTCTTAAATTAATTTACTCCTGTTCTTCGGTTGTTTAACTTATTTATGGGAGCGTTTTCGTAAAAGATTGTCTTTTAATCAAGAATGCAAGGTATTTAATATTTCCAAAAGAGTCTCACAGGCGTAGTTAAAAGTATTAAAAATTCTAAGTTTTCGTTACATAAACGCAATGAATACCTTCTCAAAATAATTGTGTTGATAGTATTTGGATAGCTAAAAGAAGAAAGATGCTTCTTGGCCATGTGGTTTGCGCTATGGTGTATTGTCTCAATGGCCCCATGTTTGAACCCTGCCCGCTGCTATCCCCTATTTTTCCAGGAGGTTTGGAGTAAGGTGTAATCATCTTAATTTCTGGAGGAATGTCAGAAGCTTGTTTAAATAACCAAAATGTTGCAACCATTTTATGAGTGTTAGTAAAATGTTGTGAAATGTTTCTAGATTTAAACAGGTAAAAAAAAAAATACATTATATTTTATTAGTAGACAGGGGCAAAAATATCTATGATAGTTTTTATTTGTGAATGAAAGATTAGCTAAAAACAAAAGTTTAGAAAAATTTTAGTTTTTGCTGATCTGCACCTTTGATGGCTTTGAAAGACAGCATTTCAAATGTACTTGTAGTTTAGTATTTCCATACTTAGACTAATTTTTATACAAAGAGGTCAATAACCTCATCCCTGATGAGTCAATAGTACCACATTGGGAAAACTCATAAAATGTGTTCTTCAATCAAACTTTTTTCTTTACAGGACATAGATTTTGTACAGTACATCATCTCTCTCTTCAAGTTTTACTATCCAACATTCCTAGGTTAGTGAACATTTTTTTTTTTAATGCTAAAAAAAAAAATGTGTTATTTAACTCACTAGCTCTGATTTCGGGTTTAAAAATCCTGGGTATCTACTCTGACAGGAATTAGTTTCATGCCTTCGATTGCATCACACGTAAGTTAACTCTTTAGTACTGGATACAATAGTTATGAACACTAATGTAATGATGAAATAGTATCAATAAATCCAGTTGAGCTATGACTTATTACTTCTATTACACAATTACATGACTGCTCTACTTGCCTAGCTTGTAACTTCTAACTTCACTGTTCTCTAATAATTTATCCCATAACTTCTTACATGGCTGCTCTCTAACTCTCAGGTCAACTGTATAGTAACTTACTGCCAAGCTGACTCTTGTCTCACTGACTGATAAATAATGTTCACATGCTCATGCTTTCATGCTCTATGTTCAACTAATCCACAGTAAATATTCTTAAGTACAACAAAGTTACTATTTTAGCTGTGACAAGCTGTTATAATACATACTTACTGCTAAAATACAGCCCTTATACCCATTCTAGTTCTGTTCTATATTTGTGTATGTTTCTGTTGTGTTGTTTTTATTGGATAAAAGAGTCCTTGTAAACACAACAAATTTCCACAAGGATCAATAAAACAGTCTTATTCTAAGATCTATTTATTAGCGTTTGTTTCAAAAATAAAAAAAAACAAGAACAAGAAACATGCAACCAGAAAAATGCAACAGTGAATTTAGTATCAAAACATATTTACTCTAATTTGCAGAAAAGCAATTTAAGATCTAAATATCCTGTTAAGAGTAATATGGAATTTTTCTTTTGTTTCTTTTTAGACAAGATAAAATGTTTGACCTAAATTATAGCAACGATCTTAATTTTTTTACTGGTTTCTTGATTATAGTTAGCTAATGATTTGAATATATATGTTAAGAGTGGTAGTCAAATTTGTTCAACCCATATCTACCGAATTTTTATTATTAAGGGATTGAAGAGCAAGAATTACCTATATAAATACAGTCAATTTTTTTAAAGTAACATTTTAAATCATAGTTTTTAAAAATCTAAGTATTTTTAATGCTTGTCAGCTATTTTTACCTCAATTAATTAATTACTCTAATTAATTTTTTGCCAGCCTATATACTAATTTACGACATGCCTTGGATTTTTAATGGTGAGTCAATCTATATGTATATATTTGGTTTCTCTTAATATATTAATTTGTTAGTAAAAAAAAGTATAGTAAACTCTAAGTTAAACAAATATAAATACTTTTCATTTATTTAGATTTTGTCATTAAAAAAAAATATTTAATGTCATTCACTTCATTTTGTTTGTCCAGCTGCTTGGAGAGTGATCAAAAGCTGGTTGAATGCAGAGGCTGTTGCTAAGATCAAGTTTGTCACCAAATCAGATATACAGAATTATATAAGCCCTGAAGATTTGCCACCATACATGGGAGGAACTGTAAGTCTTTCATTGGAACTGTGTGGAACTGTGTGGCTTTGGTAGCAATAGGACTTGTCAGGTCAACTGGATGACTTTAGGATCTCTGTGTTTTAGAATCAAAAGAGTTATTATTTCATGTAGGTGTTATTACTGTCACAGATGTTTGAAGAGTTAATGTAAAAAAAAAACTTTGTATTCTCTGCCATTTCAAAGTAAGACAAGCTCTTAGGGGAAGGCAGAAACTCAGGCAATAAGATGATGACTTGAATGTTAGTTAGACTGAACACATTCAACAATTTGAGCAATAATATAATACTAATTGCCTTAAGTATAATTTTACAAATCAATAATAACAAAAATAACTAACCAAAATTCCTTTCCATTTAGATTATGCTCTAGGCTCATTGACTTCTAGAAAAGTTCAGCAAAAAAAATAATTCTCTTTTACTTCATGAATAAATAAAACGTTTAAAATCTTAATTGTACTTAGCGCAAGTTTAATTGTACAAGTTCTCCTGCACTTATTGTGATGGCGTATCAAGTTTTGAAATAAGTTCACATAGTGTTTGCTTCTAAAGGAAAAGAACATTTTCTAAATTTGAGTGATGCACCTTATTGTTTAACCTTAATGCTTTATTAGTAGGCACATAAAGTAGATCCATTTTCTATCACATTTGAATTTTCCATGGGTTTTTATTAAATTTTAAAATACTTATTTTATATCTATATTCCCTTTAACATTTATTTCAAATTCACCGTTATTTTTAAAGGTAAACAAAATAGATAATGGCAGAAAAAGAAAAAAAATTTGTTCTCTTATATTTTAAGTTTATTTGAATTGTCATATTTCAGACAGTATTGTTAAATTGAAAAAAATCTTTGAACTGCATATTACTATTTTCATAGAGTTGTTGTTTTTTTTTTTAGGACACCTTCCAGTTTGTCTATGTGCCAGGAATGTCTGATCATTCTCCTTACCCTGAAGATAAAACATACAAAAAGGTTTGGTACAATTTTGTATTTTACTGTATCAGCTTTGGTCTGTCATTGGGCACTCTGGTCCCTCATGGACAGAATCATTAATTTTGAAACTGTCTATTTTGGTTTATCATAGAAACTGTGACATGTTTTATCACAGGCACTAAGGATACATTTTGGGCAGTCTGTAGTTCGTCTAACACTTGTGGGCATATCGCGCTAAGTGTAACAGATATAACCTTTTATTTTACAAAATATAGCAGTAAAATTGTCAGGTGGGGAAATCTTATAAAAATCACATTGAGTGGGGGGGTAGATAACAAAATAAAAAAATATATTATTCTGAGTGATCAGTCACTTCATCCCCAATTAAATATATTTTCTTAGTAATTGTGTTGTTAAGAGTTTGTCTTTAAACCCTCATTTCATCTAATATATAAATATGCTAATTTAGAATACTTTTTGAGATTTTGGACATGTTATTATAGTCTTCCCCCTACTCTCTTCATACTTGTTAAGAAATGAAAGAATATATATCAATATGTAGATGTATTGTAATTAGGGGTTTGTATTTAGTTATAATGTTTCTGTTTGTTGTAGGGATGCCAATATTATTCTGCGCAAATGATGTAATGTGATGTAATGATCAAAGGTCAAGGTGTGGTGGAAGTGGGGAAAATCTTTTTAGAGATAGAAGTACGATCAGAATAATTATAATTATGCCGCACTGCGCTCAAAATTTATCATCAAAAAGCCAAGGTGTGGTGGAAGTAAGGGAAATCTTTTGAGATATGAGAACGATTAGAATACTTATGATCGTGGCGCTGATAACTGATGGCAGTCTTTCACTTTACCTTTTTTTGTCAATTGTTTTTTCTTGAATCTGAGTGTGTCATTTCAAACCCTGATATAATGTTTAATTTTTTCTAATAAATACTGATGTCCAGAAATACGCAACACTGGCTAAGAAATTACAAACAATGTACAGCAATACAAATCAATAGATCGTCTTCTATCAATAGCCTATGTTATTGATTTTAATTAAAACGCAAAAGCAATTTTTACATTAGCTCTATATCTATAGATGTTACATTTTTATATTTTTAATGTCATTATGTTCTATTTTTATTTATTAATGTATAATTCTTTTTTATTTTTCATGTAAATAAAAATAAATATATCAAATATTTCATACTTTTTACAATTATTTGATGGATTTGAGGATGAAATTACCAGGGGATGAAATGACCAGCAACCTTATTCTGAGAAATCAGAATGAAAGTTTTTCACAAAGATTGTAACAAAAAATCTTGAAATTTTAATTTTTTTTTACTTTAGCCATTAGCCATGAATATTCTGCTTATTTGATTTCTAATTAAAAACTGACAATAAACATTTTTATAAGAATAGAGAAGCTCTCTTACTTTTTTTTCCTGATTGACTTATTGAATCAGCAGGTACATTTTCTTGAAGCCCAGGAAGACACAAGATCTATTGACCTGTCTTTAACGAAAGTCGAAAGTGAGCCTGACCTCTCACTTGACCACAACTATAACAAACCAGTTCTTAGGCATCGGTCTGCTGGGAATCGAAACAATAATTCCAGTGATGTCAGGGTAAGGGCTGTTTGTATGTTCATTTACTGCAGGGTATCAATAATATTTAGGGCTTGACTGAGATGTATTGAAATATTCTGGGCTTAACTGAGATGCATTGAAATATTCTGGGCTTAACTGAATAATATTCAAATATTCTGGGCTTAACTGAGATGTATTGAAATATTGTGGGCTTAACTGAGATGTATTGAAATATTCTGGGCTTAACTGAGATGTATTGAAATATTCTGGGCTTAACTGAATAATATTCAAATATTCTGGGCTTAACTGAGATGTATTGAAATATTCTGGGCTTAACTGAGATGTATTGAAATATTCTGGGCTTGACTGAGATGTATTGAAATATTGTGGGCTTAACTGAGATGTTTTAAAATATTCTGGGCTTAACTGAGATGTATTGAAATATTCTGGGCTTGACTGAGATGTATTGAAATATTCTGGGCTTGACTGAGATGTATTGAAATATTCTGGGCTTAACTGAGATGCATTAAAATATTATGGGCTTAACTGAATAATATTCAAATATTCTGGGCTTAACTGAGATGTATTGAAATATTCTGGGCTTAACTGAGATGTATTGAAATGTGGGCTTAACTGAGATGTATTGAAATATTCTGGACTATTTTCTGAATTAAAAACAGTTTAAGGCATACCTATATGTACAAACATGTGGTAGATAAAAAAAAAGTATTTCAAACTGTTTCGTTGATT